>NC_067454.1:19111158-20311158 GCF_025434085.1 Hippocampus zosterae | reverse complement strand
CAAGTATGTTGCACTTTTTTTTTAGATACCATATTTTCATGACAATAAAGCATACTTAAATGTCTTAAATGTTCTCCAAAATGGATTTTGGCGACCTTATTTATGCACCAATCTCCAAAATCAGTGAATGCTCAAGTCACAACTTTGATGGCTGATGTGCCGACACGCTCCTCATATACAGGAAAGGCGAACATAACTGAGGACGGCATACAGGCGTTACAATGAATCCAGCAGAAACTGTGGTTGAGGAGGATAGATCAAAGGGATGTCCTAACTATTGTAAAACAAAGATCACAACACTACCCAGAAGGAGATTAGCCAATTTCGAAGGGACACAGTGAGAATCTAATGATCGAAGTGTTCATCACCATCATCATCACAAGTTTAGTTTAAGTGAATGCCTAGCTCAGTAAAATATCCTTTATTTGTACCACACTGGGGACATTTACAGTCTCCAGCAGCATACTGCGACCCTTATCAATTGGATCCTGAGAAGCAGTTCATGTGATCAAGGTTGAAATACGATATTGTACCCATTCATGTGAAATTAGTGATTGGCCAGAGACTCGAGGAAGTGAAGGAAGTCAGTACTGCAACATTCAAATCTTACTAGCAGTTTTGAGACTGTGAACTTCCCCTTTAGTCTGTCAGCCACTTGAGCTGAAACATCTGCACAATATCTTTCTTGAAACCAATTTACCTCTTTTTTTGCCACTAGCATTTCACACATTTAAACTACGACCATAGAGAAGAAAGCTAAAATAATGTTTCCACCGTTAGCCGTTTTTTTTCAATTGTTCTACTTTGGTCATGTGACCCAGGAAGGTTTGTTTACTTGTGGTGCGATCATTGCTCAGGGTTTTGCCATGCGCAAGGTTGCCGGGTGTTTAACTTCAGAAATGAGGATTAAGGAGTAAACACAGTAATTTTGTTGTCGTATTTTCTACCTGGCCTGTACTGACTAAACACGAGAAAATCAGAAGTGAACAAACCTGCATAATTCAGCAAGACTTGCGGCTTCTTGAATTCAGCGTCCAATAGTTGTGTTTGTCGCTGGTTCTCTTCTTCGGCTCGAGAAAGCTCCTCGTAATTTTCTTTCACATTTTTTGCACACATTTCACAGGATAATTACAACACTTTGCACGCACTTTTGATGTCTTCTGAGAGATGTGTTGATAAGTTGTTCGCAGCGAACAAGCTACGGTAAAATATGTCCCAAGAAGCGTGAACGTGCACCAAAGAGGACTGTTTCTTGACACAAAGTACTAATGGGACACACTGTGTGTAAACTTCAGTCCGTTCAGAGCTAATTCAGGGAAGAAACGCGTTTGTGGTAAGTGTGTGTGGTTGAGCAAAACGTAAACGGAAGTGGAAACGGAAATCAAACGGAATCCCGACTTGGACAAACTTCGTGCTACTGTCACCCACTTACATGCAAGTCTGTTTAAAGAAGCTATGACTACTATTGACGACAAACGTTGTGTGAAAACCACGACTGGAAAGAAAATGCTTCAAAATAAACCCGCCCTTTTATTAACCCTGGAGTAGGTTGAATGTTCATCTTTTGAAAAAACAAACAAAAAACAAACAAACAGAAGATTCAATAAGTATTTAGCATTACACAGTCGGGTCTATGCATGTAAAAGTTTAGAGAAGGTCATATTAACCTGTGAATATGATTGGTAAAGTGCATTTAATTACATTCACGCATCCAATTACAGTTACGCATCCACTAACGACATCTGTTTCCTCTGTAAATCGACCGTCTAAAATACAGAAGAAGAAAGTTTTGTTGGCATAGGTCACGTGTCAAAGTTAAGGCCGGGGGGCCAGATTTGGCCTGCCACATCATTTTAGGTGGCCTGTGAAATCAAATCAACCATGTTAACTTCCATGATTCTTGCTAAAGTCTGAACCATAATTTCAAATTGTCATATGTAAGCCAAAATAACAATGTTTAAGGTACTATCCTTGACGTTGGATTTCAAAACTAGTTATCCATCAACTTGTTGTTTGCTGTGCATGTAACATGTGGAGGTGGTTAAACATTCATATGGTTTCACAAAATTCCGTCATAATGACCCTCCAAGGGCAACCGTAACTTCAATGTGGCTCGTGACAAAAATTAATTTGAAAAAAAAAAAAAACAGACTCATAAATACTCTTATTTTCTCATTGCTATGACCATCCTAGTCCCTCTTGTTGCCTCAAATTTAGTGACATACCTACGTGTTTTCTCGAAATCACCCACTTTCGTACACATATGTTATTTTTGTACCTTTTATTTCATGAAGGAGGGAGTGTCAGTCATCTCGCGTAGGACTAGGATTGTAGCAGTGTAGCCTAGCTATAATATTAACATTATGACTTCTTCTCAACATCCATACAGATTTATGAATGTGAATTCTTCTTCATATCCAGATTATTAAATTAGTACATTAGAAACGTTGCTATAAAAGAGGTTAAGTTTGAAAATTTAACAGTTACTGATGGGAATGAAAAATGATCATTTTTGACTTGAGTAAATCAATTTACTTGTATTTTATTTGAGCACAAATAAATTCTTCCATCTTACCAGAACCACTCAAATGTGGGTGACCCGAGTTTGGCAATCAATGTTTCAATCAATGCCGCTCTTCTCATCAGCACACGTGTGTTTGTTCATTTGATATTTGTAAGTGAATTGTTTATCACACACGTTACAATGAAATGGTTTCTCACCAGTGTGACTTCTAATGTGTGTTGTCAAATTGCTACTTTGAGTGAATTTTTTGCCACAAAGTGAACAAGAAAAGGGTTTCTCCCCAGTGTGTGTTTTCATGTGTTGAGCCAATGCTGAACGTACACTGAAACTTAAGTTGCAGTCTGAACAGGCAAAAGGTTTCTCTCCGGTGTGTGTTCTTGTGTGTGTTATTAAATTGCAACGCTTACTGAAACTTAAGGGGCAGAATGAACAGGCAAAGCGTTTCCCCCCAGTGTGTATATTTAAATCTGCCTTCTGACTGAATCTTTTACCACAGTCTGAGCACCTGTAAGGTTTCTCTCCGGTGTGTGTTCTTGTGTGTCTTTTCAATGATGACTTGTTGAAAAAGGTTTTGTCACACTGAGAACATTTCACGCGTTTGTTGTCAGTGTGACATGTCATATCAACTTTGGAGTGTTCATCATCAGTATCAGAAGAGTGTGACATCATGTCGTCACAATCTGATAGTGGCACTAAGAAAACACCTGCTTTTGATGCTGAACAGTGGATTCCGTCACCTTCTGTTGTCATTGGTTGACTTGAACTGCTGCTTGGCAGCTCCGTCCCTTTGTTCTCCTCACTCTGACCTTCATCTTCATCATCTTTAATCTCCACAGGTACAACAGTCAATGACAACTTGCCGATATCTTCTTCCTGTTCTTCTTTAATGAGGTGAAGCTCAGGTTCCTCTTCATCTTTCATTTGTTGGGGCTCCGGCTGCTGTCGCTCCACCCTGAAAGTCCAGTCCTGCTGCTCAAGATGAAGATCTTCATTGACGATGGCAAGACACAACAAGACAAACACAAAGGGTATGGAAAAGTTAAGCTTTGCGATATATATATATATATATATATATATATATATATTACACACACATATACATTTGCTGAACTGCTTTATCCTCACAAAGGTCACAGGGCATGCTGGAGCCTATCCCAGCTGTCTTCGGGCAGTAGGCGAGGGATGCCCTGAACCGGTTGCCAGCCAATCGCAGGGCACACACAGACGAACAACCATCCGTGCTCACATTCACACCTCAGGACAATTTAAAGTGTTCAATCACCCTGCCATGCATGTTTTTGGAATGTGGGAGGAAACCGTAGTACCCAGAGAAAACCCACGAAGGCACGAGGAGAACATGCAAACTCCATGCAAGAAGGCCGGAGCTGGGATCAAACCCAGTACATCTGCACTGTGAGGTTGACGCACTAACCACTCGTCCGCCCACATATTATATATATATATATATATATATATATATATATATATATATATATATATATATATATATATATATATATATATATATATATATATATATATATATATATATATATATATAATATAGGGCGGCCCGGTAGTCCAGTGGCTAGCACGTCGGCTTCACAGTGCAGAGGTACCGGGTTCGATTCCAGCTCCGGCCTCCCTGTGGGGAGTTTGCATGTTCTCCCCGGGCCTGCGTGGGTTTTCTCCGGGTGCTCCGGTTTCCTCCCACATTCCAAAAACATGCATGGCAGGCTGATTGAACACTCTAAATTGTCCCTAGGTGTGAGTGTGAGCGCGGATGGTTGTTCGTTTCTGTGTGCCCTGCGATTGGCTGGCAACCGATTCAGGGTGTCCCCCGCCTACTGCCCGAAGACAGCTGGGATAGGCTCCAGCATCCCCCGCGACCCTAGTGAGGATCAAGCGGCTCGGAAGATGAATGAATATAATATATATATATATATATATATAGGAGGACGTGGAGGCACTCATCCTGGCTGCTCAGGAGCAGGCCTTGAGCACCAGAGCCATTGAGGCCCAGATATACCACACCAGCCAAGACCCAAGGTGTAGGTTGTGCAAAGAGGCACCTGAGACGATCCAACACATAACTACAGGGTGTAAGATGCTGGCAGGGAAAGCCTACATGGAACGCCATAACCAGGTGGCTGGCATAGTCTACCGAAACATCTCTGCGGAGTATGGACTGGAAACCCCAAGGTCAAAATGGGAAACACCTCCGAAGGTGGTGGAGAATGACAGAGCGAAGATCCTGTGGGACTTCCAGATCCAGACTGACAAGATGGTAATGGCGAACCAACCAGATATCGTGATCATAGATAAAGGGCAGAGGAAAGCCGTTGTAGTGGATGTAGCGGTCCCAAGTGATGGAAACATGAGAAAGAAGGAACAAGAGAAACTCGAGAAATACCAAGGGCTCAGAGAGAAGCTGGAGAGAGCCTGGAAGGTAAAGGTGACAGTCGTGCCTGTGGTGGTCGGAGCACTCGGGGCAGTGACCCCCAGACTAGATGAGTGGTTGCAACAGATCCCGGGAACAACATCGGACATCTCAGTCCAGAAATGTGCAGTGCTGGGAACAGCAAGGATACTGCGCAGAACCCTCAAGCTTCCTGGCCTCTGGTAGAGGACCTGAGCTGAATGAGGGACGGACACCACCCGAGGGGTGAGATGAGAATTATATATATATATATATATATATATATATATATTTGGCTGGATAGCTCAGTTGGTAAGGCATCGGTTTGGCATACGGGAGACGGTGGTTCGAATCCCGCTTGGGGCAAAAATGAGCACATAACACCATCCAGTGTGGGTCCTTGGGCAAGATCCTTCACGCTAATGCCTACCTCATACAATGATGAGAGACAATAAAACGAATGACATGCCGGCTCAGACGTCGCCCGGCCAAACAAGGTCTGCGTCAGGTGCTGGGGAACCAGAGCACCTTGATGAAAAATGGGCTACTGGAACAAAGCGGAGATGGGCGAGGTGCGATAACATGGCTCTGTTGGACTGCTACTACTCAAGCAACCCTAGTCAGAGGGGTTACATGCAGAGAATGTGGGCTAAATGGTTACTTCGAACCCCACAGTCACGGTTGACCACGAAACAACTAGTAGCTCAGTGTTCCAACATCCCCAAACGGCAACTGCTCTCACAACTTGAGATTGATGAGGTACAACGCAGGTTCCATGGTGAAGGGCCCCAGGCTGTCAGATCAGAGGAGGAGGTCATACAAGAGATTGGGAGGCAAGCCCCAATGAATGCAGATGATGAGATTGGGTGGCCAGCCCCAATGAATGAAATGCTGAGCGACGCAGCAACTGACCTGAAAGCGAAGATCATGGCGAGAATGAAAGCTGGGCAACCTAGAAACCGATTACAACGACTATGTGAAGTACCATCTGAAAGTCTCATAGAAAGTGTGAATGCAGCACTGAGGGCGATCCCTACCGTAACGATCACAGAAACCAATGAGCTGATATATGCTTCAGCATCAGTGATCCTGGAGACTCTGGGCTATAAGAGCAACCATGAGATACGTTACCCACCATGGAAAAGACGGTTGGAGGCTAAGATCAAGGCGGCCCGGAAAGATGTGAGTCAATTGACGGAGGCCCAGAGAGGTGTGATGAAAAGGCCGATACCCAAGAAGTACATCCAGATGACCATACCTGAAGCACTCGAAACTGCCAAACAAAGGCTCCAAGCCTTGTCCAGTCGCCTAAAGCGGTACACGAAAGAGAATGAGGCCAGACGAATAAACAGGCTGTTCGCAACACAACCTGCGAAAGTGTACGCTCAGTGGCAGGGTCCTAACAACAGAGCTGACCCACCAAGACTGGAAACTGAAAGGTACTGGAAAGGCATATGGGAGAAGGAGGTTGCACATAACAGCAGTGCACAATGGCTGGTGACCCTGAGAGAGGAGCACAGCAAACTCCCTGAACAGAACCCAGTTACCATAACAGTGGCAGACATACAGGAACGAGTCTCAGATATGAAGAACTGGACAGCACCAGGCCCGGACATGGTCCACACCTACTGGCTAAAGAAACTCACAGCACTCCATGAGCGCCTAGCAGTACAAATGAACCAGCTGCTGAGGGATGGGACTCACCCAGAATGGCTAACCGAAGGGCGAACGATCCTGATCATGAAGGATCCCTCGAAGGGTGCAGCCCCATCCAACTATCGGCCAATAACCTGTCTCTCCACAACATGGAAGCTCATGTCAGGAATCATTGCGGCTAAGATAAGTGGACACATGGATCAATACATGAGCGAGGCGCAGAAGGGCATTGGTAGAGATACCAGAGGAGCCAAACATCAGCTCCTGGTTGACAGAACAGTCGCACAAGACTGCAGGTCCCGACGTACCAACCTGTGCACAGCCTGGATTGATTACAAGAAAGCCTATGACTCGATGCCACATACATGGATCACTGAATGCTTGGAGTTGTATAAGGTGAACAGGACCCTAAGAGCCTTCGTTGCGAACTCGATGAGAATGTGGAAAACCACACTTGAAGCCAATGGCAAGCCACTTACCCAAGTGTCCATCAAATGTGGCATATACCAAGGTGATGCACTCTCCCCACTGCTGTTCTGCATAGGACTGAACCCCCTAAGCCAAGTAATCACCAAGACAGGCTATGGATACCGCCTCAGAAATGGAGCTACAATCAGTCACCTCCTCTACATGGATACAATACAATACAATACAATACATGCTGATTTATATAGCGCTTTCACAACAGCGGCAGCTGTAACAAAGCGCTTTACAAAACAGTTAACATAAAGTAAAATAATAAACACAACACATAACATAAAACACGGACAGTCGTGCAGTCCTAACCACTTTTCCGTCACACGCTTTGTTGTTTGAAGCGGTTTGAGATGAAAGAGGAGAGAATCAAAGTGTCCTTTAACCAGTGGATCAGAGACGTCATGCTCAAAATGTGCACACGTCGGCTACAAGCTAAGTTTCAAAGTCAACAAGAAGCTGTAGCATCCATTGACGAAAAAAGAGATTGGTTCACTTCTCCTGTCCCATGGAAATCCATTTCAATTCCAAGCGGCAACTCACGGTTCCAAATACGCATCGGCGCTCTTTGCCAACGCTCCTCTCTCCTCATCCTCAACTTCAGCGGCCATCCATCCAGCCGCACCAACGCCAACTGTCCAACAGCGCTGACATAGCCACTGAACAAATCGGGGTTGTGAAAAATGCTGCCCATTACTGGCGCAAAAAACACAAGCGCCCCAGGTCTATCCAGCACCGACAGTCAATGGCGCCGACATTCCTCCCAATCAAAATCTGTGCTGGTACAGGCGTGCTGCCGAGAAGGTGCAACCACCAAGCACAGATACTGCTCCTTTGACGAATGTCGTGGCCAAAAAGCGCTGAAAACAGTCCATATCAGGTCCACACAATGAAACGACAAACAACATGTGACAAAACAAAAGACAAAAACAGCAAAAAAGAACAAAAAAGAACAAAAAAGCAAGGCTCTTGAAGAGCACTTGCCGAAAGCTGCCTACTCGGGCGCCATCTTGGAAAAAAAAAAAAAAAATGGATGACATAAAGCTGTATGCTAAGAGCGAAAGGGACATAGATTCACTGATCCACACAACCAGGATCTACAGCAGCGACATCGGGATGTCATTCGGGCTTGAGAAATGTAGTCGGATGGCGACTAAGAGAGGCAAGGTAGTCTGCACTGATGGGGTCTCACTCCCTGAAGGAACAATAGCAGACATTGAGGACAGCTACAAGTACCTTGGTATACCACAAGCCAATGGCAACCTCGAACTGGCAACAAGGAAAGCGGCTACGGCCAAATACCTCCAGCGAGTGAGGCAAGTCCTAAGAAGCCAGCTCAATGGCAAGAATAAGACCCGGGCAATAAACAGCTATGCCCTGCCAGTGATCAGATACCCTGCAGGAATAATAAGGTGGCCAAAGGAAGAGATTCAGACCACGGACGTTAAGACCCGAAAGCTCCTAACCATGCATGGAGGGTTCCATCCCAAATCCAGCACCCTGAGACTGTACGCAAGCCGAAAGGAAGGAGGCCGGGGACTAGTGAGTGTGAGAGCCACTGTCCAGGATGAAACATCCAAGCTCCATGAATACATCAAGGAGAAGGCTCCAACGGATGACGTACTCAGAGAATGTCTCAGACAATGGGGAACAGAAGATGAGGCGCTGGAAGAGGGACCATCATGGGAGGACAAGCCCCTACACGGGATGTACCACCGGACCATAACTGAAGTGGCTGATCTCAAGAAGTCCTATCAGTGGCTAGAGAGGGCTGGCCTGAAGGACAGCACAGAGGCACTCATCCTGGCTGCTCAGGAACAGGCCTTGAGCACCAGAGCCATCGAGGCCCAGATATACCACACCAGACAAGACCCAAGGTGTAGGTTGTGCAAAGAGGCACCTGAGACGATCCAACACATAACTGCAGGGTGTAAGATGCTGGCAGGGAAAGCCTAGATGGAACGCCATAACCAGGTGGCTGGCATAGTCTACCGAAACATCTGTGCGGAGTATGGACTGGAAACCCCAAGGTCAAAATGGGAAACACCTCCGAAGGTGGTGGAGAATGACAGAGCGAAGATCCTGTGGGACTTCCAGATCCAGACTGACAAGATGGTAATGGCGAACCAACCAGATATCGTGATCATAGATAAAGGGCAGAGGAAAGCCGTTGTAGTGGATGTAGCGGTCCCTAGTGATGGAAACATCAGGAAGAAGGAACATGAGAAACTCGAGAAATACCAAGGGCTCAGAGAGGAGCTGGAGAGAGCCTGGAAGGTAAAGGTGACAGTCGTGCCTGTGGTGGTCGGAGCACTCGGGGCAGTGACCCCCAAACTAGATGAGTGGTTGCAACAGATCCCGGGAACAACATCGGACATCTCAGTCCAGAAATGTGCAGTGCTGGGAACAGCAAGGATACTGCGCAGAACCCTCAAGCTTCCTGGCCTCTGGTAGAGGACCCGAGCTGAATGAGGGACGGACACCACCCGAGGGGTGAGATGAGGATAGGAGAGATTTTTTATTATATATATATATATATATATAATATTAGAGCTGTCAAACGATTAAAATATTTAATCTAATTAAAAATGCAACTGTCATAATTAACTCAAATGAACTAAAAAATTAATCGTGATTCCTCACACATTTTTATCGTTTATGAATTTCCTTTTACATTTTTTGTCCTATTTTGTCCCCATTTTAATGCTCTCATCAACATGGAATCAATCAGTTTTCTATGTGCCAAATGCAAATATTTACTGAAATAACAATTTCGATTTTCAACTTTACGTGAACAATTTTTTCACTTGGTGCAGTTATTCACACATAAACGAGTGAATAACAGTCAGTTGTAAATTTGCGGTCTCACACAATATTACTGTCCATCAATAACGGTGAAAAAAATATTTTGTCACACAACAGCTGCTCTAACAGCTTTTTTAATGAAATCAAAACAGAGCAATATAACATTATAAAGTGCACATCTAAGGTACACTAGTACTCAGCCTATAATGGATTTAAACCATGCTTGCATACTTCGTTTTTCTCAAGTTTGCTTTCAACACAGCAGTCTGTTTCTGTATGTTTGTTGAAGAATAACGAGACACCGGACACCAGTGTTCATTATGTGCCGCTGTATTCGAAACTGCCGGCCGTACAAACAAGCACACGCACTTCCCCCGTGCTGCAGGGCCAAACCATTCTGGAAGGGGGTTGGGGGGGTTCACTCCCCCTAACACAGTCAGGCTATGTTGATTGTGTTGGTCCTTCCTGCGTCTCTCTACGGTTTTGTGTAGACCTCATTTCGAATGACTACACTTGGTTCGATGACAACACTGGAGACGTTTTACTTTCTCTAGGTCGCTACCACTGTAGCGCACTGTCGCTGTCAGACGAACACAGAGAAGCTCCAGCCGCTCTATTTATATGGACACAGACCACTGTAACCATTTTTTTTTTTTTTTTTTTTCCATCTTCCGAGCCGCTTGATCCTCACTAGGGTCGCGGGGGGTGCTGGAGCCTATCCCAGCCGTCTCCGGGCAGTAGGCGGGGGACACCCTGAATCGGTTGCCAGCCAATTGCAGGGCACACATAGACGAACAACCATTCGCACTCACACTCACACCTAGGGACAATTTAGAGTGTTCAATCAGCCTGCCACGCATGTTTTTGGAATGTGGGAGGAAACCGGAGCACCCGGAGAAAACCCACGCAGGCCCGGGGAGAACATGCAAACTCCACACAGGGAGGCCGAAGCTGGAATCGAACTCGGTACCTCTGCACTGTGAAGCCGACGTGCTAACCACTGGACTACCGGGCCGCACCACTGTAACCTTCCACACAAAATAGTTCCAAACAAGTAACAATCGCGTCAGTGGCATACATCGTATTCCTGTATGATACAGAGAGAGAGAGAAGAACAGATAACTTTGGTCTTGTCAGTGGAGCAATATGGCAACTATTTAAAAGTATACTTTCCATTCATAAACTCTTTAAGTATCCGTTTTCGGTGTCTCGCGCTGCCGTGGCTGGCAAAACAGACATGGGCGTGGACTTCTGCAGCGCGCTTGTTGTTTTGTTTCTGGTGTATTTATAGAGCAACGTAACATCCACTTGTGACGTGTGCCGCGTTAATCTCGCGAGAAAAAATTTAATCCCGTTAAAATTCATTTAAATTAATGCCAATAAAAACGCGCTAAACTGACAGCTCTAATATATATATATATATATATATATATACTTTGCAGTATATATACATATATAACATATATAAACAGCATTATATTATAACATATATAAACAAATATGTTGTTTTTTAATTATTTTTAAGGCTTGAAAGGATTTGTTTTTGCCCCATGTCACGTGACCAGGACGATGATTTGAGAGAGGCACACGCAGATGTGCCTGGTTTCCAACATAAAACTTCTATCAGACTCTGATAAACAATCAAATATTTTTGTTCTGTCTGCACGGCCCAGTGCCAACTATGGACTTGACACCTGCTCTATCAGAACCCCATCGGATTAAACAATTACCTGTTTCGTCTTTATCTTCACTCTTTCCAATGACAACAGTCAAGGGATGCTTGGTGATATCAGTCTCCTCCTCATCCTCCTCCATTTTAATGGCCATGGTCTTTGGCACCTTTTCTACTTTCAAATGAGGTGGCTGTGCCTTCTGCTGCTCCACCCTTAAGCTCCACTCCTGCTGCTCAGGACGAAGATATTTTTTACTGAAGTCTGAAAGGTAAAAGAAGACAAATAAAAACACGGTTTGGCAAAGTTAAGCTTTGGTCAGTCAAATTTGATGTTTTGACATTGACGTTCGTTGCTGTTTATACATATTTGGGGATATATTTATAAGAATGTACAGAGTTCTGAGACACAAGAACTTCAGTCATGGGAAGTACACAACCAATGTTCAGGATGTCAGCTCTAATAGTGTCTGAACATAACAGAGTAGGAGTGATGTGCTTCCTCTTCCGATTGATGACTCCAAAGTAAAGTATATTACAGTAATCCAGCCGGGATGTGACGAGCGACCGGACCAGGTGTTCCCCTCCTCTTACCCAAAAGTCACCTGAAAAGTGTCCTTCTCACCCGTATGGATAATTGCCATACAAAATGTACGGACGGCTTACGAGTTCAGGGAGAACCTCCACCAAAACCTCTAAAGTGGTCTTCAAACACGGTCATATAATGCGATGTTCGATTTAGCGAATGGGGAATCAATTATACTAATCAACACAGCAATGTTGGAAAATATATTTTAAGTAGTTATGCTGTGACGATCTACTTTCCTTCACGGGAAAATAAAGTATACCTATATAAGCGAAAGGAAGAAATGAACAAACCTGGATTGCGTGTCACGTTTTGGGGCTTCTTGAAAAATGCGTTCAGTTCCCCATCGTGCTCTGCTTTCACGCTTTTTGCGCACATTTCACCAGGTCAAAACACTTCGCTCTCGCTTGATCTCCGCTGAGTACAGTATAACGTTGCTATCAAACGCGATTCTGTGTTAGCACACAGCAAGCTAAGCGTCCCAAGACGCTTCAACGTGCGCCAAAACAAGATTATATAGGCTCACAGACTTGTTACTTTATTTCGTAGTACTACTACTGTGTCGACGCTTGTGTTCGTTCAATGCAAATTTAGGAAAATTATTATATTATTTAATGAAGCACGTGTGGTTACATAAAACATACACGGAAGCGGAAGCATACGTTTTACGGCAAAGCACTTGGACAAACATGTCTTCAACGCCTTTACATACAATAGTCAGCTGAAATGCCTTCCAGCTTTCCGATGACCCTGAAAAGGATCGATCGTCAATAAATATGTTACAACCACGCGCACACACACACACACACACACACACACACACACGCCGCCCAAGAACACTGCATAACTGTCTCATTCATGTCAGAGCTGAACTGAATCAACAGGTATGAAAATTAAAACAGCGTGTATTTACCGCCGCACTGATACTGTACGCGCTTGTCTACGTAACAAGAACATGCAGCTTCTTCTTCCTTTTCCTTTCTACCATCTGAGTGAATCTTTTCTGACACATTAAGAAGGCAAAATGTTTTATTTCCAGTGTGTGTTATCAATTGTGTTGATGGTTTTTCCAATTGTCCCTTCTGAGTGAACTGCTTACTGCACACTGAATAGAAAAGTCCCAGTGTGTGTTCTTGTGTATATGTTCAAATCTCCCTTATCAGTGAATCTTGTACAGCAAACTGAACACCTGAAAGGTTTCTCCACAGTATGATTTCTCAGGTGTACATTCAAACCCTACTTTTAACTGAATGTTTTCTCACACTATAAGCAGTAGTGAACAGTTAACATAAAAGGACAAAATAATACAACACAACACCTAAGACACAGACAGTCTCTCAATCTTAACCACTTTTCCTGCAATCTTAACCACGTTTCCTTCCTGCATACACTTTGTTGTTTGAAGCAGTTATAGATGAAAAAGGATTGAATCGAAGTGTCCTTTTCACCAGTGGATCGAAGACATCATGCGGAAATGTGCACACGTCTGCTTCAAGTCTAAAAGCAACACGAAGTTGTAGCGTCCATTATCGAAAAAGAAAATGGCATTATTTAAACTCTTCAAATAGTTCCTATATCGGCGAATGAGTCACGAAAAAGAAAATGGCATTATTTAAACTCTTCAAATAGTTCCTATATCGGCGAATGAGTCACGAAACCTTGAGATAATATGTGTAATTGTCATAGTAGTTGTTGTCGTAGAATCATAATAGCTATCGCCCCCACCGATGATTAAGTTTGAACAAGTGGTCTTGCCGTATGACCTGTGGTAGCAGTCGAGCCGAGCCACCGCTAGCGCCAAACAGAGCTTCGAACTCACGTGGTCTGGTCTCGTAACTTCAACCTGAACGCTCTTCGAATTATTGTCCTACAGGTTTAACTTCTAACGATGACTTCATTTCAAAATGCATGTCATTGTGTTGATTGCCGGTTGTTCGTTCCTTGTGTCATTTAATCGAGGAAAAAACATCCTAATTGCCTTCATTGTTGCGGAATAAGCTCGTCGCTGCTTCCCGGCGTTGCTTTTAGCTTGTTCGCTCTAAACGAACAAAGGCGGAATTTAAGCAACATCTATAGAACTCAAGTGAGTGTAGAGAGTTGTTGCGTATCCTGTGAAAATGTGCAAATCACAAATGCTGAGAGCCTTGCTGAATGAGCGACTGAGTGCCGCCGTCGAAGAAATAGTTGGAGTGTTTGAAAGAACGATTGCAGAATACGAGGAGCAACTTTGTCGAACGAAGGAGGAAAACGAGCGACAACGTCAGCTATTGGACGCCGTTTTCAAGACGCAAGGTGGACAAAGAAGAGGTTTGTGCAAGTCTTTTAACAATCATGTCTAGAACAGTGCAATTTTTCAAACCGGGAAAAACCCAGGAGTATTTCGACAATATGGGAGATTACGTGAAAAGAGCCCATTAAACCTCTGATAAGGACACTTTCGATTCATTTTGGAATGAAGCACTATCGGGACTTAAGCGTCTTTATTTGGCCATTGCACCGTTGAAGAAAACGGCGTCACCTCAGGCAAGTTGGATGATGATTCAAATGTTACACAATAGAGTCATACCTTGGTTAACAAACGACCCTAACACACACACAATTCGTTTACAAACTAACCCGGTGACCGCGTGTCTTGGCATCAACGTGGAACAGTTGTGCGTTCTCTTACACAGCATAATTGTTTTGTTGTTTGTTCATTGAACATAAAACATACAGTAATAATTTGACAGAAAATAAGGTAGATAAAAAAGTAAAAAGAAATAAATCAGTCTTCATTCATCACAGTTATTATGTTCAAGGGAGTAGGATGAAGTAAAAAAACTTATCTCGTCCTACCCCGTTATGTGTTTATATCTACTAAATCATTTTTATATCAATCAGAAAAGAAAAAAAGTAAGAAGAAAGAAGTCTCCATTAAGGCTCTTACTTTACCCTTAACCGTGATATTTTCACAACTTTTGGTTTGTATCGGGATTATATACATCCTCACCCTGGCACTCTTGTGTCAATTTTCTCTTGTATTCATAATGGATATTGCAATACCTTTCTCTATTTATCAACTTAGTTCTGATTTATCATTATATTTAATGTTTAGAATTTATCATTTTAACTCTGATTGCTGTAGGTTGTTTGTACTTTTTTTTGAATTTGTTTTTGAACTCAGCAAGCGATTTATTCATTTTTAGGTCCGTTTCGAGATTATTCCACAGATTAACACCTTTGCTAGATACACTTCTTTGCTTGATGTTTGTTCTTGTTTTGAGTTTTTTGAATACCGGTAAGTTGGTACCCCTTAATTCATAGTTGCTTTCTCGAATTTCGAAAAACTTCTGAATGTTTTGGCAGAGCAGGTTATTGTGTGCTTTGTACATTAATTGGGCGATTTTATCGTATTTAATTTGATAAATAGTGGATTTGTGGGTTCCGTATACGGTATTTTGATCTATTAATAATTCGAATTGCTTTTTTTTTGTAGTTTGAGAATAGGGAGTGTGTTTGTTTTGCAGGCATTTCCCAATATTTCCACACAGTAGGTCATGTATGGTAATAATAATGAAGTGTATAATGTGTACAAAGATCTCTTATTTAGCACTTGCTTGGTTTTGTAGAGGATCCCTACGGTCTTGGCTATTTTTCTTTTTACGTTATCGATATGTGGTTTCCAACATAGTTTTGAGTCTATTACTAATCCGAGAAACTTGGTTTCATACGCTCTTTCTATTTCAATTGAGTTTACCATAATTTTAGCTTGGTGTTTGATTGGTCTTGTGCCAAAAACAATTGACTTCGATTTTTTCAGGTTAAGTGACGATTTATTTCTGTCGAACCAGTTTTTTAATTTGTTTAATTCATTTTCTACGGTTGTCAGGAGCTCTTTCAGATTTATTCCAGAACAGTAGAAAGTTGTATCATCAGCAAATAGGACACATTTAAATAGTTTTGAGACCTTGCAGATATCATTTATATATAAGATGAATAGTTTTGGACCAAGCACTGACCCCTGAGGAACTCCGTGAGTGATTTTCAGTTGATTCGTTTTTTTATTGTTGAGTTGCACGTACTGATATCCGTTTTCTAAATAACTTTTTATCCATTTATAAGCTACACCTCTAATGCCATATCTTTCTAGTTTTTTCAATAATATACTGTGATTTATTGTGTCAAAAGCTTTTTTTAGATCTAGGAAAACCCCAACAGTAAATTCTTTGTAGTCTATATTAGTGGCTATTGCTTCCACAAACTCCATAACTGCCATTGAGGTGGTCCGTTTTTCCCTGAAGCCATATTGATTCTCACTTAACAGCGCATGCTTTTGTATAAAACTATCAAGTCTGCGAGAAAATAGTTTTTCTAATATTTTTGAAAATTGTGGTAGTAGTGATATTGGTCTATAATTTGTAAACAGATGTTTTTCTCCACTTTTATAGATTGGAATAACTTTAGCAATTTTCATTTTTGATGGAAAGATACCAGCTTTGAATGACAGGTTGCATATGTGTGTGAAAGGTCGCACTACATATTCTATAATCTGCTTGATTATTGTCATATCAATATTAAAGCAATCAGTTGACTTTTTATTTTTAAAAGTTTTTATAATATTTGATACTTCTTCTTGTTTTACTGCAGTAAGGAACATCGTGGAGGAGTTTTTTTCTACGTATCTATCCACTTCAAACAGGTCTGTTGGATCAGGAATTTGTTTTGCTAGGTTACTGCCGATGTTGACAAAATACTCATTAAATTCAGTTGCTATTTCTGCAGTTTTTTCCAAAATAGTATTTTTGCCTTTGATAAAATACTCTGGATAATCCATTTTTTTAGGACTATTTCTGATTACTTGGTTAAGTATTTTCCATATTTCTTGTGTGTTACCTTTATTCTGCTCTAATAGTGCATGACAATGATCTCTTTTACTGGTTCTTATAATATTTACTAATTTATTTTTATAGGTCTTATATTTTTTTTCTGCTTCTTCAGTTCTGAATTTTAAAAACAATTTATATAAATTGTTTTTCTTTTTACATGCGTTTTCTATGCCTTTCGTTATCCATGGCTTACTTGGGTCTTTATACTTTTTGGAAACTTTAGTTAATGGAAAATGTTTATCATATAAGAAGATTATGGTAGACTGAAATACTTCAAACGCTGTATTTGGGTCTTCGTTTGAGTAGACCTCGGTCCAGTTTTGTTTTTCTAGGTCTTGCTTAAAGGCATCGATGGAACGTTGGGTTCTTAGTCTTATTTCTGTTATACAAGTTGTTGATTTAGCTTTTCTATCGAAATAATTATGAAAAACTGCAAAAACAGGCAGGTGGTCACTTATGTCATTAATGAGAAGTCCACTTTCCATTTTATGATCAATCTTATTTATAAATATGTTATCTATTAATGTGGCCGTGTCAACTGTTATTCTGCTAGGTTTCAGGATTACTGGGAAAAAGCTGTTGCTGTACATAGTATTTATGAAGTCAGTTGTTTTTTGTGTCTATTTGGGTTTAATAAGTCAATGTTAAAGTCACCACATATTATCCGTGTTTTCTTATCGTTGTAGTAACTGAGCATATCTGTTAGTTTTTTATTGAATGTGTCAATACATGTTCCTGGTGTCCTATAGATGCAACTTATGATGATATTTGATGCCTTTTTATTGTGTATTTCAATGGTTAGACATTCCATTAGGTTTTCTATTGTGTTTGTCAATCTCTCGATTTTACTGCATTTAAGTGCTTTGTCTACATATATTGCAACCCCCCCTCCTTTTTTTGTTTTCTCTATTAGTTGCAAACATTTCATAACCTTCTATTTCCATTTCAGTTGTTTTATCTTCATCAAGCCAAGTTTCTGATATGGCAATTATTTTAAATTTATTTAATTTAGTCGGGTATTCTTTAATTTTTGTGAAGTTTTTATAGAGACTTCTACTGTTTAAGTGTATTACCGAAAGTGCATTTTCCAATTTTATATTAGTGTTGAATTGTTCATCCAGGTAATGATCAGTGTTACCTCTGTACGTCACGTGTATAAAAAAGAGGCAAGACACGAGGTATTTTATGTTTGCCTTTCTTATCTGGCCGTACATTTTTGTGTGGCAAAATCTACAAGTCTTTACTAATCTCAAATAGAAAGCAGTAAAAGTGAAACCCTGCAGTTAATGGGAAGGGGGGGGGGGCAGCAAGTCACTGACAACACTCAAAAGTTTTGGAATTGCCAACAGTAAAGTTTAAGCGATAAAGAGAACCCAAACCGTGATCACAAAATATAGTTTCTTATTCATCTTATGATCATTACATTTTGGGAAAACAATGCACCCAAAGTGCATGTCATGTGTACATACAGCGCCAATGCTCATTTAACTTCTTCCACCTATAGTTTAAACGTAGCTCCTCTGCAACATGCAAAGCTTCTCTCTCAGATGAAATGTTTAGTTGTTAGTTTGTGGCAAGAAAAAAAAAGCAGAACCACTTTTCTGTCAGGCAAGGCATGGTGCGTTTTTGAACAAGCATCATAACGAGCACTACACGTGCTTTTCAGCCATGGCAAATTAGTTAAGATTAATCGAGGGAACATTCTTTCTTTTTCAACTAGCCCATAAAACAAGATAAACATAACTTCGTTCTGGGGCTGAAAAGGTCCTATTTCATTTCGTTTGAATATGAAAATGTACTATTCGAATCTTGGAACAATTGTTTTTTTAAATTGAGATTTATTTGTAAATCTGGCTGGATGGATGTATGGCTTGAGGAGCCGACGATGAGAAGAAAGGAGCGTCAGCGCAGAGCGCCGATGCATATGTGGAACTGGGAGTCAGGGCTTGGAATTGAAGCGGATTACGTGGGACAGGAGATGTGAGCCAATCTCTTTTCATCAATGGACGCTACAGTTTCATGTTTGCTTTCAAAACATACAGTAGCTTGTAGCAGACATGGGGACTTTTTCAGCATGACGTCCCTGATCCACTGGTGAAATGATACTGACACGACTGTCTGTGTCTTATGTGTTTTGTTATTTTGACTTCAAGCTGGCGCCGCGAGAGTGGCTGCCTTTACAGCAGCTCCCATGTTTTGTTCTTCTACTTCTTTAGGTTATATGGTATTGGCAAATAATTGACACACCTGCTAAAAAGCTTTATAATGACCTTATAGAATGATGCAACAAGATGGTCGCAAAGGACTATTTTATCTAGATGAAGCTCCTGAACGCTCTTCAAATTGTGTCCTCCTTGGCAGACAGCAATATCGTATTCAACACAGTAGACAAGTTCAACAAATAATGGAAGCAAGTTTCCCACTAAAGTCTGGACATTTTGCAAATGCGATTTGAATGAACAAAGCTTGACTTTTCTAAACCACGTATGCTCGTCCTCTTTTGTACTACAGATATCAGTGAAGATGATCCTGTGAAGCAGGAGTGGCGCTCCGGAGTGAAGCAGCAGGATCTAGCGCACCCCCACGTTAAAAAGGAAAAGGTGGAAAAGCAGGAGTGCCACTCTGGGGTGGAGCAGCAGGATCCAGCGCGTCCTAACATTAAAGAGGAAGAGCTGGAAGAGCAGCTTCAAAGGCCGGAGTTGCTTGCTGATCACGTTGTCCTGAAGATTGAAAATTGTCAAAGTGAGGAGAACAGAGGGACGAGCAGTAACTCAGGTCGGCATGTGACAACACAAGGTGACGGCGATCACTGCGGAGGACCACAAGCAGACAGCCGCTTTGCTCATCTATCTGTCAGCGATGGCATGACGTCACGTTTGCCGGATATTGATAATAAACATTTGAAAGATGATATGAGATGTCCCACTGACGACAGATGCTGGAAATGCTCTCAGTGTGACAAAGTCTTCTTTAACCAGACCCATTTAAATAGGCACATGGGATGGCACACAGGAGAGAGACCGTTCATGTGCTCAGCTTGCGGTCAAGCATTCTTGAAGGAACCACACCTGATCACGCACACGAGGACGCACACTGGAGAGAAACCTTTTTCCTGCTCGGTCTGCAATAAAAGCTTCAGCGTTCGTTTCACTTTAACTCAACACATGAAGACACACAATCGGGAAAACCCCTTCAGGTGCTTAGTGTGCGATAAGAGATTCGCTTATCCAGTATCCTTGATAAGGCATGCCAGCACGCACACTGGAGAGAATCCACATCCCTGCTCGGTCTGCAACGCAAGTTTTCGCCTTCGGTCGTCACTCGTGATCCACATGAGGAAACACACTGGACAGAAGCGGTTTTCCTGCCCTGTATGCAAAAAATGTTTCTGTGCCGCTGCAACATTGAGGAATCATATGAGAATACACACTGACGACGGCAACTAGCTGTGCCATTTGAGGGACTCCTGAGTCCCTCGAGTACCATTTTGAACAGTTTGCACGCCTTTGATGTCTACGTTGTGATGTTTATAATCAAAGTTGACAGGAAAAAGTGGATACAGTGTTCCACAACATATTTTAGATTCATTACTAGTGCTGCCACAAATTACTGCTTTGCTACAGAAGTCAACTAGTCATGATAATAATTGGGATTAGTGAACTAATTGGATCATATAAGAATTGTATAAATACACCCTTCTCGGTTATTTAGGCATCAATATTTTTTTATGTACAGTATAAGTGAAATCAGAAGAGTACAATTTTGGAAAAAGTGTGCTCAAGAAAATTGCAATAAACACTTTTTTTTAAACCTTTGCTTATCCAAATAGTTTTTCTTTGCTTCACGTGTGTCTAATTTAGACAGATTTGATCTACAAAATCAAAATGAGGTCTGCACCTGAAATGGGGAGGAGGAATATATTTCATAGCATTCCAATGTGGTGCGAGGTTGGGGCAAGCACGTCGAGCTCTGTTACTTTGAGTACAGGAGAAAATTGTAGTCTGTGAACTCGAGCAAAATTTTTTTGAAAATTTTGATTGTAAACTCATCTGAGATTAAGCCGAGGTTCCGTTTTAGTTTTCCACTTCGCTTGAGTAGTGGAAGGTCTGAATCAACACTCAAAGCTCAATACGTTCCTCCCAAATCCAGGCAAAAATAATGTGTGTGTGTGTATATATATATATATATATGTGTGTGTGTATATATATTAGAGCTGTCAAACGATTAAAACATTTAATCCAAGTAAAAATGCAACTGTCATAATTAACTCAAATCAACTAAAAAATTAATCGTGATTACTCACACATTTTTTATTGTTTCTTAATTTCCTCTTACATTTTTTGTCCTATTTTTTCCCCATTTTAATGCTCTCATCAACATGGAATCAATCAGTTTTCTATGTGCCAAATGCAAATATTTACTGAAATAACAATTTCGATTTTCAATTTTACATAAAGGGTGGCCCGGTAGTCCAGTGGTTAGCACTTCGGCTTCACAGTGCAGAGGTACCAGGTTCGATTCCAGCTCTGGCCTCCCTGTGTGGAGTTTGCATGTTCTCCCCGGGCCTGCGTGGGTTTTCTCCGGGTGCTCCGGTTTCCTCCCACATTCCAAAAATATGCATGGCAGGCTGATTGAACACTCTAAATTGTCCCTAGGTGTGAGTGTGAGTGCGAATGGTTGTTCGTCTATGTGTGCCCTGCAATTGGCTGGCAACCGGTTCAGGGTGTCCCCCGCCTACTGCCCGAAGACAGCTGGTAAAGGCTCCAGCACCCCCGCGACCCTAGTGAGGATCAAGCGGTATGGAAGATGAATGAATGAATGAATGAATGTTATTCACTCGATTATGTGTGAATAACTGCACCAAGTGAAAAAATTGTTCACGTAAAGTTGAAAATTGAAATTGTTATTTCAGTAAATATTTGCATTTGGCACATAGAAAACTGATTGATTCCATGTTGATGAGAGCATTAAAATGGGGACAAAATAGGACAAAAAATGTAAAAGGAAATTCATAAACGATAAAAATGTGTGAGGAATCACGATTAATTTTTTAGTTCATTTGAGTTAATTATGACAGTTGCATTTTTAATTAGATTAAATATTTTAATCGTTTGACAGCTCTAATATATATATATATATATATTATATATATATATATATATATATATATTTCTCATCTCACCCCTCGGGTGGTGTCCGTCCCTCATTCAGCTCGGGTCCTCTACCAGAGGCCAGGAAGCTTGAGGGTTCTGCGCAGTATCCTTGCTGTTCCCAGCACTGCACATTTCTGGACTGAGATGTCCGACGTTGTTCCCGGGATCAGTTGCAACCACTCATCTAGTTTGGGGGTCACTGCCCCGAGTGCTCCGACCACCACAGGCACGACTGTCACCTTTACCTTCCAGGCTCTCTCCAGCTCCTCTCTGAGCCCTTGGTATTTCTCGAGTTTCTCATGTTCCTTCTTCCTGATGTTTCCATCACTTGGGACCGCTACATCCACTACAACGGCTTTCCTCTGCCCTTTATCTATGATCACGATATCTGGTTGGTTCGCCATTACCGTCTTGTCAGGCTGGATCTGGAAGTCCCACAGGATCTTCGCTCTGTTATTCTCCACCACCTTCGGAGGTGTTTCCCATTTTGACCTTGGGGTTTCCAGTCCATACTCCGCACAGATGTTTCGGTAGACTATGCCAGCCACCTGGTTATGGCGTTCCATGTAGGCTTTCCCTGCCAGCATCTTACACCCTGCAGTTATGTGTTGGATCGTCTCAGGTGCCTCTTTGCACAACCTACACCTTGGGTCTTGTCTGGTGTGGTATATCTGGGCCTCGATGGCTCTGGTGCTCAAGGCCTGCTCCTGAGCAGCCAGGATGAGTGCCTCTGTGCTGTCCTTCAGGCCAGCCCTCTCTAGCCACTGATAGGACTTCTTGAGATTAACCACTTCAGTTATGGTCCGGTGGTACATCCCGTGTTGGGCCTTGTCCTCCCATGATGGTCCCTCTTCCAATGTATGTTCCCCATTGTCTGAGACATTCTCTGAGTACGTCATCCGTTGGAGCCTTCTCCTTGATGTATTCATGGAGCTTGGATGTTTCATCCTGGACAGTGACTCTCACACTCACTAGTCCCCGGCCTCCATCCTTTCGGCTTGCGTACAGTCTCAGGGTGCTGGATTTGGGATGGAACCCTCCATGCATGGTTAGGAGCTTTCGGGTCTTAACGTCCGTGGTCTGAATCTCTTCCTTTGGCCACCTTATTATTCCTGCAGGGTATCTGATCACTGGCAGGGCATAGCTGTTTATTGCCCGGTTTTTATTCTTGCCATTGAGCTGGCTTCTTAGGACTTGCCTCACACGCTGGAGGTATTTGGCCGAGACGAGGATTTTTTAAAATATATATATAATACCTGTAATTATCATTATTAAACATAACTATTTACAAAAAACAGTTCAAGGCATGCTGTGTACTCCTTCAAACTAGAAAAGTCTTACATATCAGTTTGCATTTTGGGCCTCATCAAAACTCAACGAATAAAAAACGATCATAGATTTTTACATTTTTCCAATAATTAAACAGCGGGGACCATTCAATAAAGCTTCACAGGACTGCTTACGCCACCTACACATGGGCTGTTGGGAAGTCGAGATGAGATCGTTCAATTTAAGCCTCAGCAGTGACCTAGCACCGAGTCTTGGCTGGCTACTCTTGACTGCAAAACACATTGTGGTTTTGCGCCTATATCAGTCATCTCTGGCTCCATGGGGGAGAATAAGATAAACTTTTTACAAGTATCGTTGTTACGATGGAATTACGAGGTGTAATCAAAAGAGGGCAAGATGGAGAAGCCAAGATCATTGCTCAGTAATCTAAAATTATCATGAAAGACCGGAATGAAGTACTTGGGTGCCTGATCACAATTTTCAAAGAAGTCTTGCTGGAACCGCGTTAAAGCGGAGCGTATCCAACTTAAAACCATAAAATACCGGTAGCAGGCAATTTAGTAAGTTCTGGAGAGAAAGTGAAACTAAGTAATGCCACACACATATCTTGACAGATAATGAATGTATGGCATCTCATGCGTCAGCCAATCAGAGTGGCCTAGAATATTAAAAGTATATTAATTTAGAGGATAAATGATTCAGAAAATCAATTGATGGACATCGTATATTGAATACACATACAATAATTTGAATGTGGTTTGTTTTCATGGTACAGTTCTGAGTTTAGAGTTTAACTCTTGAATTTTACACAAGAAACATTCTCAAAATTAAAGTGAAAAAAATGTAACATGTCATAGTGTAGTGTATATATATTTTAATAGAAAAAAACAGCTCAACAATGTTGGAGCAACACTGCCATAGCAGATAGACACCCTATTAAAAAAAGTCATGAAACTTCTGGCTTCAATTAAGTGTGTAAATGCCACTAGTACATGAAACACCACACATACAGTACTTGTCGTTAAGCATTCTCACTACCATGTTTTTTCATGTGCTGAACCAAACCTGAACGAACTCTAAAGCCTGTTTGGCAGATCGAACAAGAATGAGTTTTTTCTCCTGTGTGCGTTCTTGTGTGTGCAACAAAATTTCCCTTGAGGGAAAAGCTTTTCCCACAGAATCAGCAAGAAAATGGTTTCTCCCCAGTGTGCGTTCTCATATGTCGTGCCAATGCTGAACTATCGTTAAAACGGGTGCTGCAGGCCAAGAAGGAAAAAGGTTTTTCTCCGGTGTGTGTTCTCGTGTGTGTAATAAAATTTCCTTTTTGGGTGAAACATTTACCACAAACAGAGCACATGAATTGTTTCTCACCAGTATGCGTTTTTTGGTGTTGAATCAGTGCTGAACCATCACTAAAACTTTTGTCGCAGGCTGCACAGGAAAAAGGTTTCTCGCCAGTGTGCGTTCTCATGTGTGTTCTCAAATTTCCCTTCTGAGAGAATTTTCTGCCACACACGGAGCATGCAAAGGGTTTCTCTCTGGTGTGTGTCATCATGTGTCGTTTCAAGATTTTCTTGTTACTAAAAGTTTTAGAACACTGAGAGCATTTCAAGCGTTTGTTGTCTGTGTGAAGTGTCAAATCACATTTGTGGTGTTCATCATCAGTGTTAGGCGAATCTGACATTTTGTCTTTGCGATCTGAGAGTGGTGCTAAGAGGCGGCTGTCTGCTTGGAATCCGACACAGTGGTCTTCATCACTTTCTTTTTCTTCATCATCATCATCATTATTGTCATCATTATTTTTCACAATGACACGATTAAATGGCAGTTGGGTGAAAGCAGTCTCATCGTCCTTTTCTTTTTATGAGGAGACTTCTGCTGTTCAGGATCAAAATCTTCATCACTCACATCTGCAGGACACAAGAAAACAAAGAGATGATTAGAAAAGACAAACTTGGCTCACCTGTCACATGATCCTTTGCATGATGTCACCAGAGAAGAGTAGCTACGGAGCCCCAGAAATCACATGGTGATCTTTTTGTTGTTGTTGTTTTGTAGCCACAATAGAAAATATAATGCCCACATGTAATTCCAAAATGTGGCCACATCATTTTAATTTAACATCATGGACAATTTGCGTGACACAATGCATGATGTCCTTAAACTTGCAGCTCTACTGGAAAAGCAACCTAGCTCTAAGTAGGCATTGTAATAATTATTCCTTGCAATGCTCGGCTTTTCAGAATGTCTGTGAGTAATATAATCAAAGTATATTGACATCATATTTCAGATCTATTTCCATTATATAACTTTTGTCCCTATCAAGATGACCCATCTGGGACGGAGGGCGGGGCCCACGCGCCCTTCACGGACGAGCTGCCACTGATCGATTCTCAGACTTAAAATATCAATGTGTGACTGTCGTCATTTCAGACACAGAATTGTAGCGCCTCAAAGCAAAGAGTTGCAAGTATCTATTAGAAGACGCACAGGGACAACACAAAAATCACAGCGACCAGAAAATTAATAACGCGGCTGAGACTGCCTTTCTTTTACTTTTTGACCTTGTTTTTAAAAGGCTTCCAACATTTGAGCCAACGTGTACATTGTAACATAAGATGACCGGAGTTTAGCAGCTTTAATAAAAATAAAGCCGACCTCCTGAACCGGTCAACTCTTATTAATATTGGTTCCAACCAAATCTTTCAAAAAAGGTGCTCTTAATACCTTCATGCAAATGGTGTGTGCCACACTCATTCAGCATTTGAGATTTAAAATGGAATGTAATCAAATAGAAATTTAAATGCTTCGTGTTAACATTTTGTTTAACATACAGACCAAAGTTCATTCTTTTTATTTTTTACTGATGTACCCCCTGGGAAATATTTTTTTGAGTGTGGTAGCCCATTATCAGTGTAATGCATTTTCAGATAAGGGGAGGCGGGAGTGATTGATTTAAAACAAATACATATTATAAAGCATAATACCAAGTTGTTTTTAGTTTTGTTTTAATACCTGTCTGTCACACCATCTATTTGGATTAAACTCTTCAATTGAAAAGCTTTCACATGATCATCATCTTCTTGACACTTAACAATGACACCAGTCAATGGCAACCTGGTGATATCACGGTCCTCTTCCTCTTTAATGTGGGATGACTGTGGTTACTGCTTCTCATGATGAAGGTCTTCCACTTTTGAACCAATATGGCAGACTGAACTGGTAAAAAGTTTCCTCATGTGTGTTTTTGTGTGTCTTTTTAAGTTTCTCTTTTCAGAGAATCTTTTACCACATACTGAGCACGAGTGTGTGTTCTGGTGCGTGTCCTTAAGTTTCCCTTTTAAGAGAATCTTTGATCACAAATTGAACAGGTGAAAGGTTTCTCTCCAGTATGCGTTCTTGTGTGTTTTATCATGCTTCCCTTGTCTGGGAATCTTTGACCACAAACTGAGCAGGAAAAAGCTCTCTCCCTGGTGTGTGTTCTTGTGTGTGTGTTCAAATGTCCCTTCCGGGTGAACCTTTTGCCACAAATTGAGCAGACAAAAGAGCTCTCCCCGGTGTGTGTTTTTGTGTGTGTTCTTAAATCTCCCTTCAGAGAGAATCCTTTACCACAAACCGAACAAGAAAAAGGCTTCTTTCCAGAGTGAAATCGTGTGTGTGTTCTTAAATAGGAACGGCTCCAGAAACTTAATTTGCAGAGTGGGCAGGCAAAAGGTTTCTCTCCAGTGTGTTTTCTCATGTGGTCTGTCAAACTACTCTTTTGAGTTACCTTAAGACCACATACTGAGCAGGAAAAAGGTTTCTCTCCAGTGTGTGTTCTTATATGTCTTTTCAATGATGACTTGTTGAAAAACGATCTGTTACACTGAGAGCATTTGACATTTTTGGAGACACAGTGACCTGTCAGATCACCTTTTGAGCGTTGATCATCACAATCATCATCATCATCATCATCATATGTAATGTCATGATCCGATAGTGGAGCTCAGAGGGCATGTGCTTGTGATTCTCCAAGGGTGTCTTCATCATCTACTGTTGTTATGTGTTGACTTGAGCTGCTGCTTGGAAGCTCAGCCACTACTTTTTCCTCACTTTGACCTTTGTCGTCATAGTCTTTACTCTTCAAAGGGACACCAGTCAATGGAAAGTGGGTGATATCATTGTCCATTTAGTTGTCAATACAGAGGAGCGCTTCTTCCTCCTTTTCTTCCTTAATGTGAAGAGGCCGTGGCTGCTGCTGATGCTCAGGACAAAGATATTCTTCACTGATGTCTGAAAGACATTTTCAAGGATGACAATAAAAAAAAAATGATGAAAAATATCACTCACCATAGCTGCATATCAACGAGCCGTGCCAGTTTGTATTCCAACAAGTATTGATTACTATTATGAGAGTAACGACACCATGCAGTATACTAGCATTCCCATTGATTCCGCACTTGGGCGAGATACAGAGAAAGAGAGAGAGAACGAAAGAACCATCCAAATATTGTTTAGTATAGACAGGCAGCAAGCCTTGATGGATGCTAGATTAATAAAATTACCCCTGCTGTGGTGCCTCATGAAACACAATATAATAAATATTTAAATGTAGTATTGGGAGATTGATAGGGCTGCCAAGTGGGGTGGCGAGACATTTGTAAAACTGCCAATGTGACATCGGTCTTGTTTTGATTCAGTGGCACTTGCAAAGGTTTATGTCAGGTTTCATAAGGCCGATGTCAACATAACACCTCAAGTAACTCAATATTCGAAAACATTATTAGATTCTATTTCGCACCAAAATTATAAGACATAAAATCATTGTAAACCCTCACATTTAGGGACTCGCTGACGGACAAACAAAATAAATTGGGCTTCAGTCACACCGAGAGTCTATTTACAACATCCCTTAACGACCCTAGATTAGTTTATCAATTTATTGTTAATTAGACTTTCTGGCTATATCTAGCAGCACAACACACAATGTTGTTTGTCCTCGTATTCGGGTGTAAAGTCAGTCACTCACGTTCTATTACTCGGAAGTACGCTGGCAAACACAAACTTCTATAAATACAGAACATTTGGTGTTAACGGAAAGTAGTTACTCAACAAGCTGTCTTAAACGCTAACAAGCCTGTTCGGTGTAAGACAGGTTCGGGCTTCGAGAAAAAGGAATCCAGTAATTGACGTTGTCGCTCGTTCTTCTCTTTCGATTCAGAAAGTTCCTCCGTGTACTCTTCTTTCATAATTTTTTTTACACATTTTCATACGATTGTCACAGCAACGTATACGTTCCCCTCTGTTTAGCGATCTGCTTTAAGCTAAGCTAGTTAGAAAAGCTTCAACGTCCACCGAGACGAGTGTATCCCAAAATATAACGCATTATGCTTTACACCAGTAGAAAGGGGGTGGATATGACGTGTCGAGCCTTTGATACGTTCAGTCTTAATCCAGTTGAAAAAAATGTTTTAACCTAACCGTACACAGAACACAGACGTTTATAAACGACAGAAGCGAATCTGAAGCAGGAGCTGTGCGGGAATTCCATTTGGACAAACCGCATGCGAACAGTCCTGGTACGTTCCTTCTTTTAGGCGAAGCAGGGATCAGAATACAACAGCCAAGCACTGACAAGCATAAATAGAGGAAAATATAGAGAAGAAAATAATAATAATACTGCATTTTATTTAGAAGCGCCTTTCAAGAAACCCAAGGACACTTTACAATAACAAAAACAATAAAACACAATACAGGTTGAGCATATTGTTTTTTTTCTCCAGTGTGTGACTCATTAGGTTTACTTTTACAGAGATGCTTTTACCACACACTCAGCTGACACAAGGTTTCTCTCCAGTACACATTCTCATGTGTACTTCCAAATTATACTTGGAATCAAATGTTTTCCCACACTGAGAACATTTCCAGCGTTTGTCCGCGTGACAAGCCATATCGCCTTTACAATGTTCTTCATCATCAGTGTCAAGAGTTATGTCATCATTATTATTATGATGTTGTGTTAATTGTTTTACTTTATGTTAACTGTTTTTTAGGCGCTTTGTTGCAGCTGTTGTGAAAGTGCTTTATTAATCAGAATTTATTGTATTATCTGAAAGTGGAGCTCGGAGGTTGTGTGCTTGTGATCCTTCCCAGTGGTCACCCATCACCTTCTGTTGTTACTTGTGCTTCTGTTTGGAGGCTCTTCCCCTCTCTTGTCATCACTTTGACATTCACCTTCATCCTCACTCTTCAAAATGGACACCAGTCACTTGAAACCTGATATCAGCCTCCTCTTTTTATTTAATGTGTGGGGACTCCAGCTCAAAGATGTTCTTCGCTTATTCAGTGAAGTGAAAGTGAAACAGTTCTTATCCGTCTTTGCCCACTGAGGTGGGTAGGAAGGCGCTCACTGGAATTGGTGTGCTGGTAACCCCTGTGCACAAAGGTACCGGTGGAGTTTCAATGGACATTGCACAGTTTTAAGGCCAGTAAAGCCGTATTTCACTTGACAGTCATGCCCATGATGAGTGGATATAAACTTCTGACCACCATGTAAATAACTCAAGAATCAGGTAATGCTACGACATACTGTACATCAAAATGGAACACTGAACGATACTGGACACAGTCACTGTTTGACTTGTATTTTATTTAAACTCACATGTACATTTTTTTCCATCATACCACCAAGAGTCAAAGTTCCACCAGAGTCTATTTGGCACTTCACTTGTGTCTCTTGGTCTTGTCTGTACTTGACAATCTTTGACCACAAAATGAGTATGAAAACTGTTTCTGCCCTGTCCATCCATCTATTTTCTAAACTGCCTGTCCTCACTTGTCTCGTGGGTATCCCCGATGACTTTGGATGAGAGGCGGTGTATATCCTAGACGATTGGTATGGCACAGGCAAACAAATATTCACACTTATGGACAACACAGTCCTTAATTAACCTAAGAAGCATGTTTGGAAAGTGCAAGGAATATGAAGTGCCCAGAGAAAACCCACGTGAGCATGGAGAGAAAATGCAAACTCCACGCAGGAGGGCCAGAACCCAGATTCAAACTCACAACTCCAGAACTGTGTGGCGTGCGGATATGATTTTGTTTGCCCTATTGAATTTGTCTTCATTCGTGAGTGACCAATTAGCGACGCAGCTGATTATTGGGGCTGATATTTGGCATGTTGGTGCAGGTCAGTACCTGCTGGTTTTTTTTTTAAATCTGATGGACAATAAGTGATCCATCGCAAACTGGGCTATTTTGAGATGTTAATTTCTCAGGTGGACTTCACATTGGTGACTTCACATTGGTGACCTGCTGGTCTGTCGCTGCATAGAGGACTGAGGGCTCTTGATTTTGAACTTTAAACAAAGATAATAATGAGTGAGAAGTGAAAGATTAAAAGTATAATGATATTGAAATTGAATAAAACTTTAGGCAGCAATTTATTTTTATTGGTAAAGAGCACAGCCACCTTCTCTTTATCTGTGAATGCAAAAGTTTTTTCTTCTTTCTTCTTCTACCCACAATCTTGCTGCTGTAGACTGTAAATTTCCCCACTGTGGGACAAATAAAGGATATCTTATCTTATTTTATCTTATTTATTCATGTTTTCATTCAACTTTAGAAGACATGCTGCTGAGCCTGCAAGCTCCCTGCATTTTTAGTTAGCCTTAAAAAACAAATATGTCTATTTTGAAACAAGTAAAAAAAAATGTTTGATAAACATGTGACAAAACGCATTACAACAAAATGTTGGGACTTGTATTAAAAATGTTGATGCAAATAATTTTCCGCGACAAATATTGGTTATCGGTTTCCTTGATTACCAATAATTGGTGTCGGCACTAAAGGAAAACAAAAAAGTCAGACCATCCATCATATTCATCTTGAATCTGTGACCAGAAAATGAGACAAATGTTTCTCTCCACTGTGTGTCCTTGCGTGTGCAGCCAAATTTGGCTTTTGAGAGAATCTTTTACCACAAACTGAGCAGGGAAAAGGTTTATCTCCAGTGTGTGTTTTAGTGTGCCTGATCAAACCATCCTTTGTAGAGAAAGTTGTACCACAAACTAAGCATGCAAAAGGTTTCTCCCCGGTGTGAGTTCTGGCATGTGTAACTAAATTTGGCTTTTGAGAAAATCTTTTACCACAAACTGTGCATGCAAAAGGTTTCTCCCCAGTGTGTGTTCTTGTGTGTGTTCTTAAGTTTCCTTTGATAGTAAATCTTTTGCCACACACCGAACAGGCAAAAGGTTTCTCCACAGTATGAGTTCTTGTATGTGTTCTTAAGTTTCCTTTTCCAGAGAATCTTTTCCCGCAAAAGGAGCAAACAAAAGGTTTTTCCCCGGTGTGCTTTCTTGCATGTGTTCCCAAATGTCCCCTCTGAGTGAACGTTTTACCACAAACTGAGCAGGCAAAAGGTTTCTCGCCCGTATGTATTCTCATATGTACTTTCAAAGTATACTTGGCATCAAAGGTTTTCTCACATTGAGAACATTTCCAGGGTTTGTTGTCAGCATGACGTGTTCTGTCACCTTTTGATGGCCTCTCGTCATCAGTATCACAAGCGTGCGAGGTTTGGTCGTCACTGTCTGATAGTGGCGGTAAAAGGCTGTCTGTTTGTAATCCTCCACAGTTGTCACCATTACTTTCGCCTTCGTCATCATCAGCTTCACACTTGACAATGGCATCAGTCAAGGGAAAATTGGTGATATCAGTCTCATCTTCTTCCTCTTTAATGTGTGGAAGTTGTGACTGCTTCTCTTCTGTAAAGCAAGAAGGCGCTCCCTCCTCTTCTTCCTCTTTAACGGGGGACTCCGGCTCCGGCTGCTCTGGACAATGATATTCACTGACATCTCCAGGAAACAAGACGACAAACAAGTCAAATCTCTTACCGCCATTCCGTTGTTGTGTAGTATTTGTTTTAACAATGTCTGTGTAGATGATCAGTCATCAAGGTCCTGGTAATCTGCAAAGGTTTAAACAAGCTAAGTGGACTTTTCTTTGTTTGTTGAAGACATTTCAGTTTGAAAGAGGTGTAAAAGAAGACATAGAGCAAGCCTTGATGGAGTATTGCCATGTCAGTGTCCAGCGTGCCATGATCGTACACACGATGCCAAAGCTATGCTACACATATAATAATGTGGGATACTCATACACAATATATTCAGAAATAAATGTCATCATCCTTGTTGATCAAGAACAAATATGCGCAGTTCAAGATTGTAGTTAAGTGTGGGCGTAGGGCACTACTGCAGGGTATTCAGCAGCAATAACTGAAAACAGTCTGGGAGTCAAACTTGTGCCGTCTGCACAGAAAGCAGAATCTTGTTTTGCGGCAATGCCACCAATGTAGACAAGCAGCTACTGGTTATGTCATAAAAAGGCATTCTCATCTGACTTTTGGAGGAATGATTCTGAGTGTTGTGGAAATTTTCAGGAAAGTACGTCTTGTGCAAATCGATTAGTACAAAAGACATTGAGAGAAGAAGCTTGGTCAGAAGATAGTGTTTTCTTTCAAGAGGGCTCCAATTCTGCAGCAAAGCAACGCGTGACACAAGCACTCAACAAAGAGAGACAGAAGACTCCATTCGAGAAGGAAATCCACAGACATGAGAGAGGTGGAGGAAGCGGATATTAATCAGGAAATCGGCAGTTTCAACAGTTTTGCAATAGGGGACCAGTTCAGTCTGCAACTTCCTCCCCACAGCATAAACTAAAATCCAGCAAAAAATACAGTGTGTGAAATCAATGTATATTTGCTCTCTGTTTGCCAAGATATTCTTCTTATGAGAGCATTTCACTTCAAGCATACATTTCCTTATAAATGTTAACACAGTTAGGTAATAGTTATCGAGTATAATTGAGTATTTCACTGTATGAATAAGTTTAACTTGAAAAAAAGAAACCCCACAATTCTACACGTATATGTAAAAGAAGTACACTACAATATTTCGAAGACTTCTGAGGGGGCCGAGCTTAGCGATGTTTACTTGTTTTAAGAAAAAAAAAATCCAGTTATATGGGAAAATACTTTTGCTGAAATGAAGTCATCAGTAAGTAAATTATCCCGGATTAAATGACTTCTTTCTCTTGATTTTACTCTGCACCGCCCTGCATTGCACGGTTACGGAACAAGTGTAAGGAAAGAACAAACGAACCTGCTTTCTGGAAGACAATTTGAGGCTTCTTGAAAACAGCGTCCAGCTGTTGACGTCGTCGCTTGTTCTCTTTTGTCCGAGAAAGTTCACCCTCATATTCTTCTTTCTCACTTTTAGCACACATTTTCCCGCGATAACACAATAATAGACACTCGCAGTTGATCTAGTTTGCTGCTCACAAACGAGTCCCTTTGTTCACAGCTAGCAAACTAAGCTAAGCTAGAAGGAGACGCCTCCATGTAACCGAGACGAGTTCATCCAAACACGAGGACTTAATTCTTGATACTTAAGTCGAGTAAAGAAGTTTTTGGGTCGTACTGTGTGTGTCGAGGCTTCACTCCGTTTAGTTGTAATTCAGTAAGAGTTATATTTTGTTTTTCCTGAAGCGCGTTCGGCTCGCCAAAGAGTACATAGAGAGCCGTGGAAGACGTTGTACGGTAGCTCCACTTGGACAAACTGCGGTCACGAAGGATCATGATATGACAAATACATTAATCCTTTCATTTTCCGATCTACTATCCTCGCGAGGGCCACGAGGGGAGCTGGAGCCGATCCCAGCAATCTTCGGGCAGTAGGCGGGGGACACCCTGAAACGGTTGCCAGCCAATCACAGTGCTCACACTCACACCTCGGGACAAGTTTGGAGTATTCAATCAGCCTGCCATGCATGTTTTTGGAATGTGTACCCTGAGAAATCCCACACAGGCCCGGGCGGGGAGAACATGCAAACTCCACACAGGAAGACCAGAGCCGATCGATCCCACAAACTCTGCACTGTGAGGTCGAAGCGCTAACCACTGGACCACCGGGCCGATGACAAATACAGTTTATATGCTTTAAAATTTCAAAACGGTGGGCAAACATGCTTTCTAAAAGAATTACTCAAACGTGCAAATGTTAACTGATTTGTGGACAACAAAATTAAACGGTCAATATATCATCATCGTCAGTGTCAGTCGAGTGTGACGTTATGTCATCATCTGATACTGGCGCTAAAAGGTTGTCTGCTTGTGATCCACCACGCTGGCCTCCATTACCTTCTGTTGGCTCCAACTGTCTGTTGTAACAAGTTTCTTCAACAAGGTCATGGATGGGAAATACCTTGCTTCTTTAAATCTATTGCCATCGTTGTTCATGCTTCTTTCTCCGTGTTGCTGCTGTCCCTGTTTTTTCCACCTTCCAAGTCCCCAACATCTGTGCCAGTGAAGATCTCAACCACGGTCGACTCGACCCCTCCCCCTTCGCCTTTTATACCTTGTGTGGTCATCCACGGATTGTAGAAAAAGTAGCATGCCTAGTTTGACAACTTAAGGAGGAGAAAGTACAGATACATTTTCAAATATAGAGTGTGAGAGTAATCAGCAAAATAATACTGAAGTACTGAAGCTTAAACATCTCCTTACCTACAGTAAATAAATAAATAAATAACCCTTTCAAATCCTATGTGGTGGTACTGGAAATTAAGTCTAGTTTGCACATTTGGGGTTGCATCTTCGTCTAATTTGTATTGGTCTTTCTGAAAAAGTATTGCATATGTCCCCCGCAGGAAAATAAAGGTCAGTTCCAAGCTTATATTTGCCCAAGAGTTGACATCTTTATTGAACAACATTATGGCATGGTTGTGGCAGTAAATGAGGGATGGCCTACTTATACCGATGAGTGCCTGGAAGTACACACATTAAGCATGAGAATACGTGTAGAGTATCAAGGACAGAAAGCTACTGCAGATCTCCACGACTATAATAGCGGTTGAGCACATCACAACATATCACAGCAGTCCACATATACAATATAAATACATATCATCTGGCTAATATTCACATGTATCAGTGTTTGGGTACATGTACACACTTGTGCGCCAATCTTGTCCTACTAGGGAGAACAAAGAGGGTACTTGTACGTGGACCTTTCACTGGATAACAGGAGCAATGAATAAATGCTCAAACTGTTTTCCATACCTGTTACCTTTGTCTTGGTACATCATCACTTGGATGTTGCTCAAACTGAAAGGGTCGCAAATCACACACACTTAAGCTCAACACCGTCGCCGGTGTGTTTCTTCATGTGCTTACTCAAACCGGACTGATAGCAGAAACTTGTGTCACAGATGGAGCAGGAGAAGGTTTTCTCACCAATGTGTGTTCTGATGTGTCTGATCAAACTTCTCTTCAGGGAGAATCTTTCACCACAGAATGAGCAGATGCATGGTTTTTCTCCCGTGTGACGCCTCATGTGTCTTATCAGGTTTCTCTTGTTGCCAAAGGTTTTGTCACATTGAGGACATTGCGGTTTCTCCCCAAAGTGGGTTTCCATGTGCTGAAATAATGCCGACTGAAAAGTAAAACTTGAGTTGCAGACTGAGCAGGAAAAAGGTTTTTCTCCTGTGTGTTTTCTGGTGTGTGTTATTAAATAATCCTTCCGAGAGAATCTTTTGCCACAATCTGAGCACAGGAAGGGTTTCTCTCCGGTGTGACATCTCATGTGTCGTTTCAGATTCCGCTTGTTTCCAAACGTTTTGTCACACTGAGTACATTTCACGTGTTTGTCATCAGTGTGTCCTGTCACATCATTTTTAGAGTGCTCATCGTCAGTGTCAGACATTGTGTCACCACTATCAGACAATGGCGCTAAGCGGCTGTCTGCTTGTGATCCTCCATCACCTTTTGTTGTCTTGTGACGACTTGAACTGCTGCTTGCACCTTCTTCCCCTTGACCTTTGTCTTCATCATCTTCACTCTTCACAATGACACGATACACCGAGAAATCCAGCCCTTGAAGGTGCTTTCCATCCTCTTCCACTTTAATGTAGGGAGGCTCTGGCTCCTCCTGTTCCACCCTGGAGCTCCGATCCTGCTGTTCTGGATTCAGATCTTCTTCACTGACATCTGCAGGACATAAGAGGACAAACACACATGGTTTGGTCGAGTCAAACTGCTCAATCAATTCACGTTGTTTTTGTGGAACCACTAAATATGAAGACAGTAAACCACATCTACATATTGGTTCATCATTTCTGCCACCACTATAATGCAAACTTTTAGGCGATCTATTTTAAAGGGACTTTACAGTAAAAAGGCCATTTAAAATTTAGAGTTGTGGGCCTTCATGTTGTGGCACAACATGCCAGGCACCCCTGAGGTCTACTGGAAGAGGTACATTCATTCATTCATTCATCTTCCGTACCGCTTGATCCTCACTAGGGTCGCGGGGGGTGCTGGAGCCTATCCCAGCTGTCTCCGGGCAGTAGGCGGGGGACACCCTGAATCGGTTGCCAGCCAATCGCAGGGCACAGATAGACAAACAATCATCCACGCTCACACTCACACCTAGGGACAATTCAGAGTGTTCAATCAGCCTGCCATGCATATTTTTGGAATGTGGGAGGAAACCGGAGCACCCGGAGAAAACCCACGCAGGCCCGGGGAGAACATGCAAACTCCACACAGGGAGGCCGGAGCTGGAATCGAACCCGGTACCTCTGTACTGTGAAGTCGATGTGCTAACCACTGGACTACCGGGCCGCCGGAAGAGGTACAGTGTAATTATAAGCAATAAGAGGCAGATAAGGTACTCACCTGGTGTCCTATAATTCCGGTTGGTCCCATAAAACATAAATATCTTTAACCAATGAATATTGTTGTAGGCTTGGACAGTTTAAATTACTGTAATGTTTTTCGCAATGCAGTGTTTTTCGCGAGAATGCACGGAAAGTTTAAAGTGGTGTTTCTCAAACTGTTTCGAAACATGTGAGTACAAGACAAGCAAACCTGGTACGTGTCGAGGTTTCTTGAAAACAGCATCCAGGAGTTGTCGTTGCCGCTCGTTCTCCTCTTTCGTCCTACAAAGTTCCTTCTCGTACTCAGCTATCGTTCTTTCAAACACTACAAATACTTCTTCAACGGCCGCATTTAGTCGCTGATTCAGCAACGCTCTCAGCATTTCAACTTTACACATTTTCACACGATAATCATAACACTTTACATCTACACTCGTGCGCTGCTGAACGATATGTTGCTAACTTTGCAGCTAGCAAGCTGAGAGAGTTTACGAAGCTTTAAGGCGCACCAAGACAAGTTTATGAGAATATTAATAGCTACTTGTGTTTGCTATGTTATATAAACGGAATGTTAACTACATAAACAGGAAACGATGCCGTAATCAACGCAATGACGAGGACTCATACCAGACTGTCTCGGCAATGTGTTTTCTTTTCTGTTTTACTTCCGGGAGAGTTAAAAACGGCGATTGCATCATATTGACGCATTACCGCCTCTCTCGGGTGGAAATGTGTCATTACATCTTTTAATTTCCACGGGGAAAAAAGTGAAGAAATTATTTAAGGAAATTAGCACAATGAAACATTACAGTGTAGATTCAAACAATAATGCGAGAGAGCCGGGAATGTCCTCCATTTCCTAGAGGTGGGACAACTATACCAGAAGATTTAGCGTGAAATGACACATCCATACCAAAGGAGGCAGTAACTCAGTACCCTGTACTCAGTATGTATTTTCTACCGGATGTGGAAAATAATGCGACAGAACAATTAATTAAATCGGTATATCGCCTTTATTATTTGTTGATACCTGATCCCGTTTATATTTATGTCCTCTAATGAATTAAACATAATTTGCTCTTCGTGTCGGTCCGTTCTGATGTGGCTGCTCATTTCTGCCTTCGTTAGCCACGCGTCGCCAACCAGAGATCAAGTGTAATCGTAAACTAAGAGGGGGTAAATGTGCACAGGAACGTCAGCAGAGTGCGAGGAGGGACCTGGTCGAGCAGAAGAGAGCCGTGAAGAGGAGAATGAGCGACAACGTCAAATACTGGTCGCTGTTTTCAAGAAGCAAGATGAAGCACACAAGGCAGGTTTGTTCAATTTTTCCTCTCATAATCATTTTACACGAGCCAGGTTGGCATTGCGTCCAAACAAAAATCTCCTTTCGGGATTCGAAGACACGCTTGAAAGTATTACGAAATAGATTGGTGGACGGATGCCAAACGATGTAGTATTTGGAGGAGGCTCAGTGGGATTCATCGTGACGGTCTACATACAACCGTACTAGTATAGTGCAGTGCCATCAGTGTCCACAACAAAAACAAGAAAAGGAAATACTTTTAAGAGTAATACAATTGAAATTACAAAATAAAATCTGTACAAGCCCGATGAAATCAATTAGAAGTAGTTACTCTGCAGTCGGAACCTCTGGAATAAGTTTCATGATGTTTGGTAGTATAGAGCTGAGTGAGTCCGATGCAGGAGTCCCCTGTTGTCGAAATGTATCACATCAGTGGATTTCACTCCCAACTGTACTTATTTGCTATTGAGACAGGGATTTGGCTGCATTTTGTCACTTGTTAGAACGTTTTAGAGAGTGCAGAAAAAAAACATTTTCGTGAATTGTTCAGCTAATAGCTGATGAAAAGTTCTACGGGGGGAGGGGAGCAAAAAGGAATATTTGTTAGCTGTAAACCATGACTGTGCCGGTATTACTCTTTTGTCAGGCTCATGTCCACTTTTTACCCTATCACTTCTCCGCATTGCCGCTCCAGGTGGGTTATGGTAGAAGAACCACGCGGAAGCTTCTATGTGTCCTCCTGCAAGATCCTGCAAATTTTGACTTTCCAAACCATGTATGTTTGTTATCTTGTGTCCTGCAGACATCAGGGAAAATCGTCAACTTGAGCAGCGGGCATTGAGCTCCAGGGCGGAGCAGGTGGAACTTAAGCCCCCCTATATGAAAGATGAAGAGAAGGATCTTGAGGCCACAGGGATTAAAGAGGAAGAGGATGAACACAGCATCACTCGGGAGGAAGAGCAGCTTCAAGGTGTGGAGGATGGTGCCATCGCCAAGTTTCCATTCACTGTTATTCATGTGAAGTGTGAAGATGATGTTGATGATGATGAAGGTGATGGAAACCACCGCGGAGGCCGCTTCATTACACTCTTAGATTGTGATGGCAGAATAACATCAGACTCTGCGGTTCCTGACGATGAACAACACCCTCAAGGCGATCGGACTTGTCACAGTGACAAAACACACTTCACATGTCCTCAGTGTAACAAAACTTTCACCAACAAGAGGAACCTCAGAAGACACATGGTAATTCATACGGGAGAAAAACCTTTTATGTGTTCCGTTCGTGGGAAAATATTGTTTCAGAAGGGATCTATGATAACACATACAAGAAAACACACCGGAGAAAAACCATTTTGCTGTTCGGTGTGCAACAAATGTTTTAGTGATTATTCAACACTGGCGAAACACATGAGAACACACACCGGTGAGAAACCCTTTTCATGTTCAATCTGCAGTAAAACATTCTCTCAGAAGGTGGCAATGCAAACACATGCAAGAACATAAACTGGAGAAAAATCATTTTTCTGCACCATCTGCAGCACAAGTTTTAATGTTCGTTCAACGTTGGTTCACCACATGAGAACGCACAACGGTGAGAAACCTTTTACCTGCTCAGTGTGCGACAAAAGCTTTGGTCATCCTGCAGGATTGGCGAGGCACATGAGAACGCACACGGGGGAGAAACCTTTTGCCTGCTCCGTCTGCAACAGACGTTTTTCAAGTCACAAGACTTTGGTTCAACACATGAGAACGCACACTGGAGAGAACCCGTTCATTTGTGCCGTTTGTGGTCAAAGTTTCTCTCAAAGCGGCGGTTTACAAAGACATGTAAGATCACACACTGGTGAGAAACCGTTCAGTTGCAGTGTGTGTGAGAAAAGATTTAATGACAAGTATAAGGTGAAGAAGCACAAGTGTGCCGGAGAGAAGAGCGGCAGCACATGAAGAGCAGGAAAGTGTGCCATTGGGAAAAGCTCAGAAAATTGAAGTGGTTGTGGTAGGTGCAAACTTGTATATGTGATCCCAAAATTGCTCTCAAGTACCAGTCAAACCTGATGTTCAAAAGCATTTGGACTTCAAGTTTCTATGATGCATTTATACATCACCACAATGGATTTAAAATAAAACAATCAAGATGTGATCAAAGTGACATTCGGCATTTCCACTTGAAAGGTTTCACTGTGAAGACTGGAAATACTGATACGCTGTATGACACATTGGCCATATTAGGCAGAGTACGGTACATCAATTTGTAGGTACTCTTCTGTGTTGAGAAAACTTGTCCTATTTAATACTGTGGTATCTTGACTTGCAAATGTAATTCATGCTGTCACCCAGCTTGCAAATACATGAATATGAAAATCGATGTGTTTCCCCCTTTGCAATAAATTAAAATGTCACGATCCATTGCTGCCACATTTTTGAAGGTGGTTTTAGTAATGAAGAATAGTGCTGTATTGTGAAATATAAATGTTAACAAAAAGAGTATCAAAGACATTGTGAAGAATTGAATTGGTTCTAGAACACGTAATTAAGGTCTTTCTCACGCGCACACGCACGCACACACGGCAGTATTTGTGTTTCCAGCTTGTATTGGCCGTTTACCAGTTATTTCAGTGTTAACTTCTGCTCAAAGCAGTTCAGAAAAAAAGACGTCTGTACCGCAGCACGTTCGAGAACACAACTCTCGCGACCAAAATAACTTCCTGCTTGTCTGACTTTAACCGCCAATCAGAACCTATCAACATAAAAACATGTCTAAGCAATTATTAAACAATAGAATATAATTCATGTATGATGAGCATGAAATTATATGATGCTGAAACATAAAATGATACTTAATGTAAGCAGGTGAACCTTACTTAAGATGCTTGTAGTGAAGGCTTCCTTGTTTAACAAATGTAGCACTGTCACTTTAAGAGCCACACTAGATCAAAACGCGCGGGAACATATGCGGCGTGTGAGAATCAGACCAGTAAGGGTGACATGCACGTAAAGGAGGGTAGTCGCTGAACTGTGCCCACTGCTTGTCCCAACTTGATACACCCATGATCGTCATCGTAACCCTGGCGATATTCTGAGCACAATATCTGGAGTGGTTTGGTTTGGAGTTTCTAGTGGAAATCTACCACTAGTGAGTCGTGTGAACAGCTGTACAGCGTAAGTGTTCGCAATGTTATAAGATGTAAATATGTTTTTTTTGACTGTGAAATTATATGAACAGTGTTATCTGTTCTTTAGAGGGGAGGTCATTTGTGTTTGTCCACGTGCTTTGTACACACCCAACACACCGGAACATATCGAGTAAGTGTGGCTGCATCTCAAAATATTGGGTTGTAATGATTATTTGTTCTGCACTAAGAAGTATTGTGGCTTGGAAATAATGTATTTTTATTTCTGTTTCCCTATTAAGCAAGCCACTGCTGTTGTCTATTGCGGCGTAATTGTCTGTAATCTGTTAAATGATTTTCTTTGATCTCTTAGATCCCTTTTCGACCTCTTTTAAAATTCAATTAACATCTCAGTCTTTCATCTCAATGCTGAACAATTTTTCATTGTTCAGTCGGGAATAAAGCCCACCTAAAAAATATTTTGTGTCCAGTCCAGTCTTTCCAAAGACCCGGCTACATTAATAATATAACATAAGCTTACATAATTATTGTGAACTGGTCCAAGTGTTGTACACAGCACAATTGTGTATTGTTACAATGCAGTTTGTGGTTAATATAAAAAAAACAACACATTCAGTTGATTAGTTGCCGCTTCCATAGTGTAATGATGTTCCCACACCAAAGGGGACAGTAATGCACCAGAACGGGTCGACTCCGTCCTTTCTGCAGGAAATAGAAAGTAGGCCACTCAGGAAATGCAGGGAGCGAGAAGGCCAAACAAGTCCGTAATATTGCCATGGACATTGCGTCAACTGTACATTTAGGTTTTGTACCGATTAAACATAACCGACTCTTCTTGTCGCTAAAGCTTCACCTGCTAGCTCAGCCCGCTCGCTGCTCACAAAGAGACGCGGAAGTTAGCCTCATCTACCCAAGCAGAGATCCAGTGTGTGCCTCCCGTGTTGGGATTAATTGAGTGATTACTATCAGTCTGTTTGGATAGAATGATAGCGGAGTACGAGGAGGAAATTTGTCGACCAAGAGAAGAAAACGAGCGGCAACGTCACTTACTGGATTCTCTTTTAAAGCATCAAGATGAAAAGCACAGCGCAGGTTTGTTTATCTCCTCTTACAGTTGTTTTAATCACCTTCTGCGTCCAGGGATTTCTTACAAGCGAGATTTTGACCCCCCAGAAAAGAAAAGACCTCCTAATAACCATAACGCCAATTATCGTATGACATATTTTTAGTCCACGTGGAGTACTTTGTATGCAGCAAGGGTTGCTGTGAAGTGCTTTATAAATGGAGTTCATTCGAATTGAGTTGTCATACATGGCTACAATGTGTCCACAAATGCCACAGAGACGAAAACGTGACGAAATGTTTTGAGAAAAAAAAACTTTGGGGGGAGAAAAAAGTGGTGACGTTTGTGCAAATATTTGTTTAATCAGAATACGATGTCACTTTTTTGGCTCTCGAAATAATTGCAGTAATATTGTCATATCTTTTAAAAAGGTGCATACTAACTCATTACGCTTCACGGTCATAATATTTGAACGCGTCATAGCAGAATTTGATTTTTCCAAACCACATGCACTTGTCTTCAGAGTCCCCTTACATTAAAGAGGAAGAACACGAACACAGCATCGGTCAGGAAGAAGAGCAGTTTCGAGAGCTGGAAGACGCTGATGTCACTGAGCAGTCCTTTAACTGTGTCATTGTGAAGAGTGACGATGACGACGGGGATGGAGACCACTGTGGAGGATCACAAGCAGACAACTTCTTAACTCCACTATCAAACAGTGACAACACGTCACCCTCTCCTGACACAGATGATGACGAACACTGTAAAGGTGATACGACGACTCACAGTGACTGCAAAGGTTTGGTATGCCTTCAATGTGACAAAACGTTTAGCAACAATGCAAATCTGAGAAGACACATGATGATTCACACGGGAGAAAAACCTTTCATGTGTTCAGTTTGTGGGAAAAGATTCTCTCAGAAGACTTCGATGATAACACACACAAGAATACACACTGGAGAAAAACCTTTTTCCTGCTCACTGTGCCACAAATGCTTTAGTGACTATTCTACTTTGACGAAACACATGAGAACACACACGGGTGAGAAACCCTTTTCATGCTCAATCTGCGGTAAAACATTTTCTCAAAAGGCAACTATGAGAACGCACACGAGAACACACACTGGCGAAAAAGCATTTTTCTGCACCTTTTGCAATACACGTTTTAATGTTCGTTCAACATTGGTCCAACACATGAGAACCCACACTGGTGAGAAACCCTTTACCTGCTCAGTGTGCACCAAAAGTTTTGGTCATCCGGCAGCGCTGGCGAGGCACATGAGAACACATACTGGGGAGAAAGTGTTCAATTGCAGTGTGTGTGATCAAAGCTTCTCGTACAAGTACCAAGTGAACAAACACAAGTGTGTTGGCAGAGAACAGCAGCAGTGAAGGAAGCAGCAAAACTTTAAACTGAATATTGACCTTCACTTGTAGCAAACACTGTTTATGACCAATTCAAATGAGATGCACTGCTGGATTTGCGGTTTACAGTACTTATAAATTTGTATGACTCCTTTCTGGGAACCGATGGATGCTACTCAGTCATCCTTAAAATATCAGTCCATGATTATTGACAAATGAACATTTTGAATAAAACACTATCAAACATATCCAGTCTTCAATTTTTAATTGAGGGCAATATTTTTGTCTTCTCAGACAACAGAAACACATGCTTCAGTACTTTAAACAAACTAGAATTGCCCTCATTCATACACTATTAAAGAACACACTGTGGTGCAAAAGCAGCAGACATACTCACACTTTGGACATGGAAAAATACAAAGCAGATTTGAACCCTGGAACAACGCACTGTGAGGCGGATGTGCGCACCGGTCAACCACAACGCCACCCTTCTTAACTTTATTATTTTTTCAAATTAATGTACCAGACTGCATTTGTAAGTACAATTTGCATTTAATCATTTAGAAATATTGGTTCCCATACATTTCTTCAGGTAATTGTTTAAATGTTACATTTATATGCAGTAAATGCTCGTATTAATATTATTTCAGTACAGTTTCAGTAAAGCGTAGCGTAAATATTTAACTTATACATAGTGTTATAGGGTAGCAAAAAGTTATATACTTTTTAGGAATAAAACCATTACCTGAAAACCATCTAAAGTTACGGGATTGTGTTTGTGTCCGTCAGAGGCTAACGAGCGTAATGACACCGCCTCACCAGGGGAGGTAGTAATATATTCGATTCAAACAACTGCGTCTCGTCTGCCGGAAGTAAATCTGAAGCAAAGTTAGCAAGACGCCGTTTAGCGTTTGGAGTGTAGTCCTGGTTGCATTGAATAATGTTGTGTGCTGATTACTCAACACGCATCGGCAATTTTGATTCATTTTTTTACAGCACGTGACCGGAGTGCCCTTTTCCTTTCTGGATAAACTCGTCACGGTGGATTTCGAAGTTTCTATTGCTTGCTTAGCTCGTTAGCTGCTAACAAAGAGACATCAAATGAGTGTAACCTTTGAAAATGTCTGCAAAAAGTGTGAAAGAAGAGTACGAGGAGGCCCTTTCTCGAACAAAGGAGGAGAACGAACGTAAACGACCGGACGCTATATTGAAGACGCATCAAGTGGTGCTACACAAAGCAGGTTAGTTCAGTGTTTATCAACCATTATTAAGCGAAGACACATATTTCACATCGGGGAAAAAATTGACGGCACACGTAACACCGAGTGTGTCGTATTGTGGCCTCGGGCACAATAGACTAAACCTTTCCAAAGTAAAGATGCACCCGTTTTATGCCAATCGCACGGGCACCTGGCAACCAAAATAGGGCCATCAGAATTAATAGCAAATGTGGGCGTTCCGTCAGTCCGTCACTGATGGACTCCAGTTTTCCTAGCGAATGATGAATGACAGAAACCTTTAAACATGGAAGCAGTTTGTTCACCGAATCGTCAGTAAAGTCAAAGCTACCCATTACAAAGACACATTTTTGTTTGACGACATCTTTTTCACATTTACTCTCGGTTATGTGTGTTAATTTTGGAACCAAAATATTAACATGACTTGACCATGTATGATTGTCTTCTTGTGTCCAGGAGACGACAGCAAAGAGTGTCTTCATCCTGAACATCAGGAATGGAACTTCGGGGTGGAGCAGCATGGGCCAGGGGCCCCAAAGGTAAAAAAGGAAGAGCAAAATGACCCTTTGATGAAAGATGAAGAGCCACTGCCTTCACATAATAAAGAGGATGAGGAGGAAAAGCACCTCAACATTAAAGAGGAAGAAGAGGAGGATGATATTACCACGTTTCCATGGACTCGTGTCATTGTGAAGAGTGAAGATGAAGAGGACCAAGGTCAGTGGTCAATGCTTCATCTCGGTGAAAGTGAGGAGAACAGAAGGGAGGAGCCTCCAAGCAGCAGCTCAAGTCAATACATGACAGGGGAAGATGATGGAGACCCCTGTGGACAATCACAAGCAGACAGCCTTTTCGCTCCACTATCAGAGAGTGACGACATAATTTCACACACTTATGACACCGATGATGACAAACACACTAAAGGGAAACCTTTTGCTTGTTCAGTCTGCCACACACGTTTTAGTGTTCATTCACGTTTTGTTCAACATATGAGAAAGCATACAGGGGAAAAGCCATTTTCCTGCTCAGTTTGTGGTCAAATATTCTCTCAAAGAGGTGCGGTGACAAGACACACAAGAACACACTCTGGGGAGAAACCGTTTCCTTGTTCAGTCTGTGGTAAAGGATTTACCCAAAAGGAACATTTGGTAACACACACCAGAACACACACAGGAGAGAAACCTTATTCCTGCTCAGTGTGTGGTAAAAGTTTCTCTATAAAGGGAAATTTGATAACGCACACAAGAATACACACTGGCGAGAAATCTTTCGTATGCTCAGTCTGTGACTTAAGTTTTGTTGATCGTTCATCATTGGTTCAACACATAAGAACCCACACGGGGGAGAAACCTTTTTCCTGTACAGTCTGTGGTAAAAAATTCACTCAGAAGGGACAGTTGAACACACACTCAAGAACACATACGGGAGAAAAACCTTTTGCCTGCACAGTCTGCAACTTGGGTTTTGGTGATCGTTCCACGTTGGTTCTACACATGAGAACGCACACTGGGGAGAAACCTTTTTCCTGCTCAGTTTGTAATAAAAGATTTGCCCAGAGGGCACACTTAAGAACACACACCAGGACACACACTGGAGAGAAACCTTTTGCGTGCTCTGTCTGCAGCACAAGTTTCGCTGATCGGTCTTCATTAGTTCAACACACGAGAATTCACACTGGTGAGAAAGTGTTCAGTTGCAGTGTGTGTGATCAAAGGTTCTCTTACAAGTATCAAATGAAAAAACACAAGTGTCCCGGGGAGAAGAGCAACAGCACATGAAGCTGCAGAATTTGTCTTATGAAGAAACTAAAAAGCTGAGAAAGTTTGCGTGGTCACATGGAAAAACAATTTATATATGATCCTCGATGAAACTAGTCTTCAAAGTCTACAACGACACGATACAATACAGTAATTGTCAGAACATTACATGATTTGCTTGATAATTGATTTTGTTGATTACATGACAAGTTTCTGATTTAATAGAATCATCTTTATTCTCCACGCAAGGAATTTGTAACATTGGTAACACTTTCGATAGCAGCACAACACTGACTGACTGTTGCACATCATCAGATAATGGCTTGTATTTGTATTTAGATTTGGTGAAATGTGGTTCATCTCTCAAAGGCATTCTTGAACACATTTTCTGTAACTAAACAGATTCAGTAATGATCAAGGGTCTCCTGCAATTGCTGTTGTGCTGATGAGACAGTGTATTGTACCCTGCAAGCTGCTGTGTCCAACCTCTGCTCTTCCACGGAATTAAATGACAGAAAGATCACTCCTAATATCAAGACCACTCCTCCTGTTTATTTTGACAAGATATAGACATACTAAACAAGACAACACATATTTTGGGGGGGAGTACGGTGTGACTTGCGTAAGTCATACAAAAAAAATATGCTTATTAATAACCCATTAGGCGTCAGTTGTTCAATAAAATATTCTGTTTTGATATCGCTATTTGAAAAGATAGTCGCTTGAAAACGGTGATAGAGCTATATCGTAAGTGTTGCTTGGTGCAAATTTGTTATGCTGACGCATACAGAGTTCAAAATCTTTGAGCATGACTGTATGCTTTTAGGGTGCAACGTTTCCATCTCGATTGAAACATCGCTGCCTGTAAGACCTTGTCTAATATGTCTAACTTTTATGACAAACCTGCGTTCACCTTGCAGGGCGTGATGCCCAATTTGTATTTTTTTGTAAAATCCGATTTTTTTACGGTACTTCACATTACAGAACAAATGCGACTTCTCATGTGAAAGGAGGGCGTCCTTGACGTGCCACGCATGCGCACAAAGCACAACGTCGAGACAGAGACGCTGCATTTTTTAATGGAAGTAAACATGGTCCAGCTTGTAGGGGTCCCCCTCTTTTTATCATTTTTAATCAACAGTGGAGTGCTGTGGGAGGAAGTAGAAATATTTGAGGGAAAGACGCTTTTCGATCTTTTTATATCGTGGAGACGTCTACTAATGATGACGTAACGCAGAAGTATCCTTAATATGCCGTCAGTTAATTGTTGACATCACATACATATCCGATGTACATCTACAAACGAAAGAGGTCCGGGTCAGAATAGAAGAAAAATGTGATTGTACTGTTCATACGATGATGAAAAAAAACACATATGGCTTGCAACAGATGTTCCGGGTTAGCCGAGGACTCCAGGTTAAAGATGTCAGCTCCATCGTTTGTGATCACCCGCTCTTGTGTAAAATTTATGACCGCGAATATATTCCCCGGCTGGAGTAAATGCTCGCTTTTTTTCTGATTCTCACGGCGCCATCTTGTGTCCTCTTTTTTCGTCGGAGCTGCAAACGAAGACGTGGATAAAAAACAGAGCTCCGTTTTGAGTGTAAAAGTACCGGGATGGGTTTATCGTTTGAAAATGTGTAAAGTAGAAATACTGAGAGCATTGCTTGATCAGCGCCTAAGGGCAGCTGTCGAGGAGGTAGTTGGAGTTTTTGCAAGGACGATAGCAGAGTACGAGGAAGAACTTTGTCGAACAAGAGAGGAGAACGAGCGACAACGTCAACTGTTGGACGCTGTTGTCAAGAAGCAAAACGTGTTACACGTAACAGGTGTGTTTATTAACTTCAGATCATATTAACGCTATTCATTGAACGTTTCGACGCGATTCTTATTTTGGGCGGTTTTCTTTTGAACCCTTGTTCAATCGAAAAAGCAAGGAAAGCGTTCGATACCATGAATCGGAATCGATTCCTCAATCAATTCGAACGCTCTGACACAAGGATCATATTGAATGACCTCAGAATTTAGTGAACCAAAAGGCAGCATCTTGAGAAGCTAGGTGGGTTTAACTCGAATTACTTGGGCGTTGTGTTTGGTGTACCCAGGGACTGCGGTCACGCCAGCCTCCACTAATTCCAACGAAGAGACCGTTTCAATGGGAGTGGATGTTTGTATCTCACTGTGCCCTGTGATTGACTGGCGACCTGTCCTGGGTGTAGTCTGCTTTTTGCCTGATATCACCCAGGATATGCTGTGACTTTGAACAGTATAGATGTTGTAGTAAATGAAACAAAAACAAGGCATTGTACAATTAATGTTAATGAACTGCTTTGCCTGTAAGCTAAAGAAGTTACCATTCCAGATGGCAGAAATGCACAAATTCAGTTTGCGTTCAATAACAACGAATTAAACAAACTTGAATGACTTTTCCAAACCATCTGTGTTTGGCCTCTCATGCCCTGCAGACATCAGTGAAGAAAATCTTCATTCTGAGCAGCAGGAGTGGAGCTCCTGGGTGGGCCAGCAAGAGCGAGAAGATCTCAACATTAAAAAGGAAGAGAAGGAGGGGGATATCATCAAGTTGCCATTGATATATGTCCCTTTGACGAGTGAGGTTGAAGCCAAAGGTGAGAACAGAGTGCTGCAGCCTCCGAGCAGCAACTCAAGTCACCACTTGAAAACGGGAGTTGATGGAGACCACCGTGGAGGATCCCAGGCAGAAAGCTGGCTACCTCCACTCTCAAATCGTGGCGACATGTCTGACATTGGTCATGAACATTCTCAAGGCGGTACCACATATCACATTGACAACCACGTTTTGGCATGTCCTCAGTGTGACAAATCCTTTGACTGCAAGACTTCTTTCAAAAGACACATGAGAACTCACAGTGATAACAATGACTTGACATGTCATGAATATGACATCGATTTCCCTAACCAGACTGATTTGAAAGGACACACGATAAGTCATACTGGAGAGAAGCCATTGTCCTGCACAGTGTGTTTTAAAGAATTTGAGTACAGAGGAACTTTGACAGCGCACATGAGAACACACACTGGTGAGAGGCCATTTGCGTGTGCAGTATGTGGTCAGCGATTTTCAGTGCGATCAAATATGGTGAAGCACATGTTAATACATACAGGGGAGAAACCTTTTGCCTGCTCGGTGTGCGGTCTCAGAGTAAATCAAAAGGCTAGTTTAATAACCCACATGAGAACGCACACTGGTGAGAAACCATTTTCCTGCTCAAGTTGCAGGAAATGTTTTTCCGATCGCTCCTCACAAATTCGACACATGAGAACGCACACGGGGGAGAAATTGTTCAGTTGCAGCGTGTGTGATCAAAGATTTTCTCGTAAGTACAAGCTGAACCAGCACAAGTGTGCTGGGAGGAAATAAAGTTGAGCTGCACAAAATGTGATTCTGCCATCGTGTTGTTTGAATAATTTATTTCAAAAAGTGAAATTTGTATCTTGTATTAGTTCACCACACACAAAGTGAAATATTCCAAGCCTTTGTTTTGATTTTGATGATTATGGCAGAAAGACACAATGAGAAATCTTTTCATGTGTCAAACAAGAAAGCATTTTCAACACAGAAATATTGGCCTTCTGTAAAGTATATTCAAGTACTATGCCATCAGTACTTTGTTGGTCCTCCTTTTGCATAAATGACAGCATCGAGGTGGCATGGCATGGAGGCGGTCAGCTTTTGACATTGTTATCGGAGTCCAAGTTGCTTTATTGGCCTTCAGAATACTCTTCATATCAAGGTTTCTGTTCTTTCATCTTCCTCTTGACAATACCCAAAACATTTTCAACAGGGTTCAAGTCAGGCGAGTTTGCTGAACAATCAAGTACTGTTATTTCTTGACCATTGGTACATGTATATGTTAATGTTGGCTTTGGGCAGGTGTCAAATCTTTCTTGAAAATAAAATTGTCTCCAAAAAGCTTGCCAGCAGATGGAAACATTAAGTGCTCTAAAATTTCTTGGTAGACAGCTGCATTGACTGTGGATTTGTTCAAAGTCAATCGACCCAAACCAGCAAATGACATGATCCTCACCATGTGCAGGAATGTGAATGAATGCTTGTTTTTTTGTACAAAGAAAAGTAAATTGAGAAATAATAATTAACCATACCAAAATTTGGACCTGGCATATTGAACAAATGTTATCATAATAAATGACTTTGTAAAAGCTCAACAGAGTGCTTAGTTTTCTTTTTTTTAACACACCACGTTTACACATTTCGTTACGTTTGGCCGTGTTCCTGACAAAAAGTCCGTTTTAGTTGATGCTTTATTGCATAGTATTTTTGTTCCGATCCTTATATTGAATTAACTAGGTCATCGCGTCACAAGGCAGTATGCTGCAGCCGTCAGTTTGGTAAGACTTTTCGGCCACAAGAGGACCTCATAGCATAGAACATCAGAGCTCTGATGAAGACGAGGCTTTTTGTTTGTTTGTTTGTTTGTTTGATTGAGTTTTTAGAGTGCCTTCGTTTGAAGGGACGCTGCTCTTTAATTTGTCCAAGTGAGGTTGCCGTATTGCTTCTTTACAGCTTTACTTCCGTGTACCAACCAAATCCACTTCACGAAATAATTTTCCCGAATGAGTACTCAACGTACTTAAGCCTCGACACATGACGTTCCATCAGTACAGCAGCCTTTATTAAATATTCGTGTCCGGATAAACACGCGTCGGTGTACGTTAAAGCGAATTCTCCTCTTTACCTTAGCTTAGCCTGCTAGTCACTCACAAAAAGACGCGTTTGTTCGTGACACGTTGAGATGCAGAAATCAAGTGTGAATATCAAGTGATTGTGATGGTCGTCTGAAAATGTGTGCAAAAAGTGTCAAAGAGGAATACGGGGAGGAACTTTCTGAAACAAAAGACGAGAACAAGCCACAACGGCAACTACTTGACGCTGGTTTCAACAAGCCTCAGAATGACTCACACAGGGCAGGTAGGTTTGTTCACTTGTACCGAAGTCAACATTTATGAACTAAGTCAACAGGACACCCGAGTGTGACGTACGTATAGGACAAAATTAACCATTCCCCATTGTTAACTTTGTGTCTTTGATAATAATTACTGACAAACATTTACAGTTTGCCACCAACCGTGATTGGCCGACTTGTGGAGGAAAGTATGTGATCGGCATATGTCGATCAATGACTATCATTGCAATCACACAACACCCGCAGATCGCACTTTGCAGGCTGCAGCCAACTGTACTGTGTGTAGTATCCTCTCCTCTTTCCCTTAACACTGCACATGCAACAGATCAAATCACGAACTGAATCATAATGTACGCTATGTTTGTGCATTTTCTGAAGTGTGAATTCAAAACAACGTCCTGTTATTTTATAACAAGACATTGCTCAAATATTGACAGAAATCACGGATTTGGCTGATCGACGCCACTAAAGAGACATAAGCCACGGACTCGAGGCTGTCTTAAATTCTTGGGCAGCCTGCTACCAAAACAACATCTGCTATCTCGACCTTCCCCTGATGAAAGTATGCACGGAAGCTAGTCGCCCATCAGCACCCCCTCCCTCATACATTCCCTTGTTTCACCTTCTTCATTGTTTATGTGTATGTGTAAAGTGTCCTTGGGTGTCTTGAAAGGTGCTTATAAATAAAATGTATTATTATTATTATAAAGGGATGGAAATTTGAATAGAAATTGTTTTCATCTGATGCATCAATCAAATAAGTAATTGAAAGATTAATTTCTTTTTTTTAATAATCCTTTGTTCACAGCTCTAAAATTTAAAAAATATGCAGTTAATCTATGTTCCCCAACTGATGTTGTGGGGATGGCGCGCCAGGAATTTGACAGAATAGGGCTTGAAATATTGTAAACAAACATTTTAGCAAAGATGACAGTCCGTATGTCCGAATGATTGTACTATAAATTAGGTGGTGTCTGTCTAAACAATAAGACACAACATCAAAGTCACAACATTTAGACTTCCCTAAGCAGTATGCGACTTTGCCAAACCTCATGCTTGTCTTCTTGTGTCTTGCAGTTGTCAGTGAAGATTTTCATCCTGAACCAGTGCGCCCTCACATTAAAGAGGAAGAGGAGGAGGCTGATGTCAGCAAGTTGCCATTCACTTGTGTCATTGTGAAGATTGAAGGTGATGATGATGATGAAGAGGAAGGTGATGGAGACCAATGTGCAGGATCACAAGCAGACAGCCTCTTAGCTCCTGTAACAGACAGTGACAACAAAATGTCTGACTCTGATGACGATGAACACTCAAAAGCTGATATGACACGTCAAACTGATGACAAACAGTGGGAATGTTCTCTGTGTGACAAATCCTTCTCTGCGAAAAAAAATCTGAGAAGACACATGATGCTCCACACTGGCGAGAAACCTTTCAGCTGTTCAGATTGTGGTAAAAGATTTGCGAGTAAGGCACACTTGAGTAGACATGCAAGAACACACACTGGAGAGAAACCTTTTTCCTGCTCAGTGTGTGGTCTTCGAGTAAGTCAAAAGATTAACTTAACAAATCACATGAAAACACACACCGAGGAGAAACCTTTTGCCTGTCCTTTTTGCGGTAAAGCATTTGCTCGCAAAGCACATTTGAACAGACACACAAGAATACACACTGGAGAGAAATCCTTTGACTGCTCAGTCTGCACCTTAAGTTTCAGTGAACGTTCAAGTTTGGCTAAACACATGAGAGAACACACTGGAGTAAAAACATTTTCCTGCTCGGTTTGTAGTAAATGTTTCTCTCAGAGACGCGCTTTGACGAGACACATAAGAATACACACTGGAGAAAAAACATTTTCCTGCTCGGTTTGTAGTAAATGTTTCTCTCAGAGACGCGCTTTGACGAGACACATAAGAATGCACACTGGTGAGAAACCATTTACTTGCAGCGTGTGTGATAAAAGATTCCCTCAAAAGTATCAGGTTAAGAGACACAAGTGTGTTATTGACAAATACAGCAGTAAATGAATCTGCAGAACTTCGATAAACTGTGTTGAAGTTTGAGTGGGTGTGATCGAATGGAGACGTGATCATGAATAAATTACAATGGTGGGAAGTCAGGGCCAGGTCGGCTGTCTCTGATGGCCTCAACACCATCAGTGGCATTGACTTACATTTACAACTTTGGTGAAAATATGTTCATTCCTTGACAACAGTATATTTTCTCCATTCTCTAGTGAGTGTCTTTGGCTGCCCAGCTTCCAGTCGTGTGCAATCATTATGATCTGCCCACAGTCTGGTGGTATTAAGAAGGGTGTGAGGTTACTTTATTCCCCACTGAAGGCATAGGTCTGAAATGTGGGACCCGGTTGAATTTATGACAAAGTCTTTAATCAATGTTGATTTCTTGTTCATGAACATTCTTGATTGAGCTCCGCTATTCATGTACCTATTGCACTGATCATTAAAGTTGTGAACATCCTGAACTGGTTGCCAGCTAATTGCAGGGCACACAGACAAACTACCAATCACACTGACATCGCACTTCGGGACGATTCTGAGTTTTCCATTAACGTGCCGTGCATGATTTTGGAATGTGGGAGGAAACCGGAGTACGCAGACACTGAGAGGACATGAAACCTCCGCACAGGAAGGCCAGAGACCGAAATCGAACCCTCCACCTTTGTATTGTGAGGAAGCAGTGATGACGTCATTACTCTGCCTATAGGCGGTGCAAAAGGGAAAGCGAAGCGAATGAGATTCTGTTCCCAAGTTTAAGTGCACATTCTTCTCTTTCTGGCATCAATCTCTTACCATATCATTTCTACGTTAACGTCGTTCATACTTAGAGGCAAAAAATTTGAGTCGGATTCGTGCATCTCGAGCTTGCTTAGCATGCTAGCAACGAGTTGCAAACTAAGAAGACGCGGAAGGAAGGGACATACTTTGCGCAGAAGACATCGTGTGTTAGCGTAAAAATGTGTCAAGTTGAAATGCTGAGAGCGTTGCTGAGTCAGCGACTCAGTGCGGCCGTGGAAGAAATATTTGGAGTGTTTGAAAGAACGATAGCAGAGTACGAGGAGGAACTTTCTCGGACAAAGGAGGAGAACGAGCGACAACGCCAACTTCTGGACACCGTTTTCAAGAAGGCTCAAGATGAATTGCACAGAGAAGGTCGGTGCCTTTAATTTGATTGCAAGCCACCTTCATATTAATGCTCTGAAGGCCTCACCTCCGGCCTTCGGTAGAATGAAGCTAAGCGATACTGCGCATGCCTAAACCGTTCGCCATAACTGGAAGGTATGTTTATGCATGGTGATAATTCAATTCCTAAACCTTTATTTAAACACGTAGAGCTAAATCAGGGTAAGCACCTTTTCAATGACGCAGAGAAGCCATATGACAGAAAAAACGACAGGTGGGGTGAACGGAGATCTTTGTCATGTAAAATATGCGCCTTGGCTCATTCAAAGTTGGGAAACGCTAGGCCGGAACACCAAGTGGTTCCACGAGTAGATGCTGATAAAATGTGAAGGTGCCACTGGTTGAAAGCAAAAACAGGTGTACTAGTGGCATATGGGTCTTTCAGTTGAAAGGTTCCTTGCTAGAATCTCTTACTTCTTGCGTTGTTCTCCTTTCTTTCCCTTAGTCGCAATGATTTTCTGTGGGTACTCTGGCTTCCTGCCACATTCCAAAAATATGGATATTAACTTGATTGAAGATCAATATTGGCATAAATGTGAATATATGTTCGACTGCTTGTTTGTCTATATGTGGCCGGGCACTATTCCTGGGTGTAAAATCATCATAGTTTAGTATGGCTTATATTTAGGTAACAAGTGTTGGAATGGATGGATTTAAAAAATAGGTGACCCAACGGAAGTTATTTTCATGCTTTTTTTTCTCTGTGAGTATGTTGAAACTTCTGAATAAATTCTGTTAGCGAGTGGACATACTTTGAACAGCATGGCCACAGTTGACAACACTTTAAGCCAGTGTTTCTCAAAAATGGGGCGTGTTATTCTTGAATTTCAGATCCACGTTAAATCTTTTCTGTTCCAGTTACTAAAGCAATTCTTTGTTGTAAGTTGGTTCATATAGTTGGTCCATATTTCTTTCTTTTTTTATTCTCTTATACGTTAATAAGGATACAGTGTTATGCAAAGATGTACTTATAACAATTTTATAGACAAATGATACTATTTATAGTCGAGCGGGGGGAGGGAGGGGGGGCGAGATGTTTTCCTCTTCCTTGGGGGAACATGACAGAAAATAATTGAGAACCACTGCTTGAAGCCAACCTGATTTTAGAGATGGGTATCTTTCACATTTGAATTGGTCCGATTTCAATTCTTGGTGCCTGAGAAGTACTCAATCGTACCAGATTTCTATATTTTTGTTCTGTGGTTTGTGGCAAATAATAATAATTTATTTTAAAGTTTAAAAAAGCAATTCAATTTAACAATTATTTTCCAGGTACAAAATTTGACAAACAACTAAACGTCATGATTTTATAAAAATGAGCCAGAGGGTGGAGTAAAAATAAAGTTGCAATATTTTGCAATTAATAAGTTATGAATCTTCCAAACATTGAATTCATATTATAAAATGCAAAGTTCTGTCCAATGAACAACACAAGGAATGAAGTTAAACAGTAATACAAGGGATGAAGACAAATCATTGTATAAGTGTTATCTTTGTTCCTTGCGCTGTTGTTTTTCAAGAACGCAAGGCCTGCCACATGCCAGGCGATTAGTTCAAACCCACCTTGGACTGAAATATTTGAAAAAATCACAGTTGGAAGAGGATGTTAATGAGAACAAAGAGAATCAATGGCATCAAATTCATTATTTGAATGTATAGTTTGGGGATGATAGTTTACAGTATATTTACTGTTTAAATTATTAACATGGGCATTTCTAAACATTTTTCAAGGAGAAATTACTTGCTCACATTTTTCTTTTTTGAGTCAAGGCAGGGCTGTGTCCGTATTAGTGTATATCAGCATCCACCTAACCTTGAAGAGCAAACTAAAAACAATTCTGTTCAATATCATCTCTTATAAGACACTCGTGATGCGTTTTTTTTCTGATTCACTTTGATGCCGTTTGCAGATGCAGGAACAAGAGAAGGCGTTGACGGGATCAAGGAACTAGAGCCCCTACACGTTAAAGAAGAAGTGGAGGAGGGTGATATCACTAAGTTGTCAGTGAGTCAAATCACTTTGAAGAGTGAAAATAATGAAGACAAAGGGCAAAGTGAGCTGCACAAACAGGATGAGACTCTGAGCAGCAGTTCAAGTCAAGCCATGCAGACAAAAGGTGATGGAGACCACTGCAAAGGATCACAAGTAGAAAGCCTCCTTGCGCCACTTTCACATTGTGATGACATGATGTCACACTCTCCTTACACTGATGATGAACACTCCAAATGTGATTTGGTATGTCACAATGACAACAAACATGTGAAATGCTCACAGTGTGACAAACAATTTTATGACAAGTCAAATTTAAACCGACACATGAGGGTCCACACAGGAGAGAAACCCTTCACATGCATAATTTGTGGCAAATGTTTTAACCTGAAGGACTCTCTCGTCCGACACACGAGGATCCACACGGGAGAGAAACCATTTAGCTGCTCAGTGTGTGGGAAAAGATTTTCAATTAAAGGAACTTTGAATATACATGCACGAACGCACACTGGGGAGAAACCATACCACTGCTCAGTATGCAATGCAAGTTTTAGTTGTCATTCCGGACTTGGTCAACACATGAGAAGACACACTCGCAGAAAAGCTTTTGTGACGTCACCACCTTCAACATCTATGATGAAAGAGGCAGGGCCATGAAGCTGTTCATCTTTTCCGTGTGTGTGTGTGTGTGTGTGTGTGCGCGCGTGTGTGTGTGTGTGTTACACACACACAAAAACATCCATACTTAATCAGTGAACAATTATCACATTAAGCTGTGCTCTGCATTGAGAGCAAGGTTCTGGTACAGATCCAAAAAACAGATGTATTTACTTGAAAGACAGGTTATGTTACACCAAAAGGAGACACTAGTGACTATGTTTGCATGCAGTCTCGAATACAGTGGTTTCTCCGTGATCTTGTGTTATTTTCGGTCTTTATGGCAAACAATGCCACCATGTATGGCATACGGATGTACCAAGCTACAAATACATTTCATCGCTAATGATGCAATTTAAATAATTCTCTTATAATGTAGTATATATCTGCGTGTAAGTTAAATATTTGTGTGCAACAAGTTGTCAGAGCCATCAGCAATGAAATTAAAGCAAAGACCATCAGGAAAGAATCACTGCCAAATGGAAACCTAACTTCTGGTTCTCACGATTCACGATCTCGAGGTAATATTCTCTGAATGGTTGATGCAAACAGTGAAATCTGGTCTTTGAGAGGCTCCTTTGTGTCATTTCTTCCAAAAGGAGTTCTAGCGTAAAGCACGCACTTATAACAATGCTTTAAGAGAAGAAAAGGTTGTTCGAAACTGTGGCAACGTAAGATGGCTGCCCTCTGGGTTCAGCCGCGACCGGACCATTGACAGTCTATTCATATACTATATGTCCGTGATGGGCGGCGTTGACTCTCAATAATAATAATAAGTGTAATAAACATTTTTTTGTGAAGAATGATGTCGTTTTTCCAAACTCGCTCATGTCATGGCTCCATTGCAATTGACAGATAAAAAAAAATATCTGATTTTTTTAAAATTTAATTTCTCCATTTATTATTAATTAAAGAGGAGTGGTATTTTTTTAGACAATCCGATATGTATTCAAATGTTAAACAGGTTAAAATACTTCTCTCATTTTTTAAAATTCAGGTTAACTAAATCTGCGTTCCTTACGCACGGCAAAGACGTAAATTGCGTCGCGATTCGCCAGTCACGTGACGATGGCTAGCTGAAAGGCGACTGCGGCACGAACGAACTGAGATGAACACAAGGAACCCTATATCGAACAACTTTAGTCGTCGTTTTGCTTTATTCTCTGCGTGCATTGTTCTTTCTTATAGAAGAATAAACATACATTAGTATAAACTCGTCTCTGTAGCTTCCCCGGCTGTCTCAGCTGACTAGCTCGCAAACAAACTTAGTGAGGCGTTCGTTTCAACAAATTTCTAAACAAAGATTACGTGTGAGTGTAACGTGTTGTGATCATCGTTTGAAAATGTGTAAAGTAGACATACTGAGAGCCTTGCTGAATCAGCGCCTAAGTGCAGCTGTCGAAGAAGTGTTGGTTGTCTTTGAAAAAACTATAGCAGGGTACGAGGAGGAACTTTCTCGGACAAAAGAGGAGAACGAGCGACAGCGGCAACTGCTCGACGCTGTGTTCAAGCCTCAGGATGAACAACGTAGTGCAGGTTTGTTCCCTGACATAATTTGGATTTGGTTCATATGTGGCTGACACACACATACACTGTCGGTTCCGTGTGTGCTTGAATTTATATGTATTTCCATTTGATTTTCTTGCTTTTTCAAATATCTTACCATTGTCGTTCGTGCTCCCTGGTTCAAAATCTCCTTGTCGCTTCTGTCCGAGTTTTTGCTGCCTTCTGAGTTTCCAAGGTGTCAATCAGTCAATCTAGATCTTAATCACGGTTGACTTAACCTGTTTTTCACTTTTCACAGGGTTGGAAAATTGACGTAACGTTGTCATCAAATACTTACGTAAAGTACATCTATCTGACCCCTACTTAAAGATAGTAACAACGAATTTGTACGTCATTACTTCCTATCATAATGTCACAGATTCTGGCAGAATTTTGACAGTTTAGCTCAATTCCTCATCAAAGATGTTTGTGTTCTTGTGTCTCGCAGGAGTCAGTGAAGAAGAATCAGAACCCCCCAGCGTGAGAGAGGAAGAGTCTGTTTACATTAAAGAGGAAGATGAGGAGGCTGATGTCACTGGGATTCCAGTGATTTGTGTTTCTGTGAAGACTGACGATGACGATGATGAAGAAAAAGTAGGCTGTGGAGACTACTGTCGTGGATCCCAAGCAGACAACCGCTTATCTCAAGCGTCCGCGAGTGACAACACAACATCACACTCTCCTGACTCTGATGATGAACACTCAAAAGGGGACATGACAGGTCACACTGACAACATATGCTGGAAATGTTCTCATTGTGACAAAGCGTTTGTCTACAAGTCTCTTTTGACAAAACACATGATTATCCACACCGGCGAGAAACCTTTCAGCTGTTTGTTTTGCGGGAAAGGATTCTCTCGAAAGGGACATTTAATTAGACACACAAGGTCACACACAGGTGAGAAACCATATACCTGCTCTGTCTGCGGCACAGGTTTTACTGTTCGCTCGGCGTTGGATAATCACATGAGGACACACACTGGAGAGAAGCCTTATTCATGCCTTGTGTGTGGCGAAAACTTCTCCCAAAAGGGAAATTTATTGAGACACACAAGAACACACAATCAGAATGACGTTTTTAGCTGCCCCGTCTGTTTAAAATCCTTCTCCCAAAAGGGCTATTTAAAGATACACTCAAGAACGCATACCGGAGAGAAGCCGTTTCCATGCCTGGTCTGCGGTGCACGATTCAGTGTTCGTTCAGTGATGCTCAAGCACGTGACAAGAAGCCACAAGCATGACAGCGTTCAGTGTTTGTGACGTTCAAAATGAAAGATTACAGCTTGTGTGTGTTTTTTTTAAACATGTGTTTTCATTTTAAAATTTATTTCAGAAGAATACGTATTTACTGGGCGGCCCGGTAGTCCAGTGGTTAGCACGTCGGCTTCACAGTGCAGAGGTACCGGGTTCGATTCCAGCTCCGGCCTCCCTGTGTGGAGTTTGCATGTTCTCCCCGGGCCTGCGTGGGTTTTCTCCGGGTGCTCCGGTTTCCTCCCACATTCCAAAAGCATGCGTGGCAGGCTGATTGAACACTCTAAATTGTCCCTAGGTGTGAGTGTGAGCGTGGATGTTTGTTCGTCTCTGTGTGCCCTGTGATTGGCTGGCAACCGATTCAGGGTGTCCCCCGCCTACTGCCCGGAGACAGCTGGGATAGGCTCCAGCACCCACCGCGACCCTAGTGAGGATCAAGCGGTTCGGAAGATGAATGAATGAATGAATGAACGTATTTACTGTTTGCTACCATGTATCACTCAACACCATGCTTTATCTTACATCATTTTATGTGTTATTTTCATCTCCAGAATGTTTTTCATAGGTCTTCATCACTCAATGGCTTAAATGCTTTGAACATGTTCACCTATGTTCTTGGCCATTCATATTCTACAGCTCACAAAATACAGTTTATTAAATATTTTGCTCATCATGTGAGCATTCATAAAATGATATAATATGAGCTGTTGGTGCTTAAACGTGGAAAAAGAAAATCATGTGAGATTGCGTCATGTCTTTGGATAAGCCCTTGCCGTTCATTTTTAAGGCCTTGATGTACTGGATACTGCTGCAGAGGCACTTTAGGTCTGTTGTGTCTTTTAATCAACGGCATGTACAGTGTAGGTGCATGTCAATGAACTGCAACATTATGGAAAACCTTCAGTTCAATTCCAACAGTGATTTTTATTTACAGTCCAGTAATTCATTGACTTACTCTGCAAGTTCCGCTGCCGTTTGAGTGAAGACTGTTCAAAAGAAAGAGACGATATACTCAGCTCTGTCTTGAAAAGCACAAACACATGTACGAAATTAAAACGCTGACCGAGTATGGCGGCGAACACACATAAAGTGGTCCAGTGCTTAGCACGTCAACCTCATAGTGCAGAGGTTGTGGGTTCGATCCTGCCTTCCTGTGTGGAGTTTGCATGTTCTCCCTGTGCCTGTGTGGGTTTTCCATGGGTACCCCGGTTTCCTCCCACATTCCAAAAACATGAATGACAGGCTGATTGAACACTCTAAATTGTCCCTAGATGTGAGTTTGAGTGATGGTTGTTCGTCTGTGTGTGACCTGCAGTTGGCTGGCAACCAGTGAAGAGTGTCCCCCCACCTGCTGCCCGAAGACAGCCAGGATAGGCTCAAGCACGCCCTTGTGAGGATAAAGTGGATCAGAAAATGGATGGATGGATGGATAACACACAAAGTGGATTATTACATAATTTTATTTATTTTGATATTTATTGAACCAACAGCCTCAAACAGCTCAATTGTGCATGTTAAATTGCTCCATGTACAGCACTTTGTATGCAGCGATGGCTGTTGGAAAGTGCTCTATAAATACTGTTGACTTGACTCAAATTCACTGTCAATGTATTAGACTGATACTAAGAAACAATCCAAGATAAATGTTAAAATAGAAATTAGATTGGACTTGACCTTCTGAAAATTATTTCCCCTCACATTGAATGAATCTTTATCCAGCAGTTTGACTTTTGAAAGAATTAAGGTCAAGCATGTATTGACACCTACACGCCTGCGGGCGGCAGTAATGCACTTAGTACGTCTCTTCTGCAGAGCGGAATTGGAAAGACGAGATAGATTCATTCATTCATTCATCTTCCGAACCGCCCTACACACACCTGGCCCGATATCCAGTGGTTACCACGTCGGCTTCACAGTGCAGAGGTACCGGGTTCGATTCCAGCTCCGACTTCCCTTTGTAGGGTTTGCATGATTGGGTACAACTTTATTGTCAAATGTGCTGGATGTACAGCACAGATGAAATTTATTCCCTCTCAACATAAAACAAGAAACAAGATAACCCCTACTCCATTTCTCTTCCCACCGACATTATTGTCAAACAATTTGAACGCTGTCCTATAGTCTGATAAGCTCCTGGATGCACCTTTCTCCTAATCATCTGGTCCACACCTCTGCTTTTTATCCGGTAGAGAGCAGAGTCGCTTTACCGACGCTTGCGAGTTTCCTACAAGACCATCGAAGAAGTAAAATGCGGAAGTTTGCGAGTCGTAAACAGTCAAATTGTATGTGTTGTACTCAAGTACTGCATCCGACATTTCTTTGGTTCACGTTTCTGTCGTATGGCTGAGTTATCATTAATTAAATATATCGGCTCAGAATGGACTTGTCTTCACTATATGGAGTTGTCGCGTTAGCTTAGCTTGTTAGTTACTATCAAAGCGACAGCTTGCAAGCAACACACCGCAGATATCGAGCGTGAGATTAAAGTGTTGTGGTTAGAGTGTGTAAAATGTGTGAAGGAACGATAGAGTACAAGGAGGAACTTTCCCAAACGAAAGAGGAAAACAAGCAACAATCTCAACTGCTGGATGCTGTTTTCGTGACGCACAGAGCAGGTTTATGCAATTCTCACTTGTCGAGTAACGTAGCTTTTTTTTGTTTTAAATCATTTACAACATTTCCAAATAGTTTGACATTTGCTAGTTGGTGGAAAGGAACTCTCACGAGGATGATATATACATACACACGGCTTCATTTTTTTTCGCTTTTCAATTATCACTATTATTTACCATTTATGGTCTCCTAATTTTCAGTTGTTTTCGACATTGGAGGCCACACCATAATAATGTGGATTGACAAAGCAAAGCTCGACTTTACCAAACCATGTGCGTTTGCCTTCTTGTGTCCTGCAGAAGTCAGAGAAGATCTCAATCATGAGCAGCTTACAAAGTTGAACTCGAAGGTAGACGAGGAGGAGCCAGCACTCCCCCGTGTTAAAGAGGAACAAGAGGAAGCTGATGTCAGCAAGTTTCCAGTGATGCGCGTCATTGTGAAGAGTGAGGATGATGAAGACGAGCCTCACTCTTCCCAGCTTCATCACAGTCAAAGTGAGAAGAGAGGATCCCAAGCGGACAGCCTTGTAGCTGCATTAACAGATAGTGATGACACATCATCTCGCTCTCATGACACTGACAATGAAGGTGATATGGCATATCCCACTGAGAACAAACACTTGACATGTTCACAGTGTGATAAGACTTTCCTCAACAAGTCAACATTGGAAAGACACATGAGATGTCACACAGGAGAGAAACCTTTCATGTGCTCGCTTTGCGGTAAAGGTTTCACACAGAAAGGAAGCCTGACGACACACACGAGAACTCACACTGGAGAAAAACCGCATTCCTGCTCTGTCTGCAGCACCGGTTTTAATGATAGTTCAGCGTTGTCGCGACACATGAGAACGCACACTGGGGAGAAACCATTTTCTTGCTTATTCTGCGCGAAAAGCTTCTCCATAAAGGGAAATTTTGTCACACACACAAGAACACACACTGGAGAGAAGCCCTTTTCCTGCTCGGTGTGCAACACAAGTTTTCGAGTCCGGTCAGGTCTGGTTCAACACATGAGAACACACACTGGGGAGAAACCATTCGCCTGCTCAGTTTGTGGTCAAAGATTCTCTCAAAAAGCGACTTTGAGAGAACACCTGAGATCACACAGTGGAGAAAAACCTTTTTCATGTTCAGTCTGTAGCACAAGTTTTAGTTACCATACGTCATTCATTCACCACATGAAAAAACACTCTAGTGAGCATGTTTAGCTAAAATATGTTTGATTAAAAAGTACCAGGGGTGTCGTTTATAAACATGTCACAACATTGAAGCCAGAGTATGCATTTATTTATTTTTTTGTTTTGCCCTAACATATGCGTGATTTAGCTTTATAGTCCTCAATTAATTTATTTCCCCCAAACTAACTCTTACGGAATAAAACACCATTCGGCGAACGGATGATTCCTTTGACATTTAATTTTCCACCACGTGATTTATTACACATGCTGACTCACATTTCTTCACTTCAGTTCCACATCACGGTCATTAACCAGAGGTATGATGGCTCTAAAGCACAAATGCCAAGGTCCAGCATGCCATATCAATTCATGTTGCCCAAAAAACACAAATAAAATGTGACTACATAATTGTTTTGGTAATTTTTATTGCGGTTCAGTTGTAACCAAACTGCAATTTGTATTAGCTACTGACGCATTTTTAGTTAGTCACTTCACAATGTTAGCAAAGCAGTGACACTGTGTTGTTTTTTATTTTCGTCTTGTCAGTGCAAACAGTAATACACATTAATAAAAGAATAAAACTAGATTGTGTACAAAGAGTTTTTTGGTTTGTTTATTGAACATAAAACATATACAGTAATAATTTGACAGCAAATAAGGTAGATAAAAAAGTAAAAGAAAGAAATCAGTCTTCATTCAACACAGTTATTATGTTCAAGGGAGTAGGATGAAGTAAAAAAACTTATCTAGTCCTACCCCGTTATGTGTTTATATCTACTAAATCATTTTTATATCAATCAGAAAAGAAAAAGTAATAAGAAGTCTCCATTAAGGCTCATACTTTACCCTTAACCGTGATATTTTCACAACTTTTGGTTTGTATCGAGATTATATACATCCTCACCCTGGCACTCTTGTGTCAATTTTCTCTTGTATTCATAATGGATATTGCAATACCTTTCTCTATTTATCAACTTAGTTCTGATTTATCATTATATTTAATGTTTAGTATTTATCATTTTAACTCTGATTGGTGTAGGTTGTTTGTACTATTTTTTTGAATTTGTTTTTGAACTCAGCAAGCGATTTACTCATTTTTAGGTTCGTTTCGAGATTGTTCCACAGATTAACACCTTTGCTAGATACACTTCTTTGCTTGATGTTTGTTCTTGTTTTGAGTTTTTTGAATAAGTTGGTACCTCTTAATTCATAGTTGCTTTCTCGAATTTCAAAAAACTTCTGAATGTTTTGGCAGAGCAGGTTATTGTGTGCTTTGTACATTAATTGGGCGATTTTAAAGTCAACCAGGTCATAAAATTTCATCGTATTTAATTTAATAAATAGTGGATTTGTGGGTTCCGTATATTTTGATCTATTAATAATTCGAATTGCTTTTTTTTGTAGTTTGAGAATAGGGAGTGTGTTTGTTTTGCAGGCATTTCCCCATATTTCCACACAGTAGGTCATGTATGGTAATAATAATGAAGTGTATAATGTGTACAAGGATCTCTTATTTAGCACTTCCTTGGTTTTGCAGAGGATCCCTACGGTCTTGGCTATTTTTCTTTTTACGTTATCGATATGTGGTTTCCAACATAGTTTTGAGTCTATTACTAATCCGAGAAACTTGGTTTCATACGCTCTTTCTATTTCAATTGAGTTTACCATAATTTTAGCTTGGTGTTTGATTGGTCTTGTGCCAAAAACAATTGACTTCGATTTTTTCAGGTTAAGTGACAATTTATTTCTGTCGAACCAGTTTTTTAATTTGTTTAATTCGTTTTCTACGGTTGTCAGGAGCTGTTTCAGATTTATTCCAGAACAGTAGAAAGTTGTATCATCAGCAAATAGGACACATTTAAATAGTTTTGAGACCTTGCAGATATCATTTATATATAAGATGAATAGTTTTGGACCAAGCACTGACCCCTGAGGTACTCCGTGAGTGATTTTCAGTTGATTCGTTTTTTTATTGTTGAGTTGCACGTACTGATATCTGTTTTCTAAATAACTTTTTATCCATTTATAAGCTACACCTCTAATGCCATATCTTTCTAGTTTTTTCAATAATATACTGTGATCTATTGTGTCAAAAGCTTTTTTTAGATCTAGGAAAACCCCAACAGTAAATTCTTTGTTGTCTATATTAGTGGCTATTGCTTCCACAAACTCCATAACTGCCATTGAGGTGGTCCGTTTGTCCCTGAAGCCATATTGATTCTCACTTAACAGCGCATGCTTTTGTATAAAACTATCAAGTCTGCGAGAAAATAGTTTTTCTAATATTTTTGAAAATTGTGGTAGTAGTGATATTGGTCTATAATTTGTAAACAGATGTTTTTCTCCACCTTTATAGATTGGAATAACTTTAGCAATTTTCATTTTTGATGGAAAGATACCAGCTTTGAATGACAGGTTGCATATGTGTGTGAAAGGTCGCACTACATATTCTATAATCTGCTTGATTATTGTCATATCAATATTAAAGCAATCAGTTGACTTTTTATTTTTAAAAGTTTTTATAATATTTGATACTTCTTCTTGTTTTACTGCAGTAAGGAACATCGTGGAGGAGTTTTTTTCTACGTATCTATCCACTTCAAACAGGTCTGTTGGATCAGGAATTTGTTTTGCTAGGTTACTGCCGATGTTGACAAAATACTCATTAAATTCAGTTGCTATTTCTGCAGTTTTTTCCAAAATAGTATTTTTGCCTTTGATAAAATACTCTGGATAATCCATTTTTTTAGGACTATTTCTGATTACTTGGTTAAGTATTTTCCATATTTCTTGTGTGTTACCTTTATTCTGCTCTAATAGTGCATGATAATGATGTCTTTTACTGGTTCTTATAATATTTACTAATTTATTTTTATAGGTCTTATTTTTTTTTCTGCTTCTTCAGTTCTGAATTTTAAAAACAATTTATATAAATTGTTTTTCTTTTTACATGCGTTTTCTATGCCTTTCGTTATCCATGGCTTACTTGGGTCTTTATACTTTTTGGAAACTTTAGTTAATGGAAAATGTTTATCATATAAGAAGATTATGGTAGACTGAAATACTTCAAACGCTGTATTTGGGTCTTCGTTTGAGTAGACCTCGGTCCAGTTTTGTTTTTCTAGGTCTTGCTTAAAGGCATCGATGGAACGTTGGGTTCTTAGTCTTATTTCTGTTATACAAGTTGTTGATTTAGCTTTTCTATCGAAATAATTATGAAAAACTGCAAAAACAGGCAGGTGGTCACTTATGTCATTAATGAGAAGTCCACTTTCCATTTTATGATCAATCTTATTTATAAATATGTTATCTATTAATGTGGCCGTGTCAACTGTTATTCTGCTAGGTTTCAGGATTACTGGGAAAAAGCTGTTGCTGTACATAGTATTTATGAAGTCAGTTGTTTTTTTGTGTCTATTTGGGTTTAATAAGTCAATGTTAAAGTCACCACATATTATTCGTGTTTTCTTATCGTTGTAGTAACTGAGCATATCTGTTAGTTTTTTATTGAATGTGTCAATACATGTTCCTGGTGTCCTATAGATGCAACTTATGATGATATTTGATGCCTTTTTATTGTGTATTTCAATGGTTAGACATTCCATTAGGTTTTCTATTGTGTTTGTCAATCTCTCGATTTTACTGCATTTACAGTAAGTGCTTTGTCTACATATATTGCAACCCCCCCTCCTTTTTTGTTTTCTCTATTAGTTGCAAACATTTCATAACCTTCTATTTCCATTTCAGTTGTTTTATCTTCATCAAGCCAAGTTTCTGATATGGCAATTATTTTAAATTTATTGAATTTAGTCAGGTATTCTTTAATTTTTGTGAAGTTTTTATAGAGACTTCTACTGTTTAAGTGTATTACCGAAAGTGCATTTTCCAATTTTATATTAGTGTTGAATTGTTCATCCAGGTAATAGTCAGAGTTTGTTACCCTTTGTTTGTTGTTGAAGAAGTTATTGTCTGGGTCCAAGTTGTTCTCGGGATCGAATGGCTTATAGTCAATATCTTCAAAGGGTTGGAAGTTCATGTTTTTTGGATGTGAATTTCCCGCTCCCACACGGTCGTCGATGGCTCCCTCACGGCCGTCGTTGGTTCCCTCGCTGTCGTCGCTCGCTCTCTCACCGTCATCACTGGGTCCCTCGTGGTCACTGGCTCCCTCGCGGTCGTCGCCGACTCCCTCACGCTCGCCGGCTGGCTGCCTCCCGGCTCTCTCACGCGCGCTGGCTGGTTGTCTCCCGGCTGCCTCAGGCTCGCCGTCTCCCGGCTCCCTCGCGGTCACTGGCTCCCCTGCAGTCGTCGCTGGTTTCCTCTCGGTCGTCTCTCGCTCCCTTGCGGTCGTCGTTGGCTCTCTCACGGTGGTCGCAGGCTGGTTGTCTCCAGGCTTCCTCACGGTCGCTGGCTTCCCTGCAATCGTCGCTGGCTTCCTCGCGGTCATCACTGGCTCCCTCACGGTCGGTCGTCGCTGGCTGCCTCGCGGTCGGTCGGTCTTGAAAAAGTTATTGTCCGGGTCCAAGTTGTTCTCAGGGTCAAACGTCTTGTGGTCAGTAGGGTTGGAGGTCATCAAAGGGTTGGAAGGGTCATCAAAGGATTTGAAGTCCATGTTTTTTGGTATGTGAATTTCCTGCTTCAGTAGGGTCAGAGTTTTTATTGTCGGGTGGTGAAAAATTCTCAGTATGCTGCTTGATGGTGTTGAACTCGAGCCTGTTGTGTTGGAGTTGTTTTTATATACAGTTTATATATACTATATAAATAAGAAATACAGTGTAAAAGTCTACCCTCTCCTTTGTTTTAATGAGTTTGTTCAATTTGACTTGTGAAAACATGAGCAAATATGACCCAGTGGGTTTATGTCAACAAATTATAACATTTTGTTGAGTAATGTAGTGTGAAGGTACAATCAAGAGAAATTTATTAATTCTTACATTTAACTATATATTTTTCCCGTGGTGAAATTGATAAGGGTGCTTTATTTCTATTGTTATCATAATATTACTATGCGATACATCTATTTTCAACAATGAACAGGTTCACGGGGATCTTCTGTAACCAATCACAGCTGACTTTCGGCGGGAGCCAAACTGGGTCACTGATCTACGCGTGCGCAGTGTGGCTTGTTGGGAGGCTCCCGTGTTGTTTGTAATCACACGTCGAACAAAGAGTCTGCGTATGTAATCGTACGCTGCAAAAATAGCGAGGTCGTTAAATCCTTTATTTTCTGAAGTGGGACAATTGGAAGCAGGCGCTGTTCTGGGAGGCATTCGCCACCAGAAGTAAAAATGGTTCAACCCAAAGTTCCGGATTATTATGTTGACACCCGTGTATTTTCTTTATTGAGTTCACATTTCTGTCTTGTGAACGCTAATCCAATTAATTATTTGTATCACGATACTCGCGTTTTCGGTCACTCGGTAGAGCCTCCAGTTAGCTCGGTTGAGCTTGCTGACTGCGGACAAAGAAAGACGTCTGTTAGCAGCAAGTTGCTAAGCAGAGATCTCGTGACAGTGTCAAGTGTTGTGATTTTTTTCTCCTTTTGATAATGTGTGCAAAAAGTGTGAAAGAAAAGTATGAAGATGAACTTTGTCGAGCAAAGAAGCGACAGCGTAAATTACTGGAAGATGTTTGTAAGACCCCTCAAATTGAGGTACACGGAGCAGGTAATGTACAGTGTTTAAAGGAACGAAGGATACCAAATTTCATTATTGTGTTGTCTTTTGTGAGCCTTCAGTGTTGTCGTTAAAGGGATAACCTCTGATTTCATTATCCTGATGTCTTTTGTGTGCTTTCAGGGTTGTCATTGTGATATAATTACCGATATAATTGCTTATCCATTTTATTTCGTAAATTATGATCTCCACTGGCAATCACTCGTCCCCGTTATGATGGTTTTACTGTTTCGCATTTTTGAATTTGTCCAAGTGGGGCTGCCGCACATCATCAGCTCGAGACGGTTTGGCTAACTAAAGGGAATTTGTAATACAGCTCCATCAATGTAGTCCTTAGTGTGCTGAAGCCTCGACACAGTACGCCCCATTACTGCTTTACGAGGCGTAGATATAATTAACTCCTCGTTTCACGGTAAACTTGTCTCGGAGCACTTTGAAGTTTCTCTGCTTGGCTTAGCTTACCTTGCTAGGTACTAACAACGTGGCTTATTTGTTATCAGCACATCGCTAAGCGCAGACCAAGTGTTGTCATTATCCTGTGGAAATGTGTGATCAAAGGGTGCGAAAAGACGAGGAGGCCTTTTCTGCAACTAAAGAAGAGAACGAGCGACAACGTCAACACTTGGATGGTGTTTTCAAGAATCCTCAAATTGTGTTGCACAGAGCAGGTTTGTCCATGTCTGATTCTGACTTGTTAACTATCCATCCATTATCTGAATGAAATCTACTGATGTATGTTAAATATCTGTCTGATTTTGAATTGAGGATAGACATACCGGTAAGTGATACAATAATAAACTGACTACTAAAACACAGAATATAAATTTCTGTCCCTGCTCTGTCTCACTCTCTCTGTACCATCAACCAAAAGGCAGATAACCATTGCGTTTTATATCCAATAAGACATTGTTAGAGGAATCTATGAGTAAAATTGTATCATGTTTAAAGTTTCATTTAATTTGGGCACATCGAAACGTCTGGGTGCGTATCCAACACCCCCAAATGCCTGTGCACAAAGGCGCCGGCCACCTGGCCTGAGGGCTGTTGAAGTCCACAATTAGCACGTCAATGCAGGTGGGCGATCAGAGGAGAGAGGGATAGACTCGGTCACAAAGCGGGAATGAATATTTCGGGAACAGCGGTTGAACAACAAAAGACGATTTGAGAACACCCGTCGCGCCTAGGCGACATTGGCCGTCCGCAAAGTCTGCAACATGTTGATTCAATGTAGACCAAACAGAAAGGCGCCTACTTAAACCAACTGGTTCAAAGCTTAAAACCAGGTAAAACCAGCAGCTCAAGTCAACAGATGACACCAGTTGGTGATGGAGACACTCTTGGAGAATCACATCAACTGTAGCTGATGATAACGATTATGATGATGAATACTCGAAAAGTGACTCCAAAAATGTGAAATGTTCTCAGTGTAACAAAACGTTTTTCAACAAGTCATCGTTGAAAAGACATAAGAACACACACTGGAGAGAAACCTTTTGCCTGCCCAGTCTGTAACTTGAGTTTTGGGAGTTGTTCGTATTTAAGAACACACACACGAATTCACACTGGAGAGAAACCTTTTGCCTTCCCTGTCTGCAACTTAGGTATTGGGAGTCGATCGGATTTAAGAACACACACAAGAACACACACGGGTGAGAAACCTTTTGTCTGCACAATATGTGCAAAAAGATTTTCCCGGAAGAGACATTTGAACACTGTGGAGAGAAACCTTTTTCCTGCACAGTTTGTGGGCTTAAGGTCACTCAAAAGAGTAGTTTAACTTATCACATGGAGGGACACCGGAGAGAAACCTTTTGCCTGCCCCGTCTGCAACTTAAGTTTCGGGAGTCGTTCATATTTAAAAATACACACACAATTACACACCGGGGAGAAAACGTTTTCTTGTTCAGTTTGTGGTAAAAGATTCTCTCTGAAGGGAGATTTAAGATCTCACACAAGAACACACACTGGGGAGAGACCTTTTGTCTGCTCAATTTGTGGCAAAAGGTTCACCCGGAAAGGACATTTGAACACACACACAATTACACACCGGGGAGAAAACGTTTTCTTGTTCAGTTTGTGGTAAAAGATTCTCTCTGAAGGGAGATTTAAGATCTCACACAAGAACACACACTGGTGAGAAACCTTTTGACTGCTCAGTTTGTGGTCAAAGGTTCTCTGAAAAAGGAACCCTCAAAAAACACACAAGAACCCATACTGGACAGAAACCTTATGCCGCTTCACTTTGTGATCAAAAATTCCCTGAAAAGGCAACCTTATTAAGACACACACAAACACACACGAGGAAGAAACCTTTTATCGGTTCAGTCTGCAACATTAGTTCTGAATTGGAAGACCTTAGTCCTGAACAGCAGGAGCAGCAGTCTTCCCCCATTAAAGAGGAAGAGAAGGAAGATGATCTCACCAGATTGCCTTTGATTAGTGTCATTGTGAAGTGTCACGAAGATGATGATGATAATATGACAATGTTTTCTGATGTCAAGACAGATTGGAAATGACAGATAGAGAAACTTTTTAGCTGCTCAGATTGTGGAAAAATATTCACTCAGCAGAGACATTTCCAATGTCAGATCAAACATTCTATGATAAGTCGTGTCACATTGAGGAATACGTGCGTTTGTGAGAAGTGCTGCAGTAAATGAAGCAACAAAAAAAAACAATCTCAAGAAGGCTATCAATGTCTGTCAATGCCTTTCATAAAAACTTAGACCCAAGTTAGTTTTTTTTTCTTTCGAATGAAACCATGCTTTCCTTTTGCAGCAAGATAAAGGTTAGCGCAAAGCACTTTCTTATCAGTGTTGCATTATCATGAACTCATTTATATGCATCCTTCTTAAAAAAAAAGAAAGAGATAATGTTTACCACTCAGCCTTATGCTTCATTACATGTGCATCAGCTCGAACCCACCATTGCACTGTGTATGAAACTGTATGATGGTCCTTCTCTTTCTACCTAAGAAGAAAGCTCTTATGGTTACGCCTTTACATTTAGTATGTGTTTTCTTTCCATTTTTTTCCTTTCTTGATATGTCAAGAACCAGATGCAGTAAGCATAACATTACAAACAACAGAGATATACACATCACATACATATTTGTCCTTTTCAACATGCCAGAAAAGGGGTAGGTAGAAGTACAACTCATTTAATTCTATGCCTCCTTCAATATTCACCACTCACCGACAATGATGAGGATTCTGATTCACACGAGTCCTGGAAACAAACGCTTGAAACATCTGCTTTTTGGTTTTAAACATACTCTGTGTACCATCCTACTTTCAATGCTTCATTCATATCCACGCAATGTCAGCCTCATAAACAAGATATTGTGAATAATCAAACTGTCAGGGGCTCGCTTGGTTGTCACCCAGCCCTACAGGCGTTCCCTCGATTCGAGGGCGACGGCTTTGGCCAGAGCACACGGATGCCAGAGTGTGATGACAACCGAGGCATTTTTTTTTCTCGAACTGTAATTTGCTGCTGGATACTATGAACATCGAAACTTAATCGACATTGGACTACAGTACAAATTGATTTGTTCGAGCGACTTTTCACCGCACTATCAACATGACGGATTGCAAAACACTCACGCGCCCAGCCCCACTGTAAATGTTCTGGGAAGAATTGTATCATTCAAAATCAACTTTTTAGTTTCGGTTTTAGCCAATTTGAAGTGCACAAAGCTCCACAGAAATCCCAAAGACGTTTACAGGAGATTTTTGATTGATACATAAGATGCTTAAAATTAATGTCTGTTGGTGTTTACTTTTCATTGAAACAGCAAGTGTGCATGTGAAAATTGCCAAACAATGCCCGCAGAAAAACAGAACATTTGTTGTCAGGAAATTCTAAGTTTTATTTTTCCCACTAAATACTGCTCAGGAGCTTTCCAATAAGCCCCACTTTAGTCAAAGGAAATCACAGGACCACCACCATCAACGAGTGTGTACGTCATGAGTCAAAATAAGTGACATGCACTTCACAAGTGGTTCCAATTTTGTTGTTGCAACCCCAACTAGCTGTTTTATTAATATAGTCCACATAAAGCTCAAATGTTGAGTATGTGGGACACACAATTGAACATTTTAAAGCAAGCTCGGGACATGTATAACCTGTTGTTATTTGTTTGCTTTTAGTGTTGTCATTCTACACAAAAAAATAAAAATTGCTTAGTACTAATGCCGCGCATATTAAGTTTGTCCAAGTGTACTTGCCGTACAACTTTAGGCCCAGCTTTTTCATGTACGGTTTGACTAGCCAAAAAAGCTTTATGGTACAGCGCTGCTGATTTAGTCCTTAGCGTGCAGAAGGCCCCACACAGACAATCCGATTACTTTTTTACGGGACTAAAACATCATTAAGTGCTCGTTTCATGCTGAACTTGCACTTCGAAGGTATTCCTCTTAGCTTAGCTTCAATTATCTTAGCCTAGCTTAATTTAACTTGTCCTGCAACCACGAACGAAGAGACTCGCAAAGCGGAGATCAAGTGGGAGTGTTACATGTTGTGATTATCGCGTGAAAATGTGTGATGAAAGGATGAAAGAAGAGAACAAGGAGGTGCTTTTTGGAACTAAAGAGGAGAACGAACGTCAACGTCAACAAGTGAACAGTTTCAATAAACCTCTAAATGTGCACAGAGCAGGTTTGTCCACGTCTGACTTGTAAACTACTTTCTTGAACATTAGATGAATGGATAGATCGATTTTTAAAACAAATGTAACCCACTCGTAGCTTTATTGTAAAATCTGTGTGGTTACTACACTTACACCGTTCCACCTGGGCCTTAGTGTTGTTCATGAATCCCTCGATGAGTCGCGGCATGAAGGACCACATATTCGCCCATAAAGAAAAAGTGATATTCTTACCGACACACCTCATTTCATCCTTGCAACTAAAACAGGCAACATTCAATCCGGCAACAGACCATGAAATACAACACTAGTAAGAGACAGAACAAGGAAATGAGCTCACCCCTTACTATTATATTTTTAAAGTGCAACAGAAATGAACTGATTTAATCCACTCACCTTGTCATTTGCAATAATGGCTTCACACAGTTTATAGCATAATTATCAGTCATTACCGTTGACATTATGTACTTTACATCACTCAGAACATGATCAATATACTGTGTAATGCTACAACATTAATCTCTTCCAGATAGTAATGCAAAACATGAGACTTTTCCAAACCATGTGTGTGTTTTTTGTGTTTTGCAGATGTCAGTGAAGAATGTCTTCATTCTGAGAATCGGGAGCCAGTATTCTCTCACATTAAAGAGGAAACGGAGGATGAAGATCTTCTACACGTCAAAGAAGAAGGCAAAGCAGATCCTCTTCACCTTAAAGAAGAAGCGGAGAAGGCAGAACCCTTTCACATTCAGGAAGAGGAGGATGATATCACCAAGTTACAATTGACTGTAGTCCTTTTGAAGAATGAAGATGAAGAAGACGACGGTCAAAATGAGGAGAACTGGAGGGCTGAGCCTCCAAGCAGCAGCTCAAGTCAACACATGGCAACCGAAATTGATGTAGATCAATGTCGACGATCACAAGATGACAGCCTTCTCGCGCCACTTTTAGAATGTGACGAAATGGTGTCACACTGTTCTGACATTGAAGATGATGATGAACACTCTTTAACAACCCATATTAGAACACACATTGGGGAGAAGCCTTTTGTCTGCTCAGTTTGTAGTCAAAGATTCGCTTGGAAGGGGCATTTAAACTCTCACACACGAACCCACACTGGGGAGAAACCTTTTGCCTGTTCAGAGTGTGACCAAAGATTTTCTGAAAAGGGAAACTTAAAAAAACACACAAAAACGCACACTGGAGAAAAACCTTTTGCCTGTTCAGTTTGCGGCCAAAGATTCTCTGAAAATGGGAATTTAAGAAAACACATTAAAACCCACACTGGAGAGAAACCCTTTGCCTGCTCAGTTTGCGGTCAACGATTCTCTGAAAGGGGAAACTTAAGAACACACACAAGAAGACACACTGGAGAGAAGCCTTTTACCTGCTCAGTTTGTAGTCAACAATTTGCACGGAAGGGACATTTGAATGCACACACAAGAACACACACTGGGGAGAAACCTTTTTCCTGTTTAATTTGTGGTCAAAGATTTTCTGTAAAAGGAAACTTAAATACACACATGAGAACGCACACTGGGGAGAAACCTTTTTCTTGTTCAGTTTGTGACAAAAGATTCACTGAGAAAGGACATTTGAAAACGCACACGAGAACACACACTGGGGAGAAACCATTTGCCTGCCTAGTTTGTAGGAAAATATTCTCTCGTAAGGCATCTTTAACCATACACACAAGAAGACACGCTGAAGAGAAAAACAATTAACTTGGAAGCAGTTAAAAACACTTATATTTGCTTTTAGAGTCACTGTAAAGTGTTAGTATCAGTAGTGGGATTTCAGGGTCGAGCAAGAATTTGACAAGACGCACAAGAAGCCAACTTTGTGGGAAACCCTTCAGCTGCTATTTCTGTGAGATAAATTATTCTATATTTTAACCATTCATTTACTGTAAGAATCAAGCTGGTTGCTGGGAAGTCCAGCAGTAACTTTCTTGACATAAATTGGAACAAAACTGTTTCTTTTTTGTCAGCTGTGAACGCAGGTATGTGATCTTCAATGAAATACAAGTTTTCATACAGTGGTACTGTGCAGGATCTATTTTTAAAGCCTCAATGCAGTAAAGCGAAATCACGCTTGTTTTCAAATAATTTTAAGATTCTGTTTATTTTTTAAGTGTAAACATATTTCTTTGACTTACAATTTAGGATTTAATGTGTTATATAGGTTGGCACGCAAAATCAGCGCTTCACAATCTTTCAAGCCACAGATATGACCCCCCCAAAATTCCTCTCTTTTTTTTTCACAGTGCATCGGTGCAGGGTTAAAATTTGGCCCCCGACTTCCTGTGTCGAGTTTGTCGCCCCCCCTGGGCACGCCCCGCCCAGGGGGGCGCGCCCCCTATTTAAGAAACACTGGTTTAGAGGGAGGTGTCTCTGGGGTGGTGACACTCGTGGATTGGAAATCATTTTCGTCACACAGGGTGGACAATCATTAATGGTGGAGGAGTTAGTCCTGCTTGGAGATAGAATCTATTACGCCGCTATACTGTCTGACCTTCCATGTCAACAAGGTAAGATCTTGGCGTGACCTTCCTCAGGATGACTCTTGGTGACTTCCAAGCATTCTCGTGGTCCAATTTAGTGTTGACTGTGTCTCCTGAGGCGGCCCGGTAGTCCAGTGGTTAGCACGTCGGCTTCACAGTGCAGAGGTACCGGGTTCGATTCCAGCTCCGGCCTCCCTGTGTGGAGTTTGCATGTTCTCCCCGGGCCTGCGTGGTGCTCTCCGGGTGCTCCGGTTTCCTCCCACATTCCAAAAACATGCGTGGCAGGCTGATTGAACACTCTAAATTGTCCCTAGGTGTGAATGTGAGTGCGTATGGTTGTTCGTTTCTGTGTGCCCTGCGATTGGCTGGCAACCGATTCAGGGTGTCCCCCGCCTACTGCCCGAAGACAGCTGGGATAGGCTCCAGCACCCCCCGCGACCCTAGTGAGGATCAAGCGGCTCGGAAGATGAATGAATGAATGTGTCTCCTGGATGACGAACAGGTAGGTGACTGACCCAAGGTCGACGATTAAAGTCAACAACTTTGTTTTGCCTTCTCCTGAGCGTCCTTTTGTTTGATGGTCTGTTGGGCCATCTGGGTTGTAGGTTTGTCTATAATACAGGCAGCGTTGTTTTTATCTTCCTACCCAATTAGCAGTCCCGCAGGGCTGATCAAGACCAATCCCTTTCCATGTAGGCAGCACTGTGGGGATAAGGGGCTCCTTGTTTTGGCTTAAACTTCATCTCCAGACAGATCTGGCACAACTCCACAATGGTCTTGAGTTCCACAGACAGCCCAGGCTACCATACAGATGCTTTGGCCATGTCTCTGCACTTTGTGAGCCCCGGTGTCCTTTATGTACCTTTTGCGAGATCTCTGCTCTCATTTTCGTCTGAACTACAATTCTGGTTCCTCTCATTATGATTCCATCAGCTTCTGATGGCTCATTTGTCACTTTTGCATAGTCTTTAATGTGTAGCCGAATTTTCTTGCTACACTCCGGCCAGCCTGACCAAATGAATTTGGCTACCTCCCGCAGTTCACTGTCAGTTGCTGTTGCCATTCTGATGCTCTACATCTTTGCTGAGGACACCATGCAACACTGCGGCTCCGTAGCAGGCCACATCTTCATGTGTGTCCACTCTGTTCATTAAATGCCCTTGAAGGTTACAAGACAGGGTATCTGCCACAATTCATGTCTTCCCAGGCACATACTGTATTCTGCTTTTGCATTGTACCTCAGGATTCTCATCAATAGGCGTTGACATCTCAATGGAACGTTGCCTAGGCTCTGGCTGTTGGCAAGTGGTACCAATGGCTTGTGGTCGGTATCGAGCCTAAACTGATCCAAACCACACAGGTATTTTTCGAATTTCTCACTTTCCCATACGCTGGCCAGGCATTCCTTCTCGATCTGCGCAGGGTGTGTTTCAGCTTCTGCGAGACACCTGGAGCAGTCGGCTACTGCCTTCCATTCTCCTCCATAAAGCTGGAGGAACACACACCACAGGCCATAGCCGCTCGCGTCAGCTGATACAGCAGTGGATCTAGTGACAACATAGAAGGCGAGAACTGGTGCAGTTGTCAGCCACAGTCATGATGCACTTTTGAGCTGTTTATTGAATAGGACAGTCAAACACACAAACTATAGAAGGAACATTCAGAAGCAGCGTAAGGCAGACATTGACGCTGAATTAACCACGTGGTGAAGGGCCAATCCAATTGACTCGAGTTCCTGTTAGCCATCAACAAATACAAAGTCTGTGTTGGTGAGGCTTTCGGCTTAGTTACAAACCCTTTTAAATTTCTTCAAAATTGCCTTCAATGATGTTTGGTTATTTTCTCATTCTAATGTTTTATAACACAGCAATTTTTGCTTTAATTGAAAGCAAGTCAATTGTTTTGTTGTTTGTGAGGGGTGATGAACGTCAAGGCACCATTGTATAAATCACAAAGTTGCAACATTCGACCGACATTAAATACAAATTAAAACAATAAAAAAACAAATCAAATACATTCAAATGACATTTAAAAAATACATTGGCGTATACTGCATATCAAAACAAATGACTGGAACGCCTGCAAAGGAAATGTTTTTTTTTCAGTGCTTTCAAAGAGAACAGGGTTTGGTATCAATGGAATATCTAATGTCCTTTTGATTCTTTATAATTATCAGTGTGAGTGGTGCGTGACATCGTTTCATCACTTCATGATAGCGGAGCGAAGAGGTTGCCCGCTTTTGACTTCCCCATGATGGTCCGCATCTCCTTCTGTTGTCGTGTATTGACGTGAGCTGGTATTTGGAGGCTCTGCTCCTCTGTTCTCCTCACTTTCTCATCAACTGTCTTCACTCTTCACTGTGACAACAGTCAATGGAAATTTAGTGATATCCTCATCCTCTTCTTCCTCTTTAATGAGGGAGGCCTCTGGGCACATGTCTTCATTTTTAATGTTGGGGGTCGACTCCGGCTGCTCAGGACGAAGATCTTTCACTCCCGAACTTAAATTGCAGGCGGAAACACTACCTGATTTCTCTCCTGTGTGTGTCCTTACATGTCTTGTTAAATGTACCTTCTGCGTGAAAATTTTACCACAAGTTGAACAGGCAAAAGGTTTCTCCCCAGTATGTGTTCTTGTGTGGCTTATTAAACTTCCCTTGACAGAGAAGCTCTTGCCACACACTGTGCAGGTAAAAGGTTTCTCACCTGTGTGTGTCCTTATGTGTGTTCTTAAAGTCGCCTTCACTGAGAATTTTTGGTCACAAACTGTGCAGGCAAAAGGTTTCTCACCTGTGTGTGTTCTTGCGTGTATCCTTAAGTTTCCCTTTGCAGAGAATTTTTGACCACACACTGAGCACCCGTAAGGTTTCTCCCCAGTGTGTGTTCTTATGTGTGCATTCAGAAGTCCCTTCCAAGCAAATCGTTGCCCACAAACTGAGCAAGCAAATGGGGTCTCACCAGTGTGCGTTCTTGTGTGTGTTCTTAAATTTCCCTTTTCGGAGAATCTTTGACCACAAAATGAGCAGGAAAAAGGTTTCTCTCCAGTGTGTGTTCTTGTGTGGCTTATTAAACTGGCCTTTTCAGTAAAGCTTTTACTGCAAATTGAACAGGTAAAAGGTTTTTCTCCAGTGTGTGTTCTGGTGTGTTTTATCAAATTTCCCTTTTCAGAGAATTTTTGACCACAAAATGAGCAGGCAAAGGGTTTCTCTCCAGTGTGCGTTCTCATGTGAGTTGTTAAACTACACTTTTGATTTACTATAAGGCCACACACTGAGCAGGAGAAAGGTTTTTCCCCAGTGTGTGTTCTCATGTGTCTTTTCAATGACGACCTGTTGAAAAAAGTTTTGTCACACTGAGAACATTCTCTGTGTTTGTTGTCAGTGTGACCTGTCATATCACTTTTAGAGTGTCCATCATCATCATCATCATCCTCAGTGTTGGGAGAATGTGATGATATGTCATCACTATCTGAAAGTGGAGCTAAGAGGCTCCCTGATTGTGATGCTCCACAGATGTCTCTCTCGCCTTCCGTTGTCATATGTTGATTTGAGCTACAGCTCGGAGGCTCAGCCCCTCTCTTCTCAACACTTTGATAATTGTCTTCTTCATCTTCACCTTTCAGGACAACAGCAGCCAACGGCGGATTGGTGATATCAGTCTCCAACTCTTCCTCTTTAATGTGGAGGTGCTCTGGCTCCTCTTCCTCTTTACAGTTAAGGCGCTCGGGCTCCTGCTGGTCAGGATGAAGATATTCTTCACTGACATCTGCAAGACACAACAAGACAAACACATGTGGTTTGACAATGTGCTGTGACAACAAGCTGTGACTGATATGTATTAACAGCAACATTCTTAATTATGTTTGAGAATCACTCATTTATGTTCCTTTCAAAGGCACTTGCCTTAAGTTAAGTAATTAAAAAAAAATCTAATTCAGCAACATTCAGGAGGATAAGGTGTTATTCTTTGTATAACAAGCAAGGAAACCAATACCATGAAGTACACATCATTTGATCTTTATATTATTTTACATGTATATCAAGTTATTTATGCAAATGTATGTCAGTGATTCTTTGCAAACAAAAAACAAAAAAAAAAACATGCAGAGAACACATACAGACGGAAGTTATTCCAAAAGGCTAGCATAGTAGAATTCTTAGGATGCCTGGAAAATAACAGTGTCATCTGGCACCAAAATCAGATGACGAAAGGGAACATACGTAACTTTATGACTGATCACTTTCTGGCCAATGCTGAGGGAGCTATCCCTCATTAAGTACTGCATCTGAAGTCTTCCAAGTTTCCAAAACTGTGACAAATCCTTTAAAAAATATACATATAAACTTGTAGGATCTGATTATTAGCTGATGATTAGCCTCTAACAGCAGCAGGCAAGATGGCAGGGTGCACCCTCCTTGGCTTGACCAGCTAATTTTGCTCTGATGACGACTCCGTCAGATGTACAGCTAGCTGCTTGTTGCTTGATGGAACTTGAAAGTATCCCTCATATTTTACATAGTCTCGAGGTGTCAAATATAATCGACTCATGAGCAACTAATCGATTTAAATGAAATGACAACTATGTTGATAACCAATTCATCACTTACAGCTATTATTTAACTGAAAAGATGTCTAAATCTTTTGATATGAGCCTCTCAAAAGTATTCTCTGATTTCTGTAGACACCCATGAAAGCAGACAGATTATCTTTTGAGTTCACTCAAAATAAGACATTTGCTCAGACACTATTACCAGAGATGCAATACCCTCTCATTGCCTCGGGAACATTCTGGACGTTTGAAGCATTTGTGTCTTTGCCAAAACAAATATGCCACCAGAAAGACTGAACACTTTTTTTTATATTTTCTTTTTTAATAGTTCTTTTCTTCTTTTCAAAACTGACAACATACAGATTATTATTATTATTCCACTTTTAATTGATTCAATATAATGTATTGTATGATGTATATTTTGTAGAATGGTGATATATACACTGGTGCGCTCATAGATTTTCATACCCCCAGAGTATGTCTTATGAGCACGATATTGTGTCAGCAAACATCTGCCGTCATTTACAGTGCTTCTGATTATCCTCAAATAAAGTTAAGATGGTATGGCTGTTTTTTTTTCTTTCACCTCTGTCGTGTCACTGTACAAGTCTCACTGTTTAAAGGCCATGGCGGGAAATTGGTACAAATAATTTTCTCTTTTCATTCACTGTTTTTTGAGCAAGTCTTCACAAATTGATTTGAGGGGATAATCGAAGGTTTTGTGTACTTTCACACATATTCAGGCTCACTCGTATTATATTAAAACTTTTAAATGTTGTAATAGGACTACGTGGGACATGGATTATACACAAATACAGTTTAGAATAAAGCGTTTAGTTACTAAACATGGACAAGAAGTGAACCAACCTGCGCTGTATAACACATTTTGAGGCTTGTTGAAAAAGCCGTCCAGTAGTTGACGTTGGGGCTCGTTTTCTTTTGCCCAAGAAAGTTCCTCTTCTTTTACGGTTTTTGCACACATTTTCAACGATTTACACACACCGGATTTGTTTTTAGCACAGGATCTATTGCTATCAAACGTGTCTCTTTGTGAGCGGTCGGCAAAGGGTAGGTTAGGTCAAGAAGCTTTCACAACGTGCACCGAGACGAGTTTACCCGTACTCGGTGATTTAATGTAAGATGTTTTACTCCAGGAAGCGGTAATATGACGATCTGCGTTCAGTTTCGGTAGGTTCTGTAATATTTTGGGAATAATTATTTCGTGAAGTGTGTGCGGCTAGCCATGACGAACACGGAAGTGCATGTGCAGCGGAAGTTGTACAACAAGCTCACTTGGACAAACTTCTTGCCGGGGTCGGTAAAGCGTTAAATATTCACATATAGACAGGAAAAAATTCCCTGCGTAAATTAGGTCAAAATCAATATTTGTGTTCAAAATAAATAGCTAAGACGAGATATTCTGCGTCCCTTTTTGCGCAGCAACCACGCTAAACTTTCCGAGTAATATTCGGGTTTAAGCGCACACAGTACACACACAAAACAAGTGACTTAAAAGTATTCTGTTTCATGGCAGATAATTACGCTCACTGTAGACATGAATGCAATTTCAAAACAGTATAAACACGCCGTCTCGCATACTTTACTGTCACACTTCAAGGAGACAACAGTTGTTGCATTAGTGCCTCCCGCTGGTCGGCATTTGTCATTACATGTTTAAACTGTCAATGATTGTTACCGTTCACTAACAGTGGTTCACTTAACAAAGGCACATGTCACTTTAACAAAATGATGCTCCCAACGGTCAATTTGATTATTTGAGCGTACCACATAGAACTATAAGAGAAACCTCGACGCATTGCCACATTATTGTGCATTTGTGTATTTATTATTTTTATTGTGCTTTCTACCGCCTTATTACTTATTACTTATTACTGATTCGTCTTACTGTTTATTGTATATGTTAAATCGCTCCATGTGCAGCACTTTGTATGCAGCGATGGCTGTTTGAAAGTGCTCTATAAATACTGTTGACTTGACTTGACTTGACTTATCCGAACTATCAAGATGCGACTCACTACTGTGCACTCCTCGTACCTTTGACAGGATGCAGGTGACACACTGTGTGCTGTTGCGTTATTTCCGCCATAATTTAATAACAGTAATATATCACCAAGTTACATAGTGTATATAAATCAGATTTAGAATATTGTCATCCCAGTAAAATAATGGTCATATTTTTTTTTTTTCCCCTAAACATCGCATGATGTAGCCAGCTGTGCTGCTAAAATCGGCTACGTCCTGAGACATATTATTCAATTCCACCCCTTATTAATTAGTGTAACAATCAGTATGAGGTTCAGTTTTTCATGTTTGGTGAAAAACGGGGGGGGGGGGGGGGGCGACTTAGGGCATTGATTTAGTAAGGTGACGATATATTACAAACAAGAAACATCAGAGTGAAAAAAGCCCTTCTGTCCTATTCTGAGACTGGCTTTTGTTGTTACAGTATCCAGGGGTTACTTCGGCTGTAAGATTTGCTTCTAACACATACTTTGGCAACGTGTCTATGCAGAAATACAATTGTGTAGAGCTATGATGATACACATTTTTGTGCTCCCTGAAGCAGTTTATTAATTTCATCAACAAAATACACTATAGTTTTCAATACAAAGAGGTGGGGAAAAAACAGACATAATGCTATTCTCACTTGCTGTCAAAAGGGTTTTGTGACTCCCAGTGTCCCCCCCCCCCCCCCCCCCTACCTCATGGGGACGTCTGAAATGGCTTTGAATAGATCACGAGTCATGTTAGTCTTCCCAACTTGCTGCTCCAAAGAACGAGTTCAGATAGCCATGTTGCATGGCTGGCTAGAAGAGACAACAGCTCCAAATGCCAGGAGATGCACCCAAATTACAGCTGCCACCAATGCCGTGTTGAAAGTCACCCTTTGTCAAGCAATAAGTCCCAAATTCATATTTATTTTAAGGATACGTAGAGATTCTATTTATTCAGCTTTGGCCACATGAATAGCTAACAGTCACATTTTTAGTGTGTCCTCCTTCAGCCAAACTCTCCTGGCATGAATTCGAAAAGCTGAATCCAACTGTTACTTGTGTACAAAGACTGACGTACAGACTAATCTTTAAAAAAATACAGACATTGAAATGTACATAAATACAAAAGAAAACAATTTTTATTGTCAAGTAGATAAAACACCCGTTTTGATAACTTGGCAGAATAACAACAAAATCTTTCGACTGTGCTTCTCGGTGTGATTCAGTTGTATAGTGTGTGTTCTGTAGAAAGAAAAAAGAAGAAAAAAATCCCTGACATGCTATCAAAACATTTGACAAATGAGCCACCTACAGTCCATAGCCCACTGTACAAACATCTTCATACAGTGATTAAGGGAGTAGAAAATGAGTCAAGAATGCCCATGACAGCCCCAGTTTATTCTGCAGCTTCATAGCTGCTGCTCCTCTCACCAGCACACTTGTGTTTCTTAAGTTGACATGTTTCATTAAACCTTAACTCACAAACACTGCAACTGAATGGTTTCTCACCACTGTGTGTTCTAGTGTGTGTTGTCAAACTTGTCTTTTTAGAGAATCTTTTACCACAAACTAAACAGGCAAAAGGCTTTTCTCCAGTGTGGGTTCTTGTGTGCATGTTCAATTTTTCTTTACGTGTGAATGTTTTACTGCAGACTGAACAGGCAAAAGGTTTTTCTCCAGTATGTGTTCTTGTGTGTATATTCAATTTTTCCTTACGTGTGAATGTTTTACCACAAACTAAGCAGGCAAAAGGTTTCTCTCTAGCATGTATACTTCTGCATGGTGTTAAACTTGCCTTTTCTGCGAAGCTTTCACCGCTAACTGAAAAGGACAAAGGGTTTTCTACATTGTGTGTTCTTTCATGTATCTTCAATTTTTCCTTACGGGTGAAACTTTTCCCACAAAATGAACAGGCAAACGTTTTCTGCCCAGTGTGTGTTCCCATGTGTTGAACCAATGTTGAACGGACACTGAAACTTATACTGCAAATTGAGCAGGCAAAGGGTTTTTCTCCGGTGTGTGTTCGTGTGTGCGCTGCTAAATGAGTCTTTCTCGAGAAGCTTTTACCGCAAACTGAGCAGGCAAAAGGTTTCTCTCCAGTGTGTGTTCTTGTGTGGGCTGCTAAATTTGTCTTTGAACAGAATCTTTTATCACAAACTGAGCAAGCAAAAGGCTTCTCTCCAGCATGTATTCTTGTATGCGTTGTTAAATTTGTCTTTGCATAGAATGTTTTTCCACAAACTAAGCAGGCAAAAGGTTTTTCTTCAGCATGTGATTTTGTGTGTGTTGTTAAATTTGTCTTTTGAGTGAATCTAAGACCACATACTGAGCAGGCAAAAGGCTTCTCACCAGTGTGTGTTCTTTTGTGAGTTGTTAAATTTGTCTTTTTAGAGAAACATTTACCACAAACCAAGCAGACGAAAGGTTTCTCCCCAGTGTGTGTTCTTTTGTGTGTTCTTAAATCTCCCTTTCTCGAGAATCTTTTATCACAAACTAAGCAGGCAAAAGGCTTCTCTCCAGTGTGTGTTCTACTGTGTGCTATTACCTGTCCTTTTTGGGTGAACTTTTTCCCACAAACTGAGCAGGCAAAAGGTTTTTCGCCTGTGTGCGTTCTTGCGTGCGTTTTCAACGATGACTTATTGAAAAATGTTTTGTCACACTGAGAACATTTCACACGTTTGTTGTCAGTGCGACATGCCATATCACCAAGAGAGTGTTGTTCATCATCATCATCGGTATCAGAAGAGTGTGATGTTATGTTGTCACTATCTGAGACTGAAGCCAAGAAGCTCTTGTATTGGGATCCCTCACAGTGGTCATCATTACCTTCTTCACTCTTTGAAATGTCATCGGTCAATAAAAACTTGGTGATATCATCCTCTTGCTCTTCTTCTTTAATGTGTGGGGACTTTGGCTCCTCTTCCACTTTAATGTGGAAAAAGGGCTCCAGTCGCTCTTCCTCTTTCATGGGGTTGGGCTCCTGCGGCGGCCTCTCCATTCTTGAGCACCACTTCTGCTGCTCAGGCCGATGATCTTCACTGATGTTTGCAGGAAACAAGAAGACAAACACACATGGTTTAGCAAAGTCGAGCAGATAACTACTGGCAACCTTGGTTAGAAGTGTTTTTAGCCGCTAATTATTCGAGTTCTTTTAGTTTTTTTCCCCCCTAGACAACAGGACCATTTTTAAAAGAGGAAAATTAAACCTTTAATTCAACTTAATTTATTCACTTTAAAAAATTCCCATACAAATTAATAATGATTTTTACATCAAATCAAGTGTGCCACACTTACTGTTGACCACCCTTGGTGTTATTACTTTGTACAACCACTTTCCTCCAACAAAATAGCAACAAATCTTCTCCTATAATATTTCACAAATCGGGAGAATACAGAAAGAGGGATCGTTGACAATTCTCTTAGCACTATCTCTGAACTACCAACCAAATGATGCTAATTCTTGGATCCTAATTGATATTGTAAATTTCCCCATTGTGGGACAAATAAAGGATATCTTATCTTATATGAAGGGCTACCAGTGTGAGACGCACTTCTGAAATAACAAACTTGCTTAAATGACCTATAATATTATATTGTTGTATCCCGAAACGTATTTTTTAACATTGATTGCTGTTCTTTTTCCTTTTTTTTCGAGCATATCAGGTTTTAGACGTTTTCGTTTATTTTATTTTCAAAGTTAACCTATTGAATTGCACAATATGCATTTTACAATGAGTTTTAATTTATAGTTGACGTTTCTGAAAAAAAATCCACCTGTTGCTGAGCCTAACCCTTAATTCATAAATGTTACTAAACACATTATAATTTTTAGTACCTGTAGTCGTTATATTATTATAAACACTTGATGTGCTACAGAAAAAAATCTCAAAAGGTTTACTTGCATCGCTGATTAAAAACAAAAACTAAACTAAAAACTGTTGACAAGTGTAATTTTTTTGAACTCACGTGGTCCTTGGGGACAACCTGGTGCTCACCAGGGTAAGCTCTCCTCCTCGGAATAGAACTTTCAACAGGTGGAAACACACTCGTGTGCCACAGACAAACACTCTAGTCGACGGTATACTTGTCCAGGTAGAGTTGGTCGTATGCATAGGCAAAAACGTCGCACGTGTCGTTCCAAACAAGCCGGCTCGTTCAGGAAAAATGCTACAATGTGATCACGTGGCCAATGTATGACAAACATTAAAGCATCGGGGGATAATGCAGAGTGGAATGTAGTGAAAACACAACTGGCAGGGGGATCTGGAAATTTCAGTTCATGCTGACCCACAATTTACCTCTTTCTGATCAAAATCGTGTTCAATGTTGGTGACGCCCCATCAGATGCCCAACGTACAGACTAGTGTGTATTAATGTTACAACAGATGGAATGCCGTAGTTTGGATCATTTTGAGAGGAATAAGTATACTAACCTAGCCGTGTAACATAAGTTGAGGCTGCTTGAAAGACAGCGACCAGTGGCCGATGTTGGGGAAAAAAACTTCCTCCCCGTACGCTTCTTTCACATCTTTTTTCACACTAAAATCACAACACTTAACACTCACACTTGATCCCTGCTTAGCTATTCTTTGATAGCCAGGGTATTTCTTGGTTATCTGAGCAAAACTCGATTCAGCTAAGCTAGGTCGAGAAACTAACGTGCTATGAGACGAATTTACGCCGTCGAGAAGATTTTAGTTATTAATGTTTTAATGCAATAAAGTCGTGACAGGCGTACCACGTCGAGGCTAAAAGACACTCAGTACCAATTCGGGAATCATTATTTAGGGTACCGGTACTTCGTGTGATTAAGTGAAGAAAAAAACGTCATCAATCTAGCTGAGCGGAAGTACGACTACGGCAACTCCACTTGGTCAAACCTCGTGTATTGTATTATTGCATTGTGTGTGATTGTATTGTCGTTAATGTTCTTACAGCCTAATCGATTTCAACCCCCATACATTAGGCTTGTAACTTTGGGGTGGCAAGCACTGTATTCTTCCCTGGCTTAATTTGTAAGGTTATGTTGCCACCTCGTGCCTAAAAGGGTGATGGTTGCCACCAAAATTCATATTTCACAATTCTCTTGATCAATTCAACCTGTGTAAGGTGAAATGTGAATATGAGCTGCCGTGAAGAAACGTCACTCTACCCTCCACAAATTCAGGCGGACACTAGTAGGAATACGTATATCAATTTTGGTGAGGATTGGTAGTAGTTTTGGACATTTAGTGACGTCAATTTTTTGTTACGGCAGAGAAGCAGGCAGCCATGGCTGTTAGCTTCCACTAGCTCTCGTGGCTTGTTGAGGTTGGATTAACTTTCCACAGAAGCTCCATGCTCACCACTGGCCACGTTCACCACCGCCGGTCAGGCAGCCAGAAGCACCAGCCGGTGCGACGGAGGAGGTCGCGTCCCAGGCACCGTCTCCGGTCATCCCCATCGCGGTCGCACATCACCTGTGCAAACATAGCAGGGTGAACGCTTTATATTGTATCCACCCAAAGAGGCAGCAGTGTTGTAGTGCGAGTTGGCTGGATCTATTTCAGATAAACTGCTACGATCAAAATAGAGAGACGTGACAAAAACTGCACCTAAGCTGAATGTAGGCTTCATAGGTTGAAGTGAGCCTCAGTCAAGATGTCCACGGGGCCATTTGATCCAGCGATTTAAAAAATATTGCCGTTATATTGACAATGATTTTGAATGGACAAATAGTCTGTGGTTCCTCCCGTGACTTCCACCACATGGAGGGAGGGGGTTGGTCCATTTTGCTTATTCCCTGGGTTGGTTTTAAAGTCGGGCGGCCTGGTGATACAGTGGTTAGCGCGTTGACCTCACAGTGCAGAGATACTGGGCTCGATTCCAGCTCCGGCCTTCCTGTGTGGCGTTTGCATGATCTGCCCGTGCCTGCGTGGGTTTTCTCCAGGTACTCCGGTTTCCTCCTACATTCTAAAAACATGCATGGCAGTTTAATTGAACACTCTAAATCAGTCCAAAGTCCGGCCCGGGGGCCAAATCCGGCCCGCGGTCGAATTTCATCCGGCCCTCGGCCCCTGTCATAAAATCAGTGCCGTCTGGCCCGCAGGTTGGGCGCAATGGAACACGTGTTTCATTGACTGAGGTCTCGTAGACTGGTGAGTGATGTTTCATAGATTACTGCTTCCCTCTAGCGGCTAAATGAGTAATAGCATTCACTAAATGAGTAATAGCATTTAGACACTAGAGGGCATCACTCACGAGTTAACAAGACATCACTCCGTGTTTATATTGACTGATATGTCATATTTCAAATGATCCTTGCAGTTGTGGATATGTGTATTGCTTGTTCATTTCCCTGTTGTTCGAGTCAAAGGTTTTGTGACTATTGAAAAGTCTTGGTGATACATTTTATGTTTCAAATCAATTTGCACTCAGGAGACTTCTGTTTAAGAAAAAGTCAAGTGAATAAGCAGTTGCATGTGATATACCTGTTTCAAATGAACCAAAAGAAATTCTTAAGATTGTTGAAATTAAAATAAAAATGGAAATGTGAAACAGACTGGCTTACTAAAATTTGTTGAACAATATATAATGTAAAGCAGTGGTCACCAACATGGTGCCCGCGGGCACCAGGTAGCCCGTGAAGACCACTTGAGTAGCCCGCCAGTGCCTGGACATTGTGATTTGCTAGTAGAAATTATGATTTAAAAATGCAAACATTGGCAGTACTGTGAGACATTTCGAAACACGATCAAAGTCTGACAATTTAAATCATCAAGTATTAAAAATAACACATCCTCATATTATTGAAGGTATTTTGGACAAATATGTTATTTCAGACGTGTATCAATTTGGTAGCCCTTCACACAATCGGTACACATGAAGTTGCTCTCACCCTAAAAAATGTTGGTCAGAATCAGAATCAGAATCAGAATCAGAATCAGAATCATCTTTATTGGCCAAGTATGTAGAACACACAAGGAATTTGTCTCCGGTATAACACGCTGCACTAGTATCATCGTAAACAACAAAATCATTGAACCATTTTAGAGTAACCAGTAGTTTTGAAGTACCATTTTGTGGTGCAAGAAGAGTGACTGTCAGTGACTGTTTAAGGAGTTAATGGCTAGAGGGAAGAAGCTGTTTAAGTGTCTACTGGATTTGGTGCGCATGGATCTGTAGCGTCTGCCTGAGGGGAGTGGCTGAAAAAGGTGGTGGGCAGGGTGCGGGGGATCCAGGAGGATTTTCCGTGCCCTTGTCTTGATTCTTGCAGTGTGCAAGTCCTCAAGAGTGGGTAGGGCGGTGCCAACGATTTTTTCTGCCGTCCTAACTGTCCGTTGAAGTCGGATTTTGTCCTTTTTTGTGGCGGCCCCAAACCAAACCGTGATGGAAGAACACAGGATTGATTCGATGACTGCCGTGTAGAACTGTCGTAGCACCTCCTGTGGCAGGCCATGCTTCCTCAGCAGCCTCAGGAAGTACATCCGCTGCCGGGCCCTTTTCAGGATGGAGATGGTGTTGGCTTCCCACTTCATGTCCTGGGAGACTGTGATTCCCAGGAACTTGAAGGTCTCGACGGTTGACACAGGGCAGTTGGATAGTGTGAGGGGCAACTGAGGAGAAGAATGTTTCCTGAAGTCCACGATCATCTCTACAGTTTTGAGCGTGTTCAGCCCGAGGTTGTGTCGGCCGCACCAAAGCTCCAGCTGCTCCACTTGTTGGCGGTACGCAGACTCGTCGCCGTCTTTGATGAGACCGATGACCGTGGTGTCGTCTGCGAACTTTATGAGTTTGACAGCTGGATCTGTTGAGGTGCAATCGTTTGTGTAGAGAGAGAAGAGCAGTGGCGAGAGGACACATCCCTGTGGGGCACCAGTGCTGGTAGTGCGTATTGATGATGTTGTTGCTCCCAGTCTCACCTGTTGTGTCCGTCCCGTCAGGAAGCTGAGGATCCACTGGCAGATCGTAGGGGACACACCGAGGTGGAGTAGTTTGGGGGTGAGGAGTTCCGGGATGATGGTGTTGAACGCAGAGCTGAAATCCACAAACAGAATCCTTGCGTAGGTCCCTGTGCTGTCGAGGTGCTCGAGGATGTAGTGCAGACCTATGTTGACTGCGTCTTCCACAGACCTGTTTGCCCGGTAGGCAAACTGGAGAGGGTCCAGCAGGGGTCCAGTGACGTTCTTTAGGTGGTTCAGCACAAGGCGTTCAAAGGACTTCATGACCACAGACGTCAGGGCGACAGGCCTGTAGTCGTTCAGTTCCGATGTTGCCGATTTCTTGGGAACTGGGATGATGGTAGACTGTTTGAAGCAGGATGGGACCTCGCACAGCTCTAGGGATCTGTTGAAGATTTGTGTGAAGACCGGAGCCAGCTGGTCAGCGCAGACTTTCAGGCAGGAGGGGGACACTTTGTCGGGCCCCGGAGCTTTCTTGATCTTTTGCTGCTTGAAGAGCCGTCTCACGTCCTGTTCGTGGATCTGTAGTGGAGAAAAAGAGGGTGGGGGGCTAGGTAGAGTGGTTTCTGGTAGAGGTGGGTGTGTGTGGGAAATGGGGGTGTCCTTTTCAAATCGGCAGAAAAACATGTTTAGTTCATTAGCAAGACCCTTATTGTTCACTGTTTGGGGGGATGGCATTCTATAGTTAGTGATTGCTTTCAGGCCATTCCATACAGATGCAGAGTCGTTAGCAGAGAACTGTTTTTTCAGCCTCTCTGCATAGCTTCTCTTTGCGATGTTAATTTCCTTCGTCAATTGGTTTCGGGCATGTTTGTACAGTGCCCGATCTCCACTTCTAAATGCGGCCTCTTTCTCTTTCCTGAGTTGCCTGAGTTTGGGAGTAAACCATGGCTTGTTATTGTTGAAGGAGCAGAACGACTTCGTTGGTACACACATGTCCTCACAGAAACTGATGTATGATGTTACAGTGTCTGTGTATTCATCCAGTGTGCCCGTTGAAGTTTCAAAGACGCCCCAATCAGTGCAGTCTAAGCATTCTTGTAGAGCTAGCTTTGCTTCATCTGTCCATTTTTTCACAGTCTTAACAACCGGTTTAACACATTTGAGTTTCTGTCTGTATGTAGGTATTAAGTGGATTAAATTGTGGTCAGAAAGACCCAATGCTGCGCGGGCGACCGATCGGTATGCATTTTTGATTGTTGTATAGCAGTGATCTAGAATGTTGCCTTCTCTGGTGAAACAGTCTATGTGCTGCTTATATCTGGGAAGTTCACGGTTAAGATGTGCTCTATTAAAATCGCCCAAAATGATCAGGGGTGACTCTGGGTATTTTAGTTCGAGTTTGTTTACTTGTTCGGCTAGCGTTTGTATCGCCGTGTTAGCGTTAGCTTGTGGCGCAATGTAAACACCGACTAGTAAAAAGGAGGTGAACTCACGTGGCGAGTAGAATGGCTTGCAGTTTAAAGACAGCGACTCCAGGTCCGGGCTGCAGTGTGCGTCGAGCTTCGTGACATCAGTGCACCATTCTTCGTTGATATAGAAGCAAATCCCACCACCTTTCGATTTCCCCGATAGCTCCGTGTCGCGGTCGGCTCGGAGAAGGCGGAAGCCGGGTAGATGTAGCGCGGGATCTGGATGGCGGTCACTGAGCCAGGTTTCAGTGAAGCAGAGCGCAGCAGAACGTGCAAATGTTTTGTTGGTCTTTGTGAGGAGAAGAAGTTCATCCATCTTGTTTGGCAGAGATCGTAGATTAGCAAGATGGATCGATGGGAGCGGGGTTCGAAATCCGCGCTGCCTGAGCTTGACGAGCACGCCGGCTCGCTTCCCCCTCCTCCGGCGGCGTCTCCATGCTCCGTACAGCGCAGCCGCTCCGCTCGCGATTAGCTCCGAAAAACCTTGTGGATTTTCGTGTGCTGGTGAAAAAAGACCGAGCGTAGACTCCCCAATGCGCAGCAACTTTTCCCTCGTGTAAGTAAGCCGCTCAGGGTCGCCAAAAACAAACGAAAATGACAAAAACAGGGATAATACTAGGGAGCGTGTGACCGAGGCTGCCATACCTGTCGGCGCCTGATGACGATGGTGACACCTGATGTAAAGAATGTCAGCCAAGGTCGGCCCCCCGACATTTTACCACATAAAATCTGGCCCCCTTGGCAAAAAGTTTGGACACCCCTGCTCTAAATTGTCCCTTCGTGTGATTGTGAGCCCGGATGGTTGTTCGTCTCTGTGTGTCTTGCGATTGGCTAGCAACCGGTTCAGAGTGTCCCCTGTCTACTGCCCAAAGACAGCTGGGCTAGACTCCAGCACCCTCCACGACCCTTGTAAGGATAAGTGGACCAGAAAATGGATGGATGTTTTTAAAGTCGCAATTTCTGTTGTGCTTTCTCCAAAACAAATGGATATAATTGAAAATACAAGTTATTATAATTGTCCTGATAAAAAAAAATACATGAATCGAACCGGTTTGTGAAAAATTGACCATCCTGGCCGGTTGAGTAAGGTTAGGCAACACAAAATGGCTGTATTGACATTTCCCAAACGGCTACAATTGGAATCGGAAATCAGTAAATGTGGAATCTAGTTGCACCGTAGCACGCATTCAAAACTAGCTATTTCCAGAAACATTACGGCCATTTAGAATCTCCTTCCAGCCCCTTTCCTCTCTCACTGAAGAGAGCCTAGCTGGCTTCCTCACTGTCGCTCTTCGGTTCAGGTACGGTGCACACATCCAGCCAAATGTCATTAAGCACTTGACTAAGCTTAATTGCAGTACCCCAGCAGAAAGCACTCATGCAGTGTACTGAGTTGGAAACGACACTGGCTATGCACGTTAAAAAAATTCATGATAAAAACACCAACTTTCCAGTGGTTGAAATGGTGCGAGCAACAGCTTTTTTCGTTGTTCCCCCCAAGTTTCGAATATTGTTTGGTAGCCCAAAAAAGTACCTTTATCGATAATACCACCCGAGATCTGCAAGTCTCTTTTTGGGGTGGCGCTATCTTGACTCCACCGTTACGGCCTCACAACACCACCTCGGGCGTGGCAGGCGTCTCGATTAGCTGGACATAAATCACCGTAAAAGATGCATAACCAAATCCAGGTACAGTATTTTTTTAAAATCCCCTTTACGACCGTCCTCTCGCACGTGCGTCTTTTGCGTGTTGTTGACTCCACGCGCAATAGTACTTAAATCGTTGGCCAGCATTCACAAATGAACGAGCACGGCGTTGTTTAGGCCTATTTACGAAAACACTACGCTTGCTACTCATTTGTGAAGTGTCTTGCAAGGATGATATGCTTCCCTAGAGTTGAATATTTACTAACTTTCGGTGTTTTTCGCATTTACCAAACTCCGGCGCGTTTGTGGCGCACTATTTAATTGCATACTGTGCCATTGTCGCGGCTCTCTCGGAGTTTATTCAACACTTTAGTATTTACAACGTGACTAAATACTAAGTTGAATGCCCCGCAATGAGTGTTAAACTATGGTGAGCTAATTTAAACTAATTAAGATGTTAGGTTCATCCTTATTCAGCGTTTTAGTGGGTAAAATAAGAACAGAGGCGATTTCTGTTGCATTTCGTTATTTTTTATTTTTTTGCATGACGTTACTTTTTTTAACTGAACACAATTTGAACCAACCGGGGGACATGGTTACTACTGTCGTTAGAAACATCAAATGTTTTGGACCAGAAAAAAGCTACATTTCACGGGGTGGTTGCTTCCCTTTACAATTTCTAATCTGCAGAATACTTTTTCAGACTTAATATATATTTTCAGTAACTTAAAATTTGTTGTAGTGATTTAGTGCTAATTCTTTTTGTTGTTGTTTTTGCAATATTATAATACCGACAACTAATAATTGTGAGCACTATACAGGTAATATGAAATTCCCTAACTCAACAAATACTTTTTTCCTGACAGTTGAAAGGAATATCCAACCAAATATGTGAGATCCTTCATAATTACATAAGATAATGGCCAAATCAGAAGGGCAAATCAACAAAACACTTTATCTGGAGAAAGAAATGGAAGATTTCGGACCAGAAAGTCCATCTCCAAACCAAAGCTGTCAAGAGCAAGGGTCCCCAATAGACACAACTAGATTCTGATGGTATGATAGCTCAAAAATATTGTGGTATTACAGTATTAAAATTGTAGCTTTTAAACAGGGGTGTCCATTGCGTCATTTGCCATGTACCAGTAAAGGGTTTTCGGTCTATCGCGGCATTAACTCACTCAATGCAGTTCTATGCTATTGATGTAGCTGTGTAGATGTGTTTATTATTTTACTTTTTTGTTAAGCGCTTTGTTACAGCTGCCGCTGTTGTGAAAGCGCTATATAAATCAGCATGTATTGTATTGTATAGCTGATCACAATACAAGCACCCAGTTGGTTGGATAACACACGTGGCGATGTGACACACCAGAGGAAGTTCAATGATGATTGGGTGACTGGCGCAAGAGACATTAGTTTCTTTAGCGGTGTCAACTCAAGCCAATTGTGTACACTAAGAGCAATATAAAATTTCCCATGACAATAATTGAGAGAAATGATGTGAATTGAATGACACGTTGATTATTTGTTTGTTTTGTTATTTATTTCATTATCACATTAATCAACACAAGAATAAACAGTGTAAATGCGCCAGACTTGGCATAAATGCTCATTTTCAGATGTAGTCCCAAGGTAGGTTTCTTAACATAAACATAACATCAACAGTGACCATAAAGCAACAAAATATTTAACACAACACATAACATAAAACCTGGACAGTCATGCAATCTTAGCGACTGTTCCTGCATACGCTTTGTTGTTTTAAGCGGTTGTAGAGAATCAAAGTGTCCTTTCACCAGTGGATCAGAGACGTCACGCTCAAAATGTGTACACGTCTGCCACAAGCTAAGTTTGTAAGTAAACAAGAAGCTGTAGCGTCCATTGACTATGGCCATTCCAGGCTGACATTATGAGCAGGAGGACCTCAGAGTAGGGCTCCTCCTGTGGTCAGATGTCTCAGTGATAGTGGGGACAGTGACGAGGAATACACGTTTAATCTGTGCCTCAACAAAAACAACTACTTTTGTGAATTCCAAAAGTGATCTGAAGTTACATGCGCTCTAGCCACACTGAAAGGACAGACAATCTGAGTGGAAGTTAAAAAAAAAAATGTTGCACGTTTTTGTTCATGATTCTCATGTTTTGTTTCTAATGTGTCTTCTCATAATTCATAGCAGTGTTTTATTTTGAAGTCAAGATGGCGCCCGAGTAGGATTTTTGTTATTTTGACTTCAAAATGGCGCCGCGAGAGTGGCTGCCTTTCCAGCAGCTCCTATATTTTGTTGTTAACTTTGCTGCTGTGAATTGGGAATTTCTCCATTGCGAGACTAATAAAGGTTTTCTTATCTTATCTTATCTTATCTTAATAGCGTAGCAGTTGTAAGAGTTGTAACTCATGAAAATGACTTTGTCACATCACTAAAGGAATCTCCACACCTGAGATGGGAACGGATGTTTAAAAAAATAAAAAATAAATAGAACAAATGCCTGTTGTTGCGCATTCACACCTCATGTACCTTGATATATATTTAGTGCGTTATTCTCAAATGAACATTTTTGATTTACAAAGGAGGTTGGTTTTCACTATGGAGTTTCTTCTTGCTTTCTTCTTAGGTGCTGAATGTTGAGCGATTGCAGGCACTGGAAACCTGGCTTAAAAGAACCAATACAAAGGTCACTCAAGTTAATGGCCAGCGGAAATATGGAGGACCACCTGAGGGTGAGAATGGATTCTATACACCTGGGCTGTACGAAATTCAGAATTAAATTGGCAGTGCCCTCTAAATTTCAATTTACTTGTTGAATTTGAATTAGGGTGGCAAATTTAGCAAGCTGAGCAGTTTTTTTACCCTATTTACAACATGCATTTCATACAGATATTATTGCAAGGACTTTATGTGCGCAATACTTAAAAATAGTGAACTGCACCAATTTTCTCTTTCTCTTCATTGCTTTCAAAGTATGGATGGGGCCAGCCCCTGGAATAAAATGTGAGGTTTTCATCAACAACATCCCAGAAGATGTCTACGAGGACTTGCTGATTCCTCTCTTCAGTTCGGTGGGGCCACTGTGGGAGTTTCGACTCATGATGAACTTCAGCGGACAAAACCGTGGATTTGCTTATGCCAAATATGGCTCTGCAGATGTGGCTAAAAATGCTATTCGCCAGCTACATGGTCACATGCTTTTGCCAGGTGCACGCTTAAATGTATGCCTTAGCACTGAGAAGAGGCACGTCAACCTCACAAATTTACCAGCCACCGTCAAGCAAGATGAGCTTCTTAAGGTATTGCAGTTATCTTAACCCCTTCGTATAATAATATGTACCGTACTGTACAAGGCTGGAGTGTTGGCACTGGTCGATTAGTGGGCGAAACCTTTTGTGCGTTTGAGTCTCAGCCATTGTCCCAATGCTGGCAACATCCGGTCTCAAATCTGCAAAATAAACACATTCTTAAAAAATAGGTGAGTTGCGTCAGGAAGGGCATTCTGCATAAAAATAGTGTCAAACAATTCATGTGAGTTACTTTCTATTGCACATTCAGATCATTTCATGTAGCCCATGAAACTAAGTCATGTGTGTCAATTTCCAATGATTCTTGCAAAAATGTGTACTCAAATTACAAAATTGTCATATGTACTAAGTAATAATGTTGCGATATTGCAGTTGGAACGGCTCGAAGAACTTTTGTCCTTGACTTCTGATTTCAAAACTAGTTCTCCATCAATTTGTTGTGGTGAGACCCTGAAACATGCAGATGGTTTCACACTCCTAACGGCCCTCTGTGGGGAAACTGTAACTACAATGTGGCCTGAAACAAAAATTTGACACCCCTTGATGGTGATCCCGACGTAGATAGCCAATAGATGCAACAAGATGGTTGGATTGTAGGTCTTCAGTTCACGATATGTAAATACAGATGAAAAGAAGCACTTAAAGTCCCTGTAAAGTGAAAATAAACATGTTAATTTGAATTGATGCACCAGTCAGAAGACTACTGTCAAAAACACACAAAAATCCAAGTGATTGGCCAAGTCTATAAAATGCGGCTTCAAAATTGTGAAAAATCACGCCGCGCTGATATTGTGGGCATGTCCGTTGAGTGGGCTGAAACCACGCCAAAATCAACTGTCAATAAAATACCACAAATGGAATACCTACATGTCCTCGCGTGTTTCAGCCACAAAATTGTATCTACTTAACACCAAAGAGTCTGGCGTTTTCTTTCCCCTACTACAAAATCCAATCACAATCCATCAATGTAAGTGTGTGCCCTGCGATTGGCTGGCAACCAGTTCAAGGGTTTACCTCGCCTACTGCCCGAAATCAGCTAGGCTCGGCTCCAGCATGTCCGCGACCATCGTGAGGCTATATCAGTTCAGATGGATGGATTGTACTGTATCATCTTTTCTACCATTTTTCTCACTACCAGGTACTTTGCGAAATGGTAGAAGGGGTTGAGAGCCTTTCTCTGAAGCCTGGACCTGAAAAAGAGGGTGTGTCAGCCCTAGTCATCTTCTCATCTCACTATGCGGCTTCTATGGCAAAGAGGGTACTCGTGGAAGGTGAGTGAACTTTTGCAGCTGCAGGAGATGGACATCTAGTTGTGGTCGGAAGTTAACATGGGCTCAACAACTTTTTGCGACAGAAGTGCCATTTGAGCACATTTTCATTAAATTCGAACTCGGAGCACACGTCTATGAGCGCAATGGTGTATTAAGTTGTGAAATCTAGAAACTACAAACAAACGACGGGCTAATTTCCAGGTTTAATTAAGAGAGCAAAACATCCGATTCCTATGCACTCTGAAGAAAAAACAGACCACATTATTTTTATATTATTTATCTAAATTATTTTTATATATATATTATTTTATATTATTTATCCCTCATTGTATTTTTTCAAAGAAATGTGCCTTTGTTTTTTTGTATTTGTAATTGTAACGTCACGCAGCTGAAGCATAATCACAGGGTAAATAAGAAATACAGTCAAACCTCGGTTTTCGAACGTCTCGGTTCTCGAGCACTTCGGTTTTCAACCAAAAGTTTTTTATGCCTCGGATGATGAACAAATTTCGGTTCTCGAACAAACTGAGCCACTTGACTCCTCTCGCCTTCCTTACAGAAGGAAGTGACGCTTCCACGGGTAGACGAGGAAGTGGCGCTTCCTCGTGTCGCTTTCCATTGTGAGCAGATGTGTTCAATAAACTTTTTTTTTTTTTTAAGCATGGTTTTGGTTTTCGAACAGCCTTCTGGAACGGATTATGGATGCAAACCAAGGTTTGACTACCAGTTTTAATTTTTGAGTTTTGATAACTGTTCCACAAATTCCTTATGTGGCATGCAGTAGACCTGAATATGAAACATAAGTATATCAGGTGCAATATAAAAATGTGCTTCTATTGTCTTAGTAATATTTATTTCTACAAAATAATAACATGGTTTCTGCTCTTCAGATTCATTGCAAATCGTATCCATATCAAGGTTTTTATGGTGACACAGATATTCCTGCAGGGTTGCAAGCTCTCACATGAGGCATGAATAGTGTTTATTTTTGATGTGGCTCACGATGGAAAAACCCACTCGTCTGTGGATGCAAAAATTGACAGGACTTCAAATGCCAATCGGTGTATTCAACTCAAGTTGGTCCAGTTCTACATGGTATTTAGTGTCACTATTACTATACTACAAGCACGGCGCTTCTCACATGCGCCTTCGTCAAGACACATTGTCAAGCTTCTGGCCTGAGAGACTCTTTGTCAGCCAGCCGTCAACCACTTCCAGCTCAAGATAGGTCTGACTTAATGCCGCTGCTGTCGTCAAAATCAATAGCGATGGAGCGAGATTCATAAAAGTGATGGGGAAGCTTGATGTTTTATTTTTCCTCCATAAACTCAGAATCTTTGCTGAAATGCAGTTTGCTTTGCGATAATGGCGCCCTAAGCCCAAACAATTTAAATGAACCCAACTATTTATGCCTGCAAGAATGGTCAAAAATGCAGCCAACATTATGCCAGAAGCTTGTTGATGGACAATGCAAAGGCATCTATTTAAAAGTAACTAACAGTGTCTTTATCATCGGACCTCCCTCCGTCTGCCCCCTGCCCTCTTCCTCCTCCTCCACAGTGCTTGGTGAGAAGGAGGGGAAAAAAAGTTAATTGAAGGCAATTAACTTCAGACACCCACTTAACTCTGCAAACAGCCAATCACATTGTGCCCTCCTTAGAAGTCCCCTCAAAAAAAAGAAAAAGAAAAGAAGAGCTCATTACTGCTGACAGACAGCTTTGGTGTTCAGTGAAAACTTATTCAAATCGTCAAACCAGTTATCAGCCTTCCAGGCCTCCTTGGAGTTGCTCACCAAGTGGTGAACCTCACCCCATCCTTGCTTGTGTAAAGCTGAGCCTTTTGGGGATCCTCCTTTTATACCCTATCATAAGGCTCAGCTCTTCTCAGTTAACCTGTTTACTTGTGGAATGTTTCAAATAGGTGTTTGATGAGCATTCCTCAACTTTCCCAGTTGTTTCTTGCCCCTGTCCCAGTTTTTGGAGGAACGTGCTAGGTATAAAATTCAAAATGAGATGAAGCAGTTCAGATAATGAATGGATGGAATATTGTGGAAAATACAATTTGTGGTTGTCTGCTTTAATGCCGTGAATCTACTATTTCATCAACCAGTCAGCAATATCGGAATCATCGTCTTTTTTCTCCCACCGACAGCAACGCTGATAATGAAATAATTTAACCCCTTTATTTTATCTTCCATTCATGCTTTGTTAAATCGAACATACGAATGTGCATGTTTTTGTCACTAGGATTCCTGAGGTGCTTTGGCATACGCATCTCAGTCCAGTGGCAGTCCCCAATAAAGGTGAAAGATGAGTTGCACCTTCCTCAGAAATATAAATCCTTCAAGGCTTCAACCCCGACGCTTCCATCCAACATGGCGAACGTCTCAAAGATTTTAGCCCAGCCTCCTCCTACTCCAAAAAAGCCTTCATTGATTCCCGCTGATTTCTGCAGAGCTGTGGGAGGACCCGTTGTCCCTAAGTCAACCTCTCATGAGCATCTGTCTCCAGCATTGTCAGCCTCTCCAGTGACTTTCCTTCGAAAGTGCTGTGAAATGAGTGGAATTGGTATGCCACAATTTGAGTTTTTCTGCAGCGGTGATGGACCCGATGAATTCCTTCATTTAACCTTTATGGTGAGTATCCTTGGCCTAGGAGTCTTCCCAGGGGAAGTTAGAATATTGCCAGGACCCACTGCCACAACCACAATCGAGAGAGCTCGAGAGGCTGTAGCTCAGCAGCTTCTGAAGTCTGTGATTGGTCTGAAGGTCTTTCTTCGCTGAATCTGTTTGGAGCCTACCCTGCCCTTGTTCTTGTTTGTTCATGCTGTGTGCTTTTCTTAAAAGAGGTATGTGATGTTGATTGTGGTTTGTTACCCTGTGCATGTTTATGATTATTATCATTTACGAGTTTTAATGGAATAATTTCACTTGGTTGAACTTGTTTTGTACTAGCACGTGTTTTATTGCTTGACTTGTTTCTGTATAAATGTGAAAAGAAAATGGATTGGTGGCATCTTTGTTAAAACATACATGCAAATCATTCTTCCCTGAATTAGTAATATACGCACTGACACAGTATCTCAATGAAGAAAAACCTAATTAATACCTCTTTGTGTCTGTATAAACCACTCTTGGAGCGGCGGTGTTCGAACTCGGGCATTAAGGGCCGATGTCCTGGCTGTTTTTCATCTTTCCCTGTCACAACACACCTGACTTAAACGATCAGGATCGTTAACCTGCTTCTGCAGAGCTTATTGATGAGCTGATGCTTTGAATTAGCAGGGAGAGATGGAAAACAGGCTGCACATCAGCCCTTGAGGTCCAAGAGGGGACACCCCTGACTTTGAGGCTTCTCCAGTTGCTTAGCTTAGCTGACTAGACACGAACAAAGACTCGTTTATTATAAACAAATTGCAAACTCGACTGTATTTATAGAGCTCCTTAAAACGACCACCGCTGTATACAACGTCCTGCACATGGAGCAAATATTATATATACAACAATAAACAAATTAATAACAAACACAGTAGAAAGCACAAAACAGTAAAATTAAGATCAAGTCTGAGCCATGCTGAGTGAAAAGCCAAAGAATACAAATGAAGAGAACAGCTGTTTTTAAGTACCTTCAGGGTTTTCAAAAACAGCTACTGTTTCAATGTAGTGTTTTCAAAAAGAACTCTGTTTTCAAAGTCGGGTTTTAAACGAGAGCGACTAATAACAATAATACAGTACATGGCTTTAACACTGGAGAACCCAAGAACCTTTTTCTTCTTTGGAAAATGATGAATTATACATTAAATGACTGCCATATGTTCACTGAACACCAAAATATATGTTATTTCAAATATTCAATGATTTAATCCTAATTTAGGATTAGGGCCTAATCTGACCCTTTGGGATTTAAGGGCAGCATTTGAGTAGCAGAATTTATATGGGCCAAATTTGACCCCAGTGGGTTATTCCAGGGTTAAATTTGCCCCACAGGGATAAATAAAGTTTTCTGAATCTGAATCTGAAATTGTATAGTTACTAGGGTGGCTCCAGCTACTGCAGACACAATCATTGCGTGTTTCAATTTACTTTTGCAATAAAGATTGGGAAAAAAAGAATTCAATAAACTGTCAATAATTTAGTCGTTCCGTTAAAGTGAGGTTTGTTGACCAAATCTTTTTCCGTGCTTAATTATTTTGCAAATATTCCCCTGTTTTCTGAAGTTGAGCCAAGGTTTGTTTTTACATGGACACTGAGCAATGAGATGCCATTTTCACTCAACAACAAGTGGCAAAATGGGCGTTTTCCCGAGATGGATTAAAACCGTTAGATTTTTACTGACTAACCGATTCCCACAAACGCAAATTTAAGCAGAAATCCCGGAGTCAGTTGGGATAGGCTCCAAATAAGCGTATTATATATGGATGGGTTATGTTATTATTCTTAACGTAACGTGAAGTTTTTTTTGATTAATATCCGTGGCGAGAAGTTTGTCCTCGTGGTGTACCGTACTACGTTCGCTGCCGCTTCACTTCCGTGTACGTTTTTGTGAGCGCTTCGACCTTTTACGAAATGCATCTCCCCAAATCACTTCTAAATTTACCCAAACATCGACGTAGAATGTTATCGTTCTGCTTTACCGGAATAAAATATATTCAATTAAATGTTTTGTTTTCGGCTAAACTAGTCTCGATGCACGTTGCATAAGACGTCGTAGCCTACCTTAATTTAGCTATGTTTGCTAGTCACTCACAAAGAGAAACATTTAATAGTAACACGTCGCCAAGAACAAATTAAGTGTGAGTGTAAAGTGTTCAGATTACTGTCTGAAAATGTGTGCAAAAGCTGTAAAAGAAGAGTCCGTGGAGGAACTTTGTTGGGCAAAAGAAGAACCTGAGCCACAACGTCAACTCCTGGACGGCTTTTTCAACAAGCCTCAAAATGTGTTACACAGAGCAGGTTTGTTCACTTTGTATTCTCGCTTGTTTTTTGATTAGGTTACCACAGGTGGAATTGAGTCACATATACCAGTCACAAATCCGTATGTCACTGTGGCAATAATCAAGCATGTCAGTTGGATGGTGGTTGAGCGTCGCCTGGCTCCGCCAGGGACCACCGGGTCCGGTCAATTTTGTAGCATCAAGTAAATAAACAAACAAAGCAAAAGCAAGATTTGCGGTAGTACTAAAACACTTAAGTAGATTTTCAGGTATCCGTGCTTTGCTTGGATGTTGAGAATCATTTCTGACGGCGTTTTACAATTGAAACAGGTATGTGTACTCTGTTCCTTTGTGAAAATGAAACCGGCGTTCACAATTTCAGTTGTTATCCATTCTTTTACAAGTTATACATGTTCCAAAGTCATTTGATATTATTGCTTTGTTTTACATGTTTTACGCAACATCTATTGACACTTCAATGCACACGTTGCAATAAGTAGTTTAGTTATGGAGAGAAAATACAATAAAGCCATGTCTGTCTTTCATTATGCATAATTCGGCATCATTTAAAAATGTGAAATATTTTTCTTCTACTTTCTTCCTTTCATAACGGTTGCTGTAAATTGGGAATTTCTTCATTGTGAGACGTATAAAGGTTTTCTTATTCTTATTCTTACTATTCTTATTTATTCATTCATGAATGAATAAATAAGAATAAATAAGAATAGTAAGAATAAGAATAAGAAAACCTTTATACGTCTCACAATGAAGAAATTCCCAAATTACAGCAACCGTTATGAAAGGAAGAAAGTAGAAGAAAAATATTTCACATTTATTTAATATTATTAAATTAATTGATGGAATAATTAGTCGAATACTTCACTGTAAAGATATTTGAAAGCTCAGTTTGAGTTTTAAATGTACTTTTAGTGCACATGCTCTCCGCCTGGCAGGAGCTAGTTAAGTCAGAATAATTTATTTCAATATTTAAAAGGGGATATATGATAGATTTAAAAGAGATTTGACATAACTACACCATGTGTCTTTCTTTGTCTTCTTGTGTCCTGCAGACATCAGTGAAAAATATCATCCTCCTGAACAACAGGACTGTGAATCCCTTTACAGTAAGGAAAAAGAGAAGATAGACCCTCTCCAAGTTAAAGAGGATGAGGAGCCAGAGCCTCTGTACATTAAAGAGGAAATGGTGGAGGTAGAGGTGGAGTCCTTCACGAAGTTGCCATTCATTTTTGCACCTTCAAAGAGCGAAGAAGATGAAGATGAAGGTCAAAGTGAGGGGAGCAGAGAGTTTAATCCTTCAAGCAGTTGCTCAAGTCAATACCGGACAACAGAAAATGAAGGATATCACTTTGGAGAAATACAAGCACACAGCCTCTTCGCGCCACTATCAGACAGTGACGACATATTGCCACAAACACCTGATGGTGATGAACTGTCTGAAGACAATATGAAATGCCACTTTGACAGCAAACCCTTGGAATGTTCTCAATGTGACAAAAGGTTTTCCAATAAGTCCTCATTGGAAATACACATGAGAACACACACCAGGGAGAAGCCTTTTGTCTGCTCAGTCTGCAATTTAGCTTTCAGTGCTCGCTCAGGATTAATTCAACACACAAAAACACACAGTGGGGAGCGTTCTTTTGTATGTTCAGTTTGTGGCAAGGGCTTCCTTTTAAAAGAAAGTTTAATCAGGCACACACGAACACACACTGGAGAAAAACCTTTTGCCTGCTCAGTTTGTGGTCAAAGATTCTCTCAAAGGGGCAACTTAGGAACACACATGAGAACACACACTGGGGAGAATTCTTTTGCCTGCTCAGTTTGTGGTAAGGGTTTCTCTTTAAAGGAAAGCTTAATAAGGCATACAAGAACCCACACTGGAGAGAAACCGTTTGCCTGTTCAGTTTGTGGCCAAAGATTCTCTCTTCGGGGTAACTTAAGAACACACTCAAGAATACACAGTGAGAAGAATTCTTTTGCCTGTTTATTTTGTAGTAAAAGCTTCTCTTTAAAGGAAAGTTTAACACGACACACACGGACGCACACTGGAGAAAAACCGTTTGCCTGTTCAGTTTGTGGTCAACGATTCTCTCAAAGGGGAAACTTAGGAACACATACAAAAACACACACTGAGGAGAATCGTTTTGTCTGCTCAGTTTGCGGTAAGAGATTCTCTCTAAAGGAAAGTTTAACAAGGCACACAAGAACACACACTGGAGAGAAACCTTTTGCCTGTTCATTTTGTGGTCAAAAATTCGCCCAAAGGGGAAACTTAAGAACACATACAAAAACACATACTGAGGATAATTGTTTTGTCTGCTCAGTTTGCGGTAAAGGATTCTCTCTAAAGGAAAGTTTAACAAGGCACACAAGAACACACACTGGCGAGAAACCTTTTGCCTGTTCATTTTGTGGTAAAAAATTTGCTCAAAGGGGAAATTTAGGCACACATGTAAAAAAAACACACTGGAGGGAAACCATTCCTTTGCCGTGTACGTGCTGAAAGTTTTTATTCTAGTCAGTATGTTAAGACACACAAATGTACTGGTGAGAATAGCAGCGACCAATGAAGCTTTAAATAGACTCTGGAAAAAACGGATTATTTGTGATCAGATGTAAAAATGTATATTTAATCTTGAGTAAAATGAGCCAGTGGTTTTGATGAAGCCAAAAAATCCATACGTGACTGAAACATCATGTGTCCTGTATTCCATCTGTAGGAGTGATTGATACTTAAATTATTGCACTTGTGGTCATGGATTTAACTCAACATGGGCATACACGTCATATTCCTGTTGGTCCTTTCTTTTTCCAGGATGGGATAATTGTTCAGTCGCCTTCAAATGTATTGGAGCGACAAGGTCAATTGGAGAAAAACACTGTTTTGTTGTATGCTGAAAACATTCATTCATTCATTCATTCATCTTCCGTACCGCTTGATCCTCACTAGGGTCGCGGGGGGTGCTGGAGCCCATCCCAGCCGTCTCCGGGCAGTAGGTGGGGGACACCCTGAATCGGTTGCCAGCCAATCGCAGGGCACACAGAAACAAACAACCATTCGCACTCACACTCACACCTAGGGACAATTTAGAGTGTTCAATCAGCCTGCCACGCATGTTTTTGGAATGTGGGAGGAAACCGGAGCACCCGGAGAAAACCCACGCAGGCCCGGGGAGAACATGCAAACTCCACACAGGGAGGCCGGAGCTGGAATCGAACCCGGTACCTCTGCACTGTGAAGCCGACGTGCTAACCACTGGATTACCGGGCCGCCCTGCTGAAAACATTTGGGTTTCAAATAAAAAAATGAGATGAGGCAAAAGTTCAGAATTTCGCCTTTTATGTCATGCAACAGTCGACGTGCTCAATAAATCGGGACAGAGTGTCTTTACTTTTCTAGTGCACAAAAATAGTGCACCAGACAAGTGAATAACAATATATGGTTGCGTAACCCTTACTTTCTATAAGTGAACCAGATTTCACCAGACTGTTGCATTCGTCATTTGAAATGATTTTCAAGGCCTTTACTGCAGCCTCTACCAGTGCTCGTTTGTTTCTGGATGTTTCTTCCTTCAGTCTCATCTTCAGGAGGTAAAATGCAGGCTCTACTGGGTTAAGGTCCTTGGCCAGTGTAAGACATTCAATTTTAATAATAAAGTCCTTTTTTGTGTTGACAAGCTGTTTTAGGTCGGTGTCTTGTTGCATGATGAAGCTTCTCCCAATTAGTTTGGACGCAATTTTCAGTACATTGACAGACAAAATGGTTTGTAGGCCTACGAATTCATTCTTGTGTGACCATCATGAGTGATATCATCAATAACGACTAGTGAGCCCGTTCCAAAAGGAGCGATCCAAGCCCAAGCCATGACATGACCTCCACCATGATTCACAGGTGAGCTTGTATGTTTTGGATCATAAGCAGATCCTTTTTTTCTCCATACTTTGGCCTTTGCATCACTTTAGCAGAGGTTAATCTTGGTCTCATCGCATCATAAATGTTTGTTCCTGAACTTGCATTGTTTATCTCTGTACTTCTTTGCAATATCCAATCAAGTTCTCCGATTCTTTTTGCTGATTACCGGTAGTTTTTGTTTGTTTGTTTGTTTTTTAGTAATTTATTGCTTGAGTGAAGTTTTAGGTAGACGAGAGCAACATGATTAAAGACCCCACTGACCATGATGAGGGCGCCGGGGTTCTGAAATGTTCATCTCACAATCACAACGCACGTAACGTCACTGACATTTAGTCATAAACCATAGCTGTTCTTTTTTCTACTCTGTTATGTAAACATCAAATGAACGTGAGGCCAGATGACAAGCCTTTTAAAACCGTGAGTCACACAGTGTTGTTTCTGCAATGCTTCACATAAATTGGTCATTGAAAAGTTTCACTCTGTGTGGGGCATCCATGTGGCTGCCTCACAACGTTTAGCAAAGAGAATAAAGGTAAATGTCATCATTGGTTACATCGGACTGGTGAAACAGAAGCTTGTCAGCGTCCAAGGGAGAAGTCTCTCTGACAAACCAAATCAGATAAATTGTGCCTGCAATAGTAGGTAAAATAAATGTAGCAAACATAATATAGCTCAATGTAACACAGTAATATTATAGCTGATTAACAGAAACACTCTGGTAGAAGTAAAAGGTAAAAGCATTGAGGGATTCTCATGTGTGTGTTTAATTGTCCCATTTGAGAAATTACGGTATTATTATTTTTACCACAGAGTAAACACCTATAAGGTTTCTCTCCTGTGTGGATCATTTGCTTTTTCAAGATACATATAACAGTTCTGTCGTTCACAGCGTTTGTTATCCACGTAACGTGTCTTATTGCCTTCACAGTGTTCTTCATTGTGAGTGTCAAGAGTGGGTAAAATAATGTCGTCACTATCTGATGGTGAAGCTATGAGGCTGTCTGCTTGGGATCGTTCACAATGGTCCTTCTGTTGCCATGTGTTGACTTGAGCTGCTGCTTAGAGGCTCCGTCCCTCTATTCTCGTCTTCCTCATCTTTGCACTTCACAAAGACACCAGTAAATGTAGGCGACTGGGTGATAACAGTCAACAATTCTTTCTCTAATGTGGGGGTTCTCTGGCTTCTGTTGCTTAACCCTTTAGCTCCATTCTTGCGGCTCAGGATGATGATCTTCCAGTGCTGAATTTAAGCTGCAGACTGAACCAGTGAAAGGCTTCACAGCAGTGTATGCTGTAGTGCAGGGGTGCCCAAACTTTTTGGATCGAAGATCTACTTTTCGATCAACTAACCTCACGGGATCTACCCTTATTAACACGAAAAATATATTACTCACATGTACAAAGACACACAAATGGTTGTTTGTTTTTTTTCTTCTCGACACTCCTCGGATCTACTTGGGACCTGTCTTAGATCTACTGGTAGATCAGGATCTACCTAATGGGCACCCCTGTGTAGTGTGTGTATTTACATTTCACTTCTTAGAGAATCGTTGATGCCAAACTGAGCAGGCAAAAGGTTTTTTCTCCAGTGTAGATTCTTGTGTCTTTGATTATGTTTCTCTTTTCAGAGAGCCATTCAGCACAAATTAAGCAGGCAAATGTGTCATTAATGATTCAACAAAACAGGCCATACGGATCATCCACTAAGTTGGCCAATTAAATTTGTACCCAATCACTCTTATTGCATTTAAAATGATTAAAGATTACATGTATATATTAGTTAAATTATAATAGAATATTTACAAAGGTAATATTTTTACCATCAAACATTCACAAAGTGCTTAAAGATAGAGAAGGGAGTACAACTAGCTTAATTTACAATCAAATTTTGCCCCTGTGTGGATGTGATATAAATCTAAAATAAATCACAACGAGTTCTATTAATTCGAGTTTTTAAAAGTCACTTAATATGTGCATCATAAAGTTATTCCACCACCCTGGAAAAGGACAGCTAAGATAAATCACCAAGTATCACATTCAAGCCAAGTGTATGTAAACTTCTGACCACAAGTGTATTTACTCAAGATTCACATCATGCTATAACAAACATAAAAATAAACAAGACAGATACTGAACTTAATCAGTTTGGAGACTTGCATTTTATTCAGCATCACAAATATTTTTTTACATCTCACCCCACCGTGTAAATGTTTCCAATTTATTTCAAGCTTTCTTTACGTCGGTTTTCTCACCAGCACACTTGTGGATCATGGTAGCTCACCATCGTGTATTCTTGTGTGTGTTGTCAAAGTCCGTCGTTGGGAGAATCTTTTACCACAAACTGAGCAGGCAAAAGGTTTCTCACCGGTGTGTGTTCTCATGTGTTGAACGAGTCCTGTGCTATCGATGAAAGCTAAGCTGCAGACTGAACAGGAAAAAGGTTTCTCTCCGGTGTGCGTTCTTGCGTGTGCTTCTAAATTTCCCTTCTGGGTGAAACTTTTACCACAAACTGAACAGGCAAAAGGTTTTTCCCCTGTGTGTGTTCTTGTGTGTGTTCTTAGATGTGCTTTTAAAGAGAAGCTTTTGTCGCACACTGAACAGGAAAAAGGTTTCAATCCAGTGTGTGTTCTTATGTGCCTCATTAAACTTCTCCTAATGGAGAAGCTTTTATCACAAACTGAGCAGGCAAACGGCTTATCCCCAGTGTGGATTCTTGTATGGGTTCCCAAATATACCTTCTGAGTGAATCTTTTACCACAAACTGAGCAAGCAAAAGGTTTGTCGACAATGTGAGTTCTCCTGTGTCTTCTTAGGTTTCCCTTTTCAGAAAACATTTGACCACAGTCAGAGCAGGTAAAAGGCTTCTCTCCAGTGTGTGTTCTTGTGTGTGTTCTTAAATGTGCTTTTAGAGAGAAGCTCTTCCCACAAACTGAGCACACAAAAGGTTTTTCTCCAGTCTGTGTTCTTGTGTGCATTATTAAGCTGACTTTCACAGAGAAGCTTTTACCACAAATTAAGCAGACAAAAGGTTTCTCTCCAGTGTGTGTTCTCATATGATTTGTCAAAAGAATCTTTCGAGCATATATCACACTGCACACTGAGCAGGCAAAAGGTTTCTCCCCGGTGTGAGTTCGAGCATGTGTCATCAAATGACCCTTCTGAGTAAATGTTTTACCACAAACTGAGCAGGCAAAAGGTTTCTCCCCAGTGTGTATTCTCACATGTTCTTTCAAACCCGACTTTGAAGAAAACATTTTCCCACACTGAGAACAATTCCGGCATTTGTCATCAGTGTGACATGTCATATCTTTTAAGTGTTCATCATCAGCAGTGTCAGAAGAGCGTGTTGTGACGCCATCACTGTCACTTAGTGGCGGTAAGAAGCTCTCTGTGAGGGATACTCCAAAGTTGTCTCCGTCATCCTCTTTTTGATTATCATCTTCACTCTTGACAATAACAATCAAGGGAAACTCGGTGACAGCAGATTCCTGCACTTCCTCTTTCATGTGAGAGGGTTCTGGCTCCGCCTGCTCAGAATGAACATAATTTTCACTGACGTCTGCAAGACACAAGAAGACAATACACAAGTTTTGGTGAAGTCAAGTCTCATATTGTCAGTCTGAAGTGTGTTATTCATTATGCAGGCTTTTGGAACTTTTATTAGAAACGTGTAATTATGAAGTTCGGGAATCACATTTATGCTCCTTTGGAAGGCACTTGAGCAGATGAGAAACCGAGAGTACAAAATCATGTATATTCAAGATGACAAATAGTTGTATTCACTGTACCTGTTGAGTAATGCAAGATTTCACCTCCAAAACGCTCCCCTAAATCGTGAAGACCTTAGGGTAAGTCTCAGTGGGGTACAGTAATAGTTTGGAAATTTGCAGTTCACTATTTACAAAATTCGGTGTTACTGTAAAGTGAAAGTAGAAGCTAGATGCATTTTGTTATTTCCTAGCGGCTTTCGATCCTAAAGTATTTGCAAAGACTGAATTTCATACTCATTGCCATATGAAAAATGTTGATAATAATTCAAAAAAGGGCCGGTAGACCTTCACGACACAGAGATAAGAGAACCAAACTGTCAGCCTGGAGGAACTGATGAATGCCCTAGCGTCCAACTTTATTTCCAATGTTGAAAAAAAATCTCTTACTGTCTTGGTTAACATACAAATTAAAACAGACGACTTGTCTTCCCCATCAGAACAACGTTAAAATACCGTTAGACACTGAAAAGGGGTTGACTACGATGCTTAACAGATTACATTCAGAATAAAACCACTAAACACAAGAGAATGAACAAACCGGCTGTGTTGAACGCTCCTTGAGTCTTCTTGAAAACAACGTCGAGTAGTTGACGTTGTAGCTCGTTCTCCTCTTTTGTTTGAAAACATGTCTCCTTGTATTCTTCTTTCACACTTTTTGCACATATTTCACACGATAATCACAACTTCTTCCCCTCACTTGATATCTGCTTAGCAATGAGTTGATAACAAAGCCATCCCTTTGTTCTCAGCAAGCAAGCTAAACCAAATTAGCTGGAGAAGGCGGCGAAGCTTTAAATTGCACCGAGACGAGTTCATCCGGACACGAAGATTTAAGAATTGGCGTTTAACCCCAGTTAAGTAGTGATGGGAGGCTTCAATATTAGAACTAATTCGGAAAGAATTATTTCGAGAAGGTAAACCGAAAATGTAGACAGAAGTAGATCTGCATTGAGAGCTGTACGGCAAAACTACTTGGACAAATTCCCTTGAACATTCAATTTGCACAGTAATGCGACAACAACCACGCCACACGAGCATATTTTCAGTCCCATGATACTTGTGACGGGCTCTTGCCAATGTTTAATGATAGAAATCGCATTGCTTAATGCAGAAACAAAGGATAAGACGAGAAAAAAAAATACACAAATTAGCAATATTTCCCCAGACTCAAGTTTAAGACAAAGTGGAAGACAACTGTATCCATCTGCTCGTCAGCTGTTGAAGCTGGTGGTCATGATTCTCTGAGAGGAAGTGTCTTTTGAGGAGGAGGCGGCGTCGGACTGAGACTTGCACGTCAATGCCAAACACCACAGGAACACAAAGACCCCTGAAAGACAACGATAATATACAGTGGTCAATAACGCGTGAAGACATTGAACCACAAATTCATGAACTTGGTTCAGGCTTGGAGGTCAGCAAAAGAATGTGCAATAAATGATGATCTCGAATCATTTTAAAAATCAATTACATTTTTTTAAAAATCCGTGAATCAATGAGTGTTGAAACGTGGATATGCGGGGTGGACTGCATTCCAAGAATAAAGTTGTATTTCTGAAATTCACTTGTTAAACTTTAAGAGCACAATATTATGACTTTAAATTAAGGAAATAAAACTTTATTGAGTTAAGACGAAGACTTTTTACCCAACAAAATGTCTTTGTTAATGCAAGGAAGGACACTTTTATTCTTGACTGTCCAATCAATGTAAAACTTTTTTCCTCCCTAAAATAAGAATTTATTGAAACATTTCCACACCCTCCCCCCCACCCAAGTTAATGTTGAATTGGCGTGAGGATAAGAAGCGTTTTTTGAAAAGATGTAAAAGTTTCTCCACTGCAAAGAGTCGCAGGTCCAAAACTTCGAGAAACCCTGCATTAAAAGACCTGATTGCTTTTTTTTTTCTTGACTGACCTTGCAGTGAGTTGAGGACGGTGAAGATGTAGACGCCCGGCACAGAGGCATAGGTGGCACTCGACAAGCCGAAAGGTAAACCCAGCACACAGCTGAGGCCCAGCACGGTCACGCAGTCTTTCCACAACCTGCTGGTCTTCTCCCTGCTGCCTTTCGGTCCTCCACCTTTTACAGCACTTCTTTGCAGCTTCCTCAGCTGGAAGACCACCAGGCCCAACATGCAGGAATTGAAGAGCACCACCAGGCTCGGGAAGACCACTGTGGTGGCGTAGGTGACCGCTTTCCTATAAATGAACTGACTGCTCATCCAGCATCTGTTGGTTTGTAGAATAATTACATTGAAAAATTGGAGTCACAAAACAAGAAAAAAAATGTGGAGTGCTGAATATATTATGTAATTGATTGAAAATGATCTGAACTGAAAAAGTCTAGCTGATGTCTTAAAACTAGTGTATTGACATATGTACTACCGTCACCTACAGGATTATTGTGTTTCTTATTTTAAGATACAATTACTCCTAATCAGTGATACCATTCTTGGGATGGAGGGCGTTGGGTGATTTAAGGGCTTTAGCTCAATACCGCCCCATTTTCTTTCTTTCTTTCTTTTTTAATTTTTTTAAAGTCAACCCCCAAAGCCATTTTGTTACGTGACATTTAGTCTGCATGTCTATCATGAGGGGACCCCCCCCCCCACCCCCCAAAAGTCTCAAGAAGCATACCTTAAAAGAAACCTCCAAACAAAATTTTAAGTTAAGCAGACATTTTCAGCTTATTCCAAATTCATCCTAGAGATTAGTCCCATGGTGTTTTGTCTATTTTAACTTGGAGGATGGTTAATCACCTATCATTTTTCATCTCCATTATTTACAATGGAAACCGTAACAATTTCGAATGTTTTCACATTACAAACATCGGTGATGAGGCTGCTGGGTTACTTACAGCTGTATGGTTGAATTTTTGTTGGCGGAGTCCCGAACTTCCAGCGTGTACTTGCCGTAAACCCCAGACACTCCACAAATCAGAGTGATCAATGTGGGCACACCTGAAGGGAAAGAAAAAGGTTATGTCATTGATGCTTCAAACATGTCAACATGAAAAAAAGCTTTCAAAAGTTGTATTAGGAGCACTTTTAACTAAACAACTAGCTCTGGAACTCCAGTACTGTATTCACCGCACAGCAATTACAGTATCTTTACTGTTTAGTATTTTCTACACATTAGATGCCTGCAATGTGTTGCGTGTGTTTGAACACATGAACAACGTGTTTACAAAGTGTGTCTTAAGTGTTGAATGTGTGTGTTGGGGTTAAAACAACATATGAAGAAAGTCATTCTGGATTGTAAATATATACAGTACAGTATACCTGTTGTGGGTGGATTGAGAAAATAATTTATTCTCGGCGATAAAAGGGGGATCTGCGGTAGTTTTGGAATCCCTGCGTTGGATGTTGTGACACGTGTACGACGAGGTCTTATGCATCCCTTACCCCAGCCCACCACACACAGTTTGAGCAGGTATCTCCTGATGTAGATGTTGAACACGCGCACCAGCAGGAGGTAAAGATGGAAACCTTCCAGGGCCGACCAGCAGACGGTAGCCAGCAAAGACCAGTGCAGAAGGAGGCCAAGAGCACCGCAGAACCAATCGGCCGGCTCCTCGGCGAGCCTCCACGACCACAAGCAGCAGAGCAAGAAACAGAGGTGCAGGCACAGCAGCGCGCCCGTCAGGTGCATGTGCAGGCCAACGGCTCTGTCCGGCTGCCGCTTGCTAAGTGAAACAGACGTTATTGTAAACACTCTAGTCGAGCTCAGTGGTTCCCAAACTGGGCTCTTCCGATCCCAGGGGATGATCAAAAATAAAAATAATTGGGGACCAGTGCATCAGTAAAACATAGGAAACAATTACTCCCCCTACCTTCGCTTTGGGCCAATTAAAAGCTCTGATATAACTGTGACGTATCAAAATAATATGGCATCCCTGCATGAATGAAGTATTCTTTTTGTTCAAGAACACGAGGAAATTTTTCTAAATGACTGTGGTCAATAGTTGACACAGAATACAGCAATGCCATGCCTATTTGGAGTTGACTACTCAAAAGTTTACCTAATTCATGTCGTCTTTTTTTTTCATTCTATTTGCTGAAAAACTCACGTCTCCACATTTTTGGGGCGTCTTTTCCAGAAGGTAATATAAGAAGAATATGTAATGCAACAAGAACAAAGTTGTATGTGATGACCTTTTTCCCTTGTTAAACTTTGACTTTGATATTATAATACAGTCTTACAATGCAAAATGAGACTATTTTTGTCATAAGTATACTGCTTTCCATTCTGACAAAATATGACTTTTTAAAATGTGTTTTTCAGTTTAAAAAAATTACGGCTTTATTTTTTTTCAATTCCAATTTTCTTTTTATTAAAAAATTTGTTATAGTAGCATGACTTTTATGTTTAATTGGCGTTAGTATTACACAGGGGTCCTAAGGAGAAGGAAATGAAGAGGCAAAGAACTGACTTTAGACAGGAGTACAAGATCAAGCTGATGATGGTGAAGACGACCGAGAGCGATGATCCAACGTATGTGATCAAACTCAGCTTGAATACATCCTCTTCACGCAACGAGAGATCAGGGTTCTGCTCAAGAAAAAAAGTTCAGGCTGCATTAGAAAGCCTTTGATTTTTACTCAAACAGACATGCATGGAAGACCGTAATTGTTTTCATGTTGCAAATACACGTACGTTAGGTTGTCTTACATATTTACAAGGAAAAAAAACTACATTTGGTTGCCTTTGATGTTTACAAAAACACATTGATCCATTTATTTTTCCGAACCACTTCTCATATTTAAACTTGATATTGATGTTTACAAAAAACGGATGTTACATCCATGAAAGTCTGGAATTGTCTCGCGTGTTGACAAGAGTGCATGACCGGTAAAGGTTGTCTTAAAACGTTTACAAAAATGATGCGAAGCTAGCTTTGATGTTGACAACCCCTGAACATTAGCTTGTCTTTTATGTTTAGAAATGGGTTGTGTTTGATGTTGACCACAACAAATCGGCCTACTGTAAGGCTGTCATTCATGTTTACGATTAACTTTCTACTTTTTTTATTACCTGCGGCAGATGGAAATTAGCAACAAATCTATAATATTCTTGACTCTTTCGTTTCATGTTTTCCATAATGCACGAATCAACTAAACTTAAAACAAATTTATTTTTCTGCAATGTCTTCAAAACACGCACATTAGGTGAATTGAAAACTAAATTGTTTCATTAGGTTGTCTTGAAACTGAACTAAAATGAATGTTAGGTTGTCATCAATGCTAAAAAACTAAAACATGACCGGTGGTCGCTCAGGACCAATTATTGTGTAAGTCCAGTTTCTGGGACAGACGGTCTCTTCATGTTTCCGAAATGCTTGAAAGTTGCTCTCGTTCAAGGAAATGTAAAAAACTATGAATGTGTGTGTTTTGTTTTTGGTTTTTACCACAAGTACAGCGAAGAAGCTCAAGTGGTTGCACCGACAAATAAATTCACTTCCGGTGTCGCTAGTGTTACAGCCGAACGTGCTCCATTGACCTAAAAAACACGCCAACACAGGAGTGTGTGGGGGAGGGGACTGTTAGAAAATGAAGACTCAGATAGAAATCAGACGCCACCGCCCACCAGTTTCAGCTTCCTCATTTATCTCCTCCCAGAATACGCAAGCCCCGTTGGCAACCTGAAACATTTGTTCAAAATGTTAGAGGGCCTGTGACCTGACAAAAAGCATCCATGATCGGTTCTTACCTTCTTGTTGTATTTGAAGGTCAGCGTGATGGGTTCTGGGAGGTCCTGGAGCGGGTTTAAACCTGCCTGCACCACCAGGACGGTTCCCCCCAACACTGTGCCTGTTGGGCCAGTTGGGCCGGGAGGGAGTCTTCTTCCATGTTTTCTACTTAGGGGCTATGGAATACAGTAAACACAGTCCTCAATAGATAAAGTGCCAAAACATTTCTTTCTTTGAAGGTTGGATATTTCTCATGACTCCAGATGATCTTTTCAATTGAATGCAATGTCGCAAAAGTAGATCATAAGAAGTGCTTTCTTGCTTTATAGTTGATCTAAGTTGGGTCGAACATTTGGGTGCTTCATGATTCAATTATCTTTTAATATTAATGGATTACAAGAGACCTCGAATTTTCCTTTTGCCTAAAACGGGCCCAAAATATCGGATCCTCTGTGCTGACCTTGAAATGCACGCTGTCGAGCACGGTGACCACCACCAACACATTGTCCACGGACTCGGGCGCTCTGCTTCTCTGGAGGGCTGATGAGGGGATTTGAACACCATGGTCCGGAGTCGGGCGCTCCTCACGCTGATATTCATTCAAGAAGAAATACTTCACAGAAATTCCTGATTCCAAAACACTCCACCCAGTGATCATGGAATTATACATTTGATCAAGTCATGCACACCAGGCAAGATTCTCTGTTCGGCGAATGACAGTCAAAACAAAATAAAAGGGCATAAGAAACCATCTTACCTTTTTGGAAGGGTCAACGCTCCTTATAATGAAGATGCCCTTGCCTCGCGCTTTCGGTCTGCAGTTTACAATCTGCTGTTTATAACACCTTTAAAGACAATGATTGATATGACATGGGGAAATAAGATTCTGTGGCACCGAAGCCAACGCTTAAATGCTGTTTTAAGACACTAAGTGGTCCAAAATGGAGAGGAACTTGTTCTAACTTATTTGATAATACTGCGGGGAATGTATTGTTTATTTAATGCGTACATAGATGGCAGGAACGTCAAGTGGCAGGCGAGACATCTTCTGTATCACTTCTGTGTTTCCTACTCCTACACCCGACAAAGGGTGAGTCACTAGTTTACTTCACTTTTAGTTCATCTTTCCGTACGCACTTACTTCACTCTGGATTTTTTTTTTTCCAAGTTCACCATATTTTCTTCATTCGGCTCATTCTGCGCTCTGTTATTCCGGAATAATAATTCAACCATTTTCAAATAGTTTACAAAGAAAATCAAGCAGTCTTGTTTAATTTACTGTTCCTTTGGCATTGTTTTAAAATATGTTTAAATGGTGGATTTAAGGATTGAATGTGCTATTTCTCCATCTATTCATTCATCATTCCATCCACCGGGAACACTGTACATTTTTGGGACATTTGTAAGGTCGAACATATGTACAGTATGAGACATTGCACTTCAAGGGGGCTTATTGTACCTGGTCCAGGAACTTTGGGCAAGGCACCCAGAGAGGATGTCTTCACAGTCTGTCAGGCAGGGACAAAGGTGGGGAAGGTCAGAGGCATTGAGAAGAAATACCTGACAGAGACTTTGGTGTGGGTCAACTCACGCTTGCTTTCTGTGGGTGCGGGGGTCTGTTTGGCACAGTCGGGAGGCAGAACGGGACCGCTATGAAGATCGCTGGACTCCAGGCAACCTTATCACCAAGGTCAAAGAAAATGTTCGGACGGCGATGGACATGTATGCCACATAAGGCCCAAATAAAGCTTTTCTATAATTGTAAATCGTTGTAAATAATACAATTAAAAAAATCACAACTTTTTAAAAATTAACTTTTTACAATGTTTTGTTGTAAATGCTAAAATGGAAAATCTGAAATAAACTGTCATGGATACATTAAATATTTCTTTTCATTAAGTATGGATTTAATTACAGCTAGATTAATTACAAATACAAATACAGTACAACATATTCAAACCTTTAGATATTTTAAGAATTATTGTATATGATAAAATAAAAATATGATATAAACATTTTATAAATTATATTTTCTATTCTTTTAAATCTTTGTTTAATAATCTAATTATTAAAAAAATCATTAATGCATAATTCATTCATAAATTAGTTAAATTAATTCTAAAGAAAATGTTTGTTTTTTATATTGTATATTAAAAGAAACATAACCTATTTAAAAACAAAATGTTTATATCCTAAACGTACATTTTGAACCAATTGACCTGACCTGTTCTGTCCGTTTTCCAAACCAAAATTACACAAAAGTTTGCCCACTCTTGGGCCTCACAAAAATGTGGAGAACCCGGGAGGATTCGGACATACTCACCGTCAACAACAGCGTAAGATAACGCGAGCCAGAAAAGGACAAGCACTTGCATCACGGGACCCCAATCAGATGCTGACATGTCCTGGTGTGACTGAGGACTGTCACAAGTGTCACATCACTCGAGATCAAACTGGTGGTGAGAGTGGGTGGATCACAAGTGTTGCAGACAAGTTTTTTTTTTTTTTTTTATCAGCTCAACAGGAAATGTCATGCGTAGAGGCTGATCACATGACTACTTGGGTTTAACCTCAGTGGCCCTCACATGAACTGGGGGGTACAAGCCACAGATTTGGCTCCCCCTTCAAAAATAGGGATGTATAAAAAATTCCTATGGGATTTAGGAGCATGCGTGAGTTATTTTCAATTGCCATTTTATTGAGTGGCGGCCCTATTGGAAAATGTTCTCCAAAATGTTTAAAACACCTGCTTTACTTTACCCTATGTCTTTGCCTGTGCTGGCCACCTACTAAGAAAAAAAAAAACATTGACTAAACAAACTTCCAGAAAACATGCAGACTTTGGTGTGTGTGAGGTTAAGTCAAGAAAAGAGGAAGTTTCCTAACATGAGGTGTTGCTCATTTCAACAAGACAACCCACAGAGCTACAGGCATGTTGCTGGGCAAGCGAAACTTGAAGCATATCCTTTGTGCACGCAGGAACACAGACATGTAGAAATGTCAACTGACGCCATGTGAGTGCTAGTTCATCCTTTATCTCACTGGACACTTCAGATAATTTGCATTGCAGTCGGGGTTTTTTTGGTGTGTGTGAGAGATTTTTTTTGGGGGGGGGGAGAGTTTTTTTTGGGGGGGGGGGGTTAAGAGGTAAATGCTCTCTCTGACCTACATGTTTCTTGGCCCAAGAAATGACAAAGGTTATTTTCAGCCAGTAAAGCACAATGACAACATTCTGCACACTTCACATTGTGATTTATTAGGAACTTCCAAGTCGTAATTCTATATTATATTACATAACTAAGCTGCGCTTATGTACAAGTCTGTGTTGGATTTAAGATGGCAAATGTTTTGAATGAAAATATACATCATTGTAGCTCCTTGATTGCAGAATACTGAAATGAAAACATAGCCCACAAGTATGAAGGCCCAGCTGCCACGTGGAAAGATGACTACATTTCGGACAGAATAAAGATCTAATAGGAACAGTAAGGTTGGGATTATAGCCGTTTCTAGTGAAGGTGCACTCCATTTGTTTAACCCGACATCCAAGTTGTCCATGGGATTGCTATAAAACCCGCAGTGGTTATTTTGTGAGCATGTTATGTTCATTTTGTGGGCACAATTTGGTATAGTTTAGCCACAATGGAATCATTTTTGCCAATGTCTGGGGCTGTCTGTCACACAAGCCAAACTAACTGTGACAAAAATGCTTAACTAATCTTCCTCAAATCTTGGCTTTAATGGAAGGCGCGCCCCAATTAATCGGCAGGTGTGTCTCACCTCAGACAGACGCATCCTATTTTCAGTGGTCCAATGTGATGGATTGATGTGACCTGTCGTCCCGGCAGAAAATGTTTGAAGACAGAAGCGTGCAGTGTTTGACGATCACATCGAACATCACATAGTATTTCATTATCATCACAGAGATTATGTTTGTCTAATCAAGCGACCAACACAACCATCTGACCTGCGGCGTCATCCACCAGCACAGTTATGTTTCTTAACTTGACACCAACACTACTCACAAAAAAATCTAGACATTGGACTTTCAGGGTGAAATTTAAGGATGAACTTCTTCGTGGAAGCTTCTCAAGATAGCTTAGTTGACTAACACCTGACAAAGAGACACATTTGTTGCGTCAAATGCAACAAATGTTTCACAAACAAATGTTTGAGTAATTTTCGCAATGAGTTTTTCAACTCATTGTGAAGCAGAGTTTAAGTGTGAGTAAGTCTGAAAATGTGTGCAAGAATGACAACAGAACCGTTCTGAAACAAAAGAGAACAAGCGACGTCATCTGCCGGATGCAGTTTTCAAGCAACTTTGAGTTGGTTGTTCAATCCTTTCTCTCACTTTTTTAATAACAACTTTCCACATTTAGCAATTTCAGTGGTGCCTTGACTTGCAAGCCCCCTAAACATGCAACTAAGTAAAACTGCGACATCTTAAAAAAAAAAATAAAAATAGCACAGTACTGTATTAAACAATAAAGAATGTAAATAAATAAAATGGTTTTAAGAAGTTTACTTACTGTACATACCAAAGTAAGCAAAAAAAACCCAAACAAAGACGGTTCCTATGTGCAGCAATCCTAAATCAAGGTACCAGTGTAGAGTGTATTTTCAGGTCATCTTGAAAATTTCACCTGGACGCACCATATGCCTCACTTATGAGAAGTCTACAAGAGAATATTTGATTACACACACTGTAACTCAACATTGTCTCACCAACATGCCATTTCAGTGCAGCTTTTCTATACTGGCAGGCAAACGCGTCTGTCCGGTGTGTCTCCTCATGTGCCGGACAAAAGTTGAGCGGTCGCTGAAACTGCTGTGGCAGACTGAGCATGCAAAAGGTTTTTCTCCGGTATGTCGTCTCGTGTGCGTCGTCATGTGTCCCTTCTGAGAGAACCTCTGGCCGCACACTGAGCAGCTGAAAGGTTTCTCTCCGGTATGCGTTCTCATGTGTTTATTCAGCGTTGAACGGTCGCTGAACATCGCACTGCACACCGAGCATGCAAAAGGTTTCTCTCCGGTGTGCGTTCTTGTGTGTGTCGTCAAATTGGACTTCCGAGAGAATCTTTCGCCACACAACAAGCAGCTGAAGGGTTTTTCACCCGTGTGTCTCCTCATGTGCTTCACAAGCGTCGAACTGTCACTGAAACTTGTGCTGCAGTATGGACAAGTGAAGGGTTTCTCTCCAGTGTGCGTTCTCGTGTGTTTGATCAAATTCCCCCTCTGAGCGAATGTTTTCCCGCAAACCGAGCAGATGAAAGGTTTCTCTCCAGTGTGCGTCCTCATGTGGACTTTCAATGTTTTCTTGTTATAAAGGCTTCTCCCACAAACGGAACAGGTCAAGTGTTTGTTGTCACTACGACATGTCCTGTCACCTTTTGAGCGTTCGTCATCATCAGTGTCGGGAGAGTGTGAGTGTGTGTCTTCACTCTCCGAGAGTGGAACTAAGAGGCTTTCTGTTTGGGATCGCTTCTCGCTATCACCGACATTACGCTGTGAGGAGTGAGGCTCGTCTTCGTCGTCTTCGCTCTTCACGACGACGCGAATCACCGGGAAGTCCAGCCCCTCAAGCTGGTCACCCTCCTCATTGATGCTGTGGTCATCCTCTTCCTCTTTAATGCAAGGGGGATCTGGCACCTGCTGCTCCACCTTGGAGCGCCGCTCTTGTTCCTCAGAAGAAATCTCATCTTCACTGACATCTGGAGGGCAGGAAATCAAAGACTCACATAATGAATACAACTCACTTCATTCATTCATAACGGTTGTGTGGTCTTTTTAGGTCATTCGGCACATGCTTAGTATTTACATTTTTCTACATTTTGTCAATTTAAAGCCCCTGCAAATTATACACACAAACCCGCTTTATGACAACTGAAATTAACTACTGAAAATGTACAAAATGTTATTTTCTGATAACTTGACTAAAGTCTTTTTTTTCCTTTTTGATGTGGTATTGTGTACATAAATTTGATGCTAAGAAAAAACCTAAATATTTACTACATTTTGGAACAGGTCTTTGGAACAGTACGTAAATCACTTAACAGCTGGCCGTGCTTACAAAAGCCTAGAGGTTAAATAACGTTTACTTGTACAGGTCGATGGGTTTTTGGTCTGGCCTGAAATGCCACCTGAGGACCAAATATCCCATCTTTTTCGTCATTATGCTTTGCTTGAAAGTGAATTGTGGCGTGCACATGTGACTTGCTAAAAACGAAAGGACTTACAGAAAAAAAACAAACCTGCTGTATGGAACGCGCAACAATGCTGCCGTTCGTCCTCCTTTTTGGCTGTAAAGAAAACCTCCTCGTAATCAGCTATCATTCTTCACGTACTTTCTTACCAATTAGAATTTAGTGAAACGCGCTCAGCTTTCCACAGTCAACATTTTAGGCTTGCTAGCATGTGCTGCTCACAAACGCGTCTTTGTTCGCAGCTAGCGAGCTAAATTAGCTTGAGGAGTTCCAAGCGCACCGAGATGACGCGAAAAGTGATGATGTTAATACAATTTTATGCCAGATGATAAGAAAATGTAAAGAAGACTAAGTAATAGCGAAAAGGACCCCGTAAACGCGGTTCTGAAACTGATCCGGCAACCTCAACATTTTACTCGTTGGAATGCGACGTCTTGCAGAGATTAACTACGGAAACTCCACTTGGACTAACTACACGGGCGCGATTTCCTTCTCTTCAGTACAGGAGTGAGTTCTACCGTGCACTGAAGCGGTATACCTTCACGCTGTGTTACGAGAAGTTATTTTTAATAACCAAATTAATGTCATAATGTGTAAAGATAGATATGTTTATAATCTTGAAAATTAAATTTTGTCATTCACAGTTTCTTTTTTATTTGACAAAATACATACAACACAACCATCAGGCAATGCAATTACTGTAACATATTTTACATACATATACAGTATAACAGTAAAACAAAAATAAATTCTATATTAAAAGAAAAAAAATCTTGGAGTAATAATAAAGAAAATTAATTAAAATCATACGTCTTTTAAAACAGGGGATAAGTTTCTCTTTAAACATTTCTGAATGTATAGCAATTATTTATCTACATTTTCATTAGATCAAGAGACTTAAAATAATAATCTACCTCCATCAAAAATGTTTTAAATAACAGGGTGGAATTCAGAAATTCACATTTATGGATATGAAATTTTCTGAACAAAACATGTAACTGAACAATATTACACAATTTTTTTCCTTCAGATTCAAACACAGTAATGATCTGTTCTCCGTTCATTGTAATTTGTTTTACACAACATATATTTCTCCAAATCTTTCCAAAACGCAGCACTATGGGCTCGTCAAAAAAAACAAATGAACAAGTGTTCATTAGCTTTTCAGGCCTCTCCAGAGCTTGCTGATGAGCTGATCATTTGAATTAGGTGTGTTGAAGTAGAGAGAGAGAGATCTAAAACAGGCAGGATATGGTTCTCGGGGACCCCTGCACTACAAAGATATTTCATGTTTGTTCCTTCGTGCCTATGGCATGGGTAAGCTTACACATATGTGAAGGAACAATTAATGGCGAAATGTACATGCAGGTTTTTTTTATGGATGCACTTGCGGATTTCAGCAAGACAATGCCAAAACACATTCTGCACGCGTTATAAGGGCATGGCTTTGCTGTAAAAGAGTGGTACTACCCTGGCCTGCCTGCAGTCCAGACTTTTTTTCGAATGCCTTGCAGCCATAAAATTCAAAGTTAATGATTATTTGCTAAAAACAATAATGTTTATCAATTTAAACAAATATATTGACTTTGTAGTGTATTCAAATATATATAGGTTGATTTGCAATTACTGTAGTCTTTTTATTTCTGTTTAACACAACATCCCAACTTCATTGGAATTGGGTTTGTGTGTATGTCTGTGTGTGCGTGTGCGTAAAATTTCTCTGTTTCAGTTATGTGCTACATTGTGTTGGTCGATACTACAAATTCTCAAGAAAAATAATTTTGAGGTTGTAATTGCGAAAAAGTTCAAGAGACATGGAAACATTTTTGAGGGACTGAGTGTGATGTGCATATCATGGCAGACATTTTATGCATCTTATCTCTTTTTGTGAAAACACGCAGAAAGTCACTTCGGTGAGATCTTGATTGGTTCATTTCAAATTTATTGTGATGTTGAAATGCAAAAGAAAACAATGTGTAATAGTTGTGAGGGGTCCAGGTGGCACTCCTGGTGGTCAAATGTACATTTTTCAAGATAACCAGAAGCACTCAAAGTTTGTCAAGGTGTCAGAACGTCCATGATTTATTCATTTATTCATTCATTTATTGTTGCTCCTCTCACCGGGACACTTGTGTTTCTTAATCTTATACTTGTAAGAAAATCTTTGATCACACACATTGCAACGGAATGGTTTCTCACCAGTGTGTGTTCTTGTGTGTGTTATCAAACATTCACTTCGAGAGAATCTTTTACCGCAAAATGAGCAGGCAAAAGGTTTCTCTCCAGTGTGTGTTCTGAAGTGTGATGTCAAGTGTGCCTTCTGAGTGAATCTTTTACCACAAACTGAGCAGGCAAAAGGTTTCTCTCCTGTGTGAATGATCATGTGCCTTTTAAGATTAATCTTGACGCCAAAGGTTTTGTCACATTGGGAACATTTCCAGTGTTTCTTGCCAGTGTGATATGTCATATCACCTTTGGAGTGTTCTTCTTCATCAGTCTCAGGCGAGTGTGCCGTTATGTAGTCATTGTCTGACAGTGGAGCCAAGAGGCTTTCTGCTTGTGATCCTCCACAGTGGTCTCCATCACCTTCTCTTGTCATGTGGTGACTTGAGCTGCTGCTTGGAGGCGCAGCCCATCTGTTCTGCTCAGTCTGACCTTTGTCTTCATTACATTCACTCTTCACGGGGATAACCGTTAATGGCAAATTGGTGACGTCATCTTCCTGCTCTTCTTGCTTAATGTAGGGAGGTTCCGGCTCCTGCTGCTCCACCCTGGAGCTCCACTCCTGCTGCACAAGATGATTTTCTTCACTGACCTCTGCAGGACACAAGAAGGCAAATACAGGTGATCTGATAAAGTCAAATTGAAGACTTTAAATTGGCTTTAGCTGTGAATAGTTGTTTGGATAAACCCTGCGATTGGCCGCCTCTCACCCAAAGTCAGCCGGGATAGACTCCAGCACGTCTGCAACCCAAGGGCAGATAAGCGGTCCAGAAAATCGATGGAAGCATTAAAGTTGTGTATTAATGCGTCATATTTTCATTTTCAGCATGCCAAACAATTACTGTGTTATTCATAGTACTACAAGGAAAAAAACTAAACTGAGACTCTGCTGTGAGAAAAAGCCGCTCTGTTGGAGCAACAGACTTCACAATTGTGCTCCGAATAGTTTTTAAATATACATAGATCACCTATGGTAGAGGCTATTTGGAGGACCCATACTACCACTCAACCTTTACTATCATGAAGGAGGACATTGAGATGGTGCCGCAGCACAAGTGCTTGAGAGGACACCTGAACAAATGACTGTAATGGAATATAATAATGGACGTTCTGTACAAGATGAGTGGGTATGAGCAGACGGTTTTCCTGATCAAGCTCAGATCCTTCAGTGTGTACAACAAGATGCTGGCAATCTACGCGTCCGTGTTTACAAGTGCCATCTACTTTAGCGTTGTCTGTTGGGGAACAATATCAGTGCCAGGGACCAAAATAAATAAAAACATCAATAAACTCATTACGAAGTCTGGTGACACGTTGGGAACAAAGGTGACAATTTGTACAATATTCTATGTGAGAATATGCTTGTACAATTGAAAATTAATTTATTTTAAGACATTGTACATCTTAACCAGGGGTGTCAATAATTATGGAGGGCACCGTATGTTCGACTCGCTAAACACGTATGGAGCAATGTGTACACATTAAGACATTTGATAATCAGCATCTCTCATGCGTATAATACATGTTATTTAGAGAGTTCATGTTTTGTCATGTTATGAGTGACACGCTAATTGTTAACTGCTCCAGAAGATGTGCGTCGCAAGGTTGTGCGCTGTTTTAATGTGTTTTGTATCGTATTTTTTTAATAAAACGTGGCAACAGGTGGATTAAGTCAGGCAAATCGGGATTAAGTCAGCCCCAGCCCTGAACAATTTGTTCCCTCAACCCACTTCTGAAATGACAGCTACTGCTCCTGATTACGTTGATCGTATTCTTATTAAATTATTGACAACCCACGTAAGAATAAGAGGTCCACAAACCTGCTCTCTGAACCGAGACTTGAGGTATGAAAATAGCATCCAGCAGTTGACGTTGTCTTTCGTTTTCTTCTTTCGTCCGACAAAGTTCCTCCTCATACTCTGCTATCGTTCTTTCAAACACTACAACTATTTCGTCGACAGCCGCGCTCAGTCGCTGATTCAGGAATGCTCTTAGCATTTCTACTTTACACATTTTCACACGACGATCCAAAGACTTCACACTCTGCTTAGCGATGTGTTTCTAGTCAAGGCGTTTTGTTAACATAGCACACTGTCGCTTCTTTATTGCGTCACGCTTAAAGCTCCCCAGGCATGTCTAGGCGAGCTATGCTACATCAAACACGTACACTGACTTGAGAAGTTCCAAAAGGGCATCAAGACGTGTTTCTGAATGATGCCCAGTCGTGGTGGGACGTAATATGTCGAGGCTTTTTGATGAGATGATGAGGCGATGCTCTGGGGCCTCACACTTCCCTTGTTGCTCCTTGTTGCTCTTTAACGACAGTGTCGTGAGCGTGTTAGTGATGTCTTTGGTGATGATGATGATGACTTGAACGTTGGCTCAAGTGAACAGTCAATGTGTGGAGTGGTTGGGTGTGAGGGGTGGTCATAGCAGCTCTTGAATAGATGTGCATGCTACTACCGCTCTGGGAATGAAGTGGCTGAGCTTCAGCGACAGAGTCGTTCGGTTTGGTCTGAGTGCCGTCATCGATGACGTGACACGTCTCGCCCAACCAACTGCATCGAGCAGCGCTTCACCATTTAGTGACGCTCTCGCGAAAATAAAAATGCAAGAAATGTATTTTCATTAATGGGTTGAATGACAATGATATTAACAGTTTGAGTGTGTTGTGTAAACAACTCCCTGAGGATTATAAATTTGTCGCAATGTTAAAGACAGGGGTGTTCTAAGATAAACTTTTCCGAAGGCCGCATAGTGAAAATTCGGAGGACCACTTCGATTATGCGTTAATTTAATTTTATTTAACACGATTGAACCAATCCACCAGTCTAGGGAATAAAATGCGAAGTAATGATATACAGTATTTTTGAAATACGGCGGTGGGGATATTACTCAAAATGCGTGTGTTTCATTGAAACGTTTTTACATTGCATATAGCTTTCATTGTGCTGATTTAATTGTCTTAAAGGAGGAAAGATCTGAGTGGTGTGGAAACCTGGCAGCAATGGGTTCAGGCAACTTTTTTAAACGTCTTTTTTATCCACCGAATTTTGGGAACCTGGAAAATTGTTTGTATCATCACAGTGGTTTTGTTTTCACGGATACAGTTGTGGACAAAGAGATAATGATGATTAGAGTGTCATGTTATTTTTTAATGAAGGAACCTGCATCCACTTCACTAAAATACTTCCATGAATATTAGCGATATTGCTGGTATCTCTTTGTGTGACACCTCCAGAAAAAAAGCATAATAAGAAGCAAAATACTTCAGTCACATCTTCATTGCTTTCTTTCAGATCCATTGTGGTGATGTACAAATGCAAAATCATAAAACGATTGTGACAATTTTCAAGGGTCCAAATTGCACTTTTGTGGTGCAATCCCCTTTGTGGTGATATTTCAGGATGAACTAAAACATGTACATCACCTTTACATAAACTTAGATCGACCGTCTCTAAATCTTTGAATGCACCTGTCCAAATATTTCAGGACTGTCTTCACGGAACTGTTCTCTAAAAATAAATCAGAATGGAAAAATTAATGACTGGGGCTTTAATGTTATCTTGTGGTGTCTCTTCGGCTTTGTGCTGCAAGAAGGAGAAGACATTAAATTGAATGAAAATGAAAGAGGGATTGGGAGGGTTGCACTCACATAAACTGGTGTCATGTGACCACCTCAAAATGGAGTCACAGCTAAAAAGCTGTTGTGCCGTTGACAATCCGAAGCCTCTGTGGTTTATTGGTTTTTATATGACTGATTTGAGGTGGCACGGAGATCGACTGGTCAGCACGTCTGCCTCACAGTGTAGAGGCACAGGGTTCGATTCCGGCTCCGGCCTCCCTGTGTGGAATTTGCATGTTCACCCCGTGTCTGCGTGGCTTTTCTCCGGTTTCTTTTCACATTCCAAAAACATGCGTGGCAGATTAATGGAACACTCAATTGTTCCTAGATGTGAGTGTGAACACGAATGGTTGTTCGCCTATTGTGTGCCCTGCGATTGGCTGGCCACCAGTTCAGGGTTGACCCCACCTACCGTCCAAAGACAGCTGGGAGAGGCTCGAGCACGCCTGCGGCCCTTATGAAGATGAGCGGATTAGAAAATGGATGGATGATGGGATTTGATTGATAGTTATTGTGACTGACACTAAACTCAGTTTATCACGAGCTATACGTTCCCGATCCAGCTGCAATAAATGAATAACCAAGATCTAGAGAGAGCATATAACTTGCTTTATGTATTTTAACCCTGACCACACTCTTAAACTTCTTTTAAAAAATAGCACTCATTAAACACACTTTGCACGGTTTTCCTTCGCGCCTTTTCTCACTCGTTCACACAGTTCTCCAAATAAGAGGTAAAACGTGCTTGCTCCAAGCTATTTCTTTTTTCCTCTTATTTAAGTTTATTGTAAAACAGACAGATTAAAAAGAGAGTTAAACATTGTACATTTAAACACTCATGAAAGTTCACTGGTATAATCCTAAAATCAAGAATTTGAAAAGTCCCAGAGGGGCTAATGGAAATTAGCTTAGATATTATGAGAACTATAAAACTTCCCAAATAAATGCTAGTTTAGAGAGTAGGAGAGCATCTCCGCCTCTTCTCTGCTCATCTCTTGCTCTTTATAACATGCTGCATCTCTTCCAGTAGACCTCAGTGCTGGCCGGCAAGTTGTGGTATGTCATACCTACAAGGTATATTGAAAGTACTGCGGCTTCATGCACTGCTGCTCTTCTCACCAGCACATCGGTGTTTGTCAATTTGATGCTTATAGGAGAACTTTTGATCACACACACTACAAATGAACATTTTCCCACCAGTATGTGTTTTCATGTGTCTGGTTAAAAGAGAATTTTCCCTGAAGCTTTTTCCACACACCGAACAAGAGAAAGGTTTGTCCCCAGTGTGTGTTTTCATGTGGTGAGCCAAACCAGAACAATCATAAAAACTTTTGTCACAGACCGAGCAAGAAAAAGGTTTCACTCCTGTGTGTGTTCTCAGGTGTGTCACTAATGTTGAGCTTGCACCAAAACTTTTATCACAGAATGAGCAGGAATAAGGTTTCTCTCCTGTGTGTGTTCTTGTATGTTTAATCATTGCCGAGTAATCAATAAAACCTTTGTTGCAAGACGGGCAAGAAAATGGCCTCTCTCCAGTGTGTGTCCTAGTGTGTGACGTCAAATTCGTCTTGCGCTTGAAACTTTTACCACAATATGAACAAGTGAAAGGTTTCTCTCCCGTGTGTATTTTCATGTGCGATGTCAGGTGCACCTTCTGGGTGAATTTTTTGCCACAAACTGAACAGCTGAATGGTTTTTCTCCCGTGTGAAGGATCGTGTGTCTTTTCAGATTTATCTTGTGACTAAAGGTTTTGTCACACTGAAAACATTTCCACTGTCCATCGTCAGCATTACATGTCATTTCCTCTTTCGAGTGTTCATCATAATCAGTGTCAGATGTTGTGCCACCACTATCTGATAATGGAGCTAAGAGGCTTTCTGACCGTGATCCTCCGCTGTGGTCACCATCACCTTCGATTGTCATGTGGTCACTTGAGCTGTTGCCTGAAGGCTCCTCCGCTCCATTCTGCTTACTTTGACCTTTGCCTTCATCATCATCTTCAACTTTCACAATGACAGAGAACATTGGGAAGTCCAACTCTTGAGGCTGCACCTCTTCTTTAATGAGGGGTGGTTTGGCCTGCTCCTGCTCCACTCTGGAAGTGCTCTCCTGCTGCTCAATGGGGAGGCATTCATTACTCACATCTGCAATAAACAAGATGAACACATGTTGTTTAGAAAAGTCATACACACGTTTTGGTTATATTCATACTCAAACAGTGATGCCACTGAATTAGCCCAAGACATTGCTTACTGTACAATTTACCTGTTGAAATGTAAATTACGGCCATCTCACGTGGAAGCTATTTCCTTCACGTTAACATTTTCTGAGCCATTTACCCTGTTTTGTTAATCACTGTGCCTTGGTCAAATGTCATCGAAGGATTTGTTTATTAGTGGTCCAATCAAAGGAGGCTCTTAGCTACACGGAACATTTTAAATCTTGGTAAAAGTGTCGATGAGGATTGCATTCGGGAAACAAATGCGGAATACTGTTTGTGTGTGTGCTTTTTTTTCAAACTAAATTAGTTCCTGAACAAATAAGAGTCTGCAATTGGATGGCAACCAGTTCAGGGTGTACCCCGCCTACTGCAAAAAGACAACTGGGATAGGCTCCAGCACGCCCGGCGACCATTGCGAGCATAGTCGGATAAGAAAATGGATGGACAAATAAGAGTAATAATTGAACAAACCTGCTCTTCGAAGCACAACTCGAGTCTCGAAAGCGTTCAGTCGTTGACGTTGTCGCTCGTTTTCCATTTTGGTCCGACTAAGTTCCTCCTCGACCTCTGCTATCATTCTTTCAAACACGACAAAAATTTCCTCGGCGGCCGCTGTTAGTCGCTGATTCAGCAGCGCTCGCAGCATTTCTATTTTACACATTTTCACACGACACTTTACGCACTCGATCTGATGTGGCGATTGTCTTTGTTCGTAGTCAACAAGCCAGGCTATCTGGAGAAGTCATAACATGCGCTACGATGAGTTGATACATACTTTAAGTGTTAAAACCAGTCAGTTGCGTGAAAGCAATACGCACAAAATCCTGTGCAACGCAGTTGTGAGGTAACAACAACACAACCCTTTTACTTCCGGTGAGCAAGACACATTCAAGTCCAATACTGCCTCCTTTGGGGCGATGGCGTTATTACACAGTTGTTCTCTCACGACACTACAGACTTTTTCGATGGCCGCCTTCAGCAACGCATTTCCACTTGACAGTTTTTCACACGACACAGCGCTCGTGAGGAAAAGCGGTGTATCAATGACACGTTCGTGTCTTTGCTGGTGGCCAAAACGCTAAACCACACCAGAGAAGCTGTAACGTGCGCCGAGGCGAGTTGACGAATACTTCAATGTAACAACATGAAGGAAACGTCTTATTTTGATACAGAAATTCCCAAATAAAGAAGAAATAAAGCTGTGGTCGTAATGATAGACACGACGTCCTATTTTTCCCTTTTATTTCACTTGCAGTGGACAAGACAATAAACATGTCATTGGATTGGATACAACTTTATTGTCAAATGAGAAATTTCTTCCCTCTCAAGACAACATAAACTCGATCTAGTCTAATGCATTACTGTCACCTTCAGAATGGAGCCCCGCGACCCTTGTGAGGATAAAGCGGATTATAAAATGGATGGATCTGCAGCAAATGTGCAGATTTTCTTCACTTTTAACAGATATTAGAAGCATTTCCCCCCAACCTTTCTTAACAATAAAATACTGTAGTTGTACCTCTGGTTGTTACTATTTTCTAACAAACACATGCAGGGCCACTCGTGTTCGTGTTACAATATGATGAGATGATTGTATGTGTACAATATATGGTTTCTATCATCACCTTTCCTATTTCTTGACGGTTTCAAACCTTTGCAACTTGGAAATATTCAGGGCATCTTGGGAGCAGTTTCCCTAAACTTTCTAAATAAAGTTCTTATATTGGAATATAATTTCAATTTTCACCCCCTCCTTCCACATTTCAAGTTTCACATTCAATAATTCAACTAATTCCACCGTTTCTGTGCAACTTCAGCTATTCACAAACCATCTGAAATTGTGTCCTCTTGCTATGTGGTTTCAATTATGTTGCTGGCATGGATTTGTGATGAAATAGATTAGGTTGGGAAAAAAGTCACATTGTTTCTTTAAGAGGGCAAACGATGAAATATTAATACCTCAAAATTGGGACATTAAACGGATACGCATGTGCTCGTCGACTCTACTTCAGTGGGTAGTCGACAGAAGAGGTGCACATGGTCTATCGGTGATGTATGGATTTACAAGAAGACATCACTCAAGAAGCTGTTAACAGGTAACACGAATGTTTCATAGATTAAAACAAACAATGTTCTTTTTTTCTAACTGCAACAATATCTGATGAAATCTGCTATTATGGCGCCAAAGAAACAAATAAACAGCAGTCTCCCATCTTCTACAGACTGAGCAGAATGTTCAAGGCAGTGTTTGGACAAAAAAAACACAAGGAAGAAAAAACAGCTGGAAGGAGGAGCCATAAACACCTTGGTAAGCACAAATAAACACACAATTTGCTAATTTTAGGTCATTATCATCTAAGCAGAATACCTGATTAATGTGAAAGTAGAGATTATTATAATACTGAATGAAGCTGTTTATAGGAACTAGCCATGTTCTCTGGGGTGATTCAAGAAGAGCCAGTTCAGTTAGCCTCATTTCAAGTGTGTCAGAAGAAAACATGGTGACCTAGTACAATACAGGGAAGAATAGCCTATGAACTAAGTAGATTCAATCGGCCGCTTGTGTTACATTTACTTTAAAACCACCTTAATCTTTGTTTGGGGCAGCAATTGGAACTAAATTGTGAAAATGACAAATTACTGATGAAGTAAAGCAAATGTATTTCATAGGCTGCAGTTGCTGTAGTACACATTCTCTTTCAAAGAGCGCTATGATGATAGACAAACATAAGTGGAGCTCCATCTCAGAGAAAGCAATTGTCCTCGTTAATATTTAATACCGTGCCGCCCTTGGTTGCAGAGGAGCGGAGTTGGTCTCATTAAAATCATACTGCGTGTTTTGCTTACAGTACATTTGAACAGCCCTGATCATTGGCAAAAATGGGGGAATCACCAAAGATTTAAACAATTCTTGTGCGCACGCACATTTCAGTTTTTGTTGTTTCCTTTTTGGGGTAGAGCAGACGAACACCACTATTGTGCTGCTTGCAAAAGTACTTCAGTATGGTCCAATGATGCATTCAGATGAGAATTTCTGTGATCAAACTAATTTCTCAAAACGGCACCCTGAAAAACACAACAAAAAGTAATTTTTAAACGTTTTTTTCTCATAAACAAAAATTCACTCAACATTGTTCTGTACAAAAACACACATTTTCTCCCCACCTTATCACCCAACGGAAAATGCAAGAAGAAAACACAACTGTACATCATGTTTTGTTCGTTCTTGTTCTTCTGTGGTCTTTATTGGCAGGTAGAAAACCAGCTAAATGCCTCACTAAAGGAACCCAATGTGAATTGATAGTGGCTGGGTTTGAATTTTTCTGGCGTCATCTACTGGTGGGGGGGATAAATCACTATCTTGTAAAAAATTATCGATTGTAAATCTGCCAACAGACAGCTCATATCTAAAGATATCGTGAAGAATTTAGAGAATGCATTTTCTGGAGAAAGTGCATGGGAATGCTGTAGACATGACCGTGCAGTGAAATTTGGAACGTGAGACCTCAAGATGCAATTTTCTTGGGAGAATTTCGGTTTTTTTGAGGAATGTGATATTTATTCCTAGGTTGCACTGGACTGGATTCATTTGTTCAGGAAATGTGGATAGAAGTGGTAAATTCAGTATGTTTGACTTAATTTGGGAATTTTGTTGGAAAATTTGTGGATTCTGGGAATGACAAATTGTTCCTAAGATACCCTGAATGAGGTATTTTGAAGGTGGAATAGTTTGAACCAATCAAGAAATGTGTCACAAAGTAAATAAGAAAATCTATATTCATTTGAAAATTCAATTGTGAGTATTTGACAACTTCGGTAATGTTATAAATACTTATTATTATTATTATTATTACTTCCCAAGGTGTAGCGAATGAGTTGAATATTTTGGAGATGGGAAAAGGTTAAAAAAAACCTAAAGGAGGAGGGAAATGTGCTAAAATGCCTTTCTTTTCAGGGGAATGTTTTCGTGGAAAACAGACTGAAGAACAAGGTTTTGTTCAGTAGATATGAATACGGCATTTTGTTTGGTTGCATCTTTCAGTAGCGGCGAAAAACCACAACAAAAGTAAAACGTAGTTAAATAGATAGTAGTGTGGGACAATAGGAAAGAAATGGGAATTTGGACACAGGAAATTTGGAATACTGTCGTGAAAAGTGTGAAAATTTGGGAAATGTGGAAAAATAGTTTTCAAGATGTCGGGAATGAGCTGAACATATTGAATTGGCATTGGGAAAGTGGGAAAACTTTGTTGTGGAATTGTGGGAAAAGTGGTAATTCTGTGGACATCGAAAGAGGTTTCTAACCTATCCTGAATGTTTGTCTTCAAGTTCGATTGGCTTGAATCAATTGGTAAAAGTGAAATGTGTAAAAATATTTTTCAGGTGCAGAATAACAGACAACTACCAACAGTTCATGTTAATGGCTTGAGACTCCATGTGTGTCTTTCTCCTGTCTTCTGGAGGTGGCGGCGTACATCCTCCCAACACTCTGCAGCTGAGGTGCGATGGTCATGCCCCGCACCTGGACAGCGGTTACCACGGTAGCCGTGCTAGGTCCAAGCCACTGACCAAGGGGCTGTCCATTTCTTTGCCCTCCTCCCCTCTACTCCCTCGCCAAGACTGCATAGTTCCATCCCATTCCAGCACCAAGTTTCAAGGTGGGTGCACTTGAAGGTACAAGCGCATTGAAATGATGACAGCCACCTGAGCTGCACCGAAAGTGGAACGCTTGCTTTAATGGCTTTGTCTTGATTAGTGTGCATCTGTGCGTTCAGCTGCGCCATACGCGAGACAGCAAACACACATGGATGCATACAGGCGAGGCCCAGAGGGGCCCAAACACGTGACAGATTGTCACTGTAAATGATTCAACATGATGACTTCAGGCAATGAATCACAATTAGTTGAGTCTCCTATTTCACTTGATTTTGTCTGGAAAAGGTTCAATTGCGATGAAAAGCTGGATTTTGATTTCGTGTGTCTTGGGACATGCTCTCATAAAGCTTCCGATTCTTTATTGAATGATACAAAATAACTACACTGTCACAAAAACACACTATGTCAAAAACATCACCCTGAACTGGTCAGCAGCCAATTGCAGGGCACATATAGATAAACATTCACTCTCACACTATTCTAAAAAACTCATTTCAATGTATCCAAAATGAATGCCACCGTCGTTTTAATGAAATTCTAACAAACTAAAAAAAATTTGCATTAATGTGAACATGACGTCAACCACAGGCGAGCGTGATCATCATCAACCAACATTCTATTCTGGAGGATATGATTTGCAGCTTTTTTTTTAATGATGAGATCTTCAAAAAGGTCTTGTCATGCATGCATGGTTTTAAAATACACAGCAGGTGGCAGTGTCCAATAACAAAGCAGAGCCATTGAGGGAAAGGGAGCGTGGCTCTCGTCTTTCCTCAATCTCTTCGATCCATTTCTCAGATCAGAATTGAAACTTGCAAAAACAGTAAATGCATCGTTCAACGCAATTCATACAAAAAAACAAACATCACGATTCGCCCGCAAGAGCCGTTTTCTTTCTCAAAATATTTTGTACACCTCTCAAAAGTAAATAGTTGTGTCACTGAACGTGTCAGTGCTATAAGAAGGTGTATGGATAAGACAGTCAAATTGCTTCGTCATGTTGTCAATAGTGGAGTGTGCTCCGGAGGGGTTTCAAATGTAAACTGCCGCTTAAGTTTTGATTACAAAATCTGAATTTTTAATGCAAAAGTTAGACTTTTATTTCTGTGGAAGATTGTTTGCAAGACACTGGGCAAGATTCGCATCTCACTTTGTTTTTTTAACTTAATTTGTTGACAAACCATCTCGCTGTGATACAGAAAGGAAAAGACAGCTCTGCATCGCACAAAGACAAAAGAAAATCTTTCAATCATTGGTTGATTGAATGCTTCACACATTTGGCATCGTAAGAAAAAAAAATCAAGATTCAACTGGAAAAAATGTCTTTAGATAATGTATAGAATGTGCCTGACATATTATGACAACTCGTTAAACCACTTTGCATGTGAAGATTTATCTGGAGAACTAATGCCAACATGTTGTGGAGCGTGAAACAATTCAAGTCACACATTTTGAGCAACATGACACCAGGAATCGAAAATGTCAGAAACAGGAGATAATTGTACATAATCATTTGCATTAACATGGCAAAGCATTTGCATCTTGCTCAGAGACATTTTGAGAAATTCAGTTCTGGTCTGAAAAATGTACCAAAGCAACTGAGAAGAACTGTAATAGCCTTGTTTCTATGGAAAGTCATTTGAGCATTTATTCCAGTATGTATTTAACACGTGAAGAACCTAATACGGTATACATGAAGCAAGATGTAGTTACCTTACTGGATACACCGAAGTTGTCCTACTAGTGACAACAAAGACTGTACTAGTACATGGACCTTGAACTGTTAAGATATGGAATAAATGCTCAAACAAGCTTTCATATCTTTCTCACAGTGTAATCAAAGACAACATGAAAAATCACTGAAATGCCCTGAAATCTCTGGGATGGCCAATTAGCAGCCTGCAACCACGATCTAAGTGGCCCTTTGATTAAAAAACAAAATGGACACCCCCCACACCCCAAAACGGGGGGGGGGGGGATAAAGGGAGAAAAACAATCCCAGAGAAAAGGCAACCCCCCCCAAACAAATAAATAAATAAATGCTGAAAAAAAGAAAACATGTCAATATGTGACTTTGTGTTTGCAGAACCGCAAATATGCATTGACTCTAGTTTTGAGTTGTAATATCACCATTCACCAATAGATGGGTTATTTGCACTTGCACTGGGTCTTATAGAACCCTGTGCTGCGACATGAGTCGGCCAAATATGTTTTTTGCGGACTGGGAATGATAGGCGGTGCAGAAAAAAAACAGCACCTCAATAATATTACAGTTTTGAGTAAGTTGAATTTTGTTTAAAGAAATGCACAAACTTCCACTTCATGTTGGTTTGCTGTTCAACTGTTCAACTGTTTTGTGCCGTCCTTGAATTGTTATTTTTATATTGCATGTCATACATTTGGTTAGAAAATGTGTAGTGTGGTGCCCGAGTAGTTATGGTTATAAAAATTATGGCCTTCTCCAGCAATTAAGTTGCCCATCCGTGCCCTATCTTTTGCTTTCTTTTGGCACTTGTGTCCAAATCAGCTGTTTAACGTTGCACTAGCCTGGCCAGTGTAGGCTCTCTGACTACATACTGTGAACACAACTCACACACTGACCAACCCTCGGTGTGAAAATTAATAGAATTTCAGTGTTTTCATTATGAATGACGTACAGTCAGACCTCAAGAATCTGTGCTTCAGAGGCGGCTCAGATGCTGTTGCATAAATTGAGACACACCCACACATCAATAGTTGTGCACTGTCCCTGGCTCTGTACACACAATCACACACACACTCACACACACCCACAAACACAATTAATATATCACAGATTAATGCCCACGTTCCAGTGAGCACTAAAATGTTTACATGGCACATCATATGGAGATATTGATTTATCCTACAGGGACATGATTTAAATTCACCGCAGATCTTATCCGGAGAGGTTTAATCTCTCTCTCTTTCATATTCCTCCCTGGCTGCACTCTGAAAAACCCTCCCGCCCATCTCGCCTTCACTCCTCTCCCGCTCCTCCCCTTCTCCTTCTCCTTCTCCCCTCCACTGTGGCCGAAGGACGGGTGAGGAAGCTGGACTATGCGGACGGCTCGTGCGACTCGAGTGGACCTCTCGTCTTCGCCTTGTGCTGTGGCGAGACAGACCACAGAGGTGAGAGTGAAGCTGTGAGTGTGTTCAGCATTGTGGCTGTTTTGTACTTAATGATGAGAGAAGGTATACCGCTGAGGATAATGAATGGGATAAAGGTGAGCGATGTGATCCGAGGGTCTGTGTGCATGTGTGTGTGTGTGTGTTTTGATACCATCAGGAAAAATCTGAATAAAGTTCCTCCTTCCAGGTGAAACAAATGGTGTCAATATAATCTTCACAGTATATGAAGTCAATCACACGCCTCGAACCTCGGTGTAATCTTTCTGAATAAATATCAATAATGCAGGCGGGTTTTCATATTTGTGCATGGAGGGAGCTATACTCTCGGAGGATTTTTTTGTATTTATTATTATTATTATTATTTTATCGGGGATTTTCTATCCCGGTTGCCAGGCACCTTTCAGCTTCCCGTTTCCAATGGCAACTGCTAGATGATTTGATGAATCGTTTTGGACATTCGCGGTGTCCTCGTGTTACTCCCGATTGAGTCTTCGTGCTCTGCTGACTAAATGCAAAGTTTTCTTGCCACCCCCCACCCACCACCAACCCCACCCCCTCAACCCATTCCTTCATTCTCTCCCAAGCTGTGAAGTGAGAAGTGCATAGAGAAAGGCTCTAATTGGGGAGCCTTGTGAAACAAAATGCCCAGGCCTGCCTATTAAAATTGACCTTCTTCCTCTCAAGGCTCGTGTTTGACTTGAATGTGAGGGTGATTCAAAGCAGTAACTTTACAAAGGTACAGAGCGAAACGGCGTGAAAGAATGAGTGCGAAACAAATGTGGTGTGTGGATGCAAAGATGTGTGCGAGGCGGCGTGAGCTGTTCTTGTTATCTGAGATGTTCTGTCATCCTGTTTGTAAGCCTACTCAATATGCATGTTACTCAGCCCCGAACATGAGGTGCAAGAACATGCCAAGTAAATTGCTCAGCTGGTTAAAGACGCAAACCACGATTTTGAAGAGTCTTTATTCTGTGGAGAGTTGAGCACCTGTGTTGTTGTCGTGGGGTTGGAGGTCAAAGCATCAAGGAGCCTTAACTCGTGATAAATGAATGCAGCATCTGTCCTGCATCAGGCAATCTTGCAGGAAGCAAAAGCCAACGCTCTGCATCTCTCTCGTCACCGAGCTCATTAAAATTCACAGGCTGTCTTTTAACCACGAGCACCTGGCCAACTCTCTACCTCGCACAACCTTGTGATGTTACCTATGTAAGCCCCTAAAGCATATGCTTAATTCCTTCAGACCATTCCGTGCACCAGTAGAATGACTAGCGCGCACAAGAAGCGGCATGTCTTAGTCAAGGCCACCTTTATCGAGTTCACGTCAAGTCCGAGGTACAAAAGTCAGAGTACAAGTGAAGCCCGAGTCCGCAAGGTCAGAGTTCAACTCGGGCAGAGTCCAAGGCCGCTTGAGATCAAGAGTCATTAAGACAATAAAAATACTATATTCACGAACACAAAATCAGAAAAATGCCATCATTCTTAACACTCTTCTTAGATGGCATGGAACCCTTTGCTGTATTGACCGTATGTGCAGATAAACAAAAACAATGACCTCTTTTTGTGGTGTGTCAAATAAAGTTCGATTTGGTAAATTGTGGATTGCTTTATGTTTGTTTTCTTTTTTTGAAGACGTGGCTAAGACCAGCTTTCGATGGTTGGTAAAATCAAATTTCATAACCCTGCTGTTGGCTGACATCGCTGAAAGAAAAAGACCGCGTGCTTTGGTGCTCGCGGTCCTGTTAACCAATCGGAGGGCTAAATTGATAATCTGAAAAAAATTACTTCAAGTTCCTTATGAAGGAGGAAATTTACTGTATGTTCAGGAAGAAAAACATAGTTAAACTCGCTTGAGTCGATAAAAATATTTTAGAGAGGCAAAAGCCGTGGATATGCTCCCAGTAAGGTCAACACGCATGTATACTAGGTGGGTGAGCTTATGATGTTCCGAGTGCAGCTCGTTGGTTTACTTAAACTTGTACTAATAACCCAAAATTGGTCCAGGTGGTGGAAAAAAAAACGTAACGAGGAAGACTGCCATTCTACTTGTGTGTTGAATTGTCCTACTAGGCAATGAGCATCCTAGCGCATGGCCCTTAAGCTGGATTTGAAGGATATGGGATGAATGCTCAAACGGTGCTACCTCACCAGGGGACTGTAAAGCTGCTCTCAGTGCATTTCTAAACAGGGGAATTTGGCGCACTGACCTATGGATGCGATGCTCACATTCCACGGAGGCTGCCGCGCAGGAAGCATGATTAAGAGGCCTACCTATGACACTTATTGGCCTGTTCTATGCATGTACACTGAATGTGTGTGTGTGTGTGTGTTTGTGTGTGTGTGTGTGCGCACCAGACCTCCACGTGGAGCCCCAGCTGGGCTCCTCCCTTTCTTCCCAGGAACTGATGACCAGACTATGCTTCTTATTGGGAGACGCAACGCCCAGCATCGCTAGCTCTCCTATGGAGGACCGGAAGGAAAAGAAGGTGAGACGGCATCTTGACTTACTCTTCTGTTGTTGGCCTATAACAAGAAGGGGTTGCTAAATTTTCTTCATGTTTTCATTCATTCATGTGCTACCTGTAATTTGGGCTGAATATCAAACGTGATTATCATCTTTGAATTCAGTCAACCATTTAGAAGAGATTTCTACTTATCTGCAATATGGATTATGTTGCAATCCTTATGAATGTCATTTGAGCATGATTTCAATATACATCTTAAGGTCCATGCACTGGCGTGCTCTTTGTCCCCACTAGCATGACAATTCATTCCACTTGGGGAACGAAGAGTCCGACTAGCAGAATGGCTGCATCTTATTAGTAATGTTTCTTCATTACTAGTGACACTTTTGGCCTCCTAGTGCACAATCAGATCTTACTAGTAAACTGCTGTGCTGCCCAATGGCCTAACTCGGCATGATTCAGATAGTAGTAGCCTCTTGGACCTAATAGTAGAATCGAAATTCTACAACTTAGCGTCTAGTACTTAAAATCATGATTAGTAGTACACAGTAAAACCGACACATTTTTCCCCTCACTTTGAGCTGTATTTAAATTGTTTGGAATACGATTGCTGCAATGTATTTAATATTTTAGATATTGATCTTAACGTCCACGCATTAGTACACAACTGACTATTGTCGGTGTCCTACTCTGTGTCCGCGAGTTATTGAAGGTGCTTGTGGTGCCATCTCTGTGCCTTGGCCCATTTAGCCAGCCTCATTTCACCACCTGAGCTCCAGATCCAGTCAGTTTCACCGAGATAGCAGGGATCACGTGAGGAATGTGGCTTGTCACGGGCTGGCTGGGATAGATTAGGCTCCAGGATAATAGGAACATCGGTGAGCTGCTTCATTTCTCTTCACCCTTCGCATTGCATAAATGTTGCATCAGTGTTAGAAGACCCGAACTGCGTTTGATCAAACTGCCAAGATAAAAATATTATGAGAGAGGCTAATTTTCCCTGTGGGTACGATGTACTAGAAAAACTATCCAAGCCTGTTCTTTTGTACAAATATGTCAAGGTTCACTTACCATTGATAGGAAAGGTCCCACACATTGGACTGTGTGTGATGACGACTGACCACATAAATGCACATTGTAAAATGAAGCATTTAGTAACATCAACTCCTGCAGCCAATGCTATCCTAGCTCTTTTTTGACTTTTGCTATTTCATGATTGTCAAAATGGATTGTCTTTACTTGTTGAATGTTTAAAACCCCTCAATACAGCTAATGGCCACATAAAAAAAGCACAATGGACATTTTTAATCTCGCTCCTAATGTTTCAGTTTCTTAATTTTTTTACATTCATACTCTTTATTATTCCCCCAGGGAAATCTAAATAGAATGAAAAACATTGCATAAAAAATAACATGACCTATCTTCTTCCAGCACTGATTTGTAAACACTGTACTGTGGGTAATGGTCCAATTTCACTTCATTGGTCCATAAATGCTTTTTCTTATTTGCTAGTACGAGTGTTTTTTGAAGCTAAACTCCCCACTCCCAGTTTTTTGGGCTGATCTTTCAAAAGCCACAACCTATACTCTGCTGTGAATAGATTCACCAAACCTACCAAAAGGAAAAAAGAGACTCTCTTCTGTTGTAATCTGAAGTAGAACATGTAGGTTGGGTTCTCCAAAACAATGGTTTCTGAACAAAAAGTGGAGAAAACATACTTTTTTAAAAAAGAAACAGACCAAGCAGAATAGTGACATTGACACATATTTTTTCTGTTTTTGTGACAACAACAACAAAAAAAAAGAAGACTGAGAAAGGACTTTTCCGGGCAAAATAATGGATTTACAAACTGCTTAGTGAGTGATCCTGACATCCTGCGTGGCTCGATTTGAACGTCGGTGGCTTTTTTACATAGTCTTCATCATTCACTCTATGAACAGTGCCATCTTTTTCATGATCACAACACACATATGGTGACAAAAACAATAAAATGCTCTTCCATCAGATGTCAGGTGAGAGTTTTCTAATCCAAAATATGAACCTGAGATCAGTAAAGTAGCGCAACTAGAGCAGTGATGCTTCACCTTGTTAGAGGTATCGAACCCAACCAGTTCATATGCACATTTACCGAACCCTTCATGAGTGAAAAATAAAAGTTTTTTTAAAATTCAAGACATAAAAGAATACATTTATTAAAAACTGAAAAAACTAAACACAATTAGTCTAAGTATAAAGTATACAGTATTTTTTTAAATTGTGCACAAAACGATCCAGCCAGTGATGGCCAAGCAGGCATGTCATAACTAACTGACATGTTGAGTCGGGTGTGTCTTAACCTCCATGGCAGAGGCTCTGTCAAACAACTGAGACTGATTCACTGAATCCCTCGCATTCGATCGAACCCAGGTTAAGAACCACTGAACTAGAGTTTATCATCAGCGATTGATATTCATTTTTCTGTGACAGTGACCAGTTATATTCTATTCCAAGATTGTTCCCATTGTTGATTTAAGAAAAACAAACCAGACAGTGCTCTATCTCATTCCTCAAATTTGGTTCCCCATTTTTAACCTTGGCACAAACTATAATAAGTCTGTCAATATCACTATCATCCACATATTCACATGAAGTGTTCCCTGGGTTTTCTGCGCTCAAATGTATCCTTTCATTTCTGAAGAATATCCATCTCTGTGACGTTATCTTCCATCATGAACAGTCGTGCACGTCAAATGAGTGTTTTTTTTTCTTTGCAAATGCTGAATGTCAACAGCGCAGGATTCATTTGAGAATCTAACCAGCTGTCCTGCTGAAACAAAGGGGAAAATGTCAGTTACAGTGAAAAAGTTAAGTTTGTCATTAGACGTGAGAGCAGCACACATTTGTCAACTAGTGTGCAGTTTTGCCTCTCTAGTAACTAGGAGTGGGCGGAATGGTGGTCGATTGGTTAGCACGACTGCATCACAATGCAGAGATGTAGGCTCCGGTCTTCCTGTGTGGAGTTTGCATGTTCTCCCCGTTCCTGTGTGGGTTTTCTCTGGGTACTCCGATTTTCTCTCACATTCCAAAAACATGCATGGCAGGTTAATGGAAAACTCTAAATTGTCCATCGGTGTAATTGCGTGAGAATGTTCTTCTATGTGTGCCCTGTGATTAGCTGGCGACCAGTTCAGGGTGTAACCCGCCTACTCCCCGAAAACAGTTGGAATAGGCTCTAGCATTCCCGCAACCCTCGTGAGGATAAGCGGATTAGAAAATGGATGGGTGGATGGATAGTAACTTGAGCTACCTACTAGCATGCCAAAGTTGTTGTACTCGTGAGGACAAAGCGTATAGTACTCCATGGACCTTAAGATATTGACAAACTGCTTTAAATAGGGAGGAGGAGTACTAGTGGCATTTGTACTCTAGTAGACCAAAAGTTGTAGTTAAAAACAAGCTGACTCATAAGGCAGTCGTTTTAATGGTGCTATTTGAACATTCTACAAATGTGCTGAATTGCGTTGTAATTGTAATGAGGACTAGGATTGTACAAGTCCAAAGATGTCGAATATGAAAATACTCATCCCTCTTTCCATACGATAAATGGCAAACACTGCAACGGAGAAAACTTAGACCTGTGGTTGTAAATTGGCCCACCTGACTTATTCGTAATTGGTGTCTCTTTTCATTTTCAGGGTGATACTTCCGCTCAGGGAGGAAGCCCCAGCTCCACGTTGACCTGCAGCACCGCCTCTCCTTGTTCTGAGAGTCCCTCATCCACTTTGAGCAGCAGTAATGTGTGCCATCCTTTGGCCCTGCCTTCACCTTCACCACACGGTGGCTCCAGCCTCAGCCCTAGCGGGACGCTCTCCAGCCCCGTTCGCAGCCCCGCTCAATTTTCTCCTGCTGGACTCGTCTCTGGGAGCAGCCTCGGCCCACCTCCTCAAAGCCCCACCTCCACCCTAGAGAGCAAGGACAGTGGAATTATAGGTGAGATTTGTTCAGCTTTTATGTTGACAAGATAAGACATGTACAGTGCACCCCCTACTATGTCACATATTTTTATGCAATTGCTTTTTAATGGAATTTTAGAATTCAATTTAAAATTGTGCGTCTTTGGTGTGATATGATGTTTTGCCACAACATGCCAGGCAGCACTGAGGTCAACAAAAGAGATACAATTTCATTAACAGCAATAACATGCATAGAAGTAAATATAACTTGTCATTCATTTCAATAGGAACATTTACCTCAATTTACGATCGCTTCAAATAATAAACAGGGTCGCATTTGTTAAGGTACCCCTGTTTATGTCTGTGGGTAATGTTGTATCCCCCTGTTTGTATGTGTTGCTGCAACATGTGTGTCAAATTAGCAGTTCCATCTATGCTAATTTCTGTGAGCCCCCGTCAGAGATTTTCTCGGACAAAGCTAAAGAAACGACTCGGCACACAGGAAAATTGTCTTCAATATCGCCGGGAGCGGACCTCTGAGAGCGAACGACGGTTGTTGCTCCGTGATCACACTCAAAGTCCCGTCTCCGCGAGTTCCACATTTTATTGTAGCATATGCAAAATACAAGAAAAACACTGGCCCCAAATTTGCATGCCGCACCCCCGGTCCGGACCTCGGTAGTGATTGGTTACCTGTTTTTCAAACTTGAACCATCAGTACATTGGCGATTTTCTTTCTGGTCTACATCAAATTAGCATGTTGTAGACTTTGCGGATGGTCAATGTCGTCTGAGCGCGACGGGTGTTCTCAACTCGTCTTTTGTTGCTCAACCGCTCTTCCAGAATTATTCATTCCCCTTTTGTGACCGAGTTTCGCCCTCTCCCCCATGATCGCCCACCTGTATTGACGTGATAATTGTGGACCTCAACAGCCCGCCGGCCACATGGCCGGCGCCTTTGTGTGTAGGCATTTGGGGGTGCTGGATGTGCCCAAATAAATGAAACTTTAAACATGATACAATTTCGCTCATAGATTCTTCTAACAGCCCCTCTATGACATTTCACATTATATGCTAGCATTAAGCTAGAAGATTTGAATACAATATATGTTTTGGTTGAAGATTTTAGTGTTTAGATTTTTAACTCTTGTTTTATGAAGCAGTTTCACAGTGAAAAAAAAAACTATAACAAAACAAGCTGTGAGGGTGTGAAATATGTCTGCCATGATTAATGGGGTTTCACTGTACTTACTATTCGCCTAGCTGACTTGTAGCAGACCTTTTAGGTGATGCAGACAGGAAGTTAGATGAACCGTCACTTAGCTGCAAGTCCTAGTGAAATGTGTACTCGCGTCCCGCAGTTTCTGTGTGTCGCCTGTGCCACTTCAGCCTCAAGGCTTCAACTCCCTGCTGTCAAAACTGGGACACTGCTGTCTTTCTTGCTTATGGGTCTGATGCTCCTAAAATAGGACAGTTTTTTCTAAATAGACTCTGTATTTATAGTTAAATACTAAAGGGCAGAGGCTGCATCAAGAATAAAAGCCTTTGATTGTGATCATTTTAATAGAACAAGTTGGTTTATTTTGCTCAGTATGCTGGTCGTGCAGTCTGTGTAAGATATCCTTTATTTGTCCCGCAATGGGAAAATTACAATCAGACTTCAGAAAGGAAAATGCTGGGTACGGAGAGGGGGAAAAAAACACGCTTGAACTATCCTCTTCTGAGGATAATTTAAGTCCAGGATAAAAAAAAGACCCTAGCACATAAATAAGCATATGACAGTTACAACAAGTCACAAGACATAACATGTAATAAGGGGGAGGATGAATAGGGGGGGGGGGGGTCACCGTGACGCGGCCGAGATGACCAGCTGCACGGATTCACACGAGCGCTCTGCATGTCGAACCACGTCACTGGGGAAAAAGAATCGGAGCGATGAAGACAGTGATAAGGATGTGTATGCGCGTGTGGTTGTCCAGTTGTGTATGTGTATGCGTGTACAGGTCATAGCTGCTTCATTGAGGTCTGCTCATCATGAAGACAGTCCCGGCTTATCAGTCCATGGCCGAGAAGGAGGGGGGTGATGGTGGGGGCCCTAGATTCCATGCGTACTTCCATCCAGGGGAAAGGCCAGATACCGTTGTTTGTTTTGGAGGGACGGTCGCCAACAATTTCAGACGGCCTTGAGTCCGTGGTCTGTATCTCTTCACTGGCGCCGATCAGCCCGAATCCGAAAACTCTTTCCGCAGCGCGGATTCCAACTCCTCCGTGTTGTTGTCGATCGCGCGGAGTCGCTCCAAAACTGCAACAATATTGCGTTTGAACTCAGTCCCCGCTTGAGTCTGAGTGTTGGACATTCGCGCCAAACCATCCAGAATGACTGGCAGCCTCTTCACTTCCAATAAAGCCGCTCCCGTCGGTTGAATTTTGCGATAGAACAGAAAGCTGCCAACACCAAACAGCAGCATACCTGTTATATAAAGGCCAATCAGGGTGTCCCCCGCCTACTGCCCGGAGACAGCTGGGATAGGCTCCAGCACCCCCCGCGACCCTAGTGAGGATCAAGCGGTTAGGAAGATGAATGAATGAATGAATGAATGAATGTAGATGTCTTCCACATCCTCCACGGACAGTATTGCCAGGCACACCAGTCTCCACTTTCTCCATGGATCCAGGGCGTATCCGGCAGCAAATCCGGAGGGCAAGTAGCACTGCCTGCTCTTTCCGTCAAAAAAAATTTGTTTATTGCATCGGGAGACCAGCCAACTAATTCCATGTTTAGTTCTTCAGACGAAAATACGGTAGGAGGCTAGGAAAAAGTTAGACAAAGACAGCACAAAGACTAAGTGGCGAGCAGGGAGAGGGTGCGGGGTGGGCGCAGGAGCTGTGCAAAAAGCGTCCGCCTTAGTGGAGAGCCAATCAGAAAGAGGTGTGTTAGTTTGTGCAGATAGGATTTTAAAACTGCTTTTTACAATAAACTATTAAGGGGATAGGAAGTGAGCCCTGCCATGAATAGTTAAAATATGTGACCCACAAACAAGTTTCATTTAATAGGCTATATTGCTAGCTTAAACCCTATACCATATACCAAGAACTATGATCCCCAAATAGCTTAATAATGGGCTTGCACATAATTTGATTTGGAAAAAAATGCATTGGAAATGCACATGTAAATACACATATGGCAAAGACTTGGACACTTCCACGGACACTCTAGGCTAAACTCAGTTGAGTTTGATTACTTCTATGTTATGTCACTAACACCAATTACTGCTTTCTGATTAGCCAGGACCGTGGTGCCATCTTGTGGCATCGGAAAGCCTGACAGAAAGAGCATGAAAAATGGGCAAATATGTCGCGAATAGCTCAAGATAGATTCAACAATGAATTTGTGAAATACAGAATAGCATACTACGAAGATGCCAGGTTCGCTTTTAAGTGGGGGAATTACCGTCAAGGTACCACTTGACGAACGTGTGCCCCAACTTTTTCAAATTAGGAGCCATCGCCATGGTTGATTTGCAAATGCCTGAGATGCAAATGCGTCCGACACGTCGCCGCCTGAGTGAAGTGAAACAAAGGAGTCGATACGCTTTCTGCCGTAAAAGAACTGAGGAGGTTCCTGGCTACACTCACTCAACCACGCTCTTAGAGGCACACTTCCAACATTTTGCTGTTGCTGTTGTGAGTTGTCCAAACTTACAGTAATTCCGCTTATAATAAAATTAGTTTGTTCTCTTTTCTTGTTTTTATAGAACATACGGTGCTATTTTTTACTTTACATTTTTATTTTTATTGGACTCACGGGAGTTGGCTGGTTAGCATGGCCACCTCACAGTGCAGAGGTGCAGGGTTTGATTCTGTCTCCGGCCTCCCTGTGTGGAGTTCGCATGTTCTCCCCGGGCTTGCGTGGGTTTTCTCCGGGTACTCCAGTTTCCTCCCACATTCCAAAAACATGCATAGCAGGTTAAAGAAACACGGAATTTTCCCTAGCTGTGATTGTGAGCGTGGATAGTTTGTCTATGCGTGCCCTGCGATTGGCTGGCAAACAGTTCAGGTGTACCCCGTCTCCTGCCCGAAGACTGCTGGGATAGGCTCCAGCTCCCTCGCGACCTTTGTGAGGATAAAGCTGAATGGATGGGTGGATGGATTGGGTATTATTATTATAATACATATAAACAGTAATATTATTGATTTTAGGAGGTGTCTGAAAGAGATTATTGGCCTTTGAATCCTTGCTTGGTCGGGGAACAAATTAAATTCTTCAGTCAAGGTGCCACTGTATTTGATTTTTGTTCATAAAGCTGGTCTACCTCGCCAATCTTCCTCTTGTGGTTTTCAGCGACCATCACGAGTTCTTCTGAGAATGAGGAGCGGAGCATCTTGAGTTCAGATCTGACTGCGGACGAAAACCCAGGGGGCGGTGTCATCGTCAGGGGCCAGGCAGGCGAGGACAACCATCATGGGCTCCCGCGGAGTAATCCCACCATCCAACTTGAGGAGTCATCAGTGAGAGTCGATATTAAGGAACCCAGGACACCCCCCCCACCCAAGAGACCCCTCCCACAACGTCACATACACAGCCATTCCTCCTTGGTCATGCCCCGTCCAAATTCTGTGGCAGGTACCTCTAACACATTGTTCTATTAATCTTGGTTGTCACAGTAAAGTATGAATCCACCAATGCTGTTCCAACTCAAATTCTGCTCATGTCTACTAAAATAGATCTATATTTTTATATTTACCAGTGTAGTTTATGATTTCATACACAGCATATGCCTTGACTCGAAAAAGGTTGGAAAACAGACCGTAACGAACAGGGAAGTGTAGTCGCCATCCATGGGAATGAAGAGTGGGAACTATATTCTTGCGCCATAGGTTTTGTGGAAATATTAATGTAGTTAAGGTCGCGCAGTCTGGCTGTTCATCTGATGATAGATGGAGTGAGAACTCCTTGCGCCATGTGTTGGCCGGACGAGCGGTGAGCAGTGCAATTGAAATGCCCTGTGAGGCTGTCATAAAACTAAATCTCTTACCTCTCCTGTCACGATGAGTGCTGGTGCACAAGGCTCTTCTTCCTCTTCTTCTTCTCATTCCCTTAGATGTCTATTCATTTGTGCTTGCTTTCTGGTGCAGGCATAAAAGAGATTCCCCAAGGAGTGGATTCACAGTCAAGCCTGCCAGTTTCTTCTGTCAGCTGGTGCTTTCATTTCGACAGCCGAGATGAAATTGAGGATAAAGACAAACTGGGCTGCACAGTACTGGCTGGGCTTGCTAATATTTACTCCACATGAAAGTTGAGAACATAGTGTATTGCTCTAAATTTAAAACAAAGCTTTACGTCCGCAACACAGAAATTAGGTTGCAGTAAAAAAACAGGCATGATACAGAATGTAAAACAGCAGTAAGGCAGTAGGGAAGGCAAAGAGAATAGATTGATGATGACAGCAATGTGCTAAACTGAGTCTTAGGTGATGAATAGCATTCTTCTTTTGATCTTATTCCACACTGTCATTTTGCCATAATAAACCGGGAAGCACTAGGATGGACACGTTTGGAAAGCTGTTGGAGCATTTATTCGCTATCCATGACATCCAGCTTCAGGTCTTCTTCTATTGCTCCTACCACTACTACCGCTACTATGTACAGTATGTACAGTACAGTATGTTCTTTGTTCTCACTAGTAGGACAATTCAGCACACTAGGGCACAAAGCTTTTGCACTGCTACTGCTACAGTAGAGCGAGAGATCGACAGGCGGATCGGTGCAGCGTCTGCTGTGATGCGGACGTTGTATCGGTCTGTCGTGGTAAAGAAGGAGCTGAGCAAAAAGGCGAAGCTTTCAATTTACCGGTCGATCTACGTCCCAACCCTCATCTATGGTCACGAGCTATGGATCGTGACCGAAAGAACGAGATCCCGGATACAAGTGGCCGAAATGAGTTTTCTCCGCAGGGTGCCCGGGCTCTCCCGTAGAGATAAGGTGAGAAGCTCGGTCATCCGGGAGGGGCTCAGAGTAGAGCCGCTTCTCCTCCACATCGAGAGGAGCCAGATGAGGTGGCTCGGGCATCTAATTAGGATGCCTCCTGGACGCCTCACTGGTGAGGTGTTCCGGGCATGTCCCACTGGCAGGAGACCCCGAGGACGACCCAGGACACACTGGAGAGACTATGTCACCTAGCTGGCATTGGAACGCCTCGAGATCCGCCAGGAAGAGCTGAAAGAAGTGGCTGGGGAGAGGGAAGTCTGGGCTTCCTTCCTAAAGCTGCTGCCCCCGCGACCCGACCCCGGATAAGCGGTGGAAAATGGATGGATGGATGGCTAAGAAATGTGTTTTTGCTCAAATTGCTTATTTGTAGTTTTTTTGTTGTTGTTGTTGTTTAGTGGTGTGTATCAGAGTGTGTTTTTGCTTGACACAGTCTTTAGAATAGTTCAGAAAAATATTGCGCTGCATGCCATACAAGTGAAGACTACAAAGTATCATCACAAATAAGTGTATTTTAAAGCCAATATTCAATTTAGTTTTGCCCGAGGCAGCTAATGCAAAAAATTGCACGTGAATAATGTGTGGCCTTTGAGTGAGACATTATGATTGTCGCTCCAGCCCTAAATGCTGCAGCCCAGCACAACCCGATTATTGGGTTTTTGCACTCATTTATGTATAATTCTGAATGGACATTGCTGCAATACAGTATTTACGGCCTACTGTATATTTGTAGAATGAAGCGCTGCCGATTATAATGAAAATGTCAACTAATAAAGAATGTTTTCTTCTATCGTGATTCTACATCGCTGCTCTTGCTCCTGATGGCGCACGATTAGATTTGGAGAAGCATGATTATTATTAAGGCCTCTATAAAAAGACATTGAAGCGTTTATTCAATGTCCTTGAATTCAAGCTTAAGCTCCACATACTCGTACATGTTTTGTCCACATTACAACAATTCAGCGCACTGCAAGAGCAATCCGCCCCCCGGCACCCCACTGTTTGACATTTCTGCACACTAGTATGACAACTACATGCCACTGGAGAGGCATAACCAATTGTAAGGATTAGGATGCTACTAGTAGGGTCCAGGGTGACAAGTGTGTGATTAGAAGCCAACGATTACAGTTGAAACACTACTGCGAACTTGTTTAGCAACTTCGTCTTGCTCGTGTTGCTGTGTCTTGCTGCGCTCCAGTAGTAACACTGGTACGTCTAATTAGGAGGCATGTGTCAAACTTCTTCGAGACTCTACTTGTTGCACTAAAATGCACACCTGTAGTTTTTCCTCATTAGTAAAACTCTACTTGAAGCAGAAACGTTACCCAGTTGTGGGGAAACAAATCACTACTTTTGAGTGCACCCTAGTCTGCGCTGAGTTGTCTTACTAGAGAGGACAAAGACCATCCAGTACTAGTATGTAGATCTTAAGCAGGATATGAAGTTTCAGCTCCATGTCTGTATTTGTGCAGATGTCAACTAGTGCACAGTTTGGTCTCACTCATAAAATTTAGTTGACCTACTTGTATATCCAATATCATGCTAAAGTGGAGGAGGCAGGGGGAACAAAATTTGTTAAAACACATTCGCCCAAGCAGCGTGTACCAAATTGTCATACTAATGAGGACAACGAGTGTTTCGGTACAGGGTCTTGAAGCTAGAGATCAAAGCTATGCTGTATGCTCAAGCGCTTTTCCATAGGCCACTTTCTTGGCTGTGAATGAGGCACATTGTAAAGTAGCTTTAAAAGGGGCTTACTTAAATGCAGCCCATGTCATGATTGCATTCAGTCATATTTCCACAGTCGCTAAATAGGTTCATATCGTTTTGGACGTCAGTTGTGTTGACTTTGTGGATAGAAGCAGATTTTCTACCTTTTGAGGCAGGAGCATCCAATTCCATTTGAAGAGCGACTGCTCGCGATTCAAATGTTGTGCAGAGTTGGTGTTAGGAGGTTTGATGGGTGCAGGGGCTGAGTTGACCTTTGAATGCGGGGAAGGATCAACAAGAGGTGGCAGGTAATCTGTCACACTGTCATCAGCAGTGGATGAAAAAGGGAGGCAGCCTTGTTGTGGGTGACGGGGATGTTGTCAAACTGTCTGAAAACAGGCCCCCCCGCCCCCCTTGCTCACTCTCATTTGTGGTCCACTCAGCAATTTGGCCAAGCAGTCTTTAGCTAGCAATCTTTCTCCTCCCACGCCACACCTCCTTCACACTGTTTCTCCTGTTCACACCTCGTACTGAAGATGTTCTCTCCATCCTCCATTCTCCTACTGGATGCGTGATCCTCTGTATTTCCATTCTTCTAAAGTCATTGTTTATAGATTAGGAAAGTACATTCAAGTATCTGCAGTATTAGCAAAAGTTGAGTGTGTCTCTCTTCATGTTGCTTTACACGAACAAGTGTCAGGCATGGAATTATAAAGACAGAGGTACTAGGGAGCATTAATAAAACAGTAAAGGCTGCATTTATCACGGGGTTGCGCTGCAGGATTTCATACAGGTGAAACCCTGCAATATGACGAGATTGTATAAAAACATTTTAAAATACATTTAAACTGACTAAAACATGCATAGAAATGTAAATATAAACCTTAAAAAAGTATTCCTTAGCGACTGTTCTTACACTCACGCTGTCAAGAAATGAGCCGATCGTAGAACACAAAATCTAGAGAAAACGAAAACCAAGAGTCGCTCGCCCGCTTCTCAAAATAAGATCCCGCATGTGCTTGCTTCAAGCTGTTTAATTGTTACCCTCCGTTAAAGTTTCCCTTAGAAGTGACACATTGAACAAAAGAGTGTAAAACCTTTTATATTTAATCACCTAAACGTTCAACCAAATCATTTTGTCAAACAAATTCTGCTAGCTTAATGCGAACATAATGAAAATGAGCAAAGATGTTACGATAATTGTAAACCTTCAAACAACTCCTACTTAAACTCAGCAACACAAACAGAGCAAGCAATATTATTAGAACTACAACGAATAGCGTTGGTGATAGCAACACATTCGGAGACCCCAGTGCCGCCTTACATGTGGCACAACAAGGGACTACACTGAAGGCGCTCAACTCCAAATTCAGACTTGCCTGGATACTGTCAGACCCCAGAAAGAAGAATCACTTAAGAATTGAACTGCAATCTAGCGTGGCTTTGCCATATTACCTTTTCCATTAGAGCGATTTGATGATGTGTTTTCACAAACGCTAGGGGATACTGTGGATTTACTGGCACCGCTGGCTGCAATTCTTCAGCCTGAAACCAAAATTGCGCAAAGCTTTAAACCTATAAGAGCTCAGCGATGTGCTACAGCTTCCTTGGATCCTCTGAGATTAATGGAGGCTGCGTCAAACGCGGGATTTCCATGATTGTAGTCAGGCCAGGTCATCATCTGTCCAGTGGCTGCACTCGTTTCATGCGTTTGCTGTTTGACTGGTCTAGCCGTGTAATCTATTCAAGTGTGGTTTGACCTAAACCTTTTTTTTTGTTGGTTTGTTTTACCACTCTGAAAAGGAATTGTGCAGTGTTAGATAGATAGATAGATAGATGTTGTTGCCCCAACAGAACTACTAGAATGCTTGCTGACAGTATAATCTATCGCAAGACTGCAAGGAATGTCTTAAATACTGTGGAGAATAAGGCATGGCTGACCTCTAAACTCTACTATATGAGTGGGTGGATGGCAAAGGCAGACGTGGGAGTAAACGACTCCACGTTTTTTCTCCTGCACTACATGTTCTTTCTTCACTTTCTTCGATTTCATTGTATGATGGCGCTAAACAGTCCAACTTTCTGCTGCAATGTCATTAGTGTATATCCCGTATAAAAGTGTACATTTACTGTCATTTATTCTCAAAATAACTCAACACATGGCCATGTCTAAACTGTTGACAACAAACGTGAGTACATGTCAGAGTGAAAATGTCCACTTTGGGCTCAATTAGCCATTTTCCCCTCCCCGCTGTCATATGACTTGTGTATGTATGTGTGTGTGTGTGTGTGTGTGCGCGTGTGTGTGTGTTCCAAGGTCTCAGGCGTGAAGGGGGGCAAGTGTGTTACATTTGCTGCTCTCACCATCTACAAAGTATCAAACACCGGCAGTTCGATATGGCACCTCAGAGCAAAGGACAGAACCGTATAAAGATTGCCCACTCTTGAAAATTGCCCTGAAAAGATATCATAAAATTAGAATCAGCATTAGAAAACTGAGGAGTGTCGTCATTTTTATGAGATTGTCTGTGACTATAAATTTTGACCAAATTTATATCAAACGAAGACGACAAGACGTGATGATGTTTCTTCCTCACTCCTGACTTGGCAACGTCACCGAGTAGTTATCATGGAGCGGCAGAACGGATTATTCCTCATGTTTCCATGGAGACATTAATGAAGTCAAGCCATTAATTTTACACGTCTGAGCTTTTGTACTTGTACAGTTTGTGCATTTCTTTACCCTTCTCATAATGGCTCTGTTGACAGCAACCTGTTCCACGAGACTTGAGGATCTGAGTTATCTGGAGAACCAAGCGGTCGGCGGGCACAGGGGGTCCGTCCGCAAGATAAACACAGCTGGGCGTGCAAATGAAGACTCCAAAGGTATTTTATATGCTACTGTTGCCAAACAGTAAGCGCAGTGTTGTGTCATCATTTGTGCTGTCATCGCCAGTGGTGGCACATCTCAAGCATAAATACTTGACATAAACAGAGAGAGGTGAAAGTCAAACGGAGTTGAGATGCTGATTGATTGAGATTGAGAGCAAAACATGGACAATAGTGACGTGGAGGAATGTGAACCAGAGCTCAGGAATGAGTAGGACAGTGATGCAACAGATTTGGAGAAGTAAGATATTCCTCATCCGTTACTTGACTAATCAGTAGAGCACCTTAAAAAAACATGTATGTCTTTCCTAAAGATGCCAGCTAACACGTTTTGTAGACTGTGTTTTTTAATGAATGGCCTAAGAAGCAGCATGTTCTCCACGTGCAGGGTACTCTGGTTTCCTCCCACATTCCAAAAACATGCAGGGTACGTTAATGGATAACTCTAAATTGTCCATAGGTGTGATTGTGTGTGCGAATGGTTGTTTGTCTATGTGTGCCTTGCGATTGGCTGGCAACCAGTTCAGGGTGTTTCCTGCTTATTCCCCAAAGACAGCTGGGGTAGGCCCCAGCTAGAACACCCGTGACCTTTGTGGGGATAAGCGGCTCGGATAAAGGATGCTGGTAGGCGCACATATTCTAAAAACTCTAAATTGTGATAAAAAATGCCCAAAGGAAATTGAAATGGCTAATTTGTTGTTAAGAGTTAATCATGTTAATCATGTACTGTAGTTACGGGACTACGAGAATTATTTCATGTTCTCGACTCTAAGAATGATTTGTCTAAACCAAAATCAAACCAAGAGCTGTATAAATCAGGGTGTATTGTATTGTATCCGAACTTTGCTGCCTAATCGGAACAAAACCCACAAATACAATAGATGCATTTTTTTTCACTTGGCATTGAGCATGTTTTATTGGTGAATCATTTTGATAGCATTAAGGTCAAGCATGAGGTAAATTAGGCCAACCATCTTTTGAGTAATACTTAGAGCTAAAAACTATTTCACAGATACTTTCCTTTTTTTTAAAATTAAACGAAACCCACCCAAATTAAGATTTAGATCCACTGCAATGAGTTTAACAACGCAAATGCTTTTTTTCCCCGGCAATCTCTGGCGAGTGATGTCATTTACAGAATGCCGAGTCGCCAGTCAGGCATTTTAATCCATTGTCGATTGATCTGTTAACTGCTCTTTGCTATTGTTATGGATTTTTTCGGCGAAATGCCTCTGCGCTGTGTGACGATGCACTGTTCACATTCAGGCAAACAGTTGTTTGAGTGGCCACAAGAAAAGAATAGGGCACATAGACCACAAAATTGGAACAATACAGTTTCGCTCTCACAAAGCGGCTGAATTTCATGCTGGTGTCAACGAACATCCTGTTTTCCAAGCATTTAGAAGACCTCTGTTTTCTCAACCAGATTTGCAAAAAAAGTAGGTGTGATAATCACTGAGTAACTCCTGCTGTTGTTTATGAAAACGTTTGATTCAAATGACTATGCGTGTAATCCTGTATGAAAACATTCCCTTTCTTCAGGGAGATTGGCCCATTTCAAACAAGCTGACATCATGCTGAAGCCGTTGCTGTTTGAAATTCCCGGCACCACAACGGAAACATCTTTCGTGGGCCGGGTTTGGCTCTTCACGCGTCTGGATGAGGTCTTGAGAAAAACCAGCAACTGCGAGGGAAGAGGGGCCGTCATCGTGGGCAACGCCGGCTCGGGCAAAACTGCTATCATGTGGCGGTTGGTGGCGCTCAGCTGCCATGGCGTGCACACGCAACATGGTGGGCCCAGCATCACTCACAGCCCGAGCTCCTCTCCCAAATGTAAGGTTCACATTATTGCTTATCAAGTTCAAGTTCAAGTCAACTTCATTGTCAAATGTGCTATCTGTGCAGCATACAGCGCAGGTGAAATTTATTTCCTCTCAACCACAGGAGAGAGAGAGGAGCCGCTGCGGGTGCCCGCATTTTCATCAAACCACAAATCAGTCATAAAGTGGATGTTGTACAGTTGAGGTTTCCACGTTACACTTCATTTTAGCTGTGATGCGTGTCATCTTTCACATTCCCGCAATATCGCAGAAAAAAAAGCAGTGTGGTGCATCAGTAAAAATTCATCAATCACCAGCAGTCCGGCATTTCAGACCGGCTCAGTCCGTCACTTGTCAGGCCATCATCGTTATTTTAATCACTTTTCCGACATTGCGAAATTACAGTTCGGCACAAAACTGTTTGCAAGGGTAACAAGAAACAATTTTATTCATTTAAAATGGTTTGGACCATCTCAGAAAAAAAATCCCTCAAAAATCTGACACTATTACAGCTCCTCCAGCCCCTCGTCTTTGCTTTTCGGGTTAGTGACGATTCAGGTGATGGCCGAACATCACTTATTCCATCAGTGTTTCAATGTCTGTCCTCAGTCAGCCAGCAAAACGGGAATCTGTCAGTAACAGATTGACAGATTGCCCTTTAACACGGTGTTTCTACCCAGTTCTGTGAGAAAAAAAAACATGTTTCCATGTAACACACGGGAAAAAAAATAGCATACCAAAAACAGAATCGTTTTACTCATGGGCCAAATTGGATTACTCATGAACACAAAGAGCATGCTAGTACATGAACCTTATTATAGAGATCAGTGAAATCCAATAAATGCTAAAACAGCATCCATGTAGGTTTAATTGGTTCTTTCCTTCCACCATACTGTATCCCTGCTTCGCTCGAGACGCCTTCTTATATATAAATAATAGCTTAAATTGCACTTTGCGCTCTACTCAGGTGGGGAAAGGCAGCGAAAAGCCGTCTCCAAACAAGCCGCCGATTCCCAAAACAACCAGAGTGCTGTTACAGGAGCGGGCGATAGCACAGCACAGCTTGCCAGATGCCTCGCGAACAAGGTACCTTTCAACACCACGTGAGTGCTTGTAGTGTCACACTTGTGAGAGAATATCTCACAATCTAGTCTGGTTGTCTAACCTTCCATCACCGCAGTACAGATTTCACTTCATACACAGAGAACACACAGAAATCATGTTCCAAGTAATGAGCTGCACGTGCTGAATGAATGAGGAGTCAGCTATTTATACCTATACATTTCTTTGGGTATTTTTGCCTTATCAGAAAAATGTTTACAATGTATATTATGTGTGTATGGAGAGACATGATGTGGATCATACCAGAGGTCTGGGGAGGGTTGGGGGGGGTAACTAAGTACAAATACTTTGTCAATGTACTTTAAGTGGGAGTTTGCAGCTGCTGCTGGTTGCATCTCTGCATGGAAGCTTCTGAATTTACTAAGATGGCCTCAATAACAGTTACCATGGGAACTCGTAAGATCACTTGTAGTGGAGGATGTTCAAGAAAAAGTCGCTTGTTGCTAACAGGCTGAATTTTACAAAACTACTGCTAAAAATGAATATGTTTTGCCATAGGTGAAGAGGTAATAGTAGTCATTCATTTGCTAGACAGTCAATGGCATCTATGCTAATTTCTGTTAACTGGTCTCTGGCATTTCACATTATATGTTGTCATTAAGCTGGTGGACTTTTGTTTAACTAAATTGATGCTATCCAGTTACTGTATTTTTTTTTTGACAGCGAGAGAATGACAAGAGTCACTAAAGAATTTGTTTTAAAAAGTAAATTTACTTATCGAGGGTTCGGGAGTTCACTGTATTTGTAAGGGTGGCGTCATCCACGTCTTTTACCTTTTTATTTTGACAGGTGGTCGCTTACCATTTCTGCCAGGCTGACAACACATACACCTGCCTGGTCCCAGAATTTGTTCACAGTGTCGCCGCCCTGCTGGCCAGATCACCACAGCTCACCCCATACAGGGAGCTGCTGATCCAGGAACCTCACCTCCAGAATATGCTCAGCCTGCGCTCCTGTGTCCAAGACCCCATAGCTGCCTTTCGAAAGGGTGTCCTGGAGCCCATGACCAGCTTGCGCAAGGGTAATAAAATCTACACACACGTGCTTATAAAAGTGACTGACACTTGAAGACAAATGCATTGTTGAAGTTTAAAGATCATTCAAAATTTTCGAATTGTGTCATTTTGGAGCAGGAAAATCTCTATTTCTTTGACACTGCAATCTCTGCAATCTCAAATAATAACATTGTATATTTAAAAACCCATTTTCAACCAAATCATCACCAAATTCATCTAACAAATTTCTGCTATCTTAATCCTCACCTCATCTGTGAAACACCATAGCCAGGCTCATGGAAATAAATATTATGGCAATTACACACTCTATTTAACACACATGGAGCAGCAACATATCCATCCATCCATTTCCTGATCCGCTTATCCTCACGAGGGTCGCAGGGGGTGCTGGAGCCGATCCCAGCTATGTTTGGGCAGTAGGCGGGGGACACCCTGAACTGGTTGCCAGCCTATTGCAGGGCAGCAGCAAAATATAAACAGAGAATATAACATTGCTCACAGGCATATGTTTTCTTTGCTCTGCTGGAACAACAGCAATTACTGGAGTTTAGTTGGGGACCTACTCTGCCTCTTCTTCCTGCCCTTAATTATGCAGCATCTTCAAGCTTCAAGAACATCGTATATTTACAAACCAAAATGTTGAACCAAATAATGTTATTGAGTAATACATTTTCAAACAACTGCTACTTAACCACAAGCAGCATACATCCAGCCATCCATTTTCCGATCCACTTATCCTCACAAGGATTGCAGGGGGTGCTGGGGCCTATCCCCAGCTGTCTTCAGGCAGTAGGCGGGGGACACCCTGAAACAGTTGCCAGCCAATCATAGGGCACACAGAGCCGAACAACCATTCACACCCACACTCACACCTAGGGACAATTTAGAGCGTCCAATCAGCCTGCCATGCATGTTTTTGCAATGTGGGAGGAAACCGGAGTACCCGGAGAAAACCCACATAGGCCCGGGAGAACATGCAAACTCCACACATGGAGCTGGAATTGAACCTGGTACCTCTGCACTGTGAAGTTGATGCACTAACCACAGTAGCACCGGGCCGCCGCCCACACGCAGCAGTAACACAAAAACAGAGCATCCAACAAAAGTTCATTCATATTTAATCACCAAAATGTTCAACCAAACCATAGCATGAAAAAAAAATGAATCTGTTATATAGCAATGTGTGCACTCTATGACAGGCTGACCTGAAGTCACTAATTTGGGTCCCAGGAAAGTGAGAAAGTGACGCTTGATCATTTGCATGAGGAAAGAGTCAGTGTTATTTTTGCCCTGGTGTTTCATCAGCATCCCAGCGGATTTCAAGGTCGCTCAATACGCTGAGGCAGAATCGTTGGAATGCTTAGGCCATAATAGCTAGCTCACTGTCTTATGATACAGCCAGTCAAGCTAGATTGATGTGTTTATTATGGCCCAGCCCGACTGAGTCTAAACAAAGGAGTGTTATGTCTCCTCCGTCTCTATTAAGCAGGTTAGGGAGAAAATGAAGAGCCCTTGTGCCTCTTGAGAGCATGTGAGTCCTCATAGCTGCATTGACAGCTTCGCTAATACAAAACAAGATGGAGTTCTTGCCTTCAGGAAAAAAAAAAATACGACAACACCATCTAGTCCTTTTCAACAGGATGTAATCAATAGCATCGGTTTCATCACATAGACTTGCTAGAATACTAAAATGTGCATATTTGAATCACTATTATTATAAAGTACAGTACATAGAGCATATGGGTCATTCCCTTTTTTGGAAAAACGGGCCGCATGTTTTTTAGATGTAGGTACAGTAACATTACTTGATTCATCCTGGTCAACCATTAACGGTACGGTTTTTATGAGATTTTATTCATCATATCGTATATGCTGCTGTGTTTGGCTCAACAACTACTCAGGCAGCTAATAAACATATTTTCAGAAAAGTTCTTTCCAATTAGAAAAAGTAACATGTTACATAAAAACGAATCTACTAAAATGTTCAGAAAAAGAGTTGCAAGGAAAATGCTTATCTAGTTTTCTTTGCTCGAAAATACACGCTGGCTTTGTTCCTATGTGCTCTACTGTCAAGAACAAATCTTGCGATATCATTTAAAAAAGAAAACCTTGGCTATGTCTTTTCCTGATAATATGAGTAGCAGGTTTGCATTGTTTGAGTGCCAGAATTGCGTTGATGCTGGGAGGCACACTTTCACAGCATAATTACCACTATTTGAAATTAAATGTTTTAAGAACGACACGATTGTGAAACTTATTTTATCATTAATATTTGCTCTGTAAGGTAGTCATCATGAGGGATGCTCAAAAACTAGCTGGTGTTTACATACTTTAGAAGATTGGTCTCTGAACAACTATAATTTATACAACAAGTGCCTGTTCTGTATTTTTTATCGCTAACATCCCATCTTTGTTTTGTTTCCACAAGAGAAATATGTGGTGTCGGTACTTCATCATAGACAATTTATTTGCCTTTCCATATGTGTTCAGAGCGAAGGCTGCCTGAAGAAGACTACATCATCTTGGTTGACAGTCTCAACGAAGCCGAATTTCATAAACCAGACTACGGGGATACCATCGCCACCTTCATCACCAAGATCGTCTCCAAGTTCCCTGTCTGGCTCAAGCTGGTGGTCACAGTGAGGACGGGCCTCTTGGTGAGTCCGTCCACAGAGCAAACATCATAATATCATGCAAATCGGCTCCCAAAGGGCACACACACTCCTCCCAAAAAGTTCAGGATATTGGACTTGCGGGGGAAATTCAAGGACTATTCGTCAATGTGCCCGTGCGATTGGCTGGCGACCAGTCCTGGGTGTACTCTTCCTCGACACCAATTAGGACTATTCGCCACCTGAAACCGAACTGACAGAAGCATTTCTGTGGCATTCTTCATGCCATTATCTCTCTGCACTTCCCTTGTTGAGATGTTTGACACACAGTCTTACTTCCATGGCATACACGTTGTGGCTTTTGGCGCACGGTGCCTTTGCTCACTCCGCTTGCTAATCCCGGCAAACAGAGGCTGCATCTGTCAAAAGCCAAAGCCAAAAACTCCAAATGCTGTGTGGATTATAGCGTGAATGCATGTCAGTGCTACGCGGAGTCAGTTGCGAGTCTGGAGCTTGTCAAGTAGCCAGTCGGTTATATAATTGAATTAGTGATTCGGAATGCACCAAATGCATTCGGAGGCCACATTGGCAACAATGTATTACAAGTCAGCAGGCTTTCGATAATTGAAGAAGATGGAAGACACACCTACAATCCTACCTTCCCTGTCATTCTCAGATCTTGTTCGAGCATTCGTCCATAACAAATTTCACTCACTGTTTTGGACGAGTGGCGAGTGGTCCATTCGGTATCTTGGCCTTCAGTGAGGATTTATCCAACTTAATCCCCCCCTTAATACCACGACTGTCACATCACAACTCGTAGAAACATCCGTACTAAACCAAAAAGCAATGTAACAGAACACAATCGTGCTACGAAGCTTATGGAAGTTCACATTCAATATTAATCGAAAAACATAAGAAAAACTCTTTGTGGCTAGAGACCAAGCTTTAATCGTCAAAAACAAATCAAACAAAAAAATACAAGTGACACCACCAGCAAATTGCTGAAAACTGTCTCACTTTGAGATGTGTCACTTCAACATAATGTGGTTCCTCTGAACCAAGACGGGCTTTTGGCACCACTTCGTGGGGTCTCTTAGTGCACAAAAAGAGCGAATAGTCACGTTTTTTTTTTTTTCCCAGATAATGGTGTAAAAAAAAAAATCAGCGAAACAGTAACTTGCGAATAGCGATACTGTATTAAACATTCATGGCTATTGACAGTTACATCTTGCTCTCGTTGGGGCAAAACCCTCATATGTCACAATTTGCTTCTTCTATTATTATTGTTATTCTTATTATTTTACAAATATTTATTATTGGTGAGTCCACGTGTGGGTGATTTTTTGTTTTTTGATTTTATTATTGACCAATGTTTAGTGTTGGAAATGGCTTGTTCACTTTGACGAAGCAATGTTAATAGTTGAGCAAACAAGCCCTTTATGGGGTCTCCTGAAAAGTGATGTTTTGGAGGTAAAAGGATTCCGCCCGACACCAGCGAAATGTCAGATGTATGTATGTTGACTGCAAGGGCTGGCAGAGTGCTAATGCTACAGGCTGGCAGAGTGCTAATGCTACAGGCTGGCATGGTGCCAGGATTTTTTTTCTCTCCTGGGTCCAAGTGAGGGCCTGTGTGTGTGTGTGTGTGTGTGTGGGGGGGGGGGGGGTTCTCAGAAAATAATAGATTTTCATATATGAATATTAGGATGACCAAATGTCCTTTTTTTTCCCGGACGTGCCCACTTTTTTAAATTCTGTCCAGGCATCGTCTGGGAGGATTTTATAAATTCATGAAAATGTCAGTCTTTAATTGGTTCTCTTGGGACCAATTAGCATGCGTTTCTCTTTTTTTTTTTTTTTTTTAAATGAAACGTAGTATTGCTGTTTTTGGTGCGTGTGACATTGACACTAGCGAGGCGGGAAGAACCCAAAGGGAAGGCAAGCAGTAGCAGTCAGGACAAGTCTGTGGAATAGGTGTGTTCAGTTACAAGTGTGAAGACCAACAGTTTGCTGCTGAAAGGAGATGGAACGACATCCCGTTCCTTCGTCTGTGTTTCAACGCTGTGCTTGAAGACACTGGAACGAGAGGTTCGTTATGTTGACTCACAGGAAAATGTTTCAATGTCTAATAAAGGTACTGGCCGGAGAGCTCAAAGCTCATATTGACACAGAAAAAACACCCAAAAAGCTGCATGAGGAGAGAGTTCAAAGAGTGCAAAGTTGTCCTTAATTGTTAGACACTAGGAATACAGGGTGGAGAAGAAAACTACAGACAGAAGTGATGTTTTTTAAAATTATGAGAGTACAGTTTTATTACTGAAGTGGCTTGGATAATGGACGGATGTTTTAGTTTGTATCCATACATGGCAGGCACAATATGTTGAAAAAAATATTGTCATTGTAATAATGGCACTTGCATTGCAGAATGCAAAAGATGTGCACTAAATTCATATGGAAATGCAGGCCTAAGTCTAATTTAGATCAATCAAATCTTTAATCCGCATCGCCACTCACTTGGGGAACAGTACAATATATAATTGGGACATTGCTGCGACTCAAGAATTTATTTACCGTATTTTTCGGATTATACATCGCTCTGGATTATTAATCGCACCAGCCAAAAAATGCATAATTAAGAAGGATAAAACATAAATCGCACTGGACTATAAATCGCATTTTTGGGGGAAATTTATTTGATGAAATCCAACACCACAAACATACATGTCATCTTGAAAGGCAATTTAAAATAAAAATAAAACGAGAGAATAAGCTGAATAAGTGTACGATATGCTAACGTTACATGACGCTTAAACAACGAACTGTGAATTTGCCTGGTATGCTCACGTAACATCTTAAGAGTTATTTAGACAACTATTGCACCAAATCCAAATGAAATCTTCATGCTCGGTGTCATTTTTAAACAACTCCGCCAACTCCGGAGGTACACGATGCAGAGCTTCCTCTTCTACGTCGCTTACGTCAGAGTCATCGTCAGTTGTTTTTCTCAGCGCCAAGTGGAAAGTATCAACACAGGCCGAGAGCACCCTCTTGCGGTTTATCCATCCATCCATCCATCATCTACCGCTTATCCGGGGCCGGGTCGCGGGGGCAACAGCTTTAGCAGGGAAGCCCAGACTTCCCTCTCCCTAACTACTTCTTCCAGCTCTCCCAGGGGGATCCCGAGTCGTTCCCAGGCCAGCTGGGTGACATAGTCTCTCCAGCGTGTCCTGGGTCTTCCTCTGGGTCTCCTCCCGGTGGGACATGACCGGAACACCTCACCGGGGAGGCGCTCAGGAGGCATCCGAATCAGATGCCCAAGCCACCTCATCTGGCTCCTCTCGATGTGGAGGAGAAGCGGCTCGACTCTGAGCCCCTCCCGGATGACTGAGCTTCTCACCTTATCTCTAAGGGAGAGCCCGGACACCCTGCGGAGAAAACTCATTTCAGCCACTTGTATCCGGGATCTCGTTCTTTCGGTCACGACCCATAGCTCGTGACCATAGGTGAGGGTTGGGACGTAGATCGACCGGTAAATTGAGAGCTTCGCCTTTTGGCTCAGCTCCTTCTTCACCACGACAGACCGATACAACGTCCGCATCACAGCAGACGCTGCACCGATCCGCCTGTCGATCTCCCGCTCCCTCCTACCCCAACTCGTGAACAAGACCCCAAGATACTTGAACTCCTCCACTTGGGGTAAGATCTCCTCCCCGACCCGGAGGGGGCACTCCACCCTTTTCCGACTGAGGACCATGGTTTCAGATTTGGAGGTGCTGATTTTCATCCCAACCGCTTCACACTCGGCTGCGAAACGCTCCAGTGAGAGTTGGAGAGCCCCGTTTGAAGGAGCCAACAGCACCACATCATCTGCAAAAAGCAGGGATGAAATACTGAGGCCCCCAAAACGGACCCCCTCAACGCTTCGGCTGTGCCTAGAAATTCTGTCCATAAAGGTTATGAACAGAATCGGCGACAAAGGGCAGCCTTGGCGGAGTCCTACCTCCACTGGAAACGATTCCGACTTACTGCCGGCAATGCGAACCAAACTCTGACATCGGTGGTATAGTGACCGAACAGCCCGTATCAGGGGGTTCGGTACCCCATACCCACGAAGCACCCCCCACAGAACTCCCCGAGGGACACGGTCAAACGCCTTCTCCAAGTCCACAAAACACATGTAGACTGGTTGGGCGAATTCCCACATACCCTCAAGGACCCTGCTAAGGGTGTAGAGCTGGTCCACTGTTCCACGGCCGGGACGAAAACCACACTGCTCCTCCTCAATCTGAGGCTCGACTTCCTGACGGACCCTCCTCTCCAGCACCCCTGAATAGACCTTACCAGGGAGGCTGAGGAGTGTGATCCCTCTGTAGTTGGAACACACCCTCCGGTCCCCCTTTTTAAAAAGAGGGACTACCACCCCAGTCTGCCAATCCAGAGGCACTCTCCCTGTTGTCCACGCGATGTTGCAGAGGCGTGTCAACCAGGACAGCCCCACAACATCCAGAGCCTTGAGGAACTCCGGGCGGATCTCATCCACCCCTGGGGCCTTGCCACCGAGGAGCTTTTTAACCACATCGGTGACTTCAACCACAGAGATAGGAGAGCCCACCTCAGAGTCCCCGGGCTCTGCTTCCTCCAAGGAAGGCGTGTTGGTGGAGTTGAGGAGGTCTTCGAAGTACTCTGCCCACCAGTTCACAACGTCCCGAGTCGAAGTCAGCAGCGCCCCATCCCCACTGTACACAGTGTTAGTGGTGCACTGCTTCCCCCTCCTGAGACGTCGGATGGTGGACCAGAATTTCCTCGAAGCCGTCCGGAAGTCGGCTTCCATGGCCTCACCGAACTCTTCCCACGCTCGGGTTTTTGCCTCGGCGACCACCGAAGCCGCGGCCCGCTTGGCCAATCGATACCCGTCAGCTGCCTCTGGGGTCCCACAGGCCATAAAGGCTTGATAGGACTCCTTCTTCAGCTTGACGGCATCCCTTACTGCTGGTGTCCACCAGCGAGTACGGGGGTTGCCGCCACGACAGGCACCAACCACCTTACGGCCACAACTCATATTGGCCGCCTCAACAATAGAGGCACGGAACACGGTCCACTCGGGCTCAATGTCCCCCGCCTCCCCCGGAACATGGGAAAAGCTCTGTCGGAGGTGGGAGTTGAAACTCCTTCTGACAGGGGATTCCGCCAGACGCTCCCAACAAACCCTCACTATACGTTTGGGTCTGCCAGGACGGACCGGCATCTTCCCCCACCATCGGAGCCCACTCACCACCAGGTGGTGATCAGTTGACAGCTCCGCCCCTCTCTTCACCCGAGTGTCCAGAACATGTGGCCGCAAATCCGATGATACAACAACAAAGTCGATCATCGAACTGCGACCTAGGGTGTCCTGGTGCCAAGTGCACATATGGACACCCTTATGTTTGAACAAGGTGTTCGTTATGGACAATCCGTGACGAGCACAGAAGTCCAATAACAAAACACCACTCGGGTTCAGATCGGGGGGGCCGTTCCTCCCAATCACGCCCCTCCAGGTCTCACTGTCATTGCCCACGTGAGCATTGAAGTCCCCCAGCAGAACAAGGGAGTCCCCAGCAGGAGTACTCTCCAGCACACTCTCCAAGGACTCCAAAAAGGGTGGGTATGCTGAGCTGCTGTTTGGTGCATATGCACAAACAACAGTCAGGACCAGTCCCCCCACCCGCAGGCGGAGGGAGGCAACCCTCTCGTCTACCGGTGTGAACCCCAATGTACAGGCACTGAGCCGGGGGGCAATGAGTATGCCCACACCTGCTCTGCGCCTCTCACCGTGAGCAACTCCAGAGTGGAAGAGAGTCCAACCCCTCTCGAGAGAACTGGTACCAGAACCCAGGCTGTGTGTGGAGGCAAGTCCGACTATATCCAGTCGGAAATTCTCTGCCTCACACACCAGCTCGGGCTCCTTCCCTGCCAGAGAGGTGACATTCCATGTCCCAAGAGCTAGCTTCTGCAGCCGAGGATCGGACCGCCAGGCTCCCCGCCTTTGGCTGCCGCCCAGCTCACATTGCACCCGACCCCTTTGGCCCCTCTCATGGGTGGTGAGCCCATGGGAAGTGGGACCCACGTTGCCTCTTCGGGCTGTGCCCGGCCGGGCCCCATGGGTGTAGGCCCGGCCACCAGGCGCTTGCCAACGAGCCCCACCTCCAGGCCTGGCTCCAGAGGGGGGCCCCGGTGACCCGCGTCCGGGCAAGGGAAACCTTGGTCCATATATTTTGCTCATCATAAGGGGTCTTTGAGCCGTGCTTTGTCTGGCCCCTCACCTAGAACCTGTTTGCCATGGGTGACCCTGCCAGGGGCATCAAGCCCCAGACAACTTAGCTTCTAGGATCATTGGGACACACAAACCCCTCCACCACGGTAAGTCGACGACTCACGGAGGGGCTCTTGCGGTTTAATGTGAAAATAACATGTGATGTGTACAATGTGTTAACCATTTCACACATAAATCGCTCCTGAGTATAAGTCGCACCCGCGGCCAAACCATGAAAAAAAACTGCGACTTATACTCCGGAAAATATGGTAGATAAGAATACAGTCCATTTATTTTTTTCCGCATGAAAAAAATTATTTCTTTGTTAGATAATAAAGATGTAATTTCTTTCGGTACATGTTAAATATTGCAATATCATAGATATTGTAAAATGCAACACGCGTATTGTATATTGCGTGTTTTTCCAAAATAATGCAGCCTTACTTTAAATTATTAAGAGTTATAATGTATGAGAGCCTTGAGCATCATTTTAGGAGCTCGAGGCCGAGGCGAGTGCCGTCTTTTTTGGAAATCAAAATATTGTCACCCTAATATATAAAGGGGGCGGAGCGGGTGTGTGCATGGCTTCAGGTATGCTAAGTAGGTTCCAACAAATCTTGCCGTGACCAACAATCAGAAACGGAATAATGCTGATATTATTGTCGATCAGCAAACTGGCCCTGGGAGGTAAATTAAAATCTGACAATCCCATTGCCAAATTCGTTTACATGGGCGAGCACATGTCACTGATGGGGTACGCCTGTCTCTCGGAATGGGCCAGCACTCTTGATTCTGAACACCAGGGTGGGCAGATGAGGTTGACGTGGCAACAAATGACTGAACAAAAATCTGTCATTCACTTTTGCCAGAAGCAGTGTAGCTAAGCAGAAGGCTACCAATGCTACTGCTACTTTAGTGCAGAGAAGGCCTTGCTAGCCGTGACCTAAGAAGAAGCCTGTGAGCTGTGCTGCAGCTTGAGTCATTGCCACACTGTTCACAGTCCTGCATGCCATGGCTCTGCGTGACTTAGCGACATCTGAGCAATGGGTACTGATTGAAGTGCTTTTAGCTGTGCACTAAAGACCTGGTGTAGAATTCTTTACATGCTGAATCCCATTATGACAGGTGTTTCAATGAGTCGACAATAACAACTAAAATGCGCACTTTCTGTAGAAACTGCACATTAATGCGTAAGAGCTGACTCCGAACTGAAATGTCATGGAATTGTTTGAAATGTTGAACATGATACCTGAAGTTGAAATGGTTCAAATCTGTCAGGTAATGTGGAAGTTCAACTCAACTCACTTCACAAGTAGCAGTTTTACAGATCGAGCAAGATTTTTTTTTGTTGACGTTTACTGGAAAAGTGAACATAAGTAAGTAATAATATAGTAATAATAATAAATAAGAATTACACATTGTGGGTGGCACACAGTGCACAGCAACACATGTCGACAGACAAATATGTCAGTCCTCACAGGAATATATTCCTTATCCTCTGTAGTAGACAACTATTACTGCAGTTTACTGAGTCAGGTGTGAAACTCTTCATGTATTATGCATGTCTGCAATATTGCACAGCTCTGTCTGGCTGAGCTGGAATGGATTAACCCTTCCACTGCCAGCCGAGGTAAAAACTATTGACCTTTGCACTTCTACAGCTGTCAATAGCATTCTTTTCGACGGGGATATATGATTTGAGATATGATTTTTAGGTACGATTGTGTTCAAGGTACACATCTAAATTGTGAGTCGAGGCACCGTTGTTTCTAATATGTAAATATGTAGCATCTCTTAATTTGGGAATAATCTTGTGAAAAGTGTGGAATTTTGTGAATGTGGGAATTATTGGAATGTGGAAAATAGGCTGCAAGATGCCCTAAATGAGGTGAACAGTTTGAATATCGATTGGAAAAGATGGGGAACTTTTTCTTTAACATTGAATGGCTTATTCTCTTATGTAACACTAAAATTTTGTAAATCTTTTGCCATTTGGATAACTGTAATCAATTGAGAAATGTGGAGGACTGGAAGGAAGTGGGCGGAATAAAAAGAATTTGGGTGCCGAATATAATAATCTGAATGAATTGTATGGAATATGGAAAACAATAAGGAAAATCATTATAAATTATGTAATATGATAATACATTCTCATAAATAGGCATACGAAATTTCAATATGAAAATGTAATCAATTGTATGCTGTAATTACTGGATTTTCCCCCCTCTCTCTCTTGCAGGAAATAACCACCCTGCTCCCGTTCTCTGGCATCTCGCTGGACATTCTGCCCGACAGCAGCGACCTGGGAGCTGACCTCAGTGACTACATCCATCACCGGGTGAACGGCAGCGCCCAAATCGCGGCCAATGTCACCACGGCCACGGGCTCCGCCCCCGACCCGCTGCTCCTCAGCAAATTCAGCAGTCACCTGACCACACGCAGCAATGGCTCCATCCTCTACCTGCAGCTGACCCTGGATCTGTTTCACAAAGGACATCTGGCACTAAAAGGGGGAAACTACCTGGTTGTGCCCGTGTCACTATCGGAGGTCAGCCGGTCAATAGTTCACAGTGTGTGTGCTGTTCAAATAGACATTTACTTGGTTTGATCGAGAGGTTCTTTTTTTCTGTGGTTGAGTTCTGTTGGTGAGTGCGAGAGGGTTTTTGGTGTGTGTGTGTGAGGTTTTTGGTGAGTGTGATGTTCTTTTTTTGTGTGTTAGTTTGCTTTTTTTGTGAAGGCAAACACTTTTTGGTGCATGTGAGGGGTTTTCTGTTGTTTGTGATAGTTGGTGGGTGTAAGAGTATTTTGTAGGTTTCAGATTATTCTGGTGTGAGTAAAGGTTTTTGTGTAAAATGTATTTTGGTGAGTGAAATTTTTTTGTGTGAAAGGTTTTGGTGAGTGTAAGTGTTTTTTGTAGGTTGATAGTTTTTTCAGGGTATGTTTCAGGTGTTAGGTGAGTGTGAGAGGTTTTATGGTGAGAATGAGTTTTTTGTAAACAATGTAAGCGTTACTTTGCGTGAATTTTTTTGGGTTCATGTTTTTTATGGTCAATCGAGGCTTGGGGTGATTGGCTGAGTTTTTTTCTCCTTGTGAGGATTTTTTTACATGAGCAAGAGGTTTTGTATGTGTATGTGAGCGAGAGTTTGTTGTGTGCGACTGTTTTCTGGGTGAGCCTGAGAGTTTTTTTGCAAGTATGGCACAGGTATTTTGGTATGTGGTCAAATGTTCCATTTTAAAAAAAGGACATGCTGTGCTACAAAACATTTGCCCTTCGCTCAAAGTTTTCATTTTAAATTTTATCCAAGAAATTCAGGTTTTTTTCCTCAAGCAAGCCATCAATAAAAGTTAACAGCATGCTGTTGAACGTGTTCCGGGGAACAAATCCCTGAGAAGAAAACACTGGAGTTCCCGCAAAAGTGCATTTGTTGATGATGAATGAGGCCCAAAGTTGACAAAAACCAAAAGAACCGCAAACAACCATGGGATAGGATATGTGTGTGTGTGTGTGTGTGTGTGTGGACAGGGGCGTGGGGATGCTTCCATTGTTCCAAAATGTTGTGGACAAACACAAAGTTGTCAAATCTGTGATCAAGGATGAAAGCTCTAGAAAGGGCACGGAAATAGCTTCCAGCCAGTTACGGACGCGTTTTGATGTTGCATAATCACCAATATGAGAGAGAGCAGCAGATGAGCAAGGCCTGAAAGCAGGACGAATTTATGACTGCACGAAAGCTTTGCATGCTTGCCATGCTAAATGCAAAGTGTTTGTTTGTTCGGGAATCATTATTTAGTATATGCTGAACTATGCAGAACTTTTCATCGTATTATTATTTCACCAATTTATGCCACTCTACTCCTTCCACATTTCTCAGTCGAAATGAACTTTAAAATATTTACCTCGTTCAGTATATCTGGGGACCCTATTTTCTTATCTCTCCAATTCATTCTTTTCCCTCATTTTCACATTTTATATGAAGAGGAGCCTACTGAAATGAATGGAGAACTGATTCATCCAATTTGGGGAAATAGAAAAGTATTCTTCACATGCCCCACATTTGCAAATTGTTCATTATGCCACATTGACATGCACTGTCTAGTTTTAGGATCGCTGCCTATCTGTCATCAGCGGTAATTTTAAGATGTGAACCTGTGTTAGGTGTACCTGCTGATGTGCCGCGTGAGCTTCCAGGACCAAGACATATTTGAGCGAGTGCTTCCGGTGCTAAATGTGGCCCTGGCGTCGTTGCACCCGCTGACGGATGAGCAAATGTTCCGGGCACTCAATGCGGGCAGCGTGAGGGGTGAGCTGGAATGGAAGGACTTTCGTCAGAGATTAGACAGCCTGGCTGGATTCATGGTGAGACTCGGAGCTGGTCGCGAGCAAAATGACATTTTGGGCCCCTCTATTTGTGCCCAAAATATTGATTCTTCAACATTCAAAGACTAATGATGTAACTGAACACGAAAGCCTAAACGAAGTGGCAAAACATCAAATATAAAGTTGAATAAATAGGTCTTATCTCACAGGTCCGCCATATTGAATGTGCTTAGTAAAAATGCTTCAGAATCATTTGCTGCTTCGAGATATACCGACCGTTTTACAGAGAGTCAAATATCTTGGGATCGCCACTGCTTTAATTTTGCTCGAAAAGATTCTACAAACATACTGTAGATAGTTCTGAAACACAGAGGCACCAAGTACAAAAGATTGTATTTTTCTATCTGATGATTATAATTGTTCACCCCTAATATTTACAGTACGATATTCAGTTGGTAAGCACCAAGCGCCTGTTATTTAAATCTACAAGGAAGGGCAATTAAGGACAAACCTGCCTTTTGGGAAGCCGACTAATTAAAGTTCACAAGTATTTGTGTGTCTTGCACCTGCCGGCAGGTGAGACGCAGAGACGGCACACGCATGCTGTGCCATCCCTCCTTCAGAGAATGGCTCGTTTGGAGGGCAGATGGAGAAAGCACCGACTTCCTCTGCGACCCAAGGTCAGACTGAACACCAGAATACAGTGAACCCACGTTTATGAAGTGGCATAATTCCAGATCCGCGACCCTAGTGAGGATCAAGCGGCTCGGAAGATGAATGAATGAATGAATAATTCCAGATAGGTGAAACTCTGGAATATAGAGTGACCATATTAAAAACAACAAATCACTTTAAAACACACTTTAAAAAGTATTTGTTAGTAGCTGTGCTGTCGAGAAATGGGAAATGTATAACATCACTTTGAGGAACTGAAAAGAAGACTCTTGCTCACACAATTCTCCACATAAGATTCAATGTGACAATGGAAGTTTTTGTTTGGTGAAACTGCACGCATGTCTACAGGAGCGGCCACGCTCTCCTGGCGTTCATGTTCTCCAGACAGGACGGCAAGCTGAACCGTCAGCAGACCATGGAACTGGGACACCACATCCTCAAGGCTCACATTTTCAAGGTGAGCAAGTCTGTGAACTGGATCTCTCTTGGGTCTCTTTAGACCTCAGCCAGGGCCAAAACACCCGTATCCTGTAGAAATGATAAAATCTGGGCCTGTTTCGTTAAATTCTGGGATATTATTCTATTGTATGAATGACAACAGGTAGGAAGCACACTAAGTTGTTGTGCTTGTCACCGAATGTCACAATCATAGATAGACGAACAAGTATACGTACATTATTTATTGTTACCAAAATGAAATGGTGTCTCCCTTATCTGTACCACAAACGGGTTGTTGCTTTTTCAGTTACACAGATAACCTACAATAGATACCTAAATAACACGTGCATGTGCAAAACATAAAGACACACTTGAAGGCAATTAAAAAATCTGAGGCTTTTATACCTCGACACCATTCATATTCTGCATCGCACAATATTACATTTCTCTCTTTCCCTTTTGGTTCGACAGGGTCTGAGTAAAAAAACCGGGGTGTCCTCCACTGTCCTGCAGGCCATGTGGGTGAACTGCAGCACAGACAGCCTGTCCGCTGCACTCGCATCACTAAGGAACCTGTACACGCCCAATATCAAGGTGACATTTGACATGCATACGGCTGCAAAATTGTATTTTCAGCGGGAAAAAATGGGAATAAACTAGAAAATGTTTTTTTAGAGCCGGGCCGGTGGATTTTCTTTTTTTGTTGAGGCGGATGCCGATTCTGATATTTGGCCGAGTGAAATTCCGATTATCGGATTTTTCATTCAGCCGATTAATATTTAAAAATATATCATGAATAAAATAATTTTAAATCTTGCAACAAAAATATGACTTACAGACAGAACATTTGACTGCTTTGCAATACTTTATCCTTTATCGTTTAACGGAACAGAGAAAAATAGCCAAAATGCCATAATGTGTTAAAAGGTCAAGTGTGATGTAATGTTAGAAAATCCCAAATGAAATGTCTGTATGGCAAAAGTAATTCAAAAAAATACATGAAATAAAGAATGAAAAAAATATATTAATATATTTTGTAAATTTGACAAAGTAATCCTTTTCCCGAAGTGAGATCGTGATGAGCGACAAACCCGCAAGTGTGACGTCACATCAAGACAACAATAGCGGGGCTCGCTATGGAAAATACACAAAGCCAGTCAGAAATCGCTTTGGAAAGTGACGTTTCAAACTTATCTGAGGGGATCCGCGTGTTTGAAGAGTTGGAGGAAGAGGAGGTTTTTGGCAAGATGTATGTTGGACCATACATGTACGAGCCAGATGCTCAGGATGCGGAAAATGTTGTGCCCGAACGGCCGGACATGGAGTAGAAGTGAGACGTGGAAAGAAATATTGCCTGATTTGAAAAGTACTATTTGGGCGGGCCCTACTTAAGACACACTTAATATGCTTTAGTATCTTCTGGTCGGTTCTGGTCCCAATGCCTTGGGTTTGACACCTGTGTTGTACGGCATCCCGTTAATCTCAGTTAGGGCAGGCGCGGCAGTGATAGCCAATACTCAATCACACACAAGCCTGATTTATAAGAACATATCACCTCTCTGGGGAGTTCAATAAAATGATGACCTTCACAAAGGGAGGTCTATTATGCGTGCACATTTGTTCAGTGCAGTGAGAAGCTATTCAGAGACCCCCCCCCAAAAAAATCATATAATTATGGGGTGTGATGTATAGAATTTTGATGGGAAAAAAAATACTCCATTTTACAAAAAGGCTGAAACATAAAGTGTGGATGCACTGTCAATTCTCCTTCTACGTCCTGTAGGTGAGCCGTCTGCTGATGCTTGGTGGCGCCAATGTGAGCTGGTTTACTGAGGTGGTGGGACACGCCCCCATTCTGGCCGTCCACGCCCACCTTGGACATGTGGAGATGGTGGGGCTGTTGATGGAAATGGGCGCAGCCGTAGATGTGAGCACAGACAACGGCGTGACACCTCTGTGCCTGGCGGCAGCCGCGGGACACACGGATGTTGTCAGCCTGCTCTGCAAGAAAGGGGCCAAGGTCTGTAGCTCATGTCTTGTGTTTGTGCGTGTGTGTGTGTGTGTTGTGTATCTATAGAAAACCCTTTGAGCTTAACATCCTGCTTATGGTCCATGTACTACTTCAGTTTATGTTCTCACTAGTAAGACAATTAATCTTTCTTTCTGCAACTACAACCACTTTTTGCCTATTAGTAGCACCTTGCACCGACATTTTAAAATCTGGACAATTTTCGGAGAACCGCAATGTCAGTCCCAGTTCCACTTGATTCTTGATGCCCAACTCTACTTCTGGTACTACGAGTAACGTCTTACATTCGAATGGTTAAAATGTAGCACTTCATTTGTAGTACTGGTACTAGTACTAGAGTGCAATTCAACTAGTGTACAATGTTGCCTCACTAGTAACATGTACCGGTAGTTGTTCTACTAGTGTGCAAACACACCTTAGAGTAGTGTGGAAAAAGTGTAGCAAGACAGTCATCCAAGTGGCTTCAGGCAGCGAGTGGACAGTCCTAGTCCATGGAATTTAAGATGAATATCAAGGATCTGGCGTAAATGCTCAAACGGCCCCAGGCAATTGGCTGGCTGGCCTGCCCTGTTGCGGCATCTATTCTGGGAGACAGATGACAACAGCAGACTTCATCTAGGCCAATGTGTTGGAAGCAATGCCCGGGACCAGCGCAAATCCCTCGGCGTGCTCCTCTATTTGCCAGGTGGGCCAGGCTGATAAGAATGGCCAGTGCGCGCTGCTCCACGGTGCGTTGAAGGGCCACACGGAGATCATCAGCATCTTACTGGGACAGGACTGGGGGCCCGAAAACGCCGCTGATCCACAGCAGCACCAGATAACCACTGGGAAAAAGCAGGCCGTACAGCAAGCGGTCACAGCTGCAGCCAGTGTAGGACACACACAGGTACACAACACCGATGACAAACTCTTTTATCATCATTATTTATTTTTTAACAGAATTTTCCAAATGAAACTCTCATTTCATGGCACCACTGTACAGTGAACCCCTCATTTCTGGCAGGGCATCAGACAAACATTTTTTACTTGGAGCACTGTAGGCCGTAACTCCAAGCTTTAAGAGCACTGGATGAAAATTTAGGGGCGCACACGGTAAACTGTCAATTTACCGCTGCATTTTCCCTGTGTTACTGATAAAAACAATCTTTTCAAATCATGTTTTACTGCGCAGGTTTTGACACAACATACAGTCAACCCTAAGTATAAGCTATACATCTTAAATACGTATAAATGTAAAGCCGCAAGTATCCTCAGCAAATTTCACTCTGTGAGCATATTTGCAGTCGTATGGAATTGGTTTGCCTGATTTCGGTGCCTTCAGCATCTGTTCAGTTCCCACTCAACGGCAGTGTAAATGTGAGAGTGAACGGCTGTCTGCCTGTGTGTCTGTAAATTGAAGCTAATGACATGAAACGCACCCGGACTTTCTTGCATCATCACGACATTCTGGTTTGTTCGGTTCTAAGTCTTTTGATTCCCAAGTATGGAGCAGAAAGGTATCCAAATAAAAAAATAAAATAATCAAAATATTTTCTGGTCCCATTTGCACAAGTGGATGACAAATTTACTCGCACTGTCCCATACTTTAAAAGCAAAATGTCACTATTTAGGGGCAGTCTGGAAACTTGTTTGGGATTTAGCATTTCCAATTGGACTTATTTGCAGATTTGTTTTTTCTAAGATATTCATCTGAATCACTATTTTTGTGCTCAGGCAAAAGCAATAACAGTACTGCTTTGATCTGGCAGCATCTTGTTGCCAAGGAACCACATTGAAGTCAGTTGAGGAGCTTCATTTAGGTCTAATTTGTCCTCATTTGTTGACATTTACAAGCAACGATCTTATACAGTGAAACCGTGCGAGTTCACAGTGTGAAATGTTGGTCTATTGTTTGACCTGGTCCAGAAATAGAAACAACGGTAATACACAGGTTAATTACACCTTCTGCCATCTAGTGAAAACACGTTTACTTGTCACACTATTTGCCGCTCGCATTGATAGATGAGAATGGAATAACTGTAATTTTCTGACCGATTCAGCGGAATTAGTTATTTTCCTGGAGAAGTGCTTGGGGAATTACTGATGTGGAGCACAGTGTCCGTCCTGGCTTTCATTGAGATGTTGTTTATTTATTTTTGATCTGTACATGGCAGAGCGAGGAGACTTAATTGTGTGTTTTTTTTCTGCAGGTGGTAAAGAGCCTGCTGGACTTGGAAGATGAACAGCTGGCAGTGCAGATGGACGCTCACGATTCTCTCTGGGGAGAAACGGGTGCGCTTCTTCCATCACTCACCTCCATTTAGCGTTCTCCCTTCCTTCTGTGTGCTACTTTCTTCCATTTGACCGGCCTGATATAAGAGTTAGTTTTGTGCTATATAAAAACCTTCCAGCCTCAGATGTGCATGTACAGTAAAGTTATTTGTCTGAAATGATCGACATCAATTAGTCTGAGGTAGAATTCTGCAAAAAATAGAAGAGAACCACAATTTTGTGCCTACCTATGGTTCTACTGTTATGAACTGTTGATGCAGTTGTTTTGGTGTGAAAATGGAGAGCTTCACATTCATCAGGACGAATGTGCCGTTCTGCCACATTTGCAGCACGTCTTCGTCAATTGTAACACACTTTATCCATTATTGCAAATGCAAGCGCAGTTTAGCTCCATTTCCTGAAAGCATCGCAGAGGTCTCTGCTGTCAAGCTGTACTCGCAGCTCCATTAGAGAGTAATTCTATTACGCTGTACTCTCCAGTGCCACGGTGATGAGATGGAAAGCTTGTTTCCATGAAGTAGCCTCTCAAATGTTCACATTTGCATGACCAGTAATCTTTGTTGTGCTTGAAGAAATGCTGGCAGGGCCGTGACAGAGGTGCTCGCATTCACTTTCAGCCAATTTGAACAGTCGCTTATAGAGGCCTCAGTGGTCAGATTCCTTCATGCTTGGGTGTCATTTTATTGTCCTGTTTGGTGACTGCGACCTGCTGGCTGCCTTTTCATTACTGCTCCACTTAGATGCAAAACTCAAATGCTAACAGTGCATTGTTATTTATTATTTTTTAATGATTAGTAGTGCTTTGTGACTTTTGCAATGTACTTTCTCATGTCAAGTATTACATGAGAGTATTACAAAGTTTGAATGGTCTGAATTGGATACGAAATGTGGAAGTAGTAATAGTAACGTCTATATTTTTGGGTGCAGAATAATGTGAATGCCATTCAGCATTTACATACCAACATACTAATTTGCCTTTAAAAAGCGATTATTTTGCTGCTCCTCTGGTGTGGTTACTGGAAGAGAACATCCTACGTCACAGTGCACAAGTCCTGATTGAAAACAGTTACATTTTGTTTGCGAGGCTAAGTATGATAAATGGCCTCTTCCTTTAGTTTCTACTTCTGTCTCCGTGATAAATTCTTGTCCACCTTATCTCATCGCAGCACTCTCTCTTTTCAGTGCTGAGTGCAGCAGCAGGCAGGGGGAGGCTGGATGTGTGCATGCTCCTTTTGGACCGAGGCGCAGGCCTGGAGGTGCCAAACCGCAGAGGGATGGTCCCCCTCCTAAGCGCAGCCAAACACGGACACACACAGGTGACAAGACACACTGAGTGCAACTGCATTGTGCTACTTGATTTTCTGATGGACAATTTATATCATCATAGCAACAAGACTCACATTCGTCGAGCCAAACCTTTGGATCTCCAAAACCATAATTTTTCAAGAGATCAAAATAATGATAGTCTTGTTGCGCCATGAATACTGCATCATCAAAGAGAGCAAGTCAATTTTGACACTTTAGATTCATCCATCCATCCATCCATCCATCCATCCATCCATCCATCCATCTTCTACCGCTTATCCGGGGCCGGGTCGCGGGGGCAACAGCTTTAGCAGGGAAGCCCAGACTTCCCTCTCCCTAGCTACTTCTTCCAGCTCTCCCCAGGGGATCCCGAGGCGTTCCCAGGCCAGCTGGGTGACGTAGTCTCTCCAGCGTGTCCTGGGTCTTCCTCGGGGTCTCCTCCCGGTGGGACATGCCCGGAACACCTCACCAGGGAGGCGCTCAGGAGGCATCCGAATCAGATGCCCAAGCCACCTCATCTGGCTCCTCTCGATGTGGAGGAGAAGCGGCTCGACTCTAAGCCCCTCCCGGATGACCGAGCTCCTCACCTTATCTCTAAGGGAGAGCCCGGACACCCTGCGGAGAAAACTCATTTCGGCCGCTTGTATCCGGGATCTCGTTCTTTCGGTCACGACCTATAGCTCGTGACCATAGATGAGGGTTGGGACGTAGATCGACCGGTAAATTGAGAGCTTCGCCTTTTGGCTCAACTCCTTCTTCACCACGACAGACCGATACAACGTCCGGATCACAGCAGACGCTGCACCGATCCGCCTGTCGATCTCCCGCTCCCTCCTACCCCCACTCGTGAACAAGACCCCAAGATACTTGAACTCCTCCACTTGGGGTAAGATCTCCTCCCCGACCCAGAGGGGGCACTCCACCCTTTTCCGACTGAGGACCATGGTTTCAGATTTGGAGGTGCTGATTTTCATCCCAACCGCTTCACACTCGGCTGCGAAACGCTCCAGTGAGAGTTGGAGAGCCCCGTTTGAAGGAGCCAACAGCACCACATCATCTGCAAAAAGCAGGGATGCAATACTGAGGCCCCCAAAACGGACCCCTTCAACGCTTCGGCTGCGCCTAGAAATTCTGTCCATAAAAGTTATGAACAGAATCGGCGACAAAGGGCAGCCTTGGCGGAGTCCTACCCCCACTGGAAACGATTCTGACTTACTGCCGGCAATGCGAACCAAACTCTGACATCGGTGGTATAGTGACCGAACAGCCCGTATCAGGGGGTTCGGTACCCCATACCCACGAAGCACCCCCACAGAACTCCCCGAGGGACACGGTCAAACGCCTTCTCCAAGTCCACAAAACACATGTAGACTGGTTGGGCGAATTCCCACATACCCTCAAGGACCCTGCTAAGGGTGTAGAGCTGGTCCACTGTTCCACGGCCGGGACGGAAACCACACTGCTCCTCATCAATCTGAGGCTCGACTTCCTGACGGACCCTCCTCTCCAGCACTCCTGAATAGACCTTACCAGGGAGGCTGAGGAGTGTGATCCCTCTGTAGTTGGAACACACTCTCCGGTCCCCCTTTTTAAAAAGAGGGACTACCACCCCGGTCTGCCAATCCAGAGGCACTCTCCCTGTTGACCACGCGATGTTGCAGAGGCGTGTCAACCAGGACAGCCCCACAACATCCAGAGCCTTGAGGAACTCCGGGCGGATCTCATCCACCCCTGGGGCCTTGCCACCGAGGAGCTTTTTAACCACATCGGTGACTTCAACCACAGAGATAGGAGAGCCCACCTCAGAGTCCCCGGGCTCTGCTTCCTCCAAGGAAGGCGTGTTGGTGGAGTTGAGGAGGTCTTCGAAGTACTCTGCCCACCAGTTCACAACGTCCCGAGTCGAAGTCAGCAGCGCCCCATCCCCACTGTACACAGTGTTAGTGGTGCACTGCTTCCCCCTCCTGAGACGTCGGATGGTGGACCAGAATTTCCTCGAAGCCGTCCGGAAGTCGGCTTCCATGGCCTCACCGAACTCTTCCCACGCTCGGGTTTTTGCCTCGGCGACCACCGAAGCCGCGGTCCGCTTGGCCAGTCGATACCCGTCAGCTGCCTCTGGGGTCCCACAGGCCATAAAGGCTCGATAGGACTCCTTCTTCAGCTTGACGGCATCCCTTACTGCTGGTGTCCACCAGCGAGTACGGGGGTTGCCGCCACGACAGGCACCAACCACCTTACGGCCACAACTCAGATTGGCCGCCTCAACAATAGAGGCACGGAACATGGTCCACTCGGGCTCAATGTCCCCCGCCTCCCCCGGAACATGGGAAAAGCTCTGTCGAAGGTGGGAGTTGAAACTCCTTCTGACAGGGGATTCCGCCAGCCGCTCCCAACAAACCCTCACGATACGTTTGGGTCTGCCAGGACGGACTGGCATCTTCCCCCACCATCGGAGCCTACTCACCACCAGGTGGTGATCAGTTGACAGCTCCGCCCCTCTCTTCACCCGAGTGTCCAGAACATGCGGCCGCAAATCCGATGATACAACTACAAAGTCGATCATCGAACTGCGGCCTAGGGTGTCCTGGTGCCAAGTGCACATATGGACACCCTTATGTTTGAACAAGGTGTTCGTTATGGACAATCCGTGGCGAGCACAGAAGTTCAATAACAAAACACCACTCGAGTTCTGATCGGGGGGGCCGTTCCTCCCAATCACGCCCCTCCAAGTCTCACTGTCATTGCCCACATGAGCATTGAAGTCCCCCAGCAGAACAAGGGAGTCCCCAGCAGGAGTACTCTCCAGCACACCCTCCAAGGACTCCAAAAAGGGTGGGTATGCTGAGCTGCTGTTTGGTGCATATGCACAAACAACAGTCAGGACCCGTCCACCCACCCGAAGGCGGAGGGAGGCAACCCTCTCGTCTACCGGTGTGAACCCCAATGTACAGGCACTGAGCCGGGGGGCAATGAGTATGCCCACACCTGCTCTGCGCCTCTCACCGTGAGCAACTCCAGAGTGGAAGAGAGTCCAACCCCTCTCGAGAGAACTGGTACCAGAACCCAAGCTGTGTGTGGAGGCAAGTCCGACTATATCCAGTCGGAAATTCTCTGCCTCACACACCAGCTCGGGCTCCTTCCCTGCCAGAGAGGTGACATTCCATGTCCCAAGAGCTAGCTTCTGCAGCCGAGGATCGGACCGCCAGGGTCCCCGTCTTTGGCTGCCGCCCAGCTCACATAGCACCCGACCCCTTTGGCCCCTCTCATGGGTGGTGAGCCCATGGGAAGTGGGACCCACGTTGCCTCTTCGGGCTGTGCCCGGCCGGGCCCCATGGGTGTAGGCCCGGCCACCAGGCGCTTGCCAACGAGCCCCACCTCCAGGCCTGGCTCCAGAGTGGGGCCCCGGTGACCCGCGTCCGGGCAAGGGAAACCTTGGTCCATATATTGTAGTCATCATAAGGGTCTATGAGCCATGCTTTGTCTGGCCCCTCACCTAGAACCTGTTTGCCATGGGTGACCCTGCCAGGGGCATAAAGCCCCAGACAACTTAGCTCCTAGGATCATTGGGACACGCAAACCCCTCCACCACGGTAAGGTGACGGCTCACGGAGGGGCACTTTAGATTGTTCAAAAATTTGTCAAAATAACGGAGCCAGGTGGACTCACCAATAGGATAAATATGTGGAAAAAAACATGTATTTGACCAAAATTGTACCTATCGGGTTTTGGCGCAACACCAATCATATGCGACTTGCTTAATACTGACTAATAACTGATTGGACTGTTGAGTATGGATTGTGGTTAGTGGGACAGTTCAGTGAAAATATTTATTTGGAATCATTATGGTGCCAAGGAACTCTGTTGAAGAGAGTTGAAGAGTTTCATAAGACAAAGGAGTGCATTTTCGCTATCTTGTTGTCAAGGCACTACGGTGAAGTGAGCTGAGGAACGTCATTTAAACAAAGGTAATGCACTGCCACCATCTTGTTACCAAAGAACTATGTTGAAGTGACTTAGCTTCATTTCGACAAAAGTAGTGCATCGCTGCCAATGACCCATGTTGGAGTGGGTTGAGGAGCTTCATTTAGACAAACGTAGTGCGGTGCCGCCATCTTGTTGCCAAGGAACTATGTTGAAGTGAGACAGTTATTCCCTATGGACACTGTAGGCAATTGTCTTCTGGGGGGTATCAAGAACAAACAGGTTCTGACACTCGGTGCCACAGTCTAACATTATGACAGGTTTTAACAGTCCTGTCTTCTCAGGGAAACCATTACGACAATGTGGTGTCACCCGTTACGCAAACGACACCTCCGAGATAGGGCACAGTGAAGTTAATGGGGTGTGACTTATAAATATATAAAAGAGAAGCTCAGGGCGGATGCTTTTGCATCACGGTTGCTTCTTCTCCACAGGATATGAAATCATCTTTAGGTGTATCCGGGTCTTCTGGATTAGATTAAAGCAAATCTAATGCCCTTATTTCAGGTGGCGGAGTTGCTGCTGAAGCACGACGCGGACATGAGCGTGTGTGACAAGCAGGGTCGTACGCCGCTCATGTTGGCTGCGTCCGAGGGCCACGGCAGCACTGTAGAGATGTTGCTGTCCAAGGGTAAGCATCTTTATTCATCAGAAAATGATTACTTATGTCAACAAATTATCTATCTGTGTTCATCTGTCTGCGCTGGTGTTGTTGAGTGACATGCACAACAATTAAATGCTCTTCCACTAGATGGCAAGGTACAATTAAGCTGCGATCGAGCGGGCCGCGATAGTTCAACTGCGAAACAGCATCCTCAAGTGCACTACAACATTTAGGGGTTCCAACTCTTCCATCTTCATCAGTACTTTTTGCGCAACTTCTCAAAGGAGCTGAATGGAAAATTCAAAACGGGTTTGACCCTTTCCATGAAAAGTGACGTCTACGCTTTTCTGTGACCCGTCCATTCTCTATTTTAAAAGTTGTCTGTCTGTCTCATGTAATTAGGTGCCTCTGTGTCTGCCGCGGATCAGGAAGGTCTGACTGCAACAGCCTGGGCCTGCATGAGGGGCCACCGAGGTGTGCTGCAACATCTGCTGGATGCTGGGGGGGACCTGAACCAAGCAGACAGACAGGGACGCACTCCTCTCGACCTCGCCGCCCTAAACGGAGATGCCGATACAGTGGGTGTCGTGCTGCATTTATTTTATTGCACCTTAAATACCCTGGGATATGTTTGCTTTCAAAGTAAAATTGTATACAATCAATTTTGAATGTTAATACTCAAGTGATGGATGAACACACAGTGAGAATCCAAAGATATTGTACTTTGTAACTAAAATGGTTTCATAGATAAACATACTGATTAACAGAATATACAGTCTAGGGCTGAGCAACAATGGAAAAAATAATCTGGATTATTTTGATTGAGATTGAATTTTTAAAAAAAATATTTCAAAACTTACGTTTAATTTAACTACAAAACTCAACTACTAAAAAACTCCAAACTATCATCGTAGCCTTATGACCCCCATTCATTCCTGCGCGTTGACCACTTTATTCTTGAACACTACTCTTATCTCAAGTGCATATGTGAAATTCAAGCCTCTTTGCATTTCTATTCTTAAGCATTACCCTTATCTCGATCGCATTTATTTTATTTTATGTTTTGTTCACAAGTCTTGGGATGAGCTGGACTAACCTGGCACCTCAGGGATTGTATTTGGTTCCATGTCATGTGGAAATGAATGTTGGTATGACCAAAAAAAAAAAGTCCTTGGATTGGTGTATCCTTTAATGTGTTAATGTGGGGCCGGGAGACAATGTTTTGCCTATTTAAAAAGATCTGATATTGGCTGATTTAATCGTCCAGCAGATTAATCTGTCGAGCCCCACAATGTATGTCTATAATAAAATTTTCCTCCTCACGGGGGGTGCGAAAGATAAACCGCAATATGGCAGAGGTTCACTGTAATTGAATTTTCAATTACTGCTGAGGATAAAAGAGGAAAGCTTTGGTTAAATTGATCAGAGAATAACTTGCATGAGTATGTTCCTCTTCATGGTTAGGTACACTTTCTGCTAGATCACGGTGCAGTGCTAGAGAGGACGGACAGCAGCGCAAGCAGGGCTGCAGAGCGGACTCCTGGCTGCCAGAATCCGGCCCTGGTGGCTTCGCTACTCAAAAAAAGCTTCAAGACCGGTACATATGCCAGCCTTGCATTGAATCCTCCATTTGTGGAGCTTTGACTCCATAAGCACCAGATTGTAAAAATACGTAAAAAAGCTGAGCTGTAGCTCAAGTGGCTGCTCTGGAAACAACAATCAGCAAATTGCAACAGTCAGTTTAACATGCGTTTGACGATCTCACTTTTTGCCTTTCTCCTCCTCCATCTTTCATCCAAATCACAAGGCTACAGAACGGCACCGCATGATCGATCAGGTAGGGACATTGGTGCAAGTCACGGAGACAAGGTGAGACCCAAGAGAATTATTTGTGACCTTTTATCAGGTCACGCCACATGGGCCATGGCTTCCACCAAACCAGACATCCTTCTCATCTTGCTGCAGAAGCTCATGGAGGAAGGAAACTTGCTTTACAAGGTACTCGAATGAAACGGCTACCTCCACAAAAGGAGGTTTGGCCATGAGTCTACTGTCTGTGCTGAATCAACATTGATTTTTCGCTATTCAGATATTTGTAAACTACACGCGAAAAAATTTGAGGCACGGTCGTGGAGCCCTTTTCTGTCAGATGCAGAAAAAGGGCTCATCTGTCCAAAATGGTTTCTACTCTTATACTCTCTTGGCCGCCCCCGCCCGCAGGAGGGAAGCTCTGCCTAGACCATGTGTGACTGGGGTGGTCTTAATTGGTTTCAACTGGTAAGTGTGCAAGAGTGCAGATAGATAGGAAGATGCAGTGCCAGGAAAAAAATGCGGCAAAATGGCCTAGCTCAAGTCACTTATCAACTTATGTACCAAAGAGGCCTAATTTAACAGAGAATATTGCTTAAAATGGAGATGGCACGCCAGCCGTAATTCATATTTCAAGAAGTAAGCTGATTAAAAAGTAGACGTGATGGAAATTCAGACATTATTGATGGACTGGCTAATAGACGGATGTCTTGCAATCTTCTCCAGACAACTATTTGAAAATCCATTTGACTTATCCTCAACACCCACAGGTTCAGCTGGATTCATTTGCAAATTGAAAGAACCTCCCCCCTCCGAAAAAAAACCAGAGCGCTTTTAGGGTTCCGATCATGTTTTTCAAGTAGGATGTTCTGATGGGTACCAAAATGCCATTCTGTTTTCCATCCATTTCTTTCTCTTGCTTTGATGTGGAAAGCAGAAGGGGCGTATGAAAGAGGCCGGCCAGCGTTACCAGTACGCTCTGAGAAAACTGCCTCGGGAGGGCCAAGGAGAAGAGCTAAAAGGGCTCAAGGACCTGCGCGTGTCTCTCTATCTCAACCTATCCCGCTGCCGAAGGAAAACCAATGTAAGGCTGAATGATGTAAACAGATTTATTAGATGGAGGAAAAATTTGCAGAGGGTCTGGTGAGGTAAACGGTATCTAAGAAACACAACTAACAAAAATTCGGGCCTTTAGTGAAATTTCAGATTGAACATAAAATGCACTGCAAACTTTTCAATTAATTTGGCCATCTCTATGTTTTTCTCAAATGTCCAACTGTCAATGTACCTTTTTTTGGCTTATTTGCCATTCTCTGACAATGAGCTGAATGGCAAAAGTCGCAAACTGTGCTGAAGTGATTTTTTGATTTTTTGGGGGCTGTGAAAACTCAGGACTTTGGGATCGCTGAGGACTTTGCAACAAAAGCTCTGGACCTGAAGCCCAGATCCTATGAGGCCTACTATGCCAGAGCACGTGCCAAGAGGAGTAGCAGGTACATCCATACTATTGGTGAATTAATGAGAATATGCACTGTAATGTGAGCACATCCTTGTTGATCACTTGGGATATGGTTCAGGCCCACCCACAGTAGGTGAAAATCTGCAATATAGAGAGATCATTTAAAACAATTTTCTTAGAGTGGGAAAGGGACTTGGCCGGCCTGCAAATAGCGAAAAAAAAATCAGCATGGAAGTGTAAGTGAAAGCAATTGAAATGCACTGGGGACTTTTTTTCACCCCCTAAAATTAATCCCCTAAAAGAATATATAAAACAAATAACCTGCAAATAGGTGAATCCATGGGTGCCGAACCACAAATATGTGGGGTCCACTGTAATAAATTTTACCCCTTCCATATACTGTTCACACATTTCACCTTATTAAAACACAAATTAGTTTAGTGTAAAAATGACATTGTATTTAAACATAAAAAATTATATCATTTTGTTCCATAAAAGTTCAAAACACCACATAAGTGTGCTAGTTAAAAACCAACAACTGCTGCTTTAACACAAACAGAGCAGAAACATTCTGTACAGAGCATCGAACACAATCACACACTCACATATTCGCTCTGCTCTGTGGGAACAATGACTGAACTGTTGACGACTACAGTATAAGTTGGGGACTTCCTTGGCCTTTTTATTCCTCCTGTTACAGCTATGCAAGCTGACATCAGTGTTGCCCGTTGTAGCAGAAGGTTGTGTACGACACCGATAGCACGGAACTCTCAATTCCGATTGCCTGTATACTGTGAACCCTGCTGAAAACTCTGCACTTGTGAATGGGTGAACCAATGTACAGCGGAGTTTCACTACATACGTAATTCAAATGTCCTCTCCAGGCAATTTGCTGAGGCTCTGGCAGACCTCCATGAAGCAGCACGACTCTGTCCCTCCAATCGGGAGATCCGTCGTCTGCTGGTACGAGTGCAGGAGGAGTACACGCACCATCAAAGGGTATCCAGCAGCAGTAATACGTCACAGGGTTACAACAGGGACCCACAGAGCCACCACCATCACACCCCCGAGGGCGAGGCAGACGTGTGTTCACAGGGAAGTCTAGAGAGGCCGATTCCAGAAGAGCAGTCTGATGTACTGCGCGAAGATGAAGAGGAAGACGGGGAAGAGTTGAGCCTGCAATGTGGAAAAGGCTCCGAATTTTGGCCTCTGAATCCGTATGCTCCAAACAGGACTCTCCCAGGAGGTGTGGCCTTTGCGTTAGCTGATCAGACAGTGTGTTTTCCTCAAGAGGAGTATATCCAGAATCCGCTCTTGATGGACCTGCCTGACCCGCTTCTCACTGCCCACAAGCAATGTCAAAACCAGAGCAGCAGGAATCATCACCACTGCCACTCCCTGCAATCAGGGCCCAGAGTGGGTGGCAGGCCTCTATCTCTCTGCGGACCCTCCAGTCCTCTGCCAGGGAGACACATCTCCACCTCCCTGAGGCCTGCACCTGTGTTGGCCCTCGACTCGGAACATTCAGGGCTCAGCCCCACCGAACACTACCACCCCATGTCCCCGAGCGGCTCTTCCCCACCAGCTCTCTTTCAAATCTACCAGCCCCGCTCGTCCGGCTTCTCCAGGGGTTCCGACAGACTCTCGGCACACTCTGTGGCTCTGGACGGCCTGGCACTCGCTCTGGGCTCGGTTGTGGAAGTCAGGAGGGAGGCTGGTGGAGCAGGAACAGCAGGCTCCAGGGGTTCTAGCTCCAGTCAGGCCTCCAGTGGGAACCAGTCAGACAACGGCAAGCAGCAGGTGCTAGACCCCCCATGTCCCCTCAAAAGCAGCGGCAGCTTCAAGTCCAAAGGTGAGATGAAGCCGCGGCCCTTCATGGGGGTCATGGATAAGGCAGTGCGAGTCCAGAGCCAGCAGACCCCAGGTTTTGGGCGACAGGGGCAAGCAGGAGGGGGTGTGGAAAGTTTCAACATGTCAGTCATGGAGTTCCAGGGCTTGAACAATGAGTACAAGCGCTCTTCCTTCCAGGAGCCACTCTCTGGAAGTCACACCAGCAACCAGCAGAGTCGGGACTTCGCAGAGCGGCTCCACCAGCGAGAGGCAAGAGCCACCATGTCGTCCCATCTAAATTTTCCCGATGGGAGGCACAGGCAGGCGAGTCTGACCAGAGACAACCCATCGCTGCATATGGCGCCCATGAAGCCCAAACGCTCCTTTATTGAGTCGAATGTCTAAATAATTTGTCTAAGCCGAAAAGAGAATACAAAAAGTCCCAAACGTGGCAGCTACGACGCAAGCCTGTGTTTGACTTCTGCTGCAGCGTCAGATTTGCAATCTAGAACCAACCAGTGGTCTGCTTCTGCTTACATGTTTACAGCTAGCGCGATAGTGTGTTTGAGGAAACCACACATACCTTAAGTAGGGTTTTTAGATAACTAGTACATTATCTGAATGGTAGTCCTTATAGACCAATTTGGAATATTTGCATACAATAGGCACTAAGATACTTCCGGGTGGCAGAATGACTACCAGTGACATGGACTGAATCAATGACAAAAATTCACAGAGTTTTGGGTTGCACTGGCAGCTATAGTTTTTTTTTGTTTTTTTCCCCCAAATTTGAAAGAAAATTGCAATCCAGGATGTCGTGAATTGTGTTTCAAAGGGACTGACAGATGAGGTATCTGGCTCATCTGATTCAGTATCTGGCTCATCTGATTCAGTCTGGAAGAAGTAGCTAGGGAGAGGGAAGTCTGGGCTTCCCTACTAAAGCTGTTGCCCCCGCAACCCGGCCCCGAATAAGCGGTAGAAGATGGATGGATGGATGAATGGGACAGACTGAGGACCACGTCTCCATCATTGGGTTTTTGGAAGACGGTCTGTAAAATATTTGGTTGCGTTGCAGCGCAACATCCATTCCTCTGTCGTTTGTCCATGCCAAACTGAGCAATAGAAAAATCAAGGTCAAGCGATTGTAGCCTCTTTACTTAGATAACTGAGACATAGGCTATCTACTATAGCTTAATAGATTGTAAGTCAAACAGCATCACTTGTCAAAAAAAATCACACAGTAGACGGCTAGGATCATTTATGAATCCTGGTAGTATGTGAGCATTTGTGAACATTTTGGGGGACCAGGACGCACAACATATTTTCATCCACGCAGTTTATCTGCAGTAAAACTTCCCGTACCACCCTACAAGAAGAAAATCATTAATTCCTTGAAGTCATTCACAGTGGATCCATGAGATACTAGTGACTCAATTTAAGAGTTTTTCAAGGTATGAGATGTCTCACTGATCTTCCTACTTTGACTTGTGAGCGCAGGCTTAAGATGTGAGTGCTGAATGGAGGCACTGACTCAACTTCATAACCCGAAGTAGTTTGGCAGATAAAATTATGAACAATTATTCAGAACATTGGCTATATGGCGTGCTTACTTTTCCCTCCTGTAAAACACACACAAAACATTACAAAAATTGATCTTTTGAGGGAGGGATGGCTTGAACGCATCAATGGCATTTTCATTCATATAAATGGGATAAGATGATTTTAGATAAAAATGTGGTCAAGGAATGAATTGGTAATATCTCAAGGCTGCAGTGTACCTACGTTTCTCAAGAGAAAGCTTCATCTTTCGCCACCCGGAAGATTGTATGATGTCATGATGAATTGTCCTATATCAAACATTCAAGTCTGAGAAAGTTTTGTGCATGACTCATAATACAAAATACGCTAGTTACAGAATAAGACCATTTTGATTGTGTCTTTTAAAAAACATTTATATTTGTATGATATACACTATATTTGCAGATTATATATTTACCTGTAAATGGCTCTCTTTCAACATTACAGCCTTTGAGCTACATTTGATTTTTTTCATAGATAAGACATGACAATGGTAGAACCTCCTGTTCAATGTTGGTTGCTTCAATATTTACTGTATATGGCATTTATTTTTGCATAGCAGACAATTTATGAAGTGTTTATTGGTTTTCCTGAACACAAGCAGTCAAGAATTAAAAATACAGAACAGTCTTATTACAATTATGTCCATAGTTGTCATATCCACTTTTCATGCTACAAATACAGAATGTGGCCACAAATAATGTGGTACAATAAATTAACAAAGATGACTGTAGTTAATTATTTATGCTTCTTTCACAGCACGGTGTATGTTTCCTGGGTCTTTTTGGATTAAGAGAAAATGAAAGAATGTCCAACTATGTATGCTGGATCAGGAAATCATCCTCATGCAATGTGTAAGGAGAACAAATAATGGCTACATGGCTAATAAAATATAAAGCACAATCAACAAGATGTTTATTATTGTGGTTTTAATTTGCACTGGTGTAGAAGTGCACTGCAACAAACTGAAATAAACTGCTGCTCATAACTTGTGGTTTTCATGGAGCTAAATAGGGTAATCAAAATGACCTGATTTAAAAAGCTAAAGTTAGTGATTATTTTATTCTCAGTTCACGCTCATACAAAAAGGATAATGTAGGAGTCATTTTTTTGTCCGCCAAGCTGCAAGTTTAGTGATGTACCCTGTAGGATTTGTTCGCAATAGAACCCCTAGGTACAAATACCATTTATGGTTACAAAGGGTACACAAATGGTCCGAACAGGCAAAGGGACCATTTCTGTACCTATTTGTTTGCATGTAAGGGTATAAACAAGTGCCAGGATTATGTGAACGCCTTTCGAAAGAAACAACTATTGTATGGAATGCAGTTTAAAGGAATAAACAGACATGAGTAGTAATCCAGACCAGGGATGGGTAACGTTAAACCAACTGACCAATAAACCAATTTAACTCTTTCATGTACCCTGTAACCTGACAACATGGTAAGATATCCACACCGCTGTCCCTGAAAGGGTTAAAGGGTACAATAGGTGTACTTGTTAGTACGATGTTGGCTAGTAAACCCACTTTTCGTTAAGACCAAGTATACAGCTAGCTATTCACACTTTGAAATACAATGCGAGGAGAATGTGATGATAAATAATGTCAAATGTCATCGTGTTAATGTTCAGTTTGTTCTGCATGATTATGACTGCACTCAAATGAACAAACTACAATAGCGTATTTAAATATGCCCACACAGAACAACTCGACACGAATGAAATGAAGTTGTCCGTGAGGAATGTGAAATATTTTGGGTCCTTCTACTCGCACACCTGAAACGATGGAGTGGCAGTGGTGGCCGAGACTTTCTTAGTGGTTTGTCCTCCACCTAGCGATGGCCATCTTCAGCGTGTGATTCGGGGTGAGCAGAGTTGTCAGTAAGGGCAGGTTGGTCATGGGGCTGGAGCGGTTCCTGGTGTTGATCCACATCGTGATGGCCTCCCTCTCATACGAGTAGCCATCTATGGGCAGATGCAAAGTACTCTGGATTAGTCTTTCCCAAATCTTTATTCACTACTAAGATCATTTGAAATTTGGGATAATTGGCTTTCAGGCGAAATTGCAGGATTCAACCTCAATGTCATTAAAACCCATATTCCCCACCTTAAATTCCCATGGCCACTTTCCAACAATTTACTGGAAATGTTCCACCGAGTGCGGTAGACCCGTGGCTCACCAGCAGCGAGGACTGGTTCTCTCATCAACTCCCTGGTGATTGGACACAGGAACTCATCAGGAACACCCGAACACACCAAGGCATTCTTCAACTCTTCCACCTTCCTCAGGACTTTGCTGCGCTGCCCCACTGATTCTGCACACATACGCACACACACGCTGCCATTGTGTTCTCTCATTAAATAGGAACGTGAAGCGGAACAAGGTAGAGTGACAGCATGCAAGAACATTGATTTCAGAATCAAGATTTGGAATATTTATTACCACCCCGCCTGTTCAGCACTTGTCAGTCTTGCGGAGCCAACATGAGCGTGGGTGAGTATCAACACGCAAGGCGGCACGACTGATGACTGTTTGTCCGAGTCACAGTTAAATACCAGGCGGCCACGTTTGCACGTGTGCTTAATGCTCAGCCAACAGGGGAAGCATTTTAAGAGTAACAGTATTAACAATAACATAACGATAAGAGTTTTAAAACCGCCTCAAAACTCACATGTATTCTTTGCCTTTTGACTCAGCATGACTCAGATTTGTTCTTGGTTTTGCTGTTCGGTGCTTTCTACCGTCTTTGTTACAGATTTTGTTGCTTTACTGTTGTATATGTTAGTTGCTTCATGTACAGAACTTTGTATCCAGCGATGGCTGTCTGAAAGTGCTCTATAAATACAGTTGAGTTGAGTGAAACAGACTAAACAAGAATGATCAAACCAGACTTGATTTTAAAAAAAGTATTGCATGCACAAAATAAATGTTTCAGAAAAAAGAACTGTACTCTGTACAGAATGCAATATAAAATATAAGCATATATGCAACAGCATGTCTGCTGCATTAGGTGGCTGTGCTACTTACAATGTATGGATGGGGTGAGTGCAGGTTTTCACGTGTGTTTATTTAGCAGCCCGACACCAGTCGGTAGGAATGGCCTATTTTGTAATTTTATTCACACATTGGGTGCACCGAATTATAAGATGCAATCTACAATGCCTCCACTAGATGGAGGTACGCTCAAGGAACCACTGGACCACGGGGCCACCGTTGTCATATTAGTGTGCAGAAATGTTATAAGTGAAAGGCAGGAGTAGAAAAACATTACTAGCAAGACACCATTTTGTAGGTCAGCCTAGCTGTTCTACTCGTGCACTGAAGAGGCTTACAAGTGCAACTATGAGATGGATCTTAAGATGTATAGTAAGGCTATTGAATAAATGCTCTCCACATAGGAAGACACTTATTGATTTGGCTCCCACATGTATTGCACTAGCTCAAAGACATTCTTTTCTCAGAGTTCGCTGCACACTCCTCAGATTGTGAGAACAGAGAGCAGTGTCCAGAAAAGCATCTTGTAGGTGATGTAAAAACAACAAGAGACCGCCAGGAACTTTGGGATGACAACAATGGTGTGGCAGGACAACAAACAATCATTGTCAATGAAGTTGAAAATCTGATAAGTGGCATTATTTCTGAAAACCACGGTACCAGATCAAGAGGGACTAACGAGGAGGACACCCGGGAAAGAGTCATTTTTGCGAGTGAGTTATATAAAGCGGTAAATTGGTCCAGATTAGTTAAAAGTGCTGCAGTCACAAAGCTTTAAAGCTTTTTCATCAAGGCACTGAGCAAAACCCACATTAACCTTCCTTTTATCTTGTTTTCAACTCGCTGTGGACCTACTCAGACACGTCGTAACCCAGACACGCACTGAACTCAGGGTAAGCCCCCCTTTTAACCTGCAGGTCATGTTTTCATTGCTTTGGCTACATTCGCTCACATGCATGCGTTTTTGATGTATCGATCCAGATTGGACAAGATCGGCATTCTGCCAATGATGTTGTATTTACAGATTTTATATTACTGTACTACTGTCTACATTTCACATCACTACTGTTTATTTTGGTCAAAACAAAAGTGAATGATTTCTTAGTTAAACTTGTACAAATTGAAAGATTTGTGTATGAAACAGAGACACTTTGTTTTGGGATCCAAAAATCCTCAGCATCTGGATGTAACTTGACCCGCTTTTGAATTTAAGATCCTACATTGTCGACAGAATTTTTTACAGAATTATAAATCATTTAAAATCCAACCTGAAATATCAACAAAACCCAATATCCCAGAGTTTTTGAGAGTCATAAACTTAGGTAATCAGCGAGTGGTTCCTACCTATGTGCAGTTCTGACAGCATTGTATCTTTGGTAAGTGCAAGCAGCTCAATCCCGTCAATGTTGTTGGTCCTGAATGTGTCCACCAATCCCTCCAGACCTTCCTCCAACAGCCACACGGCCACATCCTCTTCTGACCAATCACTGACCAGCAGCCTGGACCGACCTGTTGATGTCGATGCTGAGAGGACAAAGCAGAGTGACAGTTGAGTTTCCCCACCCCCCCTTCTTTTATTGAAAAAGGTTAAATGTTATCTTGGAGCCCTGCTGGCGATTGATTTCAAGAGGTGCAGCTTAAGTAGCTGGGGCACGTTATGGATTCATCCAGAGAGCTTTCATTGATATTCTCATTGACAAAGGATAAAAGTATAAAGGTGGAGAGAGCACACATGCAGATAGATAAAAAGCTGACAGGCACTACTCCATACATCTGTGTAGCAACAAAAACATTGGGGAAAAGTCGAGAGCAGGTGGCTTTATGGACTTTGCTTTGTAAACCGGGGCGCAGTCACGCTGCAGCAGAAAATAGTCTTTACAAATGATCATTTATTAAATCAGTGATCCCACCCTTATCATACAAGAGATTTTTCCAGGTAGAAAGATTGGCCCTTTTTTTAAGTGCAGTTTTACACTTTGCAAACACGTTCAACCTTATTAAAACACAGAAATACGGATCAAAACACCACTTTTTTTTTTTATTAATGCCTGTTCTGGCTGTTAAGAACTTGTATAAAAACCCAATTTCAATGGAGATGGGGCAATGTGTTAAACATACATAAAACGGCAATATGATGAAATCATGTTCAATCTTTATTTAATAGAATACACTACAAAGACACGAAATTTAATGTTCAAACTGAATATTATTGCTGCAACACATTCCAAAAAAGCTGGGACAAGGAGACTGGTGAAAGGAGACTTTGATTCTCTCCTCTTGCATCTGTAACTGCTTCAAACAACAAGGCCTATGCAGAAATAATCGTTACGACTGTATGATTGTCCATGTTTTATGTTATGTGTTCTGTTATGTTATGGTAACTGTTCTGTAAAGCTCTTTGATACAGCTGCAGCTGTTGTGAAAGCGGTATATAAATAAAGATGTATTGTAGACATATGTTGTATTGTATAAAAATGAACATTGAGGAATGCTCATCAAACACCTGTATGAAACATCCCACGAGTAAGCTGGCTAACTGGGAACAGGTGGATGCCTTGATTGTAAAAAGGAGCTTCCCTGAATTGCTCAGTCATTCACAAGCAAAGATGGGGCGAGGTTCACCTCTTTGTGGACAACTGTGTGAGACTATTAGAACAGTTTAAGGAAGTCTGTCACTGATGGACGGCCATTTTGCTGATGAATGGCAAATGATGATGGCAGTGGGATGGTCTGGGGCTGCTATGCTTCCTCAGGACCAAGACAACTTTTGTGATTGATGGGACAATGCATTCTGCTGTCTACCAGAAAATCCTAAAGGAGAACGTCTGACCATCAGTTTGTGCCCTCAAAACTCAATCGCTCTTAGATCGTGCTCTTAGACTTCGCTTTGTCTAACAGAATCTATTTATATGATTGCTTTTATTCAACAAATGTGGTGCAAAGGGTGTAGTTTTTTGTTGTTGTTTCCTTAATAAATTAAATTGGCATTAATAAACAGTATTTTGTCTCTCCTTGGGTTGTGTCTGTTTGATATTAAAATTGGTTGATGAAAAGAAAACTTGGTGTGTGATAAATATGCAAAGAACACAGAAATCAGGAAGGAGGCAAATACTTTTTCACAGCACTGTATATATACACACACACATCGATATTATATTAATACGGAAATACTTATTCATCCATCCATTTTCAACACAGTTTATCCTGAACAGGGTGGCAGCTGACTTCAGGTGGAAGGGAGACTACACCCCGAACTGGTCGCTAGTCAATTGCACGGCAAACTATCTATCTATGTCGTCACCATTGGTTTAACAAAATTAACATCTTACCTTGACATGCCGTCACAGTGGAGTCTTCTGGAAGAGGGAGCACATTAAGACTGAGTACATAAGACTGAGTAAGAGTGGTGAAAATACAAAATGAACAAGGACCCATCCCTCAGTTTGCTAAAAGTGTAAAAATGCTTAAAACGAAGAGAATAGACTGTTGGAAATAAATGGATACAATTTCATGGAACAAATGTTAATATAAACCTTACCAGGCATTGGCTTCCCAGCTGTGATGCAGCAAAGCAGGTATGCAAAAGACAAAGAAAAGGCAAACAATGAAAAAGGGAACATTCATGATCAGGAGGAGTTTGTGTTGCTCAAACCATGCCCACTGCGTCCATCTTCCACTCTCCAGATGTTCACCCTCTTATCCATGGATCCCGTGGCAATTAGTGGTGAAGTTGGAGAGAAGGAACACGCTGTCACATACCTGTGGCAGAGGATGGTTGCCATTGGAATATTGCTTCTGTTTGCCACAAAGCAACAGCCAAATTCAATACTCTTTGGCTGTCTTCACGTGTTGACTATAATGATGAAAATGTTAGGACTGAATATTTTACCAATGTAGGTAGCAATGTCAATTTGAATTTGCTGTGCATTCATAAACACTGTGAAATGGGTACCGTATTATTTATGTATACACTAGACTGGTGAATATTGTGAATATGGTGAATTCACCAGTCTATAAGATGTTTTATCTTATCTTAGACTGGTGAATATAATAGACATTTTACAACATCTCGGTTTCTGTAGTAATTTTCGAAAATAAATGTTCAAATAGAGTGTGCTTCAAGTATATATTAAGTACAGTTCACTTATGACTGCTTCAAAATAAGACAAATAATATACCGGTAGTTGGGATGCAAGTTTCACAATGATGTGTTCTCAAATCCACTGTATAAGCTTTGCTTCTCGATGGACCTACCTCTCATGCTGATTCAATGTGTAAAGCAACACAGCATTTTTCTACAAAGTTAAAAAGAAAGATGTGAATTAATAAATACAATGAGAAACACCATGATGTATGAGGTTCGGAATATGCAAAAATTTACATTTTCCTTTCATACACGCCGAAAAAAACTTCTCACCCATATGGCAGTTAATCTGGGAGCCATCTGAACCTCAACAGCGGCAACTGGGAGAGGGTGAGATTTATTGCGTGGCAGGCCCAATTAGAATGAAAGTGAAAGTACATTCCTTTTGGATCTTTGTGTAGGGTTTATTTGTTTTTAATAAAAAGGATTAGGTCAGTAAGGGAATTGTGCATGAGGGGATTTTTGGGACATTTTGAGTTTTTTGGGGGCTGGTCTGAGCTCTTACTTTTGGCGACACTAGAGATGTTGGCATCTCTGAGTTTTTAGGTGAGAGTAGCAGCTTTTTGGGTGGTGTGTGAGATTTTTTTTGGTCATTGTAACAGTTTTTTTGGTGTGGCATGAGAGGTTTTGGGAAGGTTTGAGAGGTTGTTTTTGTGAGTTTGAGATAAGATTCAGGTTGTGTTGAGAGGTGTTCCTTATGTGTGTGAGTTTTTTTTGTGCTGTGTGTTTTTTTGTGAATGTTCACCTTTTCTGGAATGTGACCTTTTGGGTTGTGTTTTTCTGGGTGGGCATGACGTGTGTTCGAGGTTTGAGAGGTTTTTTTTTGCTGAGTATAAGAGATGAATATTATTTTTATCCTATATGGCACCTCATAATAATCAACTTGAATATGGAACTCACTGCATCATAGACGGTCACTGTTTTGTCCACAGAGCTGTAGGACAAAAAAAAAACGTTTAGTGACTTTCAGATTAAATAGACTGTGCATGTCTCCCTCCGGTGGTCATGTTCTGCAGAGTCATTCTCGTCAGCTTTCTCTGACGTCATCATGTGTAAATAATTTAACTACCCTGAGATAATAAATTCCATTGTCATTGAGACTTCTCAAAGGGAGATTTATACGGTCAATACGTTCATTAGATAGTTCAAAGGGTCCAGAAACTGTAAAATCAATTAAAATCTAATAAATCACCTCCTCTCCTTCCTCCTTACCCTGAGACAAGCAGTTGTCCATCTGTGGAGTATGCACACGTGAGGACAGGAGCCGACTGGCCAGTCAACGTGTGCAGAAGCTGCATCCTATAGGCTAAAAATGACAGAAAAGTGCTGATTGGTAAGTAAGACAGTCGAGACCTATGTGTTTTGTGAATTCTTCTGCTGTGGTTTACCTCCGGAACTCAGCTTGTTCATGGCCCAGATCTTCACGTGACTGTCCTGACCGCACGACGCCAAATGAAACTGCACAACTTGACTGTCTGCCAAACAAACAACCAGAATTGGAGGGTCATTGACTGTGTTGTGGCACACCCAACTGACTTTGGACTTTGGACTTCTCCTATCTGTCGTTTCAGCCTGCTGATGACAAGGTACATATATAAAACAAACATTTTAAATGATTTATCTCTGACCGCTGAGGATGTTGGGAGCAAAGGCGCAGCAGGTGACGCCGAGGTCATGAGCATTCTTCTCTGCATGGAGCTGGTTCAAATCCAGATCCCACACACGGAGGTCGCCGTAGGTGGAGCCCGTGACAAACAACTGGCTGCACGGGCTGAACGAGCACGCCACCAATGTTGTGTCACTCACGCAGCTGGTCCTTCACAAACAGTTGACACTTTTAAATCCCTTCCACGTATTCATCATAAATCCATGAGTATCACGTGGGACACCAAAGCCACCATAGGTGAAAATCCGTGATAAACAAAAAACGGTATTCTATACAACGTAATACTAATATCATACAATGTTTAATCACTTTTTGTCTTATGTGTCAGTTTTACTGTAAACTTCAACTGTGGGTGACAAATAGCTTGAAAATGTGCATCTTTGGAAGACTATGCAAGCCTTTTTTTTATCCTCAAAGTGTTGTGAGATGATCGCCTCTAATTTCTTGAACTCAAGGCAAAAATCTTTGTAATAACAACATCAAAGTGCCCTCGGGCTTGCATTAAAAATGCCACGAGATCGAGCCCAGAAAACAGGTGACGACAAATGGCACCGCATCGCCATGAGATCGATATAAATGTCTGGCTTCCTCTTCTTTTTTCTTCTTAATTCTGATTCCGCAAACACTTAATCAGAATATCGCATTCACTATTCAGACTAACGAGGGAACATAGAATTTATTGCAAAGAAAACGTTTGACTTCAATTCCCTTTCAAAGTTTGCAGGAATAAAAAAAAAAACGTGTTTTTATTTGCTTTTACTATGTCGCGGATTTTCACATATCGCAGGTGGGTTTGAAATGCATCCTCTGTGACCAATGGGGTTTCACAGTAAGTACTCACAAACCTGCGGAGCTGCTTGGATGGGAAATCCCAGAGAGCCAATGACCCATCAGATGCACCAGAGACCAGATGGGTGGAGTCCGGAGAAAGCACACAGATCCTAACAGGGCTGCGACCGGGATGCTGCAGGACTGCCTCGATCTCCCCGGTGACCATGGACCACACCAGCGTGGTGGCATCTGTGGAACAAGAGGCAAGGAACTGTCCGCAGGGGCTGAAGCAACAGCAGTGGACGCTGTAACCGTGTCCTTCCAGCGGTGAGAAGGCCAGTTCGGAGAAGTCCTGGGTGTTGTACACTCGCACGGTCTTGTCGCCCGAACATGTGGCTAACAGTTGTGCGGAGAATGCACACCAGTTGACGTCATCTCGGTGGTCTTGTATAGTGCAAATCAGGGACACCATTTGGAGAGATCGTCCTACTGTACAATATCACAAGGAGCACATTAACATAAACACATAAGCATATAAACAAGTGACTCTTTTTTTAGAGTGTGTATGTGTGTGTGCATGTGTGTCTTTGGTACGCTTTATGCATTGTACTGTACACATTTATTCGATATCCTTGATGTCCAGGTAAAGCCAAGTACTAGTCCACTCTTCATCCTTATTAGAAGAACAACTTTAACTTACGAGTTGGAAAAGCACATGTCACTAGTCAGGCAAAATTGTTCACGAGTGAGCAAATGCATGTTAATGATACTACTGGTGACATTATAACATTCTGGAAGTTAACATCTAGCACTTCACTATTCTTGTTGATATGGCTGATATTGTGCCTCTTATTCTTTCCACAAAACTCCTCTTTCCTGTTAGTTGCTCAGGTGTTTCTTAACCTACTCAATGTCTAAATTGCCTTGAGATAACTTTGTGTTGTGAATTAGCGGCAGACAAAATTGACTTGATGTGGACTAGTTGTACTCGACAGTTGCTTGAAGCATGTAGATGCCCTACTTGGATGCCAAAGCTGTCCGACTAATGTACAGATGCCCAACAGCAGTGGAAACCAGCAGTGCAAAAAACCCCGATATACTATTAGAACACAATCATTCTCCGAATGTGCTGAGTTGTTGTATTAGTAAGGACAAAAAGCATAAAAGTACATACATCCTAAGATGGATATCAAATAAATGCTCAAGCGACTTTCCATATATTCTGGCAGTGTGCTCTTAGTCCTCAAATGGGATACTGTACTAGAAGAAAAACCGAGTGTTACTAGTAAGTTTCTTTCCACTACAGTACTTGTACAGTACCTAGTTAATTACTCTGCTGGATTAGTAACCACCCCAGAGCCAACTAGTGCCACGCACCAGATGTAGTCGTAGCCTCCAGGAACTTAATAGTAGCACCAAAACGTCAACGTTTTGACGAACTATTGTTGATGGACTGCTAGGATCCCAAAATTGTTCTATGAGTGTTCAGAAATATCATACAGTAGATGGGGAAAATACGAGTGAGACATCAGTTTCTCGTTGCACATATTTCACACTTTATAGCAGACGGCTACAAAGCAAAAGAAGCATGTACATTACCACGGATATGAGTCTACAGTATGTGCATTTGATTTTAATAAGATGGACCAATGTTTAAGATATGAACCTAACAGCTAAGGAAGGTAATTAGAGAAATACTGGAAATCTTATTGTAGCCAAGATAACCGGAAGCTAACGTTAGATGAAATCGATTTGCTGTGTTTTGAACAAATCCGTAATTCATTACGAGGCAACGCCACTATTTCAAACATTTTCACACACACAGACAAAAATCATTTACTTTACCGTTTTTTCTTTGCACTTGAGTTCGTTCGAATTACAGTACTTCCTGTTTACACTTCAGTGACCTCCCGAAATGTCGTCATGAGTGACGTAATTCTCTTGCGTTTATAAGATAAGATAAGATATCCGCTATTTGTCCCACACTGGGGAAATTTACAGTCTACACCAGCAAGATTGTCGGTAGAAAGAAGAACGAAGAAAAAAAGCAAACACCGCTAAATTAAGTGCAATATAAATACAAAATGGATATGTCGCAGTGCTATTTACAATTGATTTTCATATCATTTAATTATTATTATTATTATTTATTTATGGTTTTTTTTATTCAGCAGCCTGACAGCAGTCGGTAGGAACGAGCGGCGATATCTCTCCTTCTTGCAGCGCGGGTGTAACAGTCTCTGGCTGAAGGAGCAACCTAGTTCTGTCAGGGCGGGCTGGAGGGGGTCGGAGGGACTGTCCATCATAGCTTTTAGCTTAGTTAGCATCCTCCTGTTGCCCACCTCCTCCAGAGTGTCGAGGGAGCAGCCCAGGACAGAACTGGCCTTCCTGACCAGTCGCTCTAGTCTCTTTCTGTCCAGGGCCGAGATGCTGCCTGACCAGCAGACAATGCCATAATGGATGGCCAAGGCCACCACCGAGTTATAGAAAGTCTTAAGGAGTGACCCCTGAACCCCAAAAGACCTCAGTTTCCTGAGAAGGAAGAGTCGGCTCTGTCCTTTCCTAATCAGTGTTTCCGTGTTCGTAGACCAGGCACGGGAGAAATCAAAGAACATGATTCTCACAGTGCTCCCAGCCTTCTCCAAGTGTGACAGCACTGAGTGGAGGAGGTAGATAATGGCGTCTTCCACGCCGATGCCAGACTGATAGGCAAACTGCAGCCGGTCCAGTGGCAAGCTCACCAGCGGTCAAAGGTGGGCGAGGACGAGTCTCTCCAGCGTCTTCATCAGGTGAGACGTCAGCGCCGCCGGTCTGTAGCTGTTCAGCTCCTTAGGATGGGGCGTCTTGGGCACTGGGACCAGTCACAAAGTTTTCCACAACTGTGGAGCTCTGCCCAGCTTCAGGCTCAGGTTGAACATGTGCTGGACAATGTCACACAGCTGGTCAGAGCAGGTCCTGAGGCGCCGGGAACTGATCTTGTCTGGACCTGTTGCCTTCCTCACATTCATCTTCCTCAGTTGGTTCCTCACCTGCTCTGTTGTGACGGACAGGCAGGAATCAGGTGACAGACTGGGTTGTTGAGAGCTGGTCGAAAGAGGATGGGGAGGAGAAGAAGTCCTCAGTGAGAGTGGGTGCAGCTGGTGGTTGGGGGAAGGGACAGACGACTGGTCGAAACGGTTGAAAAAATGGTTCGGTTCATCTGCCTAGTCCATATACAGTATTTACATTACACGTTGCTAGATGTAATGTAGTCAATACTGGTGACTGGTGTATGTGCCGGTTCAACTCATGAACTTCAGCAAAAGTACACACGTAAAAATGAATGTTTACTGTCCGTATATATACAATATATATATATATACTGTATATATATATATATATATATATATATATATATATATATATATATATATATATATATATATATATATATATATATATATATGTATATATAAAAATCCTCATCTCACCCCTCGGGTGGTGTCCGTCCCTCATTCAGCTTGGGTCCTCTACCAGAGGCCAGGAAGCTTGAGGGTTCTGCGCAGTATCCTTGCTGTTCCCAGCACTGCACATTTCTGGACTGAGATGTCCGATGTTGTTCCCGGGATCTGTTGCAACCACTCATCTAGTTTGGGGGTCACTGCCCCGAGTGCTCCGACCACCACAGGCACGACTGTCACCTTTACCTTCCAGGCTCTCTCCAGCTCCTCTCTGAGCCCTTTGTATTTCTCAAGTTTCTTGTGTTTCTTCTTTCTGATGTTTCCATCACTTGGGACCGCTACATCCATTACAATGGCTTTCCTCTGCCCTTTATCTATGATCGCGATATCTGGTTGGTTCGCCATTACCATCCTGTCAGTCTGGATCTGGAAGTCCCACAGGATCTTCGCTCTGTCATTCTCCACCACCTTCGGAGGTGTTTCCCATTTTGACCTTGGGGTTTCCAGTCCATACTCCGCACAGATGTCTCGGTAGACTATGCCAGCCACCTGGTTATGGCGTTACATGTAGGCTTTCCCTGCCAGCATCTTACACCCTGCAGTTATGTGTTGGATCGTCTCAAATGCCTCTTTGCACAACCTACACCTTGGGTCTTGTCTGGTGTGGTATATCTGGGCCTCGATGGCTCTGGTGCTCAAGGCCTGCTCCTGAGCAGCCAGGATGAGTGCCTCTGTGCTGTCCTTCAGGCCAGCCCTCTCTAGCCACTGATAGGACTTCTTGAGATCAGCCACTTCAGTTATGGTCCGGTGGTACATCCCGTGTAGGGGCTTGTCCTCCCATGATGGTCCCTCTTCCAGCGCCTCATCTTCTGTTCCCCATTGTCTGAGGCATTCTCTGAGTACGTCATCCGTTGGAGCCTTCTCCTTGATGTATTCATGGAGCTTGGATGTTTCATCCTGGACAGTGGCTCTCACACTCACTAGTCCCCGGCCTCCCTCCTTTCGGCTTGCGTACAGTCTCAGGGTGCTGGATTTGGGATGGAACCCTCCATGCATGGTTAGGAGCTTTCGGGTCTTAACGTCCGTGGTCTGAATCTCTTCCTTTGGCCACCTTATTATTCCTGCAGGGTATCTGATCACTGGCAGGGCATAGCTGTTTATTGCTATGCCCTTCGGTTAGCCATTCTGGGTGAGTCCCATCCCTCAGCAGCTGGTTCATTTGTACTGCTAGGCGCTCATGGAGTGCTGTGAGTTTCTTTAGCCAGTAGGTGTGGACCATGTCCGGGCCTGGTGCTGTCCAGTTCTTCATATCTGAGACTCTTTCCTGTATGTCTGCCACTGTTATGGTAACTGGGTTCTGTTCAGGGAGGTTGCTGTGCTCCTCTCTCAGGGTCACCAGCCATTGTGCACTGCTGTTATGTGCAACCTTCTTCTCCCATATGCCTTTCCAGTACCTTTCAGTTTCCAGTCTTGGTGGGTCAGCTCTGTTGTTAGGACCCTGCCACTGAGCGTACACTTTCGCAGGTTGTGTTGCGAACAGGGTATATATATATATACCAATATACCGATAGCGTATGTATGTGTGTATATATATATACACACACACACACACACACACATATACGCTATCGGTTTTGCTAACTTGTCATAATTGGGGATTGGGGGCAACCACTTCTCTGCACATAAAGGTTGCGTCTTGTTGACTTACTGATCATTGTGCTTATAAGAAAAACTGGACCCTGTTATTGCCATGCGAACGTCGTCAACACAGTAATACTGCAATGCAGGGCAGCCCATCAAACCTGGAACACGCACTGTTTGTAGTGCCTCATCCTATGTATGCGCTACCGTGAGGTGCGCCATGAGGTACCATATTGGCCCGCGGTGGAGAGGCGTCGATTGCTGCAATGACAGCACTCACCATCCCTGGCATCAGATACGCTTGCCACCACTTCCAGAGCAGATTGGACACATCGTCCAAGAGTAATCGCGTGTTTCTCTTGAATGATGCAATAAAACATTTGGCACAAACCAGCAACTCAATTGACAGAAATCTCTGAAAGCATTGTATTGTGTCGTCCTTGCCTGGAGGCACAACGTTGATGACCCAATTTTCAATGTGGTTACTGTTGTACTAATATTAATGGTGGTTCTCATCGGCTAGTATTTGCACAGTAGATAAATGGGGTGTCAAACTCATTTTTGTGGTAAGCCGCATCATCGTTATACTGTGCCTCGAAGGGCCGTTATAACCGGTAGTGTGAATCGATGATCCCCTTAAATTACTGCATGTACAAAACGAATTGATACATGTACAATACTGTAGTTTGAAAATCAGAAGCCAGTCAAACATTGTTTATTTTTCAATTAATTTTAAAGGAGGGATTGGTATCAAAAATGCTCACATCTCAGGACAATTTGCAAGAAACATGACGTCATCGCACCTGGTTTGGTTTTGCAGATCACATAAAATGTAGTATTTTGCCTCGGGCCTAGAGTTCGTCACCTTCGATCAAATAATAGTAACACTAATTTTCCTGTATCTTATTTACTGTATCACAGGAACTGTATTTTTAAAACTGAAGCTCATTAGACCTCTTCCGCTCATCGAAGGCACACGAGTGCTTAAGCGTTCATGAGCATCACTTGACAAATATAAAGGTACACATGCATGTTCAATTTAGATTTGTGGAGTTATTACAGCAGTTTGATGTTTTTATATTATTTTCATTTGGGGGGGGTATTCATTTTATTACAAAAATGTTTGGGCCCCAATTTGGTCGGAGTCGGCGGCCCTGCCACAATATGACACTTGACCTGTTGTTTGTAGATAAATGTTAAAATACCAGTTTGGATTTGGGACCACCTTTATGGAAATCTAGGAGTAAAAGACTATGAGAATAAAAAGGTTCAACAGTGTCTTGAACGAGTTCAACATATTTGAAGTTGGAATCGTCTGTTGAATTTACAATCTTTGCTGCCCCCGTCATTTTAAAATGTTGATTCGTGGTAATGGCGGCCCGGTAGTCCAGTGGTTAGCACGTCGGCTTCACAGTGCAGAGGAACCGGGTTCGATTCCAGCTCCGGCCTCTCTATGTGGAGTTTGCATGTTCTCCCCGGGCCTGCGTGGGTTTTCTCCGGGTGCTCCGGTTTCCTCCCACATTCCAAAAACATGTGTGGCAGGCTGATTGAACACTCTAAATCAGGGAACTATGGCCCGCGGGCCGGATACGGCCCGTGGGCACATTTGACCCGGCCCTCTAACCCTCCTGTTGTTCTTGGGTCAAAATGACCCGTCACTGTGTTAAAAACGCCCCCCAAAAAACCCTAAATGATAATTTTTTAACTTGAAATTTTATGACTTTTCCTAGATTGTCCCCACCTGCAGAAAAATTGAAATTTATTCACATTTCCATGGAAGCTGTACAAAAGAAAAAGTACAAAGGTGGTCTTCGGGGCAAAATGACCCATGACGCAAATAGGGTTGAAATCAAAGTCACAAAGTTATTACACACCATAGAATGTTTGTGTTTTAGTTGTGTCTCAGATCAATTAGTAGAACACGTGAACAAGACGGTGGCAGACAAACAAGACAAGATAGGTGGCATTCTCGTAGATGGCAGAACTCTTTTTTTTGGTGGATTTCAAGGGCTATAAAGAGAGTTTTTAGTTATTTATTTCCTGTTTCTTCTGTGAAGAACTCAGAGAGGGTTATTTAGTTATTATTTATTTCATTAATAGTGTTATTTGTTTCCTGACTTTTTTTCTGTAAAGAACCTGGAAAGGGTTATTTGGTTATGTGTGGCTTTCTGGGAAACAACAAATTTTTTAAGCACCCCTACGATCGTTGATGTTACAAACTGACACCGGCCCCGCATCAGAGGAGGGAAAAGTTATGTGGCCCTCACAGGAAAAAGTTTGGGGACCCCTGCTCTAAATTGTCCCTAGGTGTGAGTGTGAGCGTGGATGGTTGTTCGTCTCTGTGTGCCCTGTGATTGGCTGGCAACCGATTCAGGGTGTCCCCCGCCTACTGCCCGGAGACAGCTGGGATAGGCTCCAGCACCCCCCGCAACCCTCGTGAGGATCAAGCGGTTCGGAAGATGAATGAATGAATGATTCGTGGTAATACTAATTTAGGTGTGGAAGAACAATGCACTCATTCACACAATTAGCATCCAGAGATGTGGTCTTGAGCAGAGTATTACTCAAAGAAAACGAGTTCAAGGGTTTTACATTGAAAAACATCCTTTTAATAGGTCCGTGCCACACACTAGTGAAAAATAAAGCTCCTACAAAAGAATGATACTTTTATTCCACATTATCTTAAATAAAGTAACTTCAAGTACTTTTTGACTTGGTACAAAAAAATCTAGCTGCCTCCATCAGGCCACAACACACAGCAAGGTTCAACACAGTGGTTACAAATGGCCTTTAGGTCCTCTGGCAGACGGTGAGGAAATGCGTCACGGAAGCATTGCTCAATGCTTGTTCCTTGTTTTCGTTTCAACGGTGAGGAATGATGTCTGTGTCACTGTCCAACTTTGGAGGCCTTGTTGGATTGAAATCATATTAAAAAAAAAAGACATATCATAAAAACAAAGAACAATTAACATCCCCTACATGCCCCTGTTGGAAGGGTAGGCACTACCAAGATTAAGGATACCACAGTGTTTGCAGAGGATATGTATATACTGTACAAACAATATTTATCATGTTTTCATCACGTTCACTAAAATAGAATGCTACAATCATTCTAAGGCATAAACAATATCTTAATATTCTTAAACCATTTGTACACATCGTTTCAAACAAGACAAAATATTGACATTAATAAACAGTATGTACACATGAATCATCATTTTAATTGTCCCTCTCTGCTGTTGCTGTGAATAAATGCAGTTTGAACAAATGACGACAGTCCTCTGACGTCCAAAGCACTGAACAGTGTAAACAGCTTTTACAGCTTTTTTTTCTTGGCTTTGTTTGATATTTGGGTGAAGAAAAAAAAAATTAGAACACAGACACATTCCTTTTTCGATTCAAAAGTGGTTACGCCGAGTCTTCCTTTTCATAGAAAATGAAGTGGACCTTGATTCATAAATAATTATTACAAAATTAAATACATTCACTATAATACGATTAAATAACAAAAACATCTATTTACAGGTAGTGGAAAGTATTCTAGCGCAGACACATCAGTGAGGATTCATTCAGTGCAGTGTTCTGACACAGGGAGTGGTATTGCACTACAGTACCCCATTTCTCTTGGAGTCTTTGGGGTTTTGGATCCCTGTTGTAATAAATCCAGCGCAGTTCATGTAACAACTCGGATTTCAAGGTGGCATCGATCTCTCCTGCTGGCAAAGCCACATTCTCCCCCCAAGAATGAAATTAAAACCTGCTACCCCGATTTGAAAGTCAAACGTGTTCAATGAGGATGAGGAGAATGATGTTGTTTGTCTTTTAGTCGGAATTTAGTTTGTTTGTTTCAGAAGTTCAGTCCAGCGCTTCTCAAAAAATTTCCTCATGTTATGACCGGCTCGACCAATGTCAGAATTGTCCTCGTTGAACTTTTCGCAGTTGTCAAACACCAAATTGACATCAATGATGAAAGTCTCCAGGTTTTGATATCTACAAACAGACAAGCATAGAACAGTATGAGGCAGGGGGAAAATACAGAACAAGCTCGAAACTTCAATTTCTGTTGAATGCACAACAGCTGATGCGAACATAAAATATTATGGAATTATTGGGACTATTGAAATTTAGACTGGGACTTGATTCACAAAATATAGGAGGAGGTAGTAAATATGTCAAACATGTGATAAAAAAATGTGATAAATAGTTCCTGAGATTTCTTGAATGAGGTCAACATTTAGAAGGTGGAACGCTTCGAATCAGTCAAAAATATAAAAGGGACATATGTATATTATCTTTGAATTTGGGGATTTTATTGTGTACGAATCTGTAACATGTAATAAAAAATACCGTAGATGCGGGATGGTCAACTTAAATGTTTGTGGGCGGGGGCATCATTTTTCATCAGTGGTCCTAGGGACCACGCCAATTCCTAAAGATGCTGTTTTAAATATGGGCGAAATATGTGTGTGTGTGTGTGCACAGATATTTTCTGGCCATACACACACACACACACACACACACACACACGCACACATATCTGCACACAAATCAGAGATGTGGTGGGGGCGGGACGTCGACGTTCTAAAAATGTCTTGATTTGGGAAATGGGGAGAAAAATGAAAATCTGGTAATATGGTAATTCATGTATGGCAAAAGGAAACTCGTTTGTTGAACTTCTTTCACTTAAATGTTTCTTGTGGAAAATCAAATTCTGGATGCTAGAATGCAAATGCAAGAAACACTGTCCAAGCAGAAATGTCCTCAATTTTGTGAATATACCACTTGCTTGAATCAGCTGAAAAATGTGAAAGGAGTGGAAGGACAAAAAAATTGAGCAGAAAAATAAAAACGACTTGTGGTACAAAATAGCAAAGAAATAAGTGAACATATTCATTGGATCTTAACCGGTGGATAATGCGTTGAACAATACAGGAAAACAATTGTGCTAAGCGACGGTTGAACTCACTGGCTGCTCACGAGCTTCTCACGTATGGTGGAGAAATCCATGGGCTTTTTGATGACTTTCTTATAGCCGGGGACTGACTTGAGGTTAACGGGTGTGAGGAAAGGCCAGGCGTCCTGATGTCGCTCCAGCTCCGCAAGGAGAACCCTGGCCAACACCCACTTTGTTACAAGCATGTTACATTTCTATGCCATAGTTGTTTCAGTTTACCATGTGAGCTCTATGCTCACATCTCATTAAAAATCTAAACCCTTTAGCTGTGTTCATGCAAATTCATGAGCATACAGTGATACTCATTTAAGGCAGGTGTCAGCCACATGGTGCCAATGAGCTATGGCCGTTTGCAAACAAACTGGACTTTGTAAGTTTAAAAAATAAAATTGAAAGTGTATTTTAGACTCATGAGAAGAACTGGTGTCAATTAAAAACTGCATGTTGTAGCAAAAGCAATAAACAAAACAAATACTGTATGAAAAATTCAAAGACTATTTTTGGCCAAAGATAATCTAAGTGTCGGAAAATCGAACAGCGCCGCCCAAGAGTTAATTAAAAGAGACATGAACAAAGACTTTAGTAGCAATAATAATGCCCATACCTGCATAAGCCCAAGTCCCTGTTGTTGTCTCGAGCAGTCTTTGCTCTTTTGACACACACGGGGCTTTCCTGATTTGGTCCCGGCAGAGTATTTAAGCTCTCCTCACTTTTCCTATTGCGACTGTTGTCTTTTGAACTTTTCTTGGGCGTGCTGCTGGCGCTGGCCGGGTCATCCTCAGACACCTCCCCGTTTCCGGCATGCTTCCCGTTCTTTTTGGCATCACCGCCTTTCTTCCCTGCTGCCACACTAGATGCTACTGGTTTGCATGGAGGTTTCTTGCTTTTGGGGGTTGGACCACTTGCCTGGAATCGTGTAAAAAGATAAGATATCCTTTATTTGTCCCACACGGGGGAAATTTACAGCCTCCAGCAGCAACACATTTCTGAAGATTGAGTGCCATCTAAACTGCCAGTAGAACACAATACAGCGTGACATTTGTGCACACTAGTAGAGCCACACTGGCATACTAGTTGGACAACAACATGTGATTAATGAAGCAAAATTATTGGCCGGTTAAACTCTGTGCGCCACAAGCACTATTAGAGAAACGTGATATGTTAACCAGTTAAATGTCGTATTTATCCAGCTTGAGGATGGTCTGGTCGGCCGAAAGCGGCACTTCCAGTTGAAACGACTGAAAAGACACAATCGTTCCACCGGTGTGCTAAATTGTGTTTCAAGTGTGGACAAATGCAAGACAGCATTGTGGAGGATGGATGATACCTTAGTGATGCAGGCCGGGCAGTACCAGTCGCCCTCGGGGATGCTGGTGATTTTGGGTTTGTGACAGTAAGTGTGGCAGCCTTTGTCACAGCCGTCACACAGTAGCAGGAGGTCCTCATTGTCTCCCTTCCTGCACATCTGACAGTACTGAACAACAAGTGCATCCATTAAGAGCACACTTTCTGAATTGGTTTGTGCTCTATGTTGGTTGTTGATTCTACAGTAGTCTATCTGCTCCTCATCAGTGGGAATACGTAACAAAATAAATTACCCTACTCGGTTTTTCTCTAGTATTTGTACTTCTTAGTACCGAATGCAAGTACAGGTACTTCTTCTCACCACTTTCATGATGGAACGCTCCCAAGCGATGGACTTCTGTAGCTGCTGGATACACATGGCGAGCTGGGCGGCACTGCGCACTTCAGTCAGGGCCTTCCTCCACACCTTCATACCATGGGCCACTTCCTCTTCGCCACTGTTACCAGATAATAAGTAATGCAGACAATGAGAAAAGCCACACAAAGCAGCACACATGTACTTTGCATAACAAGTATGAACTTATAGAAGAAGGTGGCAAAATATCAGTTCACGACAACAGAGCTCCATCCAGCTGAACAAGCCAAACATTGTGTGCGACACTGGCAAGGTTACACGGACTTTTTCACATCAAGCGACATTCATGCAGAAAAGAGTGAACGGGTAAAACCTGCATAAATGTATGCGGGAGAGTAGTAGACCAAAGCCAAAGTTACTGATGCACAACACCATGCAGATGACTGTGGAAAATACACAATGCCTTCACAGGAAATACCACACCCCCTCGAGAAAAAAAATGCACAAAATTAATGAACGAAAAAAAAAAGTGACAAGCCACCATCAACAATCTGCTGTGAAAGCATCCAAGAATGTGAGGGGCTGTCAAGGACATTGTACGGGATAACCTCTCACACAGAACATTGACATGCACGGGAATGAAACACTCTCATGCCGACTACGTAAATGCATGTTTCAGAATGTTATATGAGCGCGTTTGACGATGATGTGTAACAGAATTTAATGTTTCAATAACGTGCATGTTAGCATTTAGCATGTGTATTGTGTATATAAAGGCGTTTGATTTGTATTTATGTGCGCCGTGTAGAAAGGCTTTTTATTTTTATTTATTTATGTGCGTGTTAGAATGTTTCAATAGAGTTTATGAGAGCTTTGAGTATTGTGCATAAGAGTGGTTTTAGTAGCGTGTGAGAGTCCTACAGTCGTGTTTGTGAGCGTAAAAAAATTCTGAGTGTGAGAGGGTCTGATTAGTGTGTATAAAAGTGTTTTAGTGGTGAGAGTGATTGCAAAAAAACTGTAGTTTGTGTGAGTGTTTCTACAGTGTGTAAGAGTAAAAGTTTCAGGAGTTACATGCAAGCTTTTCAAAGGTGTGGATGACAGCATTTCACTAGTGTAGCCAAGAGTGCATTTGTTGTGTATGTTAGCAAAACAAAATTGGAACAAAATTAGTGGTGTGCCAACATTCAAGTATTGTGTGAGAGTGTTTGAGCAGTGAGTGTGGGAGCCTTTCAGTTTAGTAGCTGTTTGTGAAAAAAAATGTTAATGTGAGAGAATGTTTCAAAAATATGCATGAGAGCATTTTAACAGCATGTTCTTGAAAAAAAAATTGCGATAGTCTTTCAGCTTTCCAGTACTGTGCCTCAAGTGTTCCCGTAGTGTATATGAGAATATTTTAGCAGTCAGCGAAAACATTTCAGCGGGTGTGAGCGGGACAAAAAAAAATAAATTCTGCAGGGTGCATGTAACCGTGTTTCATTGCGTATTAGGTGTTTGAATTGATTGTTTGAATATGCGAGAACAAAAAACAGAAATCAACAATGTGTGCGAGTGTATCAGTACTGCTGCTTATGACAGCATTTCTGGAGAATGTGAGAGCGAAAAAAAATTGAGTCAAAAACATTTCATTAATGACTACTGAAATGACCATTTCAGTAGCGTGCATGAGAGCATTTCACGTAGGTGCGTGTGAGAGGCGGTAGTGACTGACACCCCCGACGGCCCCTCATCCAATACCCTTAACCTTGGAGTCATATGGGAAAGCACACACAGACAGAGGAGAGGGTCTGAACGTGAGAGCGGGGGGTGCTTTCGGTTGGAGAGATGACCTACCCTTCCCTGTCAGCACTAGCGGATGGTGCGGGGGCAGGGACAGTGACCGTACCCACATTATCCAGCCTGATCTGAATGGTGGTACCTAAGGGGCTCCTCAGGTACCTTCTCTCGATGTTGCGCTCCAGATTGGCCAGACGGGTCACTGCTATGTCCAGAGGGTTGTCTGGGTGACGTATCACCCCGCCCTTCTCCCCCCGCTCCTCAGGATGATCCTTGCCGTCCTTGTCTCCCCCGTTTGATGATGAGGACACGGGGCCCGATCTGGTGAGGGGCTTGTGCTCGTAATACACCAGATCTTCCCGCTCAGACTGAGGATCAGGATGGGTCCAGCCCTGGGGGAGGAAATCAGGATGCTCACTACCGAGTCGAAAGGCACCTGGTCACAGCACAAGTCACAACTTTTTTTCATAGTTGAGCTGGTCCTACAACAAATATTTAAGATTTTGTTGCACTAAAAGGCGCAATGACTATCTTTGGCCAAAATGCCATTGTTCTAAGGCAGTGGTGGGCAAACTACGGCCCGCGGGTCGGATCCGGCCCGTTGGTCTTTTTAATCCGGCCCGCCGAAGATTGGTGCACAATTAAGTTTTGATTGAATTCATTTCGTTTGGACTTGTAATGACAGGTATTTCAACACCAGGTGGCGCAGTTACTTCAAGTTGCAGAGCACAGGGAGGGAGGGGAAGACGAAAAAAGAGGGAGAGAGTAAAGACCATGGAAGGGAAAGTGATATGTATCTGATTAAACGAAGTGGGTAACAAAGTACGAAACATTCAGGAGAGGCCTGGAGTCGGAAAGACTCAAATCTATGAGACTTTGAAAAACAAGGAGGCGATTCTTACTCAGTCCGATTCTGGCAATTTCCATGCTCAGAGTGAATTACTTGTGGCTCGAGTGAATGAACATTTCCTAGAATGGTTTGATTGTTATCATGTTAAAAACTTTCCGCAAACTGGACCGCTAATAAGAGCAAATGTGTAGAGCGTGAACAACAGGGGGCTCAGTAAACATCCTTGAGGAGAACCGGTGCCGAGTGTGATGGTGGAGGAGAATGTTACATTATTACTGGCATACAAAGACATTGTGCTATTTTCTTTATTTTCTATTTCTATTTCTAACTTTTGGCCCAGCCCTCCACAATATTTTCTGCTTCTCATTTGCCCCCCCCCCCCCCCGGGAAAATAATTGCCCACCTCTGTTCTAAGGTAAGCTATTTTAAACTAAAAAGAACACTTTTTTTCCTTCGTAGTTAAGAAGTGAAGTTTCAACTCAAAGCGGATCTCGTTTACAGCCTTCAACACAATTGGGGAACGGGATTCGGGGGGCAGTTCCCAGCTCTACTGTTGTTGGTTTTGGTATTCAAATTTATGAGGTTAAAACATGATATTGACCTTTTTCTTTTCTCATGAAGCACATGAACTTTCCATAGCTACATACCTTGACCTGCAGGCTGGCAGCAGTAACCTTCCTTTCCAGTTCCTCCACTTGCTGAAGCACGGCAATGTCCATTTCCATGGCCTGCTCCTCCACGCACCAGCCTCGTACCGACTCCACACTGACCTGGCTCTCCTCTAGCTCCCGAAGCTCGATCATGGCCACTAGATGTATGTCATACGAGGACATCGATCAACACCATGGACCTCCATGATATAAACTTCCTGTTTATTTTTTTATTTTTTTACTGCACTTGTGTGACTTTTTAGTTATTGGTAGGTTTATAATTACCATTACCATTTTCATTAGACGAAAGCATTAATCTAGCAGACTTTTGTTATGGGATGTTGAAAATGTTGCAAATAAAAAGTAGCGGTGTCTTGAGATGAGTTTAACTCATTGACCATGCTCGTTACTCAAAACAATAAATCTCAAATCATCTTTCCTCATTGAAATGAATGGATATGCCATTAATCCATTCCAGCCTCTCCCCCCAAAATCCAAACCTATGGCAAAGTGTTTTTCACTCAGGTAACTGAGAGCACACTAAAATATTAAACTGTTAAAAAAGTCACATCATCATTAAATACTATGAAAAAAACATTTAACAGTTTTTGTCGTACTCTCACTTATGATGCTGATTCTGTTGTGCGCAACTCTTGAACACACAGGGGGCAGTATGACAGGCATATGGGTATATACGCAACTTCTCTTGGATTTTCAGTAAGGCAGTTCGATATTGGCAGAGGATAAAGAATATATGCCTGTGAGTATTGTTACTTGATCTGTGCACTTTGTTTTGTGCAGCACAGTTTACATTCAGACATACAGCAGATGCTGTGCCTATGGCGTTTCCCATTCTCGCATTCAGGTGGTGGAGCCTATGTGATTGTTTGAATACACAATGTGTAATTGTCTTTGAAGTGCTAAATAAAGTTGAGCACAGTGTATTTTTTTGTGTTTAGTTTGACACTAACCTTCAGCACAAGAATAAAAAGAAAAAGATGTCACTCGTACCTCAACTCACCATTTGCACAACATTTAATTCTCTTTGGTTTTATTTGTAAGTTTGACAGTCGCCCTCAACTGGGCGTACCCAAGGAAAAGCTTGAAGCAAGCACATGTTAAAGGGGTGTTCAATCTTTTGACGCACTTACCATCCTTGTGTTTAATGCAGACTTGAGGGATGATCTCAATATATTTTTGCACCTGCCTCTGGAGGCCTTTCTCTCTTATACCTCGGCTGTGGAGAGCAACAACCAGCGCGCGCAGCTCCTCTATGTCAGAGATACGCCACCAACCAGTCAACATGTCTAAAGGATATCAACACAAGTTTTGTGTCAGACCATGTTTATCACGCATCACATTTTCATTCATTTGCATATGCTGTACAGAAAATGTGCCCCTAATCCCTTGTTTGTGTGACTGCAGTTTTTCATACAGAAACCCTTCTCGAGAATTATTACGCATTCAAGGATTTCCCATAATGAGAAGCCACACACAAGTTACGCAATAAGACAATTATCCAAATCAATGCTTTCATAATTGGTCATAATGAAACAAATCCAATTTAACACATTCAGATGCCTCATTCACAATCAAATCAGGTTGTTGTAATCTGTTGTGCTTTATGTTGGATCGTATATTCGAAAGCAGTTTATGATATACGATTATGCATAGAAAGGGACCAAAGTCGCTGCAAATTGGCTGATGATGTCATTATTTGCACTTACTGGCCTTCTCTAGCAAGATGATATGCCGCAGGCAAGACTGCATTAATAGGATGACGTGGAACTTTTAATTATGACATGAGATAGATAACCTGTGACCGGACTTCCCCGAGACAAAACGATTTGCACTTGTGCCTTGACCTGTTCCATGATCCCACATCCTATATTTTAGCTCACCAGAGATTATAGGTCAGTGGCTCTCTTAATATTTTTCTCAGATAGGGTCAGAATCTTACCCTCTGGGATAGGCCGGGGTGTGTGGTGGTCAAGAGATTTCGGAATCTCCACAGTAGGAGGAGAGGGTATGGATGAACTTTTCTCAATGCGAGGTAGAGGTGATTCACTCTTACTGGACACACTTGCTGCCGTGTTGCCCTCAACAGAGTGACCCAACATGGGACTGGGGCTGCTGCACAGAGGCAAGCTGGGACTTATCATGCCACTCGACCAGCTCCCCAAAGACACTCCCAGTAATGAAATGCCCGACTTTGCCTGAAAAAAAAAAAAGATAAGACCGTGGATTTAGCCACACAGAAAGAAAATTCAGGGAACTCCTTTCTGCTTCTTTTTATCAGGATTATCCCCCAAACATTTTAAAGTTCTCTATAATGAGCCAACATGCACTCTTGTAAATTATTGATGCATTCACATTAACACATGGGAAGTTTCCTATTGAGAAACCTGCTGCAATTTTGGAACATACCGGTAATTACAATGTGTTTCAAAGGTGCATCGTAAACTGGAAGAGGTTTCCATGTGTGTGGTGTGGATAAACAGATTTGAAAATTGTTTTCAGATGTTTTTTTTGGACAGCAAATTTTCACTGTGGCTCTATCGCATATAATTCCAATAAGTGAAAAACTATATGGAGGTTTGCTGCACTTGCATGAAATCTGGTTGATTTAGTCAAGATTACACAAAAATATATTTTCATCATTACACCATTGCTGTTTTTTGGGAGTGTGGCCTGGAGGATTGCCTTTTTTTTTCTTTTTTAAGTCTGACGTGTCAGCCAGTGTGTGGACAAGGGCTCTGCGTGGGCATGACCAATGACTGCTATAGAGCAGTGTTTCCCAACCAGTGTGCCGCGGAAACGAATCAAAATTCACGTAATTGGTATGAAAAATATTTATTAACAACAAATAATGTATCTTTGTCAGGTTATCTATGTCAGCAACTTACGGTGACAGCAAGAACAAATAAATGACCTTCTGTTAGATGGTAAAAAGTAAGAAACAAATATATCCTCTTTTTGTGACGATTTTGTTTGTTGGTGTGCCGTGCGATTTTTCAAACTTATAAAAATGTGCCTCGGCTCAATAAAGGTTGGGAATCACTGCTACAGAGCATCTCTTGGTGGCATGGAAAAACCATGATCCATTGAAATATATTGTAGTCACTGAAGCCTTAAACAAATTATTGCTGCTTAAACAGTTATGCGTACGTGTAGGCATTGGAAAGATACTATAAGTAGCATTTTTTTTTTTTGTTGATCGTTGTTCGAGGTATTTGACAGCTTGTGGTTTCAGCGCATTCAGTGGACACGCCCACAGCGTCTGAGAGTGGACAAAGGCTTGTTATTTCCACTATTTTGAAGCCTCATTTTCACTTGGCAATTTGTTTTAATCATTCAAATATGGCAAGTCTGCTAACGACACTCTTCTTGATGGTGTGTCATAATTAAAGACTTATTTTCACTTTACAGGTACTATAGGTTCCCTGTTAAGAGCCACCCTCCAGTTTTGTAAATGTATCTTATTCTTGTTTATTCCTATAAATTCCAGAAGGAATTGTGTAACCCTTCTCTTTACATTAATGTGTTTCGATGCACCTGTGACGAGTGGCCTCACCTGCAGTGCTGAGAGAGGGTAGGTGAGGAGGCCGCCCGAGTGATGCGGGCTGACCGAGGCTGACGCCGCAGAGGGAGTGAGAGGGAGTGCAGGTGACGCTGGAGGAGATCTGGGCTTGCTTGGTGTGGAGAACGCCTGGGGAGTGGCATCAAGCGCCCCGGGCGCGGTCGTCGTCAGGGAAGAAAGGTCGCAGGGGTTGCGAGGGAGCAGGCTGAACCAGTGTCCGCTCCTCTCAGTTAGAACCCGAAGCAGCTGGTCGTTGGGCTGGAGAGAGAGTTGTTGGGATGGTGTTGGGGAAGAGGCCGGAGGAGAGTTGCCCGGGCTTTCACGCAGGGCCGGCAGGCACCGGGCGGATAGGGAGGTTGAGATTGGGCCGGGAACATTTGAAGTGTCATGACCGACTATCACAGCGGTTTTTGCAGCTACCAACTCGGAGGTATTTTGAGAGGGGGAGTATGACGTCACGGTAGTTGTGGCAATAGGAGAACACGTATGGTTGCCATTCTGTCCAACGTGAGGGCTCGCCTGGTCCTCTGCCTTCATCGTTTCTCTGGGGGCATCTGGGCAAATTTGAGACACATAAGCTTGCTGTTGGTAGAAGGTGGTTGGAGAGTCCTTCCGCTCATTTTCTTCCTCCTCTTCCTTCTGTTGTTGCAAGACATGTGGGAGGCCAGAATGTGAGGCGGGTTCGTCCTTCTCCAGTTCAATCTCCTGAGGTTCATCTTTGACTTTGACTTCTTCTGCTGCTCTTCTCCGCCTCTGTCGCTCCTCCTCTAGTTCCTCCGGTGCTGCGTGCAAATAAGACAACAGCTCAAGTCTTGGAATTGTAAATTTACTCTCACGCTACTATGGCCATGTGTCCAACTCACATATTTTTTGGGGAACCAGTTAGCTTTTTCAAAACAAATGCAAAAAAGTTTCCGAAGAGTGGGGATTTTAGCCAGATCATGACATTTTCAACATTGGCTGTTTCTGTAAATCAGCAGTGAAATTGTACCATTTGACTTGATTGTGGCCACTTTTGGACAATTTAACCCCATGAACATTTTTTTCTCTTATTTACAGGATTTTTTTTAAACAGAAACAGTCAGAAATGGGAACATTCACATTTCTAAGTTTCTCCAGTAAAAAAGAAAAAGAAATCCAAAGTCATAATTGTGATACGATCTCATAACGAGGTTGTTTCCTGTAATTATGACGTTTGCTCAACCACCAACTACAAAACCTGGGCTTGGGCCATGTGTAGATGCTGCTGTGGTCCACAGTAATCAAAAAGTGAGCTTTGTGAAAGCATTGTAGTATGGTGTGACAAAATATGGTAAAACAATCTGAAGTGAAATACAATTCCTTTTGGTTTCCATATGTATCTTATTTGTAAGTAATGGTGGTAATGAGAATAAATAATATAATTTCTGGTTGTTTTCCAACCTGCAACATTGTGCAAACAAATTAATTCAAAAGTTAAAAATCTAATAAAAATACCTGAAAATGTATTCACACAGTAGAAGAAAAACGTAAGTGCTGAACTCTGAACTCATGACAAATATCCAAAAATGACCATAAAGAAGCAGGAATTGCAGTAAAACCTGACAAGGCTGCACAAGAAGTGCCATCAGACCAACACTGTCTCTCAGTGTCCTGTAATTACCTTCTCCACTCTCCATGGCTTCAATAAAGACCCCTCCACAGTGGGGAAGTACCCAGTATCGACGGCGGTAACGATCTTGGCCGTACATCATAGAGCGCAGTGAGTGGGATATTTCAAACAGCTTTCTCCTTGTCTGGTGATGTTGCTGCAGTGGGACAGAGCATTCACTGTTTTCTTTTGGCACATATTCCTCAATATTTGCTTTGCTTTGTGTAAGGAAACAGGACATGAGGAGTGAATGTCAGGTTAATGTCACATCAACCAAAGAATTTCTTAACTCGCAAGAAACCGCATAAGAGAATCCACTTGCATAACTTTTTTAAACCAACTTATTTTCCAATTAACAACGAAGGCAGAAAATAAAGAAAAGTAACAATACCTTAGCTAACTTCTCTATCTGCTTTTCTAGCTCCTCCACGCTAGTGGCTTGGTCAACTTCATCCTGACACAACAGAAAACAATTCAGACGTATTCTCCAAAGTTACCAATGCATCTATATACAGATATTCATTTTTTTTTTACCTCATCATATGTTTCCACTTTTTTAATCTTCTTAAAGTCATCTTCATCCTCATCGTCATCGTCGTCAACCGGATCGTCACTGTCGTCGTCGTCGTCGTCGTCATCGTCACTGTCACCACCAAGTTTCCTCTTGCGTTTGACAGCCGAAGACGGCGTACCGAAAGACTGGTTCTCTTCCACACCCACACTGGCCTCCCTCTTCCCAGTGCGTTTGGCATAAATGGTTCTCAATCTGGATTGGAAAATATCGTTTGTGGGTTATAATGTCTATCGTTATCAAACATTATTGTGTAAAGCCCCCAAAATATACACACTATATATAAACTTACTTCTTAAGCTTCCCCTCCATGATAATTTTGTCTTTCCTCATGTTTGCCATCTGCTCCAGGTTCTTATCAATTTCACTGTAAGAAAGGGTGAAATAGATCCATTGGCCGATTTTGTACACACTGCTCACAAAAAGTTCATTAGGCTTTCTCTAACAAGGAGCTGAGGAGCGAAATACGCAACTTCCAGTAGTCAAGAACGTTCATTCCTACACCTTTCGGCGATTCTCTGTATCTCTGTTGCAACAAGGGGCCACTGAGCTTATAGTGTCATAAGTGGTTTGTGAGAGAGACATCACTGGAAATGTTTATGGTTCAAACACCTGTTGTGAATTCTGCTCTTCAGCTCCTTATTGGAGAACAGCAAGTTGTGCAAAAACATTAGCAGAGTTTACAAGGGGCCTGGCATTCCGATTAAATGAAACCTAAATAAACAAAAATGAAAATGCTCCATATAAACACCTCAATTGCAATCAAGCGGCCGAATCCGAATGGACTTTCATTCAAAATCAAAGGTGGTGGGATATTCCTTTTGCCAACGTGAGAAATTCAGTCGCCACAGCCAGGCTGCATCCACTGCGCTGACGTAAATGTGTAGTGACGTTGACGTTTATGCACTTGAAAATGGCAGCGTCCTACCAGAGCTTGTTTTAAACTACTGGTAACTTGTTTTTGTCAAGCTGTTGATTTAATAAACGTGTAAAAACAATCACAACTACTGGGCTAAATATACGAGTGAACTCCATCGTATGATCATCAATCTGCGCAAGTCACACCACTCCTGTGATTTATTGTCACGGCGCATGTATTCGTAAGAGGTCACGTCACATATAAATAGCTCACCAGAGATCTCCAGTCGGAATAATTTCAGTGGCAATGAAACACAGCGACTGAACAGTTGAGTGGGGTGAAATTACATTCACCTGTAAAAGTTGTAGTGCATTTTATGCCGCTCTTGTATTTCACCCTTATGTTGCAACAAATACCTGATAACGACTTTGCTGCAAGCCAGCTCGTTTGCTAGGAATCCCAGGATGGAGGCTTTCTGGGAAGGCGTGTGGGCCTGGAAAGCCTTGGTCTTCAGACTGAGGGCCAGAGGGGCGAGATCGGTATTGGCACAATGGGCCCCCATGTACATCTGCAGCACCTCAGACACATTGTCCCGGTTTATGCCAACGTTGGTCAAATGGTCCCCCAGCATGGTCTTTGTCTAGCAGAGAAATAGAAAATGTTAACATTTTGAATTTGTATGTTTCATTCATACCCAAGGGTGTCAAAATTCTGCGGATTTTCAAAGTCGGTCAACTTTCCATGGAAACTAATGAGAATAGATGGTAAATGGCCAGGAATTCACATCATTCAAGGATGTCTCTTAATAGGAGATTCAAACACAGTTATGGGAAACCTTATAAACAACCACGTTTCATACAAGTACAGTATCCTTAAAAAAAAAACAACAACAACAACAAAAAAAACAGTCACAGTACTGTAATGTGGGAATGTCAAAAGTATTTTGCATGGCTGTCATGACATTTGTAACGATACCTTTCCATTAGTCTCAGTTTTCACTTTTCTCAGCCAATTCCCGTTATTCTAAATAAATTCTCCACATCTTTGAGAAATCTATTGGCTATTTCATGGGGCCTATTTAAAATCTTGGACAAGATACACCTAAGCAGTGTACCATGAACATGTATAACTATGTAGGTTTTTTATATTTGACTTTAACAAAAAAATAGAGAACAAACTCCCCCAAATGAAGTACATTACCTTTTGTCCAGGGGGCAAACCAGGATCACAGACTGCCAGAGACAGTAGTTTGACCAAGAGATCTTGGACTTGACCCATGCTATCGCCCACATTGAGCAAGCCCTCTTGAAGCATACCCAGTGTTGGGACATCAACATTCAAGTCCAGGCCCAAAACTTTTCCAAATCCTCGCAAGAACTGCATCAGCATCAAACAGTCAGACACTGCACGGCCTGGAAGGATTAGCCCGGGAATTCTGGAGAACTCAGGTAGAGCCTGAAGAAGACAATATGGGTAGAATGCTTACTAGAAGTTCAAATTTGGTGTCACCTTCAAGATGTGTCCAATGTGCCTGGTTATTAACTTTAATAGTATGTAGTACTATCAATAGCCACTTGAGGGCGTAGAAATAAAAAATATTACTACTGCAGACTTATTTGGTGTCATCAAGGCCACCAATACTGATTGTCGCACAACAATATTTAACTACCGGTAAACACTTTCAGTTCCTTTTCCATGCACGCATACCGGTAGTATGTTCCAAAATATCTTCATAATGATCTGTATCAAATTGCAAAAAGGTATGATAAATAGTTTTTGTTTTACAGCACTCGTTTTTGGATAAAAATATCAACTACCAAAGAATGTGATGTCCTATTCCATCTAAGACAGCCACATATGCAGTTTTTTTCTTTTATGCTTTAACCATGTTGTTGTGTATTTTGGTCTTTTCAGGAAAAATCTGAAAAAATTCTGAGTAAAGTGGTCAAATGGCAACGTAAAGTTTATCCCAGTCTGTGTGTAAGGGTTAAATGACATCCAGACATCTAGACTAAACAGCATAGCTAGATGTATATAAATAAACAGATCACTTAAGATCTTAAATTACCTTCTGATCCGATAGGCACATGTCTTCATTTGGCTTCTTCAGCTCTCTGGCTATCTCCAACTCCAGCCTGCGTTGCTCCAGCTTGCGCTCTTTGTTGAGACGCTTCTCGTCTCTTTTTTCCTGCCGCAGGCGCTCGCGCTCCTGTGAGGTCCGGAGTTTGCAGACGCATTAGGAGAAAAGGTATTGGTCCAGAATCGTGAATGTGTACCGGTACATTTTTGTATACTAGCTATGTTTGTGTGTGTGCGTGTGAAAGCATATGTGTGTTAGATAAGGGTGTGGAAAATAATCGATATTAATCGATACGTCGATGCGCACGTCCGCGATCCGAGTGCATCGGCTCATTCACTGGGTACGACGCGATTGACGGGTGAAATCGCGATTCATCACGAAGCATTGATGGGTATTGGTGAAATCGCGATTCATCACGATGCATTGATGGGTATCGGTAAAATCCGATTCAATCGCCGTTTTATTCATGTTAAACGTCACATATCTGCCCTTTCCTAGGCGCAATGAATGCACCATCATTGCTTTGCGTTTTGTGTTGAATACGGACGGTAGCCGTGCGTCACATACAGTCCAGTACACAACGAGCGAAACATTATGGAAGTTAGCGCACGCAGCAGCAAGGAAACTACTATATTTAATGCAGCCGCAACATTCAAATCTTATGTTTGGAAATACTACGGCTTCGAAAAGAAAGACGGAAAGCTTGATAAAACCTGCGTAATTTGCAAGGAATGTCGCACTAAGAAGCCATACAACGGCAGCACCACAAATATGCAGACCCACTTAAACCGATGGCACCAGATCACCGACAAGTTTCCCTCCCGCTTCCCCGCCCAGTTCCTCGTCGGACACCGGAGAAACTCTTGGTAAACCAGGTCAGGATCAGAAAAAAATGCCTCTTATTTTGGGAGTCCCCTTGCAACTCACTGTGACCGCGCAATGGCTATAACTAAGGCCACTGCTTATTTCATATGCAAAGACCTCCAGCCTTAGCGTGGTGGACAACGAGGGTTTCAGACAGCTCGTGCACGTTTTGGAACCCAGGTATAAAATACCAGACAGGTCTGTGTTCACTTACAAACATATTCCCGATGTGTACAACAAAGTGAGAAGTGAGATTACTGTGTCGCTGAACAGTGCGCAAAGAGTTGCACTTACAGTGGACGGGTGGACATCTTGCGCTATAGATTCATACATATATATATATATATATATATATATATATATATATATATATATATATATATATATATATATATATATATATATATATATATATGAATATTTCATATAAGACACTCAGTGAGAGTCTGTTTGTGTTTACACTATAGCAACAGCTGTGAGTCTCAGGTGCCAAATTGTTTACATTTTCTTTGCACAAAACCCAATTGTGAAAGGGCTTAAATAAGTTGTTTTACAAGTTCTACTCTTTATAAGGAATAAAGTGGTATCCTTTTTGTAATACCATACTGAATTCCATCTTTTTAAAAGCTTTTTTTCTTTGCTTATTTGCATCATGTTTAATTGCACAATATCGCAACAAATTGCATTGTATCATCGGATCGCATTGATTTGAACTTAATGTGTATCGAATCGTATCGCATCGTGACGACGGTGAAACGTATCGCATCGTATCGCCAGAAAATTCCATGTATCGTTTAAGTATCGCATCGCTGGCAGTGGATCGTGATGTGTATCGAATCGTCCTCAGTGCTGAGATTCACATCACTAGTGTTAGATTGCAGCTATATGCATTCAAAGGAAAAGTGCTCGAGGGTCCGAATCTTTGAAGGGAAAGAATGAACAATATCATGGGAGAACATGGGGAGATGACTAAGCTATAATGACTTTGTTTTGTGGCATGGCGTTGAGGTGTCCAAACTACTGCCTGGGGGCCATTTGTAGTCCACCTTCCTTTTTTAGTGTCCTGGGTAAAAAATGTGGGGCAGTGTAAAAAGTGTGATGATCGAAAAAGCTGGGTGGTGCGACACCCCCAAGCACTAAAATGACCAGTTACTACTAATAAACTGTGGTTTAATGCAGAAGGCAAATGATGCAAAACAACTATTTATAATCAGGGGCAAAAAGATTCAAAGTCTGGATATTTCTAAATAAAATTAAGTGAAAATAGGTTAGATCAGTTACAGCATGTTTTGTTGAAAATGGATCACTGTTTTCCCTCTGTGCTGAAGAAACTATACAGCCATATTGGCACGCATATCAACTCAAAGATGGCATTTTTTACAATACTGTATTTTTTCCCCCTGAAAAATAGTGGTTTTGGCGATGCGGTGATTTTGCCAGACAGCATCACTTATATAAAAGAACATACATTTTACAGATTGCTTTGGGCCTGGAAAAAGTTTGGACACCCCTCGTGGGGTGTCCAAATTGTGTGTGTGTGTGTGTGTGTTGGTCTTGTGATTTTTCGGCCCATGACTACCTCTGCTTTCTTGCGAGCCTCTACGGCCTTCATCAGCATTACATGCTGCCTCCTCCTTTCTCTCTCCTACAGTGGCAGAAAAGAGTGGCACATTAAAGTAACAGGGACAACTGCAAATAGGTCGGTCAAGGCTGTACAATTTTAGTATGTATTAATACAACAGAAATGCTCTAAATTCATTAGAGGCACCATACTTGGAACAAACACAAAACGATGCTTCACATGTATACACTGTCACATGTATGGTGGAAGCATTACGTGAAGAATACAGTCGTACGATGACAACCAAAAAAGCAACACATAGATGCGATACGTAGTAGATGTGATGACAGGCTCAAAAAAGAGAAGCAGCTGGAATCAGTGACGGCGCATCTAAGCTAAAGCGGATAGAATACAAGCGACAAAATGTTGGTTGCCAGAAGATAATATATTGTATTAGCCATTGGTGACATTTATTTGACGCTTTACTAATAATATTTAGTGGAGGGGATGACAAAAAGGAATGACGAGCTTACAAACAGAGCAGTTACACTTGAGTGGATTTGGCAGTTTTAGTATTAGCACAGTATGAGTCTGCGGAGGATGAGACATCTATTTTGTTCTCTGGTGTATGATTCAAAGTCTTCTGCAAAAGGCCACGCGAATCACCCGTGACTGGCTATCATTTTATTTGATCTCTTCAGGTTTTACCCTCGACAGTATCAGACTACCGGTAATTCCCACTGTGATCCACCAAAGGACAATTACCAGCAGTTTTGCCTGCCAAGAACATTACCGGCAGTGAGTGAAATGGTTGTGAGGAGCATTTTTACATTGGGGAAGTGGGGAGGGGGGGGGGGGGGGGGAAATAAAAACAGGATGGGTACCTGGTAGCACTAGGAGTGGTATGATGTATTTTTACTTATTGCTAAAAATTGAATGTAGCAGTGTATTCTAAGTCTGTAATACAATGTTTCATTGTTTGCAAAATTGTCATCATTTTATGGGTTTTCAATTGCGGTGCCTCGACGTACAACAAAATGAACATACTCTCAAGGAGCACGGTGGAAAAGCTCACGCTGAACTGACTGCATGGTAAAACGGCTGACCCGAGCTGGGGTACGAGCGTGATTTGTGATGAGTAAATGGCATTGAGCTTGGTCAAAGAACTAATTTAACTTGTAAATCAAGGTACCACTGAATATGTTAGCAAGAAGATATCAGAATTTTGCGATGCGGTTTGGTTGATCATTTTGGTGTTTAATTATACAATTTTGTGTTTTATGTTTTCGTATTGTAATTTGCACCTTCAGTTTGTATGTGGGTCCACATGGATTGATACAACAGCTTTTACAGAGCTAAAGGGACAGATAAGATAGGCAGACCTTCTTAAATTTAGCTGCAGCTGAGCTTGTGTGAGGAGGGCTCCAAGCACAATAATCAGGCTGAAAGAAAATGCTTGCTATACAGAACCCATTTGTCCCCTCGGTGTTATCGATCGCGGCGATGATCTTGCTACATGCTGTTTCTGCCGTCAAATGACCTGACAGTGACGTGGGCGATTCAACTGACGCACGCGTCTCCATTGTCCGCCATGAAAACAAAATGATTCAAGTAACGGTGAATAATAGAGGCTGGGCCGGGTTAAAGTTCAGCACTCAGACCGAGAGACAAGCTAAACGTCTGGGCCAACTGTCAAGCTCTCGTGAGTAGGTTTGTAAAGTGGTGGAAAATTTTGAGTTAATTTTCACGGAAATTGTGGTAATTAATTGTCAATATAGGGTGATGAAAATTGATCATATTCAGGGAGAAATGTAAACTTTTTTTTAGAAGCAGACATCCATTTAAAATTGTTAGCCCGCCTTGCCCACATGTGAGGGCCTCATAGACGAATGGAACCTCAATTTCGTAATTTTTTCATCTACAGTTGACATCCACTCAGCTTTCAGATAAAAATAAATGCGTTTGACTCGGCCATTCAATTCCAAAAATCAATGAACATAAAGCCGAGGCATTGTGTAAGCTGTGTAAAAAAGACGGCAAGGCATAATCTACAATGCAAGTTTTTATTAACAACTCAAGGCAGTAAATCTCCCGGTCTGCTAGGCACCACTCGGGCAACATTGCCATGACCCAGACCTTCAAAGTAAATGCAAGCACTGAAGTTACACAGTCTCACCACACTTTCTTAAACCACATGGTGGTTTATTTAGCAGTCACACACAAACCAGCACAAAATAGTCTGTGTATGCAGCTGCTAAATAAACCACCACATGGACAAAGAAAGCATGGTGAAACTCATTATGCTGGTGTGCTATTTTTGAAAGGGCTGACTTTTGTCAGGATGTATTATGCCAACACTGCCCCAACTTGCTTGAGTGTTGCTGAGTAGAGTGGGAGAGCTGATTGCCTTGAATTGTTAACTCATTCAGTGCCAGCCATTTTCAGACCCTTCTTTATCCTACCACGTGGGTAAAATATACATACAGATGTACATGGGATTGAAAGCCTGAATTCTGAAAAAAACATTGAATGAGTTAATGCTTGAATTAAGGTTGCTTGAGGTTGAGGTGAGAAATATGACAGAATTCAAGAAAGCAAAAATACAAGTTTCATCTCATCAACTCAAGATTTTTTTTAAATAAAGGTTTGTTAGATGTCAATTGATACATTTTTGTGTACTTTTTTTCAATGCAAAGCAAAAGTTATTTTCCATAAAATGTATTTTTTTTTCACATGTGAGGGTAAAGATTCCATCTGAAATTGATTAACTGGATTTACAATATATTATTTTTTTATGCGACTAATTGATTTGGTTTTCATATGATTCAGACTTCGTGGAACGTCATAATGACGAAACCTTAGGTTCGATCTTTATTGCTGGAGAAATGTTCTCCTTCACACAAGAGGCAGCCAAATTAACTAAGCGATGTATCAAAAATTGCAGAATTTGTAAATCTAGGTAGTACTGTGCTTGCTTGAAATCTTTTTTTACGCCGGATTATGCTCAAATCCATTTTCCCCGACTGTATTTATGATTCCTATTAAGTGGCACGAGCCTTCGTAGTTTATTCCCTTTGATGGCCATGTCAAGTACTCTTCTTGGAAAATGTAATTTTGCACCCTGGTACTCATGACAACAAACTCTACTCCAACACAACAATTAAGATGATGTGTGTGATGGATGGAAACTCCTCGAGTGCACTTTGAGACACAGTGAGTGTGGTTTGGCTAGCAGTCTTTTGCAATGCATTCCGAGTAGCGGAAGGGGTGGGGGGTGGTATTGTAATGGTGGGAAGGGAAGGAGGTGGGGGGGGGGGGGGGCAGAAGCTGCCTGGCCAATGTGACATGGTCAGTTGTCCCTCATGACGAGCAGAAGGAGGCAGCATACTGACTTTTTTTATGTCTTTTGTTTGTTTTGCTGGAAAGCCATGCAGAAGAATGTAGTATGACAGCAGCCAGTGCTACACTTAATGCATTGCTATGACAACCATAACACAACCAGTTACACGATGCAGGTGTTAGATGTACAAAAATAAACATACCCATACCATATCTAGTCTATGCCTCTCCAACTCCTGGCAGAGAGAGTTGGCAAAATATTATGGAACAGAAGTGATATCCAGAACCAGAAAGCATTGAGTTTTCATATTCATAATTAATCACGATAAAAGCTTCTTTTGTTGAGCAGTAACCAGTGTTTAAGTTGTTGTGAGTTTACCTGGTGCTTCAGGATCTCCGCCTGTTGTCTCCTCAGCTCCTTCTCCTTGGAGAGAGAAAAGAGATGAGGCAGGAAGATCAAAACACTGTGATACTCCTGCCAATCCCATTTTTTCTTTCTTTTTTTTTGAGGCCATGCCAACCTAAAAAGAACACTAGCGAGCTTCAAAGTAAGAAAACAGTAAAAGAAAATCAGCTTCGAAAAAAGATTTAAAATAACATGACTTTAAAGCAACATACGTTTCAAAGTTCATTTTACTTCATTTTATCAGGCAGGTGTATGAGAACATTAAAAATGCTAATAGCAATGGCATCTGATTCCCTGGAAAAAAAAAAGATTCATCAAAATGACAAATCCTGTACACTGCCATACCGTTGGCGTCTTCTGTCTTCTAACACGCTACTGGTCATTTTATACCACCCATTGCGATATAAAATTGCTTTATAAAAGTGACTGGCTAATGCAGCCAACCCATGCACTGTATATTGGCGTACAACAGGTCCATTACAGTGGGATAATGAACGAAAAACCTGACAGATTCTCACCAAAATTTATGTTGTCACGTGTATACATGTGCTAATCATAGTTGAATATATACACGGATGTGAGGTATTGACGTGATTTAACGGTAGTATTTTTCCTTAAAATTATTTGTGTACTAATAGGCGAAAGGTGGCACTAGAAGTGAGGGGGGGGTGAGGGGGCAGGGGGTGGGGGGAGACATGACTCGTAAGAAACAGTTGTGAGGACAGAGCCTCTTATATGGGTGTGAAGATGAATTTAAAGAATATTGGGTAGGAAAAAAACCTCAACGCCTTTTATTTTAACAATCCTGGGTAAAAAAAAAACGCCTTTTAACAATCCATATATTGTGGTGGTGATAAATTAATTCCAGGGCTTCAGTGAGTCATACCTTTATTCGCTTTTCAGCCTCCAATATTTTGGCATTGGCTGCTTCTTCTTTCTTTTTTCGCTTGGCCTGCGAATAAAAATTCATGTCAAGAACAGATGCATGCCAATCAGTCTCGGAAGAGCTTGACTTTTGCCTCCGATTCAGCCCAATATTTGCAGCTTCCTGGTTTCAGCAAACATCCCATGCCCCCAGAATGCCAGTCAAATTTGTAGAACACTGCCAATGAATTATGTATCTCTTTAACACGTAATTGTGAAAATGTTGAAGCCTCCTGTTAAGAGCGTCTTGTCAACCGTGTCGACTCAAAATTGATTTAGTCCTAAAACACTTTGAAGCTGCGGCATTATAATTGCGAGCGCCTGGATATGCGCGTTTGTGTATGTGTAAGCATCTTTCTCTGTTTGTGTGTGGCGCCTTTTTTTCTTCTCTCCACTCGACCCACTTACACTGAACTGTTACTGTTGTCTGATGGGGGAAAAAAAGACCTTTCTGTCCAATTTAAATAAGGTCTGAAAAGGCAGCAACCGCCGTTTTAATATTCAGTAGCCGTCAACCAAGACCAATTTAGCATTAGTTCCATATGGAATTATGCCTAAGAAGACGCAACGCCTCCAAAGCATGCCACTATTCAGTAATGAGCTTTAGGAAGATTAAAAACACTATACAGTAGTCAAAGGGGCTGCAGCTATCCAGGAATGTTCTGCTTTATCGGGAGCTGTTGGGTCAGATTCTGTCACCTCCAAAATTTGCTGTGCCCTGAGTTCTTTTTCCATCCGAATCTGCTGAATTCGCTTGATCTTTTCCTGTTGGAAAAAAACAAAACAATACAAAACTTTTGTTTGTTTTTGGAGTGCAAACATAATGTTTCGGGTTAATTTGTAATATTGCTCGTATGTTGCAAAAAACAGTATTGGAAACCCAGCTATAGATTGACAGACAAACAGATGATAAATCCTTAATGTTTTAGGATAAACAGAAAGCATTTTTATTTACACTATCTGTGTTTTTTGTGTGTTGCTGTTTCACTGTTATGAGATTCCCTTCAAAGAATTCTCCCAATTAAAACAAGCTGTGTCTTTAAAACAACCACATAGATTTGCCAAAGAGGGGTTCTTTAGCTTGATGACATTGCAAACCGCCATAGAAGGCTAACGAACAGAATCTGTCAATGTTAAAAGTAATGGATATTTGAACCTAAAAGGTGAAGCAGCACATGTACACAGATAAAAGAGCTTACAGGCATAAATACTTTTTCCTATTTGTGATTAATATTATTGCTGCTTACTGAGGAATTTTAAAGAGCCCAATAATAGCGCCATCTCTATTTTTTTCTGACACCAGGTGGCCAATGCACACACACCAGAAAGAGCTGCAGAATGTACATTGAAGCAAAAAATGCAGCAAGAACTGTTTCTTTAAATTCCAGTTAATTATGAGCACTTTATGATGTTACAGAGTTATGGACTGCTGTTTGTCATGTCAAAACACAAAGTTCTTTTGGTGGTTTCCTTTCATTTTAATAATGAATGATGACGAGTCTCGAATGTTGTGGGTTATGTGGGTAAGCTCATGTCTCAAGCACCACTGTACATGACTTAGAATTCTTTCAAGGTCTCCCATGACCCTTCATAGATCAGCAGGTGCATCTTTCTGCAGGAACCAGTGCAAATGTGTTGGGAACACAGACAGTTCTTGGGACTGTTTCTATTGCTCTCTCGAACACTGTTACCACTGTCCCATTAATAAAATACATGCAATTTTATCAGGGGCAGGGTGTACATCGGGCATTTCGAGAAAATGTTAATATGTTAGGGTGTATTTCCTGACCGGTCCTGACCATCACAACTGCTAGCTGTCATCCGTCTGACAAGCAAGCCCCCCCCCCTCCCCGATTCAGAGAATGACATACGAGGTACATCTATTGCTGTTAAAGGAGTTCTTATCTTTACCTGAAAACTTAACTACAGAATAATACTTGGGATAAAATCACTTTACATCAATACTTTGGTTCATTTGGGCAAAAAAAACACAAAAGTATGTTTAATGCCGGCGGTAAAATGAAAAGCAAGACTATAAGGTTAGAGGTATAGAGTATTTTTTTAGCTACACAGTTACTGGTTTTCAAGGGGAAAGGAAATCATTGGTCAGCAAAGGCATGGGGTCCACGTACCTGCTGCTTAAGAATCTTGATCTGCTCTTTTTGCTTCCGTCTCTCCTCTGCCGCCATGATAGCTACAAGAGTCAAGAGAGTTTCTATGATTGACTACAAAATTGGCCTACACAGCCGGAGTCTCAAATGTATTCGATTGACAGATTTCATAGCCCCTAATTGCTCCTGATAGCCTCGGTTGGCATCTTTCATGCTGTCAGCCTCCACCGTTGGTGTGAGACTAAATTTGTGTCTCTGAATGTGAATTAGGAATCGACAATCAACAAAACCCGTTGATCAATCAGGTAACACAATTGATTCATTCTTCTGTTGGACTTTTACATTCACCATTACCTTGTGCACAGTCAAACTGAAACTGAAAGTATGTTTTCACTTTTCTTGTATTGCAGCTACTCTTTGTTGGTGGACTTTACTTTGTCAACATTTATTGTGTGGGAATACCAAAAGGTGAGTTTGAGGACTAAAGTGTATGTATTGATGTGCTAACCACATTTGCATGGGAAATCACACCCCAGTCACTTGCATTGGTTTAAAGTAGCTAGCAAATTTATTAGACAACCCTGTGTTAGGTTTGTGCCACAGGTACCCCAAATTAAGAGCATTGCTAATGACCATTGGCATTTGCCATTTTATATTTCTGTAATGGTTAATGCACCAGTATGTAGAAGCTCTTTAACCAAATATTTTTAATGCTAAAATATATCTCCTCAAAGTGAAAGAGTGCATATTAAAAGCTCTGATCAAATTCATTTTCTTGTGCACCAGATCTATAGACAGTCGTTTTGAGCATGTAATCAATACACTTGATAACCAGGTGAAAGGCCCATGTACTAGCAAGCTCTCTGTGACAATATAAAATTCTGCTCGTTAAGGTCTAGTGCTTCACGAGAAATACTTGTAGGACACGGGTGACATCTAGTCCAGAGTTTTAATTCACAAGTAACGTGTAGTTGTCCTATGAGTGTGCTGGAGTTGTCCGTGCAGTATTGTCATACAGTAGCCGAAAACAACATTATTAGTAAGATACGAGCTATTCTACTACCATAGCCTTGGCATTCCATTAGTGCATCCCACGAGTGACGGCAAACAGCGTGCTTATACACTAACCTTAACTCAATCTAACTTCCACAATATCAACCAATGAGCAAAGTCATAGAGTTGTGAAACAGCTGACTGTCCAGTATAGACTGGAAATAAAAGGTTCCTACCTTGCTGTTTCCGAGCTTCTTTGGCGGCACGTGCCAGTGCCTGCTTTTCTAGTTTTCTCATCAGTTTCATCTGGGCTGCCTGTCGGGCTATTTCTGAATACCGGAAAAGAGAAAAATTGTCAGTGAGGAATTTCTTTACCTGACCCTTCCTTTGCTCAATGAATGATGAGGGGGCTGTGCTTGATTAGGTAAAAGTGGATCAAGGACAGTGGTCGGAAGTACAAATGAAATAGACTTTTCAGGTATCTATACTTTTGAGTATTTAATTTTCTGCTGGCGTTTTACTTTTACTCACTACATTTGAAAACACTTTCTACTCCGGGTGTTGTCAAAATAGGTTCAGTATTTTCCCTCCCCCAACGTCCCCGGATGATGACACAATGTATAAAAGACGTAAAGAGGCGGATGCCAAGTCCACCGTGGTTGAGATCTTAAATGGTTTTGAGCTTGGAGACATCAGGTGGCAAAATAAGAAATGCAGCAACACGAAGGAACCAATGTGCATTTATGACGCAACAGATTCAGTCAAGCAAGAAATTCCCCGTTTTTTTTTTCCAAAGAGAATTTTTGATGTTCTCTACAAGAATGACTCTTGGCAAATCTGAAAAGGTATCCAGTTAATTTAGCTATTTATATTTAGTTGCATCAGTACTTATAATTTTACCATTTTAATTACTTCGACATATCTGTACTTCTAAAAAGTGTAAATATGTTAGCCACCTGCAATCATGGAAGATGTCATTTATTTGATATATTAATAGATATTGCAATACTCTTATCAAACCACAAATTGACACCACTCATAGTTCTGCTGTTTCTATGATTATTTGCAAAACTTGACCCAAAGATACTGGAACTAATTTTCTCTACTGACCTTGAGCTTCTAATTTGCGCAGGAGTTTGACCTCACTGGGGCTGGGACCTTCCGTTACCAAAGGATCGCCCACATTCGGGGGTCGACCTTTCCTCCGCCGATTAGCTTTGGCACTGTCACCAGCTAACTGACGTTCCGAATTGGGGGGACGACCTCGCCGGCCTTCCATTGCCAAAATGTGAGGAATGACTTCCTCTTCCTTTAACAGGTTCCACTGTAAACCCTGAAGAGCCAGAAAATACATGCAGAGAGTTTGGGAGGGGGAAGTGGTGAACAACATTTAACACTCAAGAAATAATTTAATTCGGAATCAAAAATGTTTCACTGGAGCTTAATTGTTGATTTTTTTTATATATATATAATCAATGTTCTTATTTAGGTTTGAGGGAGGTATAGAAACCAGGTTACATGGCAACACAGGCCACCTGAGGAAGTAAGTTCATCACTAGGGTTCTGCATGATTCCTGTCCCTGCCCTGACAGTGACTGCTGCATAAAGCTCAGCCTGAACAGGGATCAAGGAGAGGGGGGAGAGAGAGCAAGAAAGTACGGAAAGCCATTGTAACATTTATTCCATACTAAGGATGTTCATCTTAAATTCAGTGTACTAGTATGCTTATTATCCTCACTAGTAAGACAATTCAGAACACAAGTACTAGAATGAGGAGCGTGTGCCCGTAAAAAGACTCTTTTACTAAGAACCGTACTTATAAGTTACAGGTGCTCTACTAGCGCGCTGAATTGTCTTTCTACTAAGGACAATGAGTGTAGTTCAGTCACCTTAAGCTGGATATCATGGATACCAATAAATGCTCAAATGGTTTTCCATATGAGACACAGAGAGAGGGAGAGGGAGAGAGATGAAAGGCGTTCACCTGGGGTCCTTCTCTGGCTTCATAGAAGTCACCAACCCTGATCTTTGCACTGAAGCTAAAATTATCACGCGTGATGCCACTTATCCCATTTCTGGATAGATACTACAGAAGAGAAAATAATAAATGGCGTTGGTTTAGGCAGAAAAAGGCGAAATTAGCGACATTGAAAAAGCAGTTGGGAGATTCGACTATAGATGGGAGGGAGTCTACAGCTATAGTGCATCTGTGCAGGCCTTGCTAGTCACGATAAAAGCCAGAGGACAACAAAAAATAAACATGAAAAAAAAAACAGCAAAAGCTCTTAAGGGAAAGAAAAACAGTTGTGACCTTGGGGTGCACAATTCAGGCTCTTTCTAAGTCTATCTGTGGCCAGACATTTTTTCACTCCCTGCTGACTGACGTGTGAGTGGATACTAGTGAGCAGCCATTTTTCTATTTTGACAACTGCACTAAAGGAAGTTTGACGATCACTGTTGAACCAAATAAACGGTATCTGTACAAATGAGGCTGAAGCTGTGCATCCCAACATTAACCATTTATCATTGTTTTGTGGAGGGAGAGGGAAGCAAAGTGGCACAAGAAGAGACGCTAAGAATAACATCTCACACTATTAGGGTCACAGGAAGCAGAATGGGGGTAGTAGGGGTACACATAGCGGTGGCAGAAGTGGAAATGATATCACAAAGACTGATGCACATTGATTTGTTTGAGTATACCTTCATCACATCTGGGTATTGTCTCAGTTTCTTGCCACATGGTGCGTAGTAGGCTACATCCCCCTGAGGCCGCCCTGACACGTTTTTGATTCTCGTTTCTCTCCGCCACCTTGGTTTTTAACAAGTTCAAAAAAAAGAAGGACATTAGCCTAAAAGACTAATTGTTGTGAGAAATGACTACCGTAGATGGTAACAGGTTGATTTGAGCCGTACCCCAACTCCAGAGGTGTCATCAAATCCTTCTCATCCATCACACGCTTTCTCTTTCCTAAACCTATAAAGATTCAATGGTATTTTTACAGCAAGAATACACAAGTGCAAAATGGTGTGGCGCACGCACGCGCACACACACGCACGCACACACACACACACGCACACGCACGCACACACACACACACACACACACACACACAACGTACAATAAATTGGGACATTTTATTGTGAAAATGTAGCATTTTGGGGAATTTGAAGATACTGGAATAGGTGTGGGAGAGTCGGGAAACTTGTTTGTTGCCTGTCTCAGTCACTTGCATGGTGATATCGTCAAAAAAGTTGCCACTTTAAGGAGTGTGAAAAGCAAATCCTAACATGTCCTGAATTTTGTCAAAACACTTTGATCACAGGTGCCAATGTTTTTCAAGATACACATTATTTGAGAATTCTTGTTCGAATGGGCCTTCATATCAATAAAGATAAATGAACAATACTGTTACAGAAAAGACAGTCCACCACCTTTTTCAGCCACTCCCCTCAGGCAGACGCTACAGATCCATGCGCACCAAATCCAGTAGACACTTAAACAGCTTCTTCCCTCTAGCCATTAACTCCTTAAACAGTCACTGACATAGTCACTCTTCTTGCACCACAAAATGGTACTACAAAACTACTGGTTACTCTAAAATGGTTCAATGATTTTGTTGTTTACGATGATACTAGTGCAGCGTGTTATACTGGAGACAAATTCCTTGTGTGTTCTACATACTTGGCCAATAAAGATGATTCTGATTCTGATTCTGAAGATGGAGCACAAAGTCACCATAGCAATGACCGCTTTGGCGACAAATACGTCCTACTTTCTCTGATGTGGATAAGTAATCTACACAGATCACAGGTGTCAAAACAGTAGTTTCACAGGCATGCCACGACAAGACCTCGGCTCTCTGGTTCCTGTCTTCCTTCTCATTTTCTCGAGGTAATGATCACTCTTCAACATATTGCGTTAAACAGCACAGGCCATGCACGAATCGCATTCTGCAGCTTTTCTTTGCAGTATCATATACATCTTTAATGATGATAAAGTGAACATCTGCTGCTTGCAACAAGTCAGAAAGAGGTACCAAACCAATCTTCATCCCTCCCCAATGATTCTGCATGAGATATTTTAATACATTACCTAATGGAGAGGCTAGGCTGTAGGAGGAGGAGCCAGGAGAGCTGTGATAGGCCAAGGCACTGGAGCTGGTGACAATAGTGGGTGTCTTGATGACCTGGAGATTGAGAGGAGAGCAGCTGGTGGCTGTGTGATTGGCTGAGGTGTTCAGTAGTTCTGGGCCTTTGGTTTGCCCGCGGGGAGTCGTTTCCTTCTTTGACGAGCCGGATGACAGCGACCTGGACTCCTTGACTTTCTTTCCAGAGATGTCACTGTCTGAGTTGCTGTCTGACTCTAGACATATGCAAACAGATTACAATGTCACAATGAAGTACAGGTAATCTGCCCTTTGTTACAGATTTAAAACTGTCTTTAACATTTCTTATGGTCATTTTCAATATACAGACAGACAGGTCAAGATTTTACAGTTGCACCCCCAGTAAAGTGCTGCAGCATGCGACATATTTCAAATGAAGAAAGATGCAGAGAAGGTCCCCAACAAAGCTCCAGTATGCACTCCAGTATGCTTTTGATGGTTGTTGTATTGCTGCTCTCTGTATTTCTGTTAAACCCATCTATGGCATTTCACATTATATGCCATCATTAAGATAACAAACTTTCAATAGCAAACTATAATGTTATGGAATAGTTATGGAAGAAAAAAAAACATCCGAGCCATGTTGTAGAAATTCACACAAAAACCGTCACAATTCTTCTGGATAGAGGTGACCAGGGAATATTGATCCATTACTCCTCAATGGCGTTGTGAATTTACTTCTCAATCCAAAGATGTTTACATTGCTTGATTTGTGACAAGTAGACCACACAGCACTTGTGATGTTTATAGCTCCCACAAATTGTGTACAGCACCTTGCAATGACTGGCTATGCACGATCATGAGAATTAACATTCAATTAAATTCAATTTTAAAAAAAACTCAAGAGATTTCTTATGCAACCCCAACTTTCCTCCACCCTCTGCTTAGAAGTGGAAGCTCCATTTGTTGGATGATTAGCAATCTAAGCAAAAGTGCTGGCAGGTTGATTGGGCATTCCAAATTGGCCCTCGGTGTGATTGTGAGCGCGAATAGTTGTTGATCTCCGTGTGCCCTGCGATTGGCTGGCAATCAATTCAGGGTGTACCCCGTCTACTGCCCGAAGACAGCTGGGATAGGCTCCAGCACGCCCCGCAACACTTGTGAGGATAAACTAATTAGAAGATGGATTGATGGTCGATTTAAAAGTGTGATTTCTGAGGTCGTTTTTCACCTGCCCGTTGTCCAAACACACTTGAATTTGAGGTGTTAAAGAAACAGTGACAAGAACTGTTTTTAATTAAAAACTTGATTCAGGAAAAGAAGAAAAAAATAAATCTGAAACATTACAGAGTATGAATTAAATTTGTTAAAAATCTAGCTGAAAGGCTAGTAATATATATAAAAGTGTTGAGTGAGGTTTGTGCCAACCTGACAAGCTGTCGTCAGAGTCATCATCGTCCTCTTCCTCCTCTTCAAGGTCATCATCATCATCATCATCGTCATCGTCATCGTCGCCTGAGTCGTCAGATTCCTTGTTAGCGGGGAGACCGGCCGCAGGATTACAATTACCAGGAATTCCCACCCCAGGAATGCCAACACCGGGAATACTGACTCCCGGGATCCCGATCCCAGACTCTCCTCCACGAAACAAATCGACTAAAGACTGTACCAAATGGTTCTGAGAGAAACCTTTCCAGTTCGCTAAAGGCCCCGTTTGTCCCGGTCCTTGTGTCAGGTTTGGCGTCTGTCCCTTCCCCTTTGGGTTCTTGCTCTTTCTGGAGCCATAGCTCGCGGCATGAGGTGAGGTAGTAGGTGGCTGCGACGCAACCCCAGCCTGGGAGCTTGTTTGGGTCCTACTCGCCCCTGTGCTAAGATTGACAGGCATTGATCCACCATCAGAGTCGCACTGAGGGGACTTGCCTTGAGAGGCAGAGTTTTTGCGTGGTTTGGTGATGAGGGCCAAAGGTGCGTCCTGAGTGGTGCTTTGGATGACTCCGTTGGGGTGATTAGGTTCAGGAAGCCCGAGCAGGGCGCTCGAGAGGAAGAGGTTGGAGTGATTGTTCTGGGGTGGAGGAGGCAAGGCGGGTGGCAACGGAGAAGACAGAGACATCCCCTTGGGAGACTTGTTTGGCCCCTGCTTCCTTGGCTCGGCTGGGAACGTCTGTCCTTGGGACATGAGAGTCTGGGAACAGGAGGAGAAGAGCGGAGAGAAAACAAGAAGGGGCAGTGAGTTGGGGGGGGATGGTGGACGGTAATAGCAAAACCGAGAGGCACAATGAAAGTTCAGAAGAAAACTAGGGAAAATGGAACAAAGTGCAGTTGCTCAAACTGTTAGTTTGTATTACTGTTTGATTCGGCTGTTGACTAACTACAATGCAGACCTCTAGTACAGTGGAACCTCGGAACTGACCCTGAAAGTGTTACGATAGGAGATTTCCATGATTCGATGTGAAAGGATTTGGTTATCATTTTGATTTTTAAATGTTTCCAGTTTTACAATAAACTCCTAGCAGCAATGAGAAATAAAAGCTTGAGCTATGCATTCTTAAATGGAGAACTGTGTGAGTGACACAGCATTTTTATCTTTTCTGCAGTTTTCTTTGACAATAGACTCGGGGAGGGGGGGGGATTTGAAAAAGTTTCAGTGTGTGCTGCATTAAAAGTGTGTGGAAGAGGCAAAGCCTTTTTTTAATATATAGTCTCATATCCCCTGTGGGTCTGGACAGTGTACAGTGAGAAATAAAAATAGGGTCTGGACCATGTACAGTGCGAAACAAAAACAACAGTGCGAGTCCTCCACTTTCTCCTATTGATGTGCTGAATTCAATTGAGTTAGTCGGCTTACCTGTTTCAGTCTGAACTCATTGATCTGTGCAAGTGAGTCTTCAAGCAGTTTCCTCCTGTTGTTTGCTTTGGCACTGCCCGCAGCAGCGTAGTGAGGTGGCTTCAGTGAGGACTTGTGGGGGCTAGTTATAGATGAGGTCAAAGTGAAATCCTTTGGGGAGGTAGACTGCGGGAAGGCCGAGCATTGGGGGGAGGGCACCGAAACAGGCTTGGGGGAGGAGGAAAGGGACAGGGGCAAGTGCTGAGGGGACGAAGAGGACGGCAGCAGTTTGGGACGTTTGGGAGACGCGCAGCTGGTGAGCGCATTTGGAGAGTGGGTGAAGGCGATGGGGGAGGAAGATGGCGAGGACTCCCTGTGTGGCTGGCTGAGGAGTGCCAGGGACTTTGGGTTGGCAGCCAGGCCAGTGGACTGGATCACACTGAAGTGTTGTTCTGGTCTGGGTCTGGGAGAGTGTATAGCCAGTGGTGAGCTTTGGGACAGGACTGGGGGAGACACGGAATGGGCTATGGGAATCAGGGTTGGAGGGTTGGGGGGAGCTGTTTGGATGTGGTTCCCCTTGGCGTCTGCTGTGTGGACCACAAAGTCTGTCTTTCCAGTGACTGGTATCAGAACCTGGAGAGGAAACAGACATTTAAAAAGCCTTCTTAAACAAAGCAAATACAGTGATCGCCTCACTCGTTTATCACAGGTTCAGTGAATCGCGGATTTTTTCAAACATACAGGTATTAAAAAATGTTTATTTATTTTTACATATACATGGCGTACAGTACTGTATATGTTGCTCTATGTGACTCGCTGTTGTTTTGCAGCTTCTCGTGGACCATTTGCGGACTTAAAAAAACCCTTTTTTTTAACCTGTTTGTTAATTGGACGCTACTTTTCGTTTATAGCGGGTAATCCCTCGTTTATAGCAATAAACGAGGGATTACTGTATTCATCCTCAGCCATGCATATTTGGTGTGACATTGTATTAATTTGGTCCTCAAGGTAGATGCTCTTATTTTCAAAATGTTTCTCTTGACTACATTGCTTCCAGGACGTGTATGTGGATGTCAAGATTTTTTTTTTTGTCCAATCACATCTCAGCCATCACGTGTTGCCATATCAAACTCATTTGCCAAAGTCCTTTAGCATCAATCGTTAGTGCTGGCTATTGTTACTTAAAACTGTACAAGCAGTGGGACTGAGATTTCAACTTCCGTCATCTGATTGGGCAAAGAGAACCTGTTACAGCCATGTATGACTAGCTTCGTGCTAGTCATTTTACTTCATTTCTTTGTTTTTGTCATGCTATTTGATAAATATTGATTGTGAACTGTTCCAGCTACAGATTGATGATTTCTGTAATATAATTCGTTATACAAGTCCCCATTGCAGGCCTACGTTCCAAATGCATGGCCCGCCACTGATGTTGAGCATTCATATTTACCTTTGCTTTCTTCTTTATCTGTTTCTCAGAGTCTGATAAATCATCGTCCTCGTCTTCATCATCGTCCTCTTCATCATCCTCCGCGAGGTCCTCCAAATCACTGCTGAGGGACCCGTCGCTTGAGCTGTCTGAAGATGTGCCTGTTTCACTGTTACTTATTCCAGGAGCCTCTGTTGCCTTTTTACGTTGCCTCTGAGTTGAGAAAAGGGCAAAATGCACATGACTAAATGTATTTTTTGCCATTTTATGTACGGTATTACATTCTTTGTGTCTGGTGAACAATCGTAGGAACCAACAACTTACCCTTTCCTTAGTTTTAGGAGCAGCAGGGTTTTCCACTGTCTTGGCTGAGCTATTCTGACAGGGACTGTTGGAGGGCTCTGCTTTTTTGGTTGGATTGGTCGCTGCCTGAACAGGGATCGGACTTACACAAAAGCTCCCAGGCTGCGTTGTGGGTTGACAGACGCCGCTGCCATTTACTGCGCCATTCACCCCTTGAACATAAAAAAAGATTGTCTGTTTCACCTCTTCACTTTTCAGAGAACGTGGATGCACAGTCTAACGAACTATCTGGAACCAAGTACAAAATGGACTGAGGCAAATATTGATTTGAGCATCTAACTCTTAAAACATACTGGCTGCAAAATATACAAGGCCAATACTAACGGCTGACATAATAAAAGACTGAAATTGAAAGGGTGCAGGGAAAAAAAAAAGATGACCGAAGGAAAACCAAAAGGCATGTGTTGCTGGATGGAGAACAATTTGTCTCGAAAAAAGGGAAATTGATCGGGAGAAGGGAGAACACTAATGTCACTGCCGTCATACAATTGAATTAATATTTTAGGGGAGAAAATGTCTCTGCATTTGTGCAAAAATTTATTTGAATAGGCACGGAGAATGACTTCATATTATCTCACATGTAGTGAGAGACATCAGCAATTCTTGCAAGAATGTCCTAATCACTCTCAATGATTAAACTCTGGAAAATTGGTGCCTTTTCTAGCTTTTTTCCTGTGATGCTATCACAGAAGGCAAAGAAAAAAATTAGATGACCGTCAAGCCAGAATACAGCTTCTGGTAAGAACACACTTGAGTACCTTATGTTAAGGCTGCCAAGCACAAGCACTTTCATATTTTTGACTTATTTCAATATACTTGACATCTAGCTTGAAGTTGTACAAACAGGACAAAGGTGGCAAAAATGGAAAAAGACAGTCTACTCATGTGCACCAGTTGTCCTTGTAGTTGTTGCTGAATTTTCTCAACAGTGGTGACAAAGGGCATACTAGTACAAGAAACCCAAACTGGATATCAAGGGTATGTAAAAAATATTCAAACGGAGCTCGACACTGGAGTGAATTAATTCAGTTTCCACTGTTTCATGAGGGAAAATTCTGCGAAATCCAGTAGATGCGTCGGTGTGGCATACCTTTAGGTGGTTCTTGGCTATTCTTGCTGGGCATTCTAATCTGAACAGGACTGGCGCTATGGTTTGGCTGAATGTGTGGGGTAAAGAATGGAGGGAAACCTATGAAAGAAGGAAGAAAGGCAGCGGCTCCTCGCCCATGGGCTTCAGCAGCTCGCCACCACTCTGTCAAGAGGGGAATCAACGCAGTGTTTGCAATTCAAGTGGCAAAAATCAGTCATTACGTCCCAGTGTTTTTGCACTGTCACCCTCCACGTCTTACCTGACAAGGCTCCGAGCTGGGGGTGGGCAGCCAGAGTAGCTGGCATGCCGAGGGAGCCAAGTCCTCCAAACTCCGGCCTGCTCACTCCAGCAGTGTAGAGGGCCCCAAAGGCTGGGTGGTTCACCAGAGGAAAGGCACTTGACAATGTGGAGCCAATGAAGGGCTGCTCTCCAGCTGCTCCAAACAGACGGCCTGAAACAAATCAACCAAAAGTGAAAGCTTTCAAATGTGGTCATAGTTGTGTACTTTATGAAGAACTCGGGCTGCCAAACTTGTTGGAAACTTTTTCACATGGCTATAGTACAATTATAATACATCAGTATTTAATGTTTTACAAATGCTTGTTTTCTAACATTTATTGAGGTACAATTTGGGTTGAACATATGTCAAATACATTATAATGAGAGTTATTTAAATAAAGTTTCATTTTCCTATACTTGAGCAGTGTTCTTGTTCAAATGTGCGCACTGTTTCAGCGGCTTCCAAGAATATGAAAACAGAAAACCATTTTCTTGTTCTTGAGGGATACTTCTGGCCTACTATGCTACTTTTACTGTCGTGACGGTGGTGCACCTTTTTAGGTGGAACTTGGTGGAAGATTTTCAGAACCAAATAGAGATTTTTTTAAACACTAAGACATATCCACGAGAGAGTGAGTAAACTTCTCAACTCAACTCAACTGTATCTATAGAGCACTTTAAAACAACCACCGCTGTATACAAAGTGCTGTACATGGAGCACATACCATATATACAACTTTAAACAATCAATTCATCATGAAGACAGTAGAAAGCACAAAACAGTACAGCTAGGATCAATTCTGAGTCATCCAGAGTCAAAAGTCAAAGACTACAAATGAGTTTTGAGACGAGTTTTAAAGATGGGCGGCGAGAGGGCTGGACGAATGTTTAGTGGGAGGTCATTCCAAAGAGAGGGACCAGCAATGGAAAAGGCTCGATCCCCTCGAGACTTCGCTTAGTTCTTGGTCCCTCTAATAATGCCTGGTGCCGGGCAGGTGTGTAGGGGCGGAGGAGCTCGGACAGGTAAGGATTTGAAAACAAATAGGATCTTAGAAAGAACTCTAAAATGTATAGGGAGCCAGTGAAGGGATGCCAGAGTAGGAGTTATGTGCTCCCTCTTCCGAGTACCAGTCGAGAGGCGAGCAGCAGCATTCTGGACCAACTGGAGACGTTTCATTGAGGACTGGCTGACTCTAAAGCAAAGTGCATTATAGTAAAGCATTAACTTCATTCTAATATGAGGTCACTTGTTGATGCCTCAGCATGGAAGTCGATATAAATCTGTCATTATCGTCGACTATTGAGGAGAGTACTAATACGAGGTCTAGGTTCCCAAATGTCAGAGCGTGTGGATACAGCTAGATGTGTTCTGCGAGGAGGAAAAAAAAGTGCTCGTATAACCATGTCGATCTTTTTTGGTATTCAATTTCACCACAGAAGAATACTTCATTAAGAACATCTTCACCGACACTTTTTCTGAGCACAATCATTTCCGACAGGGGCGGCTGCCACGTATTACCTCCTCCTGGAGTCAGATGCAATTTAGTGTGAGCATATTTCATGCAAATTCAATTTCTGCTCTAGAAAAGGGGAGAACGCCTGCATGATGCCGCTGCATAAGCAAGTAATATACATGCAGGGAAAGTGATGACTGAAGAAAAGGGAGTGTGTTGTGCAAGGTGCAGATCAATGTCAAACTACAATGCACATGCACACACTACAGAAATGTAAAACATTCGGAGAACTGCATTTTTTTTCTCTCAAACAAACGCACCAAGGGTATTTATAGTGCAGTATAAAGTCCACCCTCTGAATTATGATTTTGAATGTATTATTTTTAACACGTATGACAGCATTGCACAAACATATCTTGGAGATTTATGAAAAGCTCTTTGAGCACTTATTCAATACCCAGCTTGAGGTCCATGTACCGGTACTTCTGAGGCGTTTTGTTCTCACTAGGAAGGCTATTTAGCCGAGAATTTATGCAATGCTAACTTGCAAGCAGTTGTTCTGCTAACATACAGTCTGGTCCATAAATATTTGGACATTGGCACTACAGTATTAGCAGCATTCCAGCTCTCTACAACACCACAATGGGTTTGAAATTAAACTAACAAGAGGGGCTTTAAGTTCAGACTGTGCGCTACAATTTGAGGTTGTCTATGATGAAATTTAAGTGCTTTATTTTGTAATTTAGTATTTACCGTTACACAGGTCATAGGCCCTAATTTAGGTAATTTATGCAACGTTAAACAGTATGTGCTTTCAACTCAGTGTCATGTCATATTAAAAAAATATATTGTAGCTTCTAGACAATTGGTACATATTGTACTTCCAAGTATTCAACAAAATAGTCTGTGTTACAACATTGCTTTAAAGGGGAAGTCAACCCCCACACCATTTTCATTCCAATAAAATGTTCTAAACACGGTTCTTTCTGAATTATGTTGTGCTTGTGGAATAAATCGACTCATTTTTGTCCCTCTCGGTGGAGGTGTCCATTTTGTCAGATGCTGTCGACTGAAAATGACATCACAGTTGCTCAGGGCTCAGTTAATGATCAATCGTGGCTCAGCTTCATTCAGCAGGTAGCGGTGCATAGCACATATTATTGTAAGAAAAAGTTAGACTTGTCCTTTGAACCCTTTGCACTATGAATTCAATAAATTTAACTGGTACATTTTAAATATATATATTTACATTATACAGGTATATAGATAGCCATTTTTGAACGGTTGATATTAATTGCACTTTATTGGGTGTCAAGACAGTGGAACCTCAATTTAAGAATTGAATTGTTTCAATTCTGTTGAAACAATTCAATTTAACATCCAGTCCACTCCAAAGGCAGCTTTCTGGCCACAATTGGCCACAGCGCTGGTGTAATAAACAGAATGGTTCTGTCGCTATTGACATAGTTTCTCAGTAGACCAAAGCAAGCTTGTGGAAGTGTGGCTGCCATGGTGACTGTGGCGAGAATCCCATTAAAGGCAAGCAATGTAAAGCATGGACATTAGCTTAGCAGCGCTGCAGGCGTGTAGCTCAAAAGGCGCGTGTTGCATTGATCCTTTCATATCTACGGCTGTTGTATACTGGAGCCACTTCTCATCATGTAGTACGTTGGCAAATCCCTTGAATGCGCGTTGTTGTTTTTTTTTTCGTCAAGCCTTTATTGAACTGAATCGAAACGGAGGTGAAAAAAGGAAGTTCACAAATCGTGGGTCAAGCAACTAGCTGTACGCCAAATGAAAGAAGAAATTAAGAATTACTGTAACATGCTCTAAATGTGGCTACAATTACAGATTTACAAATATAGACAGTCATAGATTCTCGGTAATACATACTGAGAATAAAAAAGTAATAATGCTTAGGAGTAGAGCCATTATTTATACTGCCGTTACTACCATCACTGGTTCGAGTGCCCGTAAGATTATAAATCATAAGTCATTCAACGAGTGTGCTGAATTGTCCTCGGGAAGACAAAGGGTACCTCGACCTTAAACTGAATATCAAGAGAACTAATGCTCAAACGTTTTTCCACTGTATTTCGTAACAATCAGGGTTGACATATGAATGTGTCGGCCTTTGATTTTGCCTCAAGGCCCTTCTCGAACTCTACGACAGCAAAACCTGCCTGATGAATGTCATTAGAATATGCTGAATATGCAACGCGAGCCTTTCTAGCCGAGGTTATGGTGTGTACAGATGAACGACTGCAATGTGAACCCCGGAAAAGGCCAACATACACAGCATTGACAGTGCCCATCCCTCCACCTCAACACCCCCACACCGACACCAGGCCCGGGCCCTCCCTTCCCAGTCAACACAAAGTGACATCTGCAAATGCCTCCTCATTATTAATGTAGGCTTCCGGATGGCGAATTGGCGAATAATTTAACAAAAAAAAAAATTCAAGTAAGGAACGACAGAGGATTTTTACCTACTCGCTCCCTCTCACTCGCTTCCTCCCTCGCCCTCGTTCTCATTCTGCTTCAATCCTCCTTCCACTCTGACAAACTGCACCGCCCGCTTTTTTCATGTTTGGATGCTGCCGAAGGGGGATTAATTTGTTGTTTGTTGCAGTCAATCAAATTTCCACAGACAGATTTAAGTTAATTGCATCCGTGAGTTGATCCCAGAGGGAGAGCGCTATGAGTGCTTATTCTCCAAGTGATATCCTCATCAATGACACGCGTACACGCACCAGCAAATGATTGTTTTAGTGTATAAATGTTCTTTTGCCCAAGTGTAAGAGGCACATTGAACCTTGAATCAAGGCCTGTTCATACTGCCATGATACCGTATCTCTGATGTTACCTGCGTTCCGTTTGACAGTCTTTCATGTTAGTCTGCCTGAAAGGAGCCTTTTTTCCCCTTCTAATTAAACTTGAGATGTAGGAAGAAAGAAGAGAGTTGACAGAAAACGTTTCAGCCATCATCTAGTATATAGTACAGTGGACGCAAACACAAATCATTTAACAAGCAGCAGTTTATCTTAGTCCATTAATCAATTATCTGAGCTAAAAATAACCATCCATCCATCCATTTTCCGAACCGCTTGATCCTCACTAGGGTCGCGGGGGGTGCTGGAGCCTATCCCAGCCGTCTTCGGGCAGTAGGCGGGGGACACCCTGAATCAGTTGCCAGCCAATTGCAGGGCACACAGAGACAAACAACCATTCGCACTCACACTCACACCTAGGGACAATTTAGAGCGTCCAATCAGCCTGCCATGCATGTTTTTGGAAAGTGGGAGGAAACCGGAGCACCCGGAGAAAACCCACGCAGGCCCGGGGAGAACATGCAAACTCCATAATGTAATATGGAAATAAGTGGAAACACCCTATTATAAAGAACTTAAAACATTTTAAACACATGACAACTATGGACTGCTCATTGACTTTACTGGGGGAGGAACGGGTAGGGGAGGTGACTAAAAAAATAAATTCTGAGAGATTTTCATTAATGTGTCTTTCTTTTCTGATTGTTTGATTTTTGGCATACCAATTCAGGGAAACCTACTGTTAAAAAATAATGACGTTAGATGTCACGTTGTCATTTTAAAGATGAATTCATTTCAAATTTCTTTTGATCATTTTTATGTTTTAACTAGCTCACGCATGCCATCACCAGCAAGTGTTTTCTCATTTGTCTGTCTAATAAAAATAGCAACAACACAAAACGTGGAAACAAGAGCAAATCTTTCTGCTCATGTATGACAAGCGCTTGCGATAACACTCCCTTCAGCACTTTCCCTTTTCTTCAGAGCCATTCTTACTGTTTTGTTTTTTTTTTTTTTTACATGGTGAACAAAAATTAATCGGGTCTGTCAACACGAGAGCTGCTTCTGCATTGCATTCAGCCACTTCTGACATCTGAGATCGGATGAATGTATTGTACAAACCCAATTCCGATTAAATTGGGACATTGTGTTCAAGAAATAAAAACAGAATACAATGATTTGCAAATCATGTTCTTTATCCCCTTAATAGACTCATAATGGCCGTTTTGATTTTTGCTATTCATGGGGCGGCTGGGTAACTATCGCCCACAAATCATGGGGGGTCCATTGTAATAGCATTTCCATTTCAATGGGGAAAGACGATTTTAGATATGTGTTTTGAGTTATGAAGGCAATCAAGCAACAGATTAAACTTGTGAATCAAGGCATTACTGTAGTTATACAATGCAAAATGTATTTTGTACAAAAGAAGTGGTTTGGTTGTAAATAAAGAAATACAAGTGGTTGGGGGGGGGCTTACAGAAAAATCCAGTGGTATCTTGACTTCAAAATGTGATTTCAATAAGTACTTCATGTCATTATTATTTTAAATCAACTTTCACTATTGAAATGAATGAAAATGCCATTTTTGGATACTGATTAATGCGCAGTTTGATGAATACCCCTAAAGAACACATTTTCTATCAACTTTATTTGTTATGATTAATAATTAACGACTTTCCTTTATGAGAAGACATTGTGTTAATGATTCCTCATAATAATTAGGACAGAGGTAAATATCAAATATCAAGAGAGAACATCTTATTTTATTCATCAAAGCTCACTTCAGCTCACATGTTGGTGAGCCCCGACTACAAGACTGTATAAAAAACATATAGCAATCGAGAAAAATAGAAGAATTAAAGTACATTTTCAATATTTTACTTAACTTAAAAACAATGTGCATAATTAAACAGGTTCTGTCCCTCCTACATGACTTTTCCTGAACATAATCTTATTTGGGCATGTCAGCTCATGTTGGTTTATGATTTAATTATTAATGTCTATGGTAATCAGAAAGCATGTTTAGATTGTCCCAATGTTATGAAGACGAGTAATTAAAATTCTGCTCGCAATGCAAGGCGAAACTCAGAAAACTAACTGAGGCACTTATAGGTTAAGATATGGCTGTATTCGGCTTTTAATTAAACTTATATGGCAATGGAAAGCGATGACTTGACAGAAAACCTTTCAGCTTAAATGGACAGCATCTGGTACGGTGTATTAGTTGCACAAAAAGGGATATCGTACAAAAGAAGTGGTTTGCTTGCAAAAAGTTCACAGAGCTCGCTCGCATTTCATTTGATGCTCTGCCCAAAATTGCTTATCTTGAAAATCTGAGCTCACATAATGGCACAGAAGGATCAGAATGATGTATAATGCATGAGGAAGGAAATGTTTTAATGGCATCTTCTCCAGCGCAACAGCAAGACGACAAGGAAAGGCAAAAAAAAATGCGGTGCTTAATTTTACGCTTTCCTTCCTTTATCTTGTAAGAGAAAAATTGGGTTCTGTTCTAAGAAACTGGATGCATGCAAATCTCTGCCCAATGTGATTTGCTATGTGTGCGTCGATAGCAAGAGATTAAGTGAGGTGAGGTGAAAGAGGATGCACAAATCAGTTACCCACAAGGGATATATCAAAAATACATCTTGAAAACATATGCACACTTCTCTAATGACTTAACAAGGTGAGCAAAATAGGGCATGTGGGCTACATGCCGGCATTGTCAACAGTCCGCTTTCTTGCATTCTTTTTGTAGTTTTTGGTTCATTAAACTCCACGATCATTCAATTTTCTGGAGCAGTTATCCTCACTGGGGTTGTGGGTGTGCTGGAGCCGCCTCCCCAGCTACTTCTTCCAGCTTTTCCCCAGGGATCCTGAAGCGTTTTTGGTTGAATCATTTATTTGTAATAAATAAAATGCAACTCTGTACATAAAATCTTCCTTTTGGTTCATTAATTCTAAATTAAATCAACTATAAATATTACAATTTAAAACGGGACAAATTATTTGATGAATTCATCATCAAAATAAATGGTCCTATCCGTCCAATTTGGGCCAAATGTGGCCCTAGAGCACAAAAGTTTGCCCACCCTTGCAGGGCGTACACTGAGTGGATGAAAAATATTAAATCATGCAGGAAGACTATCTCTCTCTCTCTCTCTCTCTCTCTCTCTCTCTCTCTCTCTCACTCTCTCTCACTCACACAGAGTCATAGAGAGATATAAATATGCACATACAGTACATACACATGCACAAACAGTGTCCTGCTGAGCTCGACTGAGGCAGCTGAAACCAGAGAGCTGAAGGTTGTCAGGAGACATGGCCAAGCATGTGTGTGTTTCTCACACAAAAGAAGCCTATAATTGTTTGTGATTCATTAATGCAGCAGCTTTTCAATTGCAACCAAAGCTGTCAGTGGGGGAGGGTGGCGGGGGCGGGAGGAATCCTGTTTGTTGGGAAAGAGGTGTATTCACATACTATTAACTGTATAATTAATACAGCAGGAAACTCATTTTCAGGCTAAAGAGAGGAGATGAGGAAGAGGATTGTGAATGCTATCACGACATGAAGGTGGCCACATTTGTCACTTTTATTGGTTTAGAAGTGATTCTAAAAACTTGGTATGTGAAGGGACCACTGAATCAAACGCACAAACTGTGCAGAATATGTTAGCGGCTCAAACTTTCTGAGAATCCATTACCACGCATTTGTTAAATACAGTTCAGTTGTATTTAACTTCTATGTGCCATCCATCCTTTTTCTGGACCGCTTATCCTCACTGGAGTCCAGGTGAGCTGGGGCCTATGCCATCCGAGGGGTATACACTGGACTACTTCTTGACAGCAGTACGAAAAATAGCTATCCATCAGGTATCTAATCCCCTAATTCTCACGAGGACCGTGTCGCTTGAATGAAAAATATGATTTATGAAAAAAACTAAATCAGTCAACTCCGGCCTCATCTTGTGCCTCTAATTTATAATATAATACAATTTATAATAATAATAACTGGCTCCCCATTCATTTTGGAGTTATTTTCAAGATCCTCCTCTTTGTTTTCAAATCTCTGAATAATCTCGCGTCACCTTACCTCTCTGAGCTCATCCGCCCCTACACACCTGCCCGGCGCCTCAGGTCTGTGGACCAGTCTTTGTTGGAAGTACCAAGAACTAAAGTGAGGCTCAGAGGGTATCGAGCCTTTTCTGTTGCTGGTCCCTCTCTCTGGAATGACCTCCCACTGAACATTCGGCAAGCCTCCTCGCTGCCCATCTTTAAAGCCCTCCTCAAAACTCACTTGTATTCTTTGGCATTCGACTCAGCATGACTTAGATTTTTCTTGATTTTACTGTTTGGTGCTTCCTACCGCCTTTATTACCGATTTGTCTCACTGTTTATTGTGCATGTTAAATTGCTCCATGTACAGCACTTTGTATGCAGCGATGGCTGTTTGAAAGTGCTCTATAAATACTGTTGACTTGACTAATTTGACTTTTTCCAAAACCATTGCGGAGGCAGAAGGTGCGACTTACAAGGTGTCGTTTCGGAATGAAACCTTTGCCTTGTTTATGATGACCACAACGTGATTTTTTTCATTGGTCCTAGGTGGTCTGGTCTGACTATTCGTGATTTGACTTGTTTTATTGGTTACACTGACCAAAGATTGACTCAGGCCAAAAGATAAAAGTGTTGCTCACCGGAGTTGCTCAGGGCAGAACCCAGAGCCGAGGGGCTCGGGGCCAGGCTGCTCTTTGAGTGGGGAGCGGGAGACGACGACGAGGAAGAAGAGGATGATGAGGAAGAGGCCGCAGGGGAGGAGGTGCGCGCAGCAGACAGGGTGGGCGCAGGGGAGGCCAGCCGCTCTCCAGACTCCATATCTGTCAAACACAATCCAATCAGTGGGGTTACAATAGCAAAAACACACACACACGCACACAAACCGTAGCGCGTACACACACACACACACACTTTTCCTTTCACATCTCACTTCCCCTGAACAATATTTCTATTTAGCCATGCTCACTGCCTCTCAGCTTCTATTGATTCTATGCGAGCTTGCAAGGAGAATGTCGGTCTAAGAGCCAATAGCCAACAACAAAGAACATTTTGCTTTTGGGATTCAAGGAATCTGCAGCTGTCCCAAATGCGTCCTCGGCTTTGCCGCTGGTGGAAATTGACATGAGATGTTGAGGGCAAAAAAATATATAGTATATATTCAAAAGCAAAATGGTTTTGGGTTGCCAAATTCTGGGAAGATGGGACTTTATATGGCAGGAATACAGCATGGTTGTAGACAATTAAAAATATAATTACAGTACATACAGTCAAGCAGTCAAGGAAAAGAATATTGTAGACTCAGATTTCACGCACAATCACATTTTATGCAAGCACCGCGGTGCCCATATTGAGCTTTTCGAGTTATGAGCACATGCTTCCGATGTGCTGCCCCTTAAGTGAAGTGGAAAGCTATGTCGGAAACTGCAATTTCTCCAAATCCCCAACAACAGCAAACTTTTTTAAACGTATTAAGTGCCAAGAAAAGTTGAGTGATTATTAATAAGTGCAGGCTACGGTGTTTACTTATGGATTCATGAAACATGAATAGCTGGAGTGATAGAGGCACCGATTTGTTTGAATGACTGATTTGCTGATTTATGTTAACGCCACTCTTATCTGGTCGAATGTTGCTCAGTTATTGTTGTGAATATTTAAAAGACTACACGAAGACTAAACGAGAGTGTTCAGGAAACTCTTATTAACGTACATAAATACACTGTCTTTCATATTAACTCATGGTTCTCTCCTCTTTTAAACTATGAGGGCAAAGCTTTTATGAATAATAAATGTGATATTTATTGGAAGGCAGATTCATTTATTGCTTTGTGCTAACCTAATCCTAACCATGTTACTTTGCACGTTTCTAAACCGTTTTCTCTCTCACACAGGAACATTAGGACCTTTTTCCTTATGATATAGCCTTAGATAGCTCTTATTTTTGGTACACGCAAATTCAAAAATTGGACATTTTATAAAGTTTGTTTTATGTATAGTTCCCCATGCCTTCCCGCCATGATTCTTATTCTATGTACATTACTCCCTGACGCAAAGGGGAGGAAATAAAGTAAAAAAGCAAATAGTTTTAATGGCGTAATATAGTTCCGATGAACAGAATTGGGTGGTGTGTTTTAAACGTGTTTACATTTAGAGAGGACATAAAGGTTCCGTTGGGGCCATTATTTTTTTTATCCCTAAAGTAAACAAAACAACTTTGTGAAAATTACCGACTATCATCTACTTTGTGTCAAGGTTGGGTCATTCAGCACCAAGCTCTCCACAAACATGTGGTGTCATAAACCGGACAGTTCTACACTGGACTGGGGTGCGCCCGGAAGATGGGGCCCCCCCTCTCCGGTTTATGACACTGCATGTTTGTGGAGAGCTTGCTGCTAAATGACCCAACCATGACACTTTCCCCATTGAAATGCTAGTAACTGTTACAGCTACCCAAAAATACAAGATAAAAGTTTTATGAGAATGTATTTTAAAAAAGGTAAAGAATTAAACACTTTTTTGCAAAAAATATGGTCACTTTGCTTTTTTCGCCTTTTTTCTCCGAGCTCACTCATAGGTTTTGAATTACTTCATGTTTTAATTCAGCGGCTTCTGCTCAGCGCTTTCACAGAAAAAAAGTTAATTTGATAAAACATCTGCAGAGTAAAAATCGATTCAAACAGGATATGTGAGCACAAAAAAACACTTTCCCTGCGTTGTGAACAATGTGGAGTGCTTGATGGATGGATGGATGGATGGATGGATGGATGGATCATGTGCAATTCACTGCCACCTAACGGTGGAGTGCCTGAAGCTCAATTGAAAGTCACATTTTTGTAACACAAAAATAAATCAATTAACCAACACCTAGTCGCAACTCAAAAGCCAAAGCACCATTGTACAACAAAATGCATCCTGATAAATGGGCGATAGCGGTAATACGCTGGCCTACTTTAAAAAATCGTCAAGAGCTCTTTTGAGGCCTATGAAGGCGACATCCATGACGCATTAAAACAGTAGCGAGTCACCCAACTAACACACCAAACATTATCGACAGAAACTCTCACAAGAAGTATTTCAGCAGCCAAACAACACTTACATTAGCCAACTTTAATCTGCTTTCGTTTACTAAAACAATGTGCCCACACAGTCACCAACGTGTACAGCCAAACAAATACGAAAGAGCAAAAATCAAACACATCAATGTGCGCGCGCACACGCACGCACACGCACACACACACGCGCGCGCACACACACACAGTCACCTCCCCGGTCTCTCACGTCAACCTGACTCTTTTCCCGTCTTCTCTTTTGCCACATCCCTCTGCCTGACACTAATCCAGCAGTGGAAATCCCCCTCAAAAGCACAGTTTGCAGATTGTGTTTTACAGGCGGGCTTTGTTATTGTGTCATTACATATAAACAGTCTCTTCCTCCATCTCTTTTGCCTTCCCCCTTTTCCGCCACCCCCTCTTACCTCCCTCTCTCTCTCTCTCTCTCTCACTCTCCTCTGCAGAGCCACTGATTAAATCTCTGAGACAAAAGCTGCTATCCTCTGAATATCAAGTATCAGCCTTTCGCCATGAGCAACACTGACAAGAGAGAGGGAGAGAGGGGGTGAGAAAGAGGCACAGATGACAAGGAAACCTGCTGCAGTCCATAGGGAGGAGGCTGCTGTGCCATCCGTCTTGGGCAGCCATTGCTGCATTGGGGGATGGGGGGGGGGGGGGCAAAAAAACGTGGCGGTTGTCTAATTATGAGCAAGGTCAAAGGTCCTGCAAATCTCGCCTCTCGCGCAAGATGACACAATTTGAACTAAAGACACAGACTGACAAAAATAAATCAATGTGGCATACTGGATTGGAGTAGATTTGAGTATGCAAACTAGATCTGATCAGATGTATTGGTAACATTTGGGAGGGCTGTACTCTGTCAACTCTTAGGGAATCATCCCCGTGTCACTAAGCTTTATTAGAAAACCTTTTAAGTGATGTCGCATGGCTAAGAGGTCCCACGGAGGAAAACAGATTTCCCAAAGGACACAGTGCAAAGAAACAGTTCAGAATCTCCAAACAATGTCTTTACAGACTAAAGGTAAATGTTCTGGAATTTGATTTTCGTGGTCATGGTTCCACTCTTTACACTCAACTATGAATAATAAAAATAAATGTCAGGCGTTAATCTCAAAACACCGGGCCAAATGTAAACGTTCTACTATATTTTTCTTGTATTTCCGTTGTTCTCTTTCCGATTTTTGAATGGCAGAGAAGCGGAGTTCTTGCATTTTAAGATTAGCGCCTCTGTCAAGCAGAACAAGGTAAATTTCTTTGTGCTTAAAAGAGACAGATGATTCACTGTAATACATCCGGATCCTCTTGGAACATTTTTTTCCTTTGGTACAAATCTGCTCATAATGTAAAGTACTCGCCGGAAAATGTCTCGCCTGTTCTTTTGAGCCGAGGGACAGCTACATTAGTGTTAGTGCAACTGAAGCTGGCACTCTTGACACACGATGAGAAAAAGTGAGGCTCTGGGTGAAGAAAAAAAACATTCCTTCTTGAAAGAGTGAGGTCTGTGGCAACTCCTGAAGGAAAAGAAAATCAAGGATCATTACAAGTATGATGAAGATGGAGGGGGAACGGTGGCCCTGCATAATTATCATAATGTACATGAAAACAAAAGGCTCGCGCCTCGGAGGACAAGCAAGCTTATGTGGTGTCAGCTGGTACGTGAGGCGCATCATTTCCTACCTTTTGCAGATGGGGAAAGAGGAAACAAGAGATGCTAAAGATGGAGGAGAAAAAATTAACAACAACGAGGTGGGATTTTGTTGTGGAAAAAAGACAGATGATGAAGAAATAAGACCCAAGCAAACCTGCATTTTATCAATATCTACACTGACTGCTTCGCTTGTCAGAATGTGATGATGTGAATAGAATTGATTCCCCTCCCTAACAAACATGAAAAAAAAAGCAATCCCTCTGTTGCAGAGGTGTAAAGCGGCGCTACCCTCCCCCTCATCTGCTCTCATCTCTCAAAGGGCCTCTTTCTAGGGATGAGAGATGGCGAGGGAAAGGACAGAAGGGGAAGAAAAGAATGCGAGGCCAGTTCGTTTTCCTCTGGCGACCGCGAACTGATCACTGACGGCAATTAAATCCAATAACAATAATACCATTGAGCTTGGCTGTGTATCAACAAATAGAACGACTGCAACGCGGATGCAGTGCCAAAGTATTTAAAGATCCAATCCTGACTTCATTATGAGAATTTCAAATGGATTTAGCATCAGAATTAGCTTGATATGATAGGTAATTAACAGCATCCACCGCAGTGGCCAATTCTACGATATCTGTGAGCCGCTAAATCAATTTGACTTGAAGAGCGGCAGCCAATCAACAAGAAGCGCTGCGGGCACAAACGGCAGGTCTTGCAGCAGCAAGGAGAAGGGAAAGAATTTATGTTAATGGCCGGGCTATGATTTATAAGCTGTATGTACCAGTGCGCCACCAGTAGGCCTACAAAAGAGCGCTCCGCTGTCAATGCATGCGGCCAATAGCCGCTGGATCCAACAGCCCTTCAGGAGAGTGTATTGCTACAAACAGAACTGTGGTTTTATGGTTGCAGATAGAAGCCTTTGCATGTCAGCTTCATCTGAAAGATGTGGGCTTGGTCTGGCTAAGTGTATAGAGGAGCAAGAGGGATGGATTGCCCTGTGCCCTCGCATCGCACATTTCTTTTTCAGCGCTCTAAGCAGTGTCCTGCATCAAGTACCTGGATAGAGATACTGAAATGATACCACGGCTAAAAGCTAAAACATCAGTAAAAGCAGTGTAATGATAGATGACAACACATGAAACTTCATGTTTCTTGTGTTTCAAGTTAATATTGGGCAGTGGAGAACATTCAATTAAAATACTTTGTACGTGAATAAATGATAGCATCATCTAATTACTCTCAGATACGAATATATGCACGAATTAAGCTATAAGGCTTATGTTTTATTCTCTGTTCTTTGTCCTTCACAGGTGCTTCAGGTGGCGACCCTTCATACTTGTCATACTGTTATTGTGTGATGCTATGCCCAACCGCGCAGAAGTACATGAACTGAAATGACGTGACAGCGAATAATTTTTGACGGCTACCTATCACAGTGCTTTTCGAGTACAGATACACCATGCAACCCGAGTTGTAAGGGTGTCTTGCATGCATGCAGCAATTGAACAAAAAACAATCCCTCCCTACTCGCGATGTGTCTCAGTCCTTCCCCATTCCTTCCTTACCCTTACAGCAATCACTCACTCACACACACACACACACACACACGCACAAACACACACACACACACACACACACACACACACGCACAAACACACACACACACACACACACACACACAAATAGAGTAACAGATGGCTGATACTAACTGCGATAATCCGCCAACAGAGTCATCAGCATGGATCAGTGGTAATCAGAGTGTGGACACAATGTCTCTTCTCCGGCCGTAATGGAAGGAGCGCTTGGGAGGGAAATGCATTATTCCGTGTGATGCCCTGACCCCATTCAAAGACACACGGTGGTGGCTTCCAGCTCGCTTTCTTTATGTACTTTGCTGCAGCTGACAAAATGGCATCATGACTGCATCTGCTGCACAACCTCTCCTTACAAACCAAAAAGCTCTGGAGACTGATGGTAATAAACCACCCTACACAGAAAGAAAGAAATGTTCAGTGACTCTGATTACGAGAATCGCATCAATAACAGTGGAGCAACATCTATGCTAAATTCCAACCTGCATTATAGTAAACCTCCATTCAATAAATATGATTTGGGTCAACATTTTTATGTTTCAATTCATTATATTTAATTCTCGTTTTTCATGGGTCTGTTTTACAGTAACCTTCAGTTGGGAGCGACAAACACCTTAACACATGCACGCTTTGCTCTCATTTGGATAACCGTTAGTGCACGCGTCCATATGGATGTTTGCTCTGCACAGTCTCGTTGTCAATCAACCTTAACTGACAAAGATCATCTTGTTTATGGCAGTGGAGTGCACGAGGAAGCTCGCCTTTTTTCTCCTCCCCCTCCCAGCATGTACACACATGACAGCCACAGTGTGAGGGTATGTGCGCTATTGTACAACATCCTGGTTTGCTTCTTGCTACATCTTTTCAACTGCCATATGATTAACTTCTATTTCTGACTCGCAAGCCCACCCGAATATTTTTTGGGAACAGATTTAATGGTGTTGTTTTGGCCACTCATTCACAATATTTATGAGACAAGCTTAGTGTTACAAATGGGTCACATAAGACAAACTAAAATGTTAAGTTTTTATAAATGGGCGTCAAAGAATGGCCGCATCCAGCCCTTTGAAAAATGCACCTTTTCAAAAAGGGCAGAAGATGAAGCTATTTTGAAAAGAGAAGTTCCCCGACGACGTGGAGGAGGAAGCTGTTGTCCATGCTATGATGTCATAAACAAGGCGAGACTAGAAACCCATTGAATCATTTGAACAAAGAGCACCCAAGTGGAAAGCAAGAAAAAAAGTGAGCAGCCTGCAAACATAAACATTAGCAGTTTAGGCACTAATAACAAGCCGGCAGCCACCGGATGAAAGCAGCAACCAATCATGTCCCATTTACAGGTAGCAATGATGCGAACACCATATGTATGATCATAATTACATGTTATTATAAAGCGTATTTATTATTCCTAACTGGTCCATTTCTTAATAGTTCGCCGTGTATTATATTTCATTCTACATTTGTTGTTCAGTACAATAACACCGTTTGAAAGGAATTAACATAAAACATGGAATTTCTCTATGATTATCATTATTTTCAGTACCAGTGCTTTAAAACTGGCAATTTGTCTCAACCGGTCGGTGACACAAAAAAGTTTGGGGGCCACTGCTCTAGGATAAATGAGGTTCAAAAATCATCAATCAATTGTAATCAACAATCAATTTTAAAGTATGTTTATCACCAAACCACAGGCGAAAAAGACCAGGCAGCGAGTACAAATAAACTGCAGACCCCAGTGCAGCCTGTATAGGTGTCAACAACTAGTCACTGAGGCCCCTCCCTGAGTCCTACTCCTGCCCAGTGACAGATGGCAGTGCGGGGCACATTGGGGATGGGCACCATTGCTCACCACGCCTCAGCTTGCCACGGCTGCGTTGTTGGTCACAGGTCTTATTACAGTCACACCACTGTCCGCCTGTCTGCCTGTCTGCCTCCATGTAACAGTGGAGCTTACCGCACGAGAGCTGCTTACTTCCTGGCCAGGGCGAAAAGGTAATGATATGATCCAGATCCAGCGTGCAAGTAAGCGAATGGGACGGATGTTCCCAGCTGAGGAATTCACAGGTCCCCCGTAGTAAGGCATGCATCCATTTCACTGTAAGGGGCTTTAAATAAAGTATAAGAACCAGGAGCATGCCACATTTTTTAAATAACAAGAAATTGCCTCTTGCCAAATGGCTTTATTTGCCTTTTCCAGCGCACTATGGTTGCCAAAGGCTGGAATCAACAACCCTACTCAACATCCGACTGCCGGCTTCCCGGTGACAATAATGAGATTTTGGGACATGGTGATGACTCGCTGGAGAGGCATAAGATAGGCTTGTCACATTGCGTTTGATGTCAAAACCTATGTGTGACAGAATAGTGTTACTCAGCTCCAACAGATATAGCACCACTCCCATTTCCTGTCCATAAATAGATGAGAATGAGCCAGAAGTGAATGTGTACTGTATCCGCGCGTGCCTGTGTGTATGCATTTATGCGCACAAACACACCCATAATGCACCATTTTAAATATCATGCAGTCAGCTCAATAACAAATTCCCATCTCTTACGCTCATGCACATCTGCATCCAGCCAGGGCTAATTATTCTCCCCATGGTAACAGAGCAGGGTGTTCACATCAACAAAACAGCAATCTGCAGCAGACAATCATCCCTGATGAATCTGATCTTCTCCCTCTGCTAGCTCCTCGCTCATCTGACAGCCTCAACGCTCATTACACCTAGACAAAATGAACGTGATCCGCTCGCCACATTTGTCTGCCGAACTTCGGAATGACAGAAGCTCAGAACATCACCATCCTGATGACGAACAGAAAGGCACGCACACAAACACAAACATTCACGTTCTATTTTTTTTTCATTTCTTTGAAGCTGACATAAATTCACCTGAAATTTATTGTCCCATACATTACTTACATTGCATAACTGTAATTAAATACAAGACGGAGGTCTCAATTTACTGACGGTTTGCACGAGCAAAAACAGGCACAATCTTGAGCGCGCAAACAATCAAAATAGTCCTCACTGATGATGTAATATTGGGTGTCGCACACACAATGTGATTTATTAAGCCTGAAATCAAACAAATAACAGATTTTGCATCTAAAAACTGAAAATGACACCACTGTATGCAATCATGACTGCGGTAACTGTGGCAATTAGAGGCTTGGACAAAATGAGAAGCAATGGAGAGAATGAACATTCTTAGCTCGTTTAAACATCTAAGGGCTGACTTGGAGCCAGTCGCAAGAAGGAGTCATGACAGATCACCTCTGACCAAACTTCCTTCAACTCTACATTTCCATGCATCTGGTTCATTTCAACGTGCAGTGAAAATTGGTGCAGACCTCTACCAGAGCCAAATTATCAAGTGTCTTGGCACAAGTTTTTAACATCATGTTAAACAGGATGGGCAGATACATTCATTTCCAGTGAAATCGGGATGAATCCGAGTTAATAAAACATGAATTTTCAACAGTTTTATGCTGGCTTCCCCAAAATTATCAGAGCTGTAGCCTGCACTGCACTCATGTTGTGCTCAAAATAAAAACTGCAATGCTTGTATAGTTTGAATTTATGCCCAGCATGCCTTTGGGATATTTTGTTTGTGTAAATAGCTATTAATAATTATAGGTTTGTTGTTGTCCGTTTACCATTTCCCAATGCAGTAGTGTTTGTTATTTCCACTCACCTACCGAGTTTTTTTAAATGAATTTTCATTGACTCTTGAAGATTTCATTTTGCACTGTATGTTTGTTATGCACGGTGACTATGTTTTATGATTCACTTCCCCGTGCAATCAGTCAGTCTGCCACCTACTGGCAGCGTTGCACCATAAATTTGATAAGTGAAATACTTTTGCCCACCAAATCTAGCTGTCTTTCACGTATTAAATTGAGATTGGGTCAGAGGACTTGATATGTATCACGTTTTCAAACTGTACCGCACTGCAACAGACACATTTTTTTGCAGATTCAGCACAGAAGAACTGTGGCATGTATGCTGTGAGAACTGGACTTAAATGCTAAGCTTTGCCAAGGTTCTAACTGAACAAGCAACTGTGGTAGTCTTCAAGTTTGGCATTACACTTGAGCGGAGGACAGCTTCAGAGGATCCGAACTAATCAAATATAGTTGAAGCAAGAGCTTGATGTTCATTCTTGGGGAGCACATTGATCCTAAAAGCTATGACTTCAGTTGGGAATATTCTGATCCTCAGTTGTGAGCATATTGTCCTCAACGTGTATCTTAATGGTGCTTGGAAATGAGCAACACTAACTGTTTATGATGATCGGTCAATAAATTACTCTTACTTGAAACTCACACATAGCAAATACTATAACCGATTAATGTATTTTTTCTCCAGTTTAACCTCTGGGGTTTTCTTTGATGATTCCCAACTTCAATGTGCCACTCCAACATGTGGCAAAACATTTCGTAGGTGAGAAGAAACGCTAGGCAAATGGTACTGTTAATTACCACGTACATTGAATAGCTATTTGCACGCTTTGCACTTGCTTCATCCAGCTCCCAGAAAATGAATCACAGTATTAGAGGGCCAAAGTGATGATTTGCTGAAATTGCACCCTTGGGCTTTAAACATTGTGCTTTGATACAAATTATACAACTGGCCTCACGCAGAGATCAGTTGCAGGAAATATGAATTTTCAGTATTTAACAATACATTTTGCCACTGCACAAACAACAATTTGTAATCAATTAGTTCTCATTGCTTCATTACTGTGGGAAATATGTGCGCACACATATGTTTTCAACCGCAATCAGCAGTGGTTGCTGTTAAATTTGAATTTGCTCTACTTTTGTTTTGGACTGAAGTAGGTGACCTGAAACTCTTTTGTTCTCTTCGATAATATTATTGTAAAACCGTTTAGAACAAGAAACTCATTTGAATAGTGTGTGATTTATGTCAGTCTTTTACCTAAGTGTTTAATGTACAAAAGGACTCAAAATTATCATGCAAACATCATGCAAAAAGAAAAAAAAAGATACAAAGTGTTCAGTGAAAATGATTATAGTTTTATCTTTAACTTAATGAGTGGTGTTTAAGAACAGATTATGCTGCAGAGTTCAAACTGAAGCAGGAGTATTGCGCCAAAAAACAAAATGACGTACTCCTCTGGCCCAGGGATAATGACGAGAGCCACTGAGGGAAAAAAAAATGAGCACAGTACTCCACATACGCACATACGCATAATGCAACAAGTGACAAAAACAGAACAATTGAAGGAGCCAAAGGACTGGTGAACCTTTCCTTGATTATTTGTTCCAGCCACTTGGGCCAATTGCACTTGGATTCATTCAGTAAACATGAAACTTTGCTTGTAATAACAAAACAAAAAAATGCAGGTATGGCAACAGCGCACGACTAAAGAAATACATTGTTATTCCTGACTACCAGCAATTTGTCATTTACTGCTCCTGAATCATATCATGCTGAAGAATGTCATTTTCTGCTCCTGTATTTCCTTCCTCACTGGCCAAGCTCTCTGGAGCAAATTGAGTCCATTACGTTTCGAACAATGGATGTTCCTGTGTGTCACAACAAATGTGTTATTATGTGTAAGTCTCAGTTGAAACATGTAATAGTAAATAGTACATGTTTGCAAGTACATGTACAGGAACATGTATGATTTCCTCTTAGTGCCTATGAAGTTGGTGAATTTTCTATAGTTTGAAGCAGAAGTTTCGCCACTCATTTGTTGTCATTGTGGTGGATTTGGAAATTCACACTGAAGCTCAAATACGCGTGTGTGTGTGTGTGTGTGTGTGTGTGCACGCGTGTGTGTGTGCACGCGTGTGTGTGTGCACGCGTGTGTGTGTGTGTGGGGGCAGGGTGTGATCCATTAATTTCCAAACACAGCCAAAAATACAAACTAATCAACAGTTTGCGGTTCAACTGTTCCAATTTGTACTGTTTCGACACTCCCTTTTTTGGTGCACTCTGATTAACCAAATGGCACATTTGAACAATGCTGTTTCAACGGTCAGGGTGAAGCAGTGTGTGCACTAACAATTAAGGAACAGTGTTTGGGGTGCAAATCTGAGCTGCACCTCCAGAGCAAGGGTTTTTTAGTTTTTTTTGCTGCTTCAACATGCATTTTTTTCCACTGGTATGACATATAGTCCAAAAAATATGTAACAATTTTTTCACTCCCTAACACACACACACACACACACACACACACACATACGCGCGCACACACGCACACCCTTGAGTTGAACTATGTTCATATTACAAGAAACCATTAGCTGATGACAGAGTTAAGTCAGCTGCTTGATTCAACTGAAAGGAAATACAGCCTCTCCTATTTTGACAGTTGAATCATTTAACTCGTTCTCTCCCAGCCATTTTCACTGACACAAACCTCTAAACCCCAGCCGCGTTACTGGATTTTGACTGACTTGCAAGGCCCACAGATTATTGTGTTCTATGGCGTTGTTAAGACACAGCGCACAAAAAGAAAGAGATGCTTCTTTCAGCTGAAAATATTAAAAACATTTTCTGTCATTTTCTGTTCTATCGCAATCAGCAATAGAAAATAGCAAAATTGCATCGGATTTCTTTTTGAGGAAAAAAAATTAGACAAGGACCTTTTTGTTCAAGTATGGAACCACTATTTTTTGCTTTTGTGACATCTCAAACATCTAAATAAGACTTTCGTTCTGTGAGGATGATGAAGCTGCTATAAGCTTGGATTGTACAATACGTGTATGAAAGTTGTTTCTTTTGGGGGGAAACAAAGAGGTGCACTTCTGTATGAATTTTACCCACAAGAAATGCTTTAAAATAATGACTACTGTCAATGTGATGCTCACAGAATTTTTTAAACCCTTCCAATATATATAAGACTTTGATTAAAGACTTTGTTAGCTAGTACTTACTAAATAGCAAACGACAATTATTGAGAATACGAAGCGAAAAGGCTTCTTCCATCTGCTGTGTTCATTATATATAGCTACAGCCCATTTACACCTTTGTCCCTCTATAGCTCTCCTCCGCTCATTCCCCTTTTTACCTTTTGACCGTCTGATGTTTTTGTTAAGACCGTCATTAATAATACCGCCCACGGATGTGAAATGAGTTTGTGAAAGGATCCTGGCTTTCTGTTCGACACAACAAATTAAGGTCAACAATGAGGAAACATAAGGCATAAGAAAGACATAAGGCAGCAAAGAGAAACGAGTTTCCAGTGCGCACACAATCTGGTGATCAAATGAAGCATTAAACTCATGTCAATAAATATAGACCAATTCAGAATATTTGCAAACAACAGGCAGCGGGACACTTATGGGCATCACCAAAAGAATCATTCAATGCAAGGCTCATTTAGAAATTATACTCGTAAACTAGCCTTTAGGCTACATCGATCATGACCATGGTTACAGGATTTCAGTTGTTGCTTTCTCCTGCCTACTGCCCGAAGACAGCTGGGATAGGCTCCAGCACGTTCCGCGACCCTTGTGAGGATAAATGGATCAGAAGTTGGATGGATACACGACAGCTCATTTGTTTTCTGTCGTTTTGCTCCGCTGCAGAAACTGCCGTGTGAACGCAAGTGGGGCTGCACCGATGCTGTGCCGGTGCTGACACGCTCAGCGGCTTTGTACGTGTGAACGCTCCACACTATTTGCTCGTCTCTGAGCCCTTCCCTGATGACGAAGCTTCCTCTCTAAGGAAGAGCCCGGACACCCTGCGGAGAAAAATCATTTCTGCTGCTTATATCTGGCCTCTCGTTCTTTCGGTCACAACCACAGCTCGTGACTATAAGTGAGGGTAGGAACGTAGATCGACCGGTAACTCGAGAGCTTCGCCTTTGGGCTCAGCTCCTTCTTCACCACGACAGACTGATACAGCATCAAAGTCCGCATCACAGCAGACGCTCCGGAGATCCGCCCATAGATCTTCAGCTTCATCCCACCTTCACTCATGAACAAGACCCGAAGACACTGAAACTCCTCAACTTGGGATAAGATGTCATCCTCGACAGGTCTTCCTCGAGAGGGCACTCCACCCTTATCCGAGTGAGGACCATTGTTTCCGATTTGGATGTGCTGATATTCACCCCAATCGCTTCATCGGCTGCGAACTGCTCAAGTGAAAAGTTGGAGATCTCGGGTTGAAGAAGCCAACAGCACCACATCATCTGCAAAAAGCAGAGATGCATTACTGAGGGACACCAAATTGGAACCCCTCAGTGCCTTGGCTGCACCTAGAAATTGTGTCCATAAAGGTTATGAACAGAATCGGTGACAAAGCCTTGCCGCAGTCCAACCCTCACAGGAAACAAATGCAACTTACCGGCAATGCAAACCAAATTCTGATATCGATGATATCGGGACCAAACAGCCCATATCAGGAGGTTCGACACCTCATAGCCCCAAAGCAACCCCGAACACCTACTCCAAGTCAACAAAGCACAAGTAGACTGATTGGGCGAACTCGCCATGTAGTCTTGAGGTCCACGGCCGGGACGTAAACCACACTGCTTCTCCTGAATCTGAGACTCAACTTTCCAATGAATCCTCCTCTCCTGCACCCCTGAATAAACCTTACCGGGATGTTGTTGTCCTTGTCCGGATGGATACTTGGCACCGTTTCATAAACCGTGAGCACCAAGCACGATCATCTTGAATTCTCTTGCGGCTGCTCGATTCCCATGGTCTTCGGCGTAACTGATAGCTTGCAGTTTAAAACCTGCTTCGTAAGCGTGTCTCTTCACAGGTGCCATTTTCGGGACGTTGTTTTGCACAATGCACGTAGTAGATATTATATACACCTACTGGGGGCGTGCCTTTAGTGTCCTCTTACCCACCCACCCTTCCCACTTTAACGTCCACATGGTGTCCTCAGTTATGTCCGCCTTTCCTCGATATACGTAGCGTGTCGGCTCAGTCAGTCAAGCGGGCCCCTCATCGAAGTCACACAATAATAGCATTCACAGATTTTGGAATGTGGTGCATACATAAGGCAACCTGCTTTATTAGGCCCACCCTTGATTTCATAAATTTACCATTTTCTCGGTTGCTCAAAAAATATCTAAGAGTTTGTTTACTAGATATATTATCGGAGAGTGTGTGGCATTTTGCAACATGAGAATGTGTGATGTCATTGTGAATTACAACTATTATATTGCCTACTAAGGGATAAATAGTACTTAATGTTAAAAAGACTGCTGTTATATTGACAGAGATGGGGAGAGGAGGATCAGCGGGCAGTCAGCCACTCTGTTCCGCTTCACTGCAACATGCGCACACACACGCACACACACACACGCGCACTGCAAATGCAAAGACAAGCAAACCTATGTACAAATGTACACTTTCTACAAGCACAGAGAGAAAGAGAGAGAGACAGAAACAGAGAGACACAAGGAGGACACACATGGTGCAGCAGGTGAGGTGCCAGCACATCAGAGCGCTGCCATTTTTCAGTGTCTTGCTCAGGGAGAGGCGCTCTGACATTTTATGAAGCACTCTGCAGAAATCAGCAGCTTGTAATGGCGGCTGGACTGTCACTCCTCTCTTCGCACACACACGATTTATCTCCCTCTCCCATGCTGATTTTCATATTATCTCCCGCGATTAACCTAACGTAATCACTTTTACCAAATTGGCTTTTAATTGCAAGGAGGAATATTTTATCAGTCGTTGTTGAAATTTTTAAAGTACTGTATTAGTGCTCCTACATTTTTTTGCTCAAGTTAAGCAAAGTGGTTAAAAAATGCTACCAAACACACAGGTGAAAAGACTCAATAATAGAAGGTCCGAAAATTGGCGAGTTTATGGAAGTGATGCTTAGTGTCACTTTGGCGCAGTTTATCACTGGGGATACATCCAAGGCCCACTCACGAAATGTGAAAATCTTGTCATCTCTTGTAGCGCAGCGATTCTCAGTGTCGTTTCTAGTACTACAAGTAGTCCACAGGCTCCCTCTAGTGGTCCGCCAAATAGTAACTGCCCAGACCTGGGGTGTCAATCAAATCTTTTTCACAGCCCTTATCATAGTTAGGGTTTCCTACGGAGGGCCATTATGATTGAAATTCAGTGTGAATTCAAATAAATTTGACTTTGTGTTCAAACTGTGCATAATGATAACAAGACTAATAATGTAAAATATAGTTTGAGGAATATTAATAAGTGTCTCTTTTTGACACTTATGCCGACTATGCTCCTGTATTTTACTGTTGGTCATTATTATGTGTGGGGTTTTTTTAGGGAGTTAGGTTTAAGTACTTTGGCACACAACTTTAAACCATCTCTGTAGAGAGACCTTATAAAAATATTTTAGGTAGTTGTAACCTCTCCTAAACACTTGAAACAGATACAAACCATTTAAAACACTTATCTTAACTTTTCAATAAATGGGAGGTCTATTGCCCTCTCTATCAATATGGCACTTTCGAACCCCTTTTATGACTATTACAGGGTCACGGGGGTGGGTGCTGGTGCCTAGCCCAGCTGATGTCAGGCGAAAGGCACACGACACCCTGAAGTGGTCGACAGCAGGGCAGACAGCAATGAACAACTATTAACACCCAGGTCCACACCGTCATTGGGTGGTAACCGATCCCACGCTGTCCGCACAAAAGCCAGGCGAGTGTACCACAACACCATCAGCGATTCTAAGAAGGCTATTGTGTATTACAATGCAATATACACAATAGTGTATGAGGTTCTTTTGTTTTGTTTGGGACTTGTTAGCAGCTGCATTGATTGGCTCAATCAAACAAGTTGCCTCTTTTGAAGTGGAAGAATAGACTCTCTCCTTGAGTCCTTTTGAGTTTGTTTCTGCCTTTTTCTGTTCTTTTGTAATCAGCAGTACAAAAACGGTAGGTTGCACAAAAGGCAGCGTTTTTTTTGCAGTGGACTCACAACCTGTGCTGATCTCGTATCTAAAATTTTTGAATTTACGTTAGAGCAGCATCAGAAGCTCCTCCCACCCATCCCTGATGGAAAATCAAAATTGAGAACTATATTTGTCAATGGCAGCGAATGATTTGTGACAAGAGGCAATTGTTTGTCCTCCTCAGCTGAGCAGAGAGGGAAGCGGTGAGCAGTTAAAAAAAGAGGAGGATAACAGAGGGCAACTGCACTAACTCCAGCATATTCACAAATACCTTTGGTTATGTCTATTCATGTGCATTGTCCTAAAAAAGAATAAATAACCTAATAAACAACTTAATAAATAAACAAACCACATGGTGCCAGCGGATACTATTTAGCCAACAAGGTCAACATACGTTGGCTGCCGGTATGTTATAGCTCACCAGTGATGGGACACTGACTGCTGAAGAATTAAAACAAGAGAATGTCACTTTTTTTGCTGATATAGCTGCCTCTTAGCGAGGTCGTCATTGTCAATGAGAATTAATTCTAAACTGATCTACCTGGTCAAATAAAGGTTCGATGGTTGGTTGGGTAGATGGATAAAATAATGTGTTTAGACAAGTGTGGCCGCACAGAACATATTGTAAGGAAAATGTTTGACTTGAGTCCTCTTTAATATATTGCCGAAGTAAAAGACGGGGACTCAGCAGATCACCAAAATCAGGTGAGTCGGACATTGATGCAAAAATGTGTGATCAGGAAATCCCTAGTTATAATATAGTCTGCGATCGGGGAGCGTGCACTGCCTCACAGAATGTACCATCTGAGTGATGTAAGACACCACTCGCTGCAATATGACCGGTTGGCATATGTGTGTCACAGAATGACAGATTGTTTTTTCTCAATAAAACGAAGAGAGATGTGGATGTTGGTGGTGAAGGAGAGCCAGCTAAAGGTGCCAAATAGACTTAACTGATGATGAAAACCACAGGGAAACATCGGCCAAGCAGCAGGTGGTGAAAAAAAAAACTGCAGAAAAAAACAACAGAATTTAAAGTCCAATGTTATGGCAAGCCTGCACTCTAATTGTGTGGAAGACCGAATCTGAATCAGTGTTGCGGGACCAGACTTAAATTGATTACAGGCAGGATGTGAACTTGTTGGGTTTCCCAAGTGAAGCAGGAGGCAGGCGCCTCTCAATTGAACAAAATAATGTTCACATAACAAAGCCTTTTCTTCTTTAGGCTTCTTTTAAAATTATGTAAACTAATTCACCTGTTTTGTGACAAACTTCTTGTTCCTGCTAAATATTTTGCAAAAATCATCTCGTGAGGCCTACATATTGGGAAGCAAAAATATTTAGCAAAAATCATCTTGTGAGTCCTACGTAATAGGAAACAACGGTATGCCAATTAAGACAACTATAGATCTGCACAAATGATCATGCTGTAACTGACCACAGCCCAAAAAAGGGTGAGACCAAATCCTTTGAGGTGCAACCAACTGAAAAAGTTGGCTGCACCAGTACTGGTGCACAAAAGTTAGTGTAGATCCCTCGATCAAATAACAGAAACGGAAGGTGAATGCTATTAAAAATCTAAGGTGGTGGGTATATTTGGGGAACACGGCACAAATAAAGAGTTTGTGACTTGTGGATATTCAAATGTAACCTTATACACACATTGGTAATGTAATGGCATCTAAAGATAGCTGCTTCCTTCCATGTTATCTGCATATAAAAAAACATTCATATCCGTGATTAATTCCCTGGCATGTTGTTGCGCCTGACAAGCGCAATGTTGAGAAATGATTAACAGCTAGCGACTCTACAAACCACATTAACACAATGTTTGCATTAGCCAGTCGCTCATTCAGGCCATTACTGCTGTTAAAAAAGCTAACTGTCGTCTTTTGTGCAGACGGTAGCCAGTGCCCTCCGCCGACACCAATGACTAAAAAGCCTGGCACACAACCCCCCCCCCACACACACACACAAAAGTTTCACTCTGAGCCGGCACACTTTGGGGTAACCCAGAACAGTATGCCTACAGGAAAAATATGATTCAACTTGAAATATGTGGGAAGTTCAGAGGCCCAATCTCACAGTGTAGGCCATGCTAGAAACTCAAACTAAGACGATTTCATTAATGTGACATTAGCATTTGTAATGAGAAAAGGGGGGAAAAGAACCCCTGGGGACATCTTTGAACCATAAAAAAAATCACCCATGCGTGCGCTTGCCCACGCTCGCACATACATACACAAGCTGCAATATCAGTCAAATATTTACATTCGTATTACACCAGAATCACACAAAGCAGCCAAAACACGATGAGTGTGGGTTTGATAATGAAATATCACAGCTTACTGTGTGCAAAGTAACTGTGACAGAAAATATTTTCAAGCTTTCAAGATGGACGGAGTAGATAATTCCAGAAAAATAAGGCCCAGCTCCTCCTCCAGTAACACAGTTCTAACCAGGCTAAATAAATGGGAGTCCACTCAGCCAACATAAAAATGTGATCACATTCTCCCCCAAACAAAAATGCAGTCAAGTGTTACCATGGCTTACACATTAAAATTGTTCTTATATATTAAAATTGTTCAATGACCATGTTCAAATCAACACTCACCACAGAAATTAATAGCCATTAACATGATTGCACAGTTTAAAAGAAAGAGCTGCTAATGGGCAATTAGATGTGTCTGGCAAAAAGCAATCCTGGTCAACATGCAGTAGTGTTGCTTCGAATGCTGCATATGAACGTTTTCTGATGTCTGCAGTTATTTGCATACAATTTTGACATCCAACGGGCAGGATGTTTCCTTTCCTCTATCCTTTATTTGTCATGTGTTGGTTGCGGATACGCATCACTTGAAATTCAAACTGTAGTATTCAACACCCTCTCTCGCCACAAACTAACAACTGGAAAGTCAAGTGGGGGCGGGGGGACACTTTCTCTTGTAAGCAAATGCTTGGGCAATAAAGTAAGGCAACATGCCAATTCAACATGCAATTATGATAATCAGGTCACAATTAATCCGTTTAATTACAACTCCACCAATTGCCGTGTGGCAATTACCTCTGTTCGAATGTGAAAAAGAGGTGAAATGTATACAGAACAAAAAAAAGATTGCACTTTAAATTGACACCGCAAATTACATCTACAATGACAATAATGTCTCTTCGGTGGAATTAACGTTGAATTAAAAAACATTTGTACAAAATGTAAGACTTTGGTAACAAGATAAAAATGTAAAATAGCCAGCATAGCTCTACATTATGAATATCATGTCATATTAAATTCAATTAAAAGATGTGTTTTCTACATTTTCGGCAGCAGTGAGAGATTTTTACCCAAAAGTGTGTAGCAAATACACACTCCACTAAAGGGGCCTGCTTGAGGAAATTCAAAGGTGAGCCTTACTACATAATGTATAGTTGTTTTATATGCAGTGTTGGTTAGCATAGCCAAAAAATTGAATTACATACTTCATCTGAAGCTTACGGGGGGGATTTAGTTGTCTGGTGGAGCTCAAGCGACAGAATGGCAGGAGGGAATTTTGCTCAAAAGTGCAATTTTTTGGGTGTGAAATTGCTCAATTTTTAACACTTTGGCTGCCCGTTTTGCCATCATCACTTGCGCATTAGGAAATGATCTTGACACTTCCTTCACTACAGTTACCAATGATAGTCTGTGTATGGGCATGCATGAAGAAGTATTGCGCTAAACGAATAAATGTATGTCACTGGAAACAGCACTCTACTATTCTCTGGGTTCACCTCACTGCTCCTCTATCCAGAGTAATTTTACTCCCCCTGCGTCGAAATGTAGAAGGCCATTTCAAACGTCCAGCTGTGCCTTTTAAAAGACTGTCAGCAGCGATGGGCTTCTTCAAAATGCTGTGTCAAAATGCTTTGTTTAATATCCACAGAATAGACACCGCCCCATTTCCTGTGTCACACCACACATAACCCTTGTGCGATTTCAGATAGACCATTTCATATTTGTAAAGAATAGATGGAAGGATACTTCCGGGTAGCAAAAGGATTTACTACGGTTGACCTGAGCTGATATCATGATAAAAACTTTTATTGTTTGGGGTGGGTGGTGTTTCAATTTCCTTAATATAATAAAAATTAATTCAGTGTTACAAGCGCTGTGCAATTTTAGGATATAAAAACTCAGACCGTACAATATAAGGATCGTTATCAGGCTTTTGCTGAGCTTGCTGATGAGCTAATCATTTGCAGCAGGGAGAGATAGGAAACATACAGGATAGTGGCCCTCCAGGACCAGAGTTTGACACCTATGTAACTACCGTATTTTCACCGAACTCTTCCCACGCTCGGGTTTTTGCCTCGGCGACCACCGAAGCCGCGTTCCGCTTGGCCTGTCGATACCCGTCAGCTGCCTCTGGGGTCCCACAGGCCATAAAGGCTCGATAGGACTCCTTCTTCAGCTTGACGGCATCCCTTACTGCTGGTGTCCACCAGCGAGTACGGGGGTTGCCGCCACGACAGGCACCAACCACCTTACGGCCACAACTCAGATTGGCCGCCTCAACAATAGAGGCACGGAACATGGTCCACTCGGGCTCAATGTCCCCCGCCTCCCCCGGAACATGGGAAAAGCTCTGTCGGAGGTGGGAGTTGAAACTCCTTCTGACAGGGGATTCCGCCAAACGCTCCCAACAAACCCTCGCAATACGTTTGGGTCTGCCAGGACGGACCGGCATCTTCCCCCACCATCGGAGCCGACTCACCACCAGGTGGTGATCAGTTGACAGCTCCGCCCCTCTCTTCACCCGAGTGTCCAGAACATGCGGCCGCAAATCCGATGACACGACCACAAGGTCGATCATGGAACTACGGCCTAGGGTGTCCTGGTGCCAAGTGCACATGTGGACACCCTTATGTTTGAACAAGGTGTTCGTTATGGACAGTCCATGACGAGCACAGAAGTCCAATAACAAAACACCACTCGAGTTCTGATCGGGGGGACCGTTCCTCCCAATCACGCCCTCGTGTTATTCCACATATAAAAGGAAAAGTTCACATGGGGAAAGAGTAACTGTCTTTAGTGGTTATGCACACCCATGTTTGGTAAGACTGAAACCAAAGTTGTCTCGGCCTGTTCCCAATAGTCTCACCAAGTCAGCACTCCAGAGGGAGTCAGATGTAAGACCACTGCCTATGGTCTGTCGGTTTACTCACATTCTCTTAGATAACACAGGGCTCAAATATGACGCTTCCCACATAGGGTGGAGGTGTGAAGGGGGGAGGGGCAATCTTTCATTGTTGTTTTGCTCAAATGCAAACACACATCCTGCAAACACACACACCCTATCAGTATTGATAACCACATCATTGGCTCAGACAGAGGAGCCTGTGGTTCCACACACCTGCCAAAGACAGATGTGAAGAATAAATCAGAGAAACTCCACACTGGTCCATTTCCACTAACTCGCTTCACAGTCAACGGACTGGAGTGCAAACAGCTGCATGTGACAACAGACACCCATGGAAGAGACAACAATATTGTGGGTGCACCTGACATGCATATACATGGGAAGAAAGTCCACATTTTGTGAGGGCAAGAGAGCTCCACTTACATTTTCTGTGAATTTTTTGGTGTGTAACCAGCTTCAATCCTCTAGAGCTGAGAAGCTGTATGAGAGCAATTTTTCTGGCAGAAGACAAAATCCTCCTGTGACAGACAAACAAGTCGCAACAGGGCGGAAAAAGCAGTGTGGGTGGTTTTTAAGAAGCGCTTTTTTTCTCCTGCTGCTGACTGGATGAATTTGTTCATTTAAATATAGCCCCACCATCATAGGAACAAAGACGAGGCCCCATTTCAGATGTGTTGCACACTTAAATACAGAAGGAAAAAAAATTTAATGCTGTGACCTCCAAGTGCATATTTCAAGCATGTGACGTCACTCTATATACTGTCACTCAGTGTGGCCCACTTTCTACATCCAAAGAGTAAAGTCACATCCATGTGAACATGAGTGTGTGTAGCTTTTGTCATGTCGTTGGGTGTCTTTTGTCAATTCAGTTTTTTTTTTAGCTTTTGTCTTCAACCTGGCTGGGAGAAGCAATGCGATCTGTGTGTGTGCGTGTGCGTGTGTGTGTGTGTGTGTGTGTGTGTGTGTGTGTGTGTGTGTGTGTGTGTGTGTGTGCATGGTATGCAAGTGTGGCACTGTGTTTGTGTTAGGAAATATAGCCTTCACGCTTTGTGGCCCAGGAACAGGATGAAACAGTGAGTTAACAAACAGCTCACTGACATTATCTCTCTTCTTTGCTGCCTTTGAATGCCAACCTGCTGTGAAACTCCAAATAGGTGATGTCCTGTCAGACCACATTGTGTACGCGCGCGCGCGCGTGTGTGTGTGTGTGTGTGGAGGGGGGGGGGGGGGGGTCAACTCAGAGAAGTGGGAGTGTGCATATCTATGACTGTTTTTCTTTGACTTCTCAAAGCACACAGCCATTGTGGGAACATCCCTGTCTTAATACTAGGTGAAGTTTCTAAGGGTAAACTGTTTTGTTGACTTGGTTGAAAGCAAAATGGAAATGTGAAGACGTTGACAAGAGTAATGTTTTCCTAATCATTTATCTAATGTGTTGGATACGAGCACTAACGGTGGCAGTGAACTGGACCCAACTCAACGGACTTCACAATAAGCAGCAGTTTCATATAATAATCATATTTAAAACAAATATGCCAAATTGCCCGCCAGCTTAATTCTATTGGATCCTAGAAAATGCCATAACCAGAATAGCATTTATGTTGCGTGTTATGGCACTTCAAGTGATGGACATTTTAATACTAACGATGCAGCAACACAGGCAGACTAACAATACACACAGGCTGGTAGTCTCAATTTTCTGTGAAAAATAGCCACAATGAAATAATTATGGTGCACAAACTGTTTACCTCTTTACATTCTATTTAACATCCTAGAAAATGCCTTAACCAGACGAGCATGTATGTTGTGATGTAATGGCACTTCAAGCGATTGACATTTTAACACTAATGATGCAGCAACATAGGCAGACTAACAAAGCTCACAGACTGATAGTCTCAATTTTCTGGTTAAAAATAGTCACAATTAAATAGTTATGGTGCACAAACTGTTTACTTCCTTACATTCCATTTAATTATTTTAACTATATATTTTTATCTTGCATCATGGAATCGCTTCCTGCTTGGTGACGGTATGAATATGAGTTTGGATGGTTGTTCGACTATTGTGACTGGCGGGTGACCAACTCAGGGTTAAGTAGTACAAAGTCAGCTGGGATAGGCTTCAGCAACCCCCACCACCCCCACCCTGTCTCCCCCTGCGACCCTGTTCAGTATCAGCAGTGTGGAAAATGACTCCATATGAGGTGACACATGACATTACATATTTTTTTATCATAATGATTTTGAAGGTACAAGGACTCAGCTCGACGCCAATGATCTATGAAAGATAAGTATATATGATGAATCACACCCGTTAGGTAATGGCGAAGGGCAAGAATTTTTTTAAAGTTTAACTTCTTCCTACTACTTTTCCACCATTGGTATATAGTATATCAGAATGGGAAAATGGATGAGTGGGCAAAATAAAGCACACATGCAGCCCTTGTGATGTACATGACTCAAGAAGTCAGGCAGCATGTCCATGCTGAGCACTGGCAGTTAAGGGGATGAAACCAAGTGTGAAATGTGAGAAGACAAGCCAACATTGTTTCTCAAGCGACAAACTTATCTTGTGTGCCTGCATGGAACTTGTGTTGTGTTTCAAACAAACATTCTTCATACGAGGAATTAAAAACAGCCTTCTACTGGCTGGCATCAGATACATTTATCAGTAATGGCCTGTTGTACTTCAGACAGGCCGTATGTAAGCCAGTGTGTGTTACTAAAAAGGCCAACACCTCATGGATATGAGCTGCTTCAAAAACTCAAGAGATAATCCATCTGGACTCTTTTCATGTACAATATATGGAAAAATTCCCTTAATTTTTCCTTCTTCCACCCACAATAGCTATTAATATCTCTCTTGAGAACATTTGCGTATGTCCCACTAAGGACTTGAATTCCTGCTTGAAACATCTTGGAGGAACAGAGAGAGAGGCGGTCAGGCACTTTCTTGTGCTCGTCGTATGTACTCTGTCAGGGGTGTCTTTTCCTCCAAAGGCCGCATGAAGAAATGTTGGGAGAATGCAAGGGCCAATTTGAAAATTAACACACTAAAAATTAGTGCAGCTAGGAAAGATGTATTATTTATAAAATGCATATACTTTGGAAAAAAGCACTGAACAGATCAACATCAAAACAAGAGCAACCTGTTGTAAACTGGCTGTGTGAAGGAGTCACTGGAGGGTCATTAAAATCACATATCACAAACCGGGTCTTCCAAAAAAGAATGAAGAGAAAATAACTTCTTTATTGGTGGAAAAAAAAGATTCTTTCTGCCCTTCCATATCATTATTGTCTGACAGAATCACTACTTTTCAGGCACCAAAAAAACACCATCCTGTTTTGAGTTACCATCCAGAGCATTATTCAAGCTGTTATTTCTCATATTGCTATCCTGTTACGTTGTGCACCAACATTAACCCACCACCACCCAAGAATTAATAGTCAATTCAAGAAAAGCCAATTTATTACGCTGCCAATGATTAAAATGGCACGGACATGTTGGTGCTGCTGTTGCTGTTGAGTAACCTCCAACTGGGTCCCACAGCGACCCCGCTACTTGCAGACCTGGTTGTCGGCTGTTGACCGGGAACTGTTCGTAGCCCGAAGGCACGCCCAGCACCGTTCGGATGTCGTTCCCGAGTTGGGCTGTTGTTGCTGCTGGACATGCACATCGAATTCAGTTCTCGGCCCTCAACGAAGCAAAAAGGCTTTATATTTCACAAAAGCAAATGATCGGTTCTTCACAAATTATTTTTTAAATGTTTAAGAATCATGAGGGATGTACATTTTAGTTTGCTCCGTTTTCCAAAAGTCTGAAATGACAGTTTTGTTTTGTTTTTGCCTGAAGCAGATTCAATAAATCAAATCAAAAGTAAATTTAAAAAAATAAGATGACTAGGCAGCGCAATTGCCAGGAATGTATGTATTTTCACTTAATATGTGTAAAAATATGTATAAATACTTGAGAAAGCCTAATTCCCAAGGGTTAATTTTGAATACCATTCTCTCAGAGTTAAAGTTCCATGAACGTTAAGAGCTTTTTTTTTAATTAATACTTTTCATTGGTTACTAAACATAACTAGATGACTCGAGGATAGACCAAAACTATCAATCCGTGAAATTATATGGAACTGACCATATTTTGACCAATGTGGATTCCACATAACAGTGATGATGTATAATTCTATTAGGAGTGGTGATTGTACTCTTCGTACTTGCGAAGTGGCATGGGCGTAGCACCCATTAGAAATGTAGGTGTCGCAAGCATCATCCACCCCCCCCTCCCAACACACAATCTTTTGACACTCACACTTTTTACACCGTTTGCCCAACATCCCTTTAAGTAGTGTTGCACACTGTGTCAAGTGTTATTTTCAATATATGCTGCAGGCATAGTTTGGCTCCCCCTGTTCCATGTCCACTCGGTCTCATAAACACAAAGACTACTAATGGCAAGGAACTCCAGGCCTTGCTCTCACACACGTGCACACAGATTTAGGTCAATTCAAATGACGTAATCTGAACCCTTCCGCACAACATACCTTATATTGCTCCTGTCACTCAAACAAAGGTAACCTTTCTTTGATAATAATTCTCCCTAATATCAACAAGGAGCACTAAATCCTCACAACCTGACAAGAATTGTCCGCAGCCGCGCCAAAAAGCTGTGTTAAAATGACAGCGCTGTAAATTGTTTTAATTATAGCCCACACAGATAACAGCCCGCGGTAACATCAGCCTTTTCTTCGAGCCTTCTACAAGATCCACACACTGTATTCCCTGGAAAATGTAATTGTTGTGTGTTTATTGAAGAGTGTGTGTGTGTGTGCGTGTGCGTGTGTGAATACAATATTCATTTTGCTGCAGGAGGACAACCTATGAATAACAATGAGCGACGCTAATGAAATCAGCCATCAACCTGCGATACATACATATTAAAGCAGGACCTCGGAGTGTCATACGCTTAGTGCATCATTTGTTCCCCCTCTTTTTTTCTCTCTCCATGCCATCTGACCTTTAGAGTACGTACCCCCACTGCCCGTTCCCCACTACTCACGTCTCAATACTTTAAATAAGAGGTGTATGTGCAGTGCCGTAACTTTGCTGAAACAATATTTTGGCCATCTTGTTTAATTAACAGTACGACATCAAACTGAATGGGATAAAACGATATCGAAACGTCACTATACGATTTTATCACAATATGAACCTGACGATACAATAATTGTCACTCTAATGTGGAGTGGTTGACCATTTAAAACACGCTCACGATACTGCATGAAACAAAATCCGGATATTATAAAACATAAAAAGCACAAGACTGTTTTGTACATTATGTTCAGCAGTGACAGTGAAATAGATGTGGCCAGTCATTTTATTGTCATGTATTCCTTTTGGCTCAGGGGCACAAAGTATCGTGGTCTATGTAGTTCACAATCCTGAGCTTGGCTGGAGGAGCGCCCGAAAAGTTTTTTGACAGTGATGCGCTATTTTTCATATCGTAGCATGACGATGACAATATTGTGGCAATTTTAATAACACTATATTACTGTCATCGCTACAAAGCTGTGTGTGACTAGTCAGTCTATGTGGCGATGCATTTTTATCAAACATTTGACTCTGAAAAGTTTTGAAAAGCACAAATCTTGGCAGCAGATTAGAATTTTAAATGGTAACTTGGGGTACAACCAAACTGCACCTTGTCTATAATGTCATCTCGTCCTCGCTGCTCCTCCCTTTGCCTGTGAGGACGCTTCGCAGCTCCGGTCTCTTGTCTCTCCCTTTCTCTTCCTAACCCCCACCCTCCACACTGGCAGGGAAATGGATCCCTCCACCTGACAGTGGCCATTTTGAGCCTTCTCTCCACTTCTGCTTCCCTGTAAACAATGGGCGAGGGATAATTGATCAAACAGCCAGGGAACCCTCCAAGCAGGGAAGGTCACCGCCCGCCATCCCAGTTTGCTAAGGAGGGGAGGGGCAGATACTGTATATGTGTGTCAATATATACGTTTGTCTGTATTGTCAGTATGAATGTAATGCATGCATCTGTGCATGCATGCGTGACAGACTGAATGCATTATAGTGCATACACACATGCAAAAAAATAAATAAAATAAAGGTGACTGTATGAGGGTCCCTGTGAGGCGCTTGAACTGCCATTTTTCTTCACTGACAAAGACTCCATCTGCCACAGAGCCATTTGCTGCCTCCCGAGTCGGGAGAGCATTCTGCATGCCGTGTTCACCTTCATGTCACCTCCACACAGATCACGCCTTGCTGACGCTGTATACAGCGCACACACTCCCCTCAAGACACACCGCTACCGTTTTTTTCTCTCCTCCTTGCAATGAATAATGACAGTGGCCGGATAAAAGGAATAGGACACAATATTAGATACTACATATTCTAGTTTCATATCCAGCAATAAGAATTGTAGTTGTATGTATTCAGGCTGCGTGTGTGTGCGCGTGTGTGTGTGTGTGTGTGTGTGTGTGTGTGTGTGTGTGTGTGTGTGTGTGTGTGTGTGTGTGTGTGTGTGTGACCATAGTGATAGCGCAAAACATTTTTGACTAAACAGCTATGGTCATTTTATATGCGCTCATTTTTATTTTTGAAGCCTTAGATTCTAGTATGTCCACATTTTCTTGGTTTTGTTTTTTTTTTTACATATTTTCAGTCAATAATAGCGTACAGTCTTCTTACAGCCAGCAGTGGGCACCTCCTCTTAAAATAATTAAAAATTGATCAATGATGGAATCTGGTACGCCATTGATAATTGTTGAATTTAGAACAGGTGTCACAATGTTGTTGTTTTGTTTTTTTTAACATAGCTAATTCTTGTGTAGTAATTAATGTGAAGGGATACCAGTTTGATGCAAAAACAACACATTTGCTACGATCACTGTTCACATTAATTAATGCTTTTCTTCATCAACAATTATCGAAAACAATTTAACAAGACAGGAAACAAATACTATATGGATCACTTCATTTCTACCGCTGCAAGTTTTTTTTTCCAACTTAAAAATTCAACAACAATCCTAGGAAATCACAATGTTCACCATATCATCGAGGAGCTATTTTTAGAACAGGCCTGCAGGCTAACTCATGTGACCCTTGGAGGCTCACTGATGCCTGTGGGCATTTTGGTCGATTCTGTGATTCAATCCAGTGAATGCAGTTTTAATGGTGTTTCTGTTGGACAAAAGTGGCCACAATTGTGTGTGAACAGTATGATTTTTATATACTTGAACTAGATATTACAAAGTTACACAAAAATCTACATCCTTGGGAGGTTTCATGAAAATTGTGTTCAAGATTTTTGGGCGTGGGGGGATAAATGGTTAGCATTGGATCCCAGAGGGTTATTAAGTTATTGACTATATATAGGGTTATTGACTAATTGTCAATGTGGCCATCCTAAATTTCAGTGGCAATTTTTATACAGCTTTAACGTGAGCATTCATTACCTGCAATTTGTTGCGATCGGTTTGATCACCGCCGCTGGAACAAACGCGCTTTTTTTTTTCATAAATACTATATTTGACCTGCTCACTGATAGACATGAAGTGTGTCCAAGCAACCGCAGACTGATATCGGCGCTGTGCATTGTGGGAGTGTCTGCTGGAGCAGAGAGACGCGACAGGGGTTGAGGGATTCGCACGCCTCTGAAAGCCAGCCAAAGGGGGAGAGAGCAAGGGAGACGTGCAGGGCGTGCAGCGGAGAGGGGATGTGTAGGGGGAGCAAAATACAGAGGGGGGACCGGTAACTGGAAATGAGAGATGGCATTTTAAAGAGGAAGCTGAATTTCACCTGCAATTACCGTAGCTCCGGGGCACATGGCTCGGTTAAGAGACTTTTCATTCCAAAGCCACTGTGTATGGCTGGGAACACGGAGCCCTGAGAGGCATGTTAAGTAAAGAGGGAAAGGGAAAAATAGAGCAGTGGAAAAGTCTCCTCTGCCCAAGATGGCCCTCAGCAGATGTGGCGATGAAAAAGCAGGGATGTAACTCAGGAGGAAAGGATGCAAAAAGAGGAGAGAAAGAGGATATCTCATTCAGCAGACCCCAGCCCAGCCATCTGTACACCACACCAGACAGCTGAAATGGGCCTCTGAGAGCTCACACACACCCCCAATCCCGATCTCGTGCACAGTCGCACACACTCAATAAAAAGCAGATCAACACACAGCAAATAGTGACATTCAACCAAAGCTGCGCGTGTTTAATGATGAACATAATTCTCTGCATTCTTACCCGTCTCTCGATGAAACCTCATTTTGTCCCACACAAGTACAAATGGAGCCGGCGATGCTTTTTCCCCGAGGCTCCGCGTGCTTGCTAGTTTCACCAGGCACACTGCCGTGTTTCATAGAAGTGTGACTGCACAAATACTGTAATGAGCTCTCCCTGTGAGCTGGGGGCCTCCTGGCACTGCTAATGGTTCCTCTGGACTGCAGCTGTATCCAGGTTACAACCTGGCCTGGCCAACAGGCCTGGGGACATGCAGGCCTCGTAGGGACAAGCGCTTCCCAGCAACAATCATGCGTGGAGCCACAAAGCCAAGTTCTGAAGGATTAAATCGAGTATTCCGTGGAGGATGTTGAGCCACGGGGGGGCTGAAGAGCCCAAGCAAAGAATAGAGTGTAGAGGTGGATGCGGTTTGGTCATAAATGCAGAAGATCGACTCCATAAAGCAAGAGACTCACAGAGCAACAGCTGCTGGCAGTGTGTGTCACAAAAGACTTTGTGTGGTCTGCTGAATTATCAGCGAAATTACAGCAATCCTTGCATGTACCATACGCACACGCACACGCACACACACACAGAAACACACACCTCATTTGTTCAACTCTAAAACGTTAAAGAGGTATGGATTCATCCGTTAAAAACAAAAGCCAGCATGATGATCAATTGAGTTGTTTCCAATCGTTAAACTCAAGTTTTTATTGCAAACTGTCAGTTAATAATATTATACAACAGCCACTGCGGCATCTCTAAATTTGATTGTCTCTACAAGCGAAGACATATGTATGGCACTATGCTGAGACTTCAATTTCGTGAGATTTCACTACAAAAAAAATACTGCTTTTGAAATTCAGCTGCCCGCCACCAAGCCATGCCAATCGAGTATATACGCAATATGCATATAGGGAGTTTTACAATAAAACTTAACGATGTATTTTAATTTTATTTGAACCTACAGTTATAAAGCAAAGCACAGAAAGTCTTGGTTGCCAAAATATATGATTGCACTTGCTACATAGGGCTATTTGCCAATTGCCACCCTCTCACATTTCCACACTCTCGCAATTATTTCCTCTTTGTATTACAATATAGCTGTGGAGGCCAGTGCAATCCGGTTCTTCCTTCTCGACACTGCGCCATGATGTTTTAAAAAAAAATACAATCCAGGTCAACAATCTTTTACAGAACCGTTCCTACATAAATAAGATCTTTACGAATGTAAAATTAATCCTCATTATTTCGTTGGGGGTGGGGGTGTTTTTGAATGCACACATTCTAAGTTCCACAGTTGTTTTGATAGTTTGGCTTTGATAAAGAGTGAAAAGGAAATGACACATTCAAGCCAAGTCCAAGGACCTCAAATCACAACCAAATATGGGAGACTTTAGGTTTGTGATATATAATATGTATAGGTCTACCCCTAATGTTTCACAAATGACCGTTGTGGAATTGTGTTGTATGTCGACACCCAAAACTTTGTGTGCATTGTGTGCTCCACAGCCCAGCATGAACTACAAAAAGCACATGGACGACACAGACACAGACCTCCTGTTGTTGCACACTCTGGGACAGCTTGGGCTCTTCAATTCATTGTGGCCCCCAAACGACCACGCACATTATCGTCCAGGCGGGCAGCCCCCAAGCGGACTGAGGCTCCCTGGGCGCAAGCAGTGATTCATGGCACAAGGGTCTGGAAAAGAGCAACCTCACTCTGTGCTGGTGACAGGGAGAGCGCAAGCTTTTTTGGCAGGGAGGGTAAATCTAAAGTGTGGCTGGTGGGCTCAATCCTTTTGAGACTGTCTGGACCAAGATGTGTGCGTGTGTCTAAAGTGATCACACTTCAGTAGAAGTGCATACACTCGTGTATAAGAAAAAAGTAAAACTTATGATTAAACATTTCCATGAGAATCTGTCTGTATGCCCAAACATTGATGTGTCAAAAGGTGAATTTAATGACCTTTTATCGTTTCTTTAAAGTACTTGCATGCATTTATTTGCCCATGTGCAACATCACATCACTTTGTAGGCTAGGATGCTAGGAAATACCATAGATCAGGGGTGTCAAACTCATTTTTGCCGCGAGCCACATCTTCCTTCGGAGGGCAGTTATGACAGTGAAACTAAAAAAATGTTGATATATTATTACTTGTACACAACAAATTGATGGATTAACAGTTTTGAAATCAGTCAAATCGACTATAATAGTTCGTTCAATTATTGTTTGCGTCAGTGTTAACAGGGTAACAAAATTATTGCAAAATCTCAACGTTATTTATTACACATAACGATTTGACACGCCGGTACATATTTTAGCAAGGATCAGTTAAGTTGACACACATGAGTTGCTTTCGCAGGCCTACATAAAATGATGTGGGGGGCCAGATCTGGCCCCCGGGCCTTGAGTTTGACACCTGTGCCATAGATTATCCTCATTGTGAAGCTGGTTTGGTAGGGGTTTAAAATGTAACTATTGAATAGAGTAATTTATTTAGACTTTACACGAACAGGATTTTGGAGCCGATCACCGATCAGAGATTAAAGAAAAAAACGATCACGATCCGATCAGAAGATGAACCAATCTACTGAAACAACTTCTTTATTGACTGTACAGTCGACCCTCGCTATGGTATTAAGACCGGCCCAGCCTTCAAACAGCCAACATTTGCAGATAATTTTAAACAAACTTTGAAACAAACAAAAAATATATACAGTATTTCAACGGCTATGATCGCTAGCTGACCGCTAACAACTTCCGATGATGAAGATCATGCGCCGCTGTAGGTGACTCGCTTTTATATATATTTTCCTTATTTTTTTGTGAAAGTGAAACTACTAGGATGCTTAGGGTGCAGGGTACACCAATACAAAAACATAATATTAATAACACACACACAAACTTTTGACAGTAGTAGTTATGTATTTGTACTTCTTTTCTCCTCACCACTGGGTGAGTATGTGTGCACAGCAGAGCTGAAGAAGACATGATCGGTAAGCCCCAATGAACGCTGAGTGTGTCAGTTGAATCTACGCTGTCCTCTATCGAGACTGCGCTCTATCCCGAGGACAGGCTCGCAGCAGCTTTTTAACAACCGTAGCTCCGAGGCAAGTGCAAAGTACTAAATGTTTCGGCGTTATCGCAACGCTTCCTTAATCTAACAAGGAACCAGTTTAAAGGGCACTGGGGGGGAAAAAGGACTAAGAAACAAAGACCAAGAGCTGAAAATGATAGCACTTGCTCATATTGATGAAACCTTATTCGCCTTTTGTGACAGGTAGCCAGACACACAAATTCTTCCCCTCAGGCTATGAGGTGTAATTTCCCCTTCCACTGTCACAAGGGCCGTGTCGAAAAATTATCTGAAGCTCAGTGACTGAGTGGCTCCGAAATGTGTACGTAATGTCTGTAGTGTCTGTCTGTCTGTCTGTCCGTCTGTCTATAATACTGCAATTCAGTTCCATTGTAACGCACAGTAGGATGCGGATGGAAATATTGCTCCGCAAGACACACACAGGCATTTAAAGAGCACACACACATTTAAAGAGCCAAGTTGTGGGGCTGACGCAAGACTATCTCTGTCTCACGTGTCTCTCCCTTACGGCCGCCTGCTGTTCCTGACCTTCGAGATATTTTTCTCTCTCCTTCTCCCTCTCCCTTTATTCCTCTCTAATTCACACTCATGCGGTGCACATCCACCCTCACCCCTCGCACACATCCGCACGCATACATACATGCAAACGCACGCGCGCCCCCTTCTTTTCTGCATGGCTCCCAGCCACTCCGTTTTGTCATTAAAAGGCACTGCATTTCAAGCTCGGATCAAGCAGATGGGGCTATGCAAGCGTTGCTGCGCCCACCTTGGCTAAAGTACAAATTGTCTACATGCATTATAGCACTTAATGTACACACAGTATTCCTAGGGCTGAATAATAGCAACCTTAAAGTGGATGAATGCTACATGCGTGGCTATGTAGGGCCGGAATGCTTTAACCGGGGAAGTCCAAAAAACACTTGCTATCTACTGTTGATGAAGCCTTTGGATCAATTCAAATGAACAATGCAGACAAACAAGTCCAAGTAACATAACAAATGTCATATTTTCACTTTCTTTTCCCCCACATTTGCATTTTCCTTGGGTTGTCAGACTACAGCTGCTCTTTGCCGTTTCCTCTGACCAAGGTCATTAAAATTACAAACATAGCTGTTTGGATGAGCCCCAGCTACTAGAGGGGTGCTTGAACATTTTCTTCCAAGGGCCGCATGCAGAAAAATTCAAGTCTGCAGCTAGCCCCACTTTAACGTTCCATTGATCTCTATGGGACACCCTGGACTGGTCGCCAGTCAATCTCAGGGCATACATTAACAATCATGCACATTCATATTCTAATTCAATCAAAATAACATGAATGTTTTTGTAATGTGAGACGAAGCCAGATTACCTAGAGAAGAAACATGCACGCACAACAAGACAATGCAAACTTGATACAGGAAGGCCAGAGCCCATGACTGCTGAACTGTGAGCCTGACATGCAAACACTAATCTCGGGACTCACCAATTTGAATTTCTTTACCTTTATATTCATATGTAGTCATGCATGATACCAATAAAGTGAAGGTCTTTAATTAAAAAACAAAAACAAAAAACAGCTAAGACTCAAGGATTTTTCAGGATATTGGGGTGGCCAGCGGCCACTTATGATCTCACGAGAATAGCTCTGCCACTGCAGTGAGGAGAAGTGGAATAACATCACTCCGAACCAAAACAAGAGCAATCTGTACTGTGATGCAATTGACACAGAACCGAAAGTGGAGCAACACATTGACAAATCGAACTCAATTGCCCTTTGTCATTAGGGCGTTATTTTACTTGTAAATAGTTCATTGCACCTTCACATACATGTTGCCAGGGACAGTGGCATGGGTAATGGACCAATATCTCATTGCTGTCATCACAGAAACCTTATCTACACTCAGGTTGTTGTGCCCATTGTTCTATTTCTATCCTTCCCACTTTGTCTGTCCACTTCAACCTAACCGTCCGAATCACACAGTCGCCCCACAGATCCTTAGGCCTGTTTGAGGTTTCTTCCTTAGATTTGAGTTGGGAGTGTGAGGGGGGTCACAACCTGACAGACAAATGACATGGCTGCATCACTTTATAATTTAATATGCCATGGGTTGAGGAAAAACAGACACCTGGAAAGATTTACTCTTTTTGTACTACAAAGGGCCTTGAAAAGCCAGTAAGAAAAAGCTCCATGTCTCTTCCCACCACCCCAGTAAATGATTCCCCGGGAGATGGAGTACTCATCAATACTCATCACAAATGATACAAGCAGCATGCGGCAACACAATGCATCATTTACAGGCAGAGATGGCGCAGCAACCTGACAGAATCAGGTCCAGGAACACACAAGGATTTCAATACACTAAGCATTCAGTGATAAAAAAAAGTTATAAAAGACACTCGCAGGCCATCGGGTCAGGTAGGAGAGGAAAGTGCAAGTCATTGTCCGCGTGTGCAACAACAAACTGCCTCCTTGGTGTGAAGTGAAGCCTGGAGGACGCAACCGCGCCCCTGACAACAGATAGCACTCACACAGAGGCAAGAGTGAGCCGCGCACAGAAAAAGGAGCATAGAGGAAGGGAGAGGGGGAGATTAACGCCACACGTAACAGCACACATAAACAACTGCACGCAATCCTGCATCCCTGGAAGCCCTTGTAGGCCGCAGTTAACAACCATTTCCATTCTGAACTAGCTCCGAGCCGATAGCAAACTAAGGATGCTTATTAGCCATGTACGTTTCAAATACTCAGATTTGAATGGGAGAAATCTAATTAATTGCCCGATTCACTGAATGAACCCCCAAATTTGTAATGTAATCATAACAACCTCTTTTCAAGGGTCTCTTGTTAAATTTAATTTGACAAGGGGGAAAAATCCTGTTTTGGTGAATGAATTAAAATCAAATGAGGTCTGGAATTGGCAGAGTTTGCATGGCTGTTATTGAGTGTTAAACAAAAAAGCTGCAATAGTGTATGACAAGGTATAGCTTTTCAAAAAGTCACGCATCACCTCTCATACATTCCAGAGTGAGAAGGAGAACATACTCACTGTTTGAGGTGCCTTCAGCTCTTTGTCATAACTGCTGTAACACCTGGGGAGAAGAGAAACAACACTGCTGAGGCTCCGAGTAAAACAACAAGCTGAGTCACTGGAATAAAACGTGTTTACGCCACTTTGATTGAGGCTCCAAATGAAATGAATACGTTTTTTTTTTTTTTTTTTTTTTTTAATGTACGCACAGGTGAATGCTTTCCCTATTGGATTTCAGTAGTGGGGCAGGCCCCTTTATTTGAATTCGTGGTGCAGGCATCAAAAAATTGAAAAAAAGATGGTGATGTGCTAAGAGCTGTGTGCGCGCGCGCGCACACACACACACACACACACACACACACACACGCACACACACACACACACACAGTGTGTGTTTCGCTCTCTTCCCCTCAGCGCCATTTCTTGCAAAACCAGTTTGTTAGAATTGGATCTACACACTGGAGCTTTGAGTGCGAGGCTATGTTCCCCAAACACAAGACAGTTCTTGTAGAGAACCAAGCCCTCCCAGTGTTCTCACGCCCATCTCTGATGCATTGTCTCTAAGGCCCTCCTTGTGCTCTCAGCCTGAGCCTAAACTAAGCAGCTCAACACAACAGATGCCGCTCTGCTGCGCATGTGACACAACACACATTACACAGGCTGTGGCCGCTTTTATATCTGATGGCTTATGTTCAATTTTCTTTGACAATAAAAACGTAGACAGTCTGGTACAAAACCGCGCAGAAACATTTTCAGCTTCTCGGCCAATACCAGTAAAGTTACCAGACACAGACTGTGTCAAGAGCGAGAGAGTGTGAGTTACCAACAAGGTTTTGCTGACAACAAACACATCCATCTGGTCAGCAAGTTCAGATCAGACAGACACCATTGGACAAAATCTAGTCCAGTTCTGTCATAAAACAACGTGCCTTCCAATTTACAAAAGGCAACTGGAGCACACTGAAAGTAAGGTGGTGTTTTCAAAATTCCTGTCAGTGGCATTTGGTGTGAGACAATGGTTTATGAATCAGAGTAATGTTGCCTTTCCGGGTTATCTACAGCAAAGGAGAAACTGACAAGTCTGTCATATTGTACAGAATGAACTGGACGGCCGGTGTTGATAGTAATCACTCAGACAGACAAACATGCACAGACAACAGACGCACACCAACACACTTTGATAACTCGTCGCAGCCGTAATGATAACAGAGTGCCAGGTAGACTGAATTCATCTCCTGCCTTTTCATAAAGACCTATAAGTGGATGATTAAAGGATTTCTGCTCATCAGGGCTCAACCCAGAAAAATGATTTGCCAGGTGAATCACTGGATAAGGAAGGAAGACGCCGCTGTGTGCCATCATTTTCCACTGTGTAAATCAGGCTGTTGATCAGTTAACCCCATTTTGCTGCACAAACTTTACCCGTTTGTGTTCGTATTACAATGTCGGTTTTGGGAAGGATTCAAATCTGGAGACTTATTCAACTGACTAAGAATAGAGCCAAGTTATATTCAAGAGTACATAATCGACTAGTTTCATTCCAAAACAAGAAATCTCCAGTTCTTCTCATAGCAAAGCAATGATGCAGCAGTGTTGTCATGTAAGAGAAAGGTTGTTAGGCAGTTGCAGTTAATACTTGCAGTGGTACTTGAAGATTCTTATAAGACTCGTGTAACATTTTAGCCTTCAAAGGTAGGGAAATCTTATCCCGACTAATGTATCTTAGCATTCAAACACAACTTCTGAGCGAATCGACAATTCTAGCTCATTAATACACAAACCATTCATTTCTAAATATCGTATTTATAATCTCTACTAATCACAACAGTGTTTACCATGATATAATTGGACAATTATACGATGCATAATTGAACAATGGCTCCGATCCACCATGTTATCACAGAAGCAAATGATGTTCACCTTTTCATTAACTCGGGTGGATAATGTCATCATGTTTCTGAAAGTCAGACAACAACACAGTGCCGGTGAAAAATATGCTGTTCAAAACCGTTCTAATACAATCCGCTGTAGTGACCAGGTGACTGCAGTGGATTGCATTGGATTGTATGTACCGGTAATACTTATAAAATACTATGTAAAAGGCTGAGAGAAAAAGCTGTAAGGTAACAACAAATATCTGTTGCTATTCGTGTGAACAAAATGAGGCTACTCTGAAACACACACAACTGAGATTGGCCGAAAATCCATCACTTTTGAATATTTGATGCTTTGTTAGTAGACACTGGTGAGGTGTTTGTCTCTTGTTGCTCCCTGTGGGAGCGAGCCAGCGAAACTTGGCCGCAGACATTTTCCTGAAGCCCCCAGAACAAAACAGGCAAGTCTTGACAGTCTTGTCCGCCAAACAGTCGTCACACAATCAGTTGCAGGAAACCAATCCCTAAATAGCAGTGATTCATCTCTTCATCACACACACAATGTCGGTACACAGTGCACAAAGGAGCTCTCTCTTCCTCCTCGCTCTCTCCGTGTCTTGCCCTATCTGTCTCGACCCCTTCCCCCCAGTGTGGTGTCTCATGCTGCTTAAAAATAAGTGCTTCTCCCAGCTTTCTTTGCCTTGTGATTTACTGGCAGTGTTTAACTGCGGGGCAGCATCTTTTATCGTTACATGATCTGCGGCTGAAAGCTGACAAAATGGAATCTGTGTGCGAGTACTTTGCAATGTGAGAAAGTGTGTGTTCGGGGCAAGGTAGGGAGCCGGTGGAGCAATAAAAAAAAAGAAACTGTGGGGAAACGTCTACATGCTAGTCAAATCCTCCCAGCAGCCACCTTGTGTATGCCTTACAATATGTGTGCCTTTTTCATTCCGTTAAATGGTTTCTTCCTTGACTAGATGGAGCAAGCGGCGTCTCCGGGGAGCCGACGCATGGAGCAAAGCGCTTTGGGACAGGAAGAAAGCTCTGAACAATCCTGCAATCCATTTGTGGGAGATAGAATGTATAAAAAATGCCAAGTGTGTGCGTATGGGTGTACGCCTGTGTTCTTGGCTGTGTACACGTGCATGTTTTTGTGCTGCCGTCATCACTCCTCCGTTTTGTGGCAGAGGGCCCACTGCAGAAATGTGCTTCTCCATACGAGACAAAAGTCATTCATATGCACTCAAGCTGTCCTACTTGGTGGCCGTCCACCATTTGGTTTGGACCAATGATGGCACCAGTTATGTGAACAGATCGTCAGCCTTGCGTGGGCCTACACAACAGCGTCAGTGTATCGTTACAAATTTTATGATCCATCAACATGACGTGTGAAGGTCAGAGTAGCCATGACCAACACAGCTGTCACATCTCTCTCCCTCGCAAACACTGCTGGCTCAATGCTCTACCAAAACACTCTGACTGAAACATGACCTACGCGAGCCCAAGAGTGGCCAGTGCTGAAAGAATAAATCCAAAAGAGGATGGTGGCGCGACTATACCTCATCACTGATGTCATATGTGGGTTTTTAAAGGGTTTGGGAGACATGACACAGCAAATCATCAATTGATACAGTTTCCAAACTAACCAGCTACCACATTATTAACCACTTGCACAAAACAATTAGATGTAGTACATGAACTGTATCAAATGAGAGAGTGAGAGGTCATTTGGTAACATCTATGGATGGAACACAAACGATTTAAATCGAAAAATCGGTTTTGATGATTTGAATCGAATTCTTCCCCTTTCAAATCTATCAAGATACGTATCAAATTCAGTTTTATTGGAGATATCTTTGTTGGAAATGCCACATTTACAGTAGCAGACTGATAAGTGAATTCATGAAATGATGACAAGAAATTTATTGCATCGAACCCTCTCGGGCACAGCTATACCACAGCAAAGTGAATCATAATCCAGCTGAATCGTATCGCACCCCATGTGTCCAGCATTTGCTCAAATGCTGTCGCGTTGTACACCACTGCTACAATACACACTGCTATTTAATGCCCCTCTCTCAGTCTCAACCAAAACAGCATGATCATCTTTGTAACGGCATTTGATGCAGTTCTTTCATTGGATATCAATATTATGGCTGGTCGATGGGAGAGTGGATCTATCAAGTCAACACAGCCCAGTTCAAATGCCAGGTTTTTGAGACACTAAAAATAAGAAGAAAAGAAAAATGTCTTGAGGTAACTGGCAGAACTCAATTGAAAAGCTGAAATCAGAAAATGCATTCAGAATCGACCGATCACATCCAAACTAATACCACATGCACATAACTAATGTTTAAAATTGACCTAATTGAACAAAATTGTTCTAGGCTTTTCCTGTTGCATGCTTTTGCTTGTGGCGTTGCCTGAAGGTTTTGCGCTAACACAGACTGTTTCCCAGAACTATTCTGAATTCCCTCCACCTTAACTGAGGTTCCATTTCCAGCTGAACACATCACTTTGGGACAGATTCTATCAGACCATAACACTTTTTCCCACGTGTTTGGTTGATTTTGTTATGGTCTGAAGAAACCCAGGTTGAACATCCAGGATGTGAAAGGAAGCAAACATTCAAATATAAAATGCAAACAACAAAAGTGTTAACCAATTTCATAGGCAAGATCCAATATAACAGCCAACCCACCCGTGATTTTGCTGGCGAGAGAACAAATGTGGATCTGCTTTCATTTCAGAATCTGTGTGTGTGTGTGTGTGTGTGTGTGTGTGTGTGTGTGTGTGCGCGAGCACGCTTCTATTAAATGGATCTACTGTCTCCTTGATCACGGGAGTCAATAAAGGGCCAGTCCTGTCAAACCCTCAGGGTTAAGTGTGCATGCACATCTGTGACTGTTTGTGTGTGTCTGTGAGTGTGTGGATTCTGAAGTACTCTGACAGGTGAGTGATTGAGTGCTTTCATTTCCCTCCAGCTACAAGAAGACATTCGCTCATAAACACGCACAACTTTGCCCACACTTGGTGGACGGAAGGAGGAAGAGAGCAAGAGTGGGAGCGCTGTTGTTTCCTAAAGGATGCTGCCGTTGCCTGCATGCTTAAATTAGCTCTAAATGTTTGGATTACACACGGGAGCTCTCGCAGAGGATTTAGCAACCGTCGCCTGGAGTTTGGGGGATGTGTCACTCTTTCCATCTGCACTGTGTTGTGCTCACAAAGTCAGAGAGCATGAATAAAAAAAAACTTACATTTTTCAAGTGTGTTAAAATGAGCACATGTTCAATGTATCTAGAAGAGGAAAGTGAAATGCTGTGAAATGGTCTAAATTGTTGTGCAAGTAACAAAGACAATAGCGGGAGGACACATAAACCCCCATGTGTTCTCCTCACATTCCGCTTTTTGAGAGTGCAGCCCTCGCTTCAGTTGGTGGGGGAGGATAGGATATGTGACCAGACGCAAAGACAGAGAGAAAGGAGGAGAAGGGGAATGAGGGAGGTCAGTGCCCCCAGTCTCAGATAAAGGCCTCTCCCTCCCTCCTTCCACCTCGGCTTTCCAAGCCCCTGCCAGGATCGAGACGCGTCTCACGTTACAGCTGTCTCTCAGTGTCATCGTTCGGGAGGAGAGAGCGCAAGCGAGGGACAGATAGAAAAGGGGGGGAAGCAGGACAATGCCACAAGCGAGCTGAGGCGGGGTGGGCTTTTCTAGAAAAACAACAGCGGTCGCAGGTTCAGCTAGATGCGGAAACACTTGTGGTTTGGGTGCCTTGTGGTGTTGTGTTTTTTTTAAATAATGTTAATGTTCTCCGCAATGTTAGGCTATCACAAACATTACATTTGATTTGACCTTGTCCAGTCACTTTTGCCGAAATAGGAACAGTCCTAATGACACAATTTCCACAGGAGGGAAAAGAAAAATGAGATGTTAATTTTTACACTGGGGTTTTGCGCACTGAGAGCAGATTAATATAAAACAAATGGCACTCCAACACATCGATGGCAGTGACTGATGTACTCAGCTTATCACTACGTGTGACAGGGCTTCTGTGGATTAGACATAGTTGAGTCACTTCCCTAACCTGAGTCCCCCTTTTGTAACCTTAAAACGTTAAAAACAGCAGCTTGACCCAGGTCCACTAATGACTAATCCAGTCACTGCAATAAGTTTAGCCTGCGTTGCTAACAAGGTAGGGCTGTGTAGGTCAGTGTTGAGTCAAGTGTGATTCAATCTGACATTTTATTTCTTTTTATGGCTTATTATGTAGATAAATATCACTTTCCTATATTTCAAATGTGAAGGATGCTGCATGTGTACAGCTGATGATTGCACAAGTGCCGCTTACATAAAACATGCTTTGGTACAAACACACATCAAGCTTTGCATAGCTTCAAACTGTTTTCCTGTTTGTTTTTTTCCTCTACCCTTGTCATTTCTCATGGCATTGTGCGGGAGTTAAAATATTTAACATTCTGGCTCAGTTCGAGCAGACTTTGCCAGCACAGCTAAAATAAAAGCCTTTGAGGCAGCAGTGACCAGATTTTAAATGCTGAAGATCAATAAAGGGGGGGGGGGGCTGTCGCATGAATTTGTGTGTGTATGTGTTCCATTCATAAGCCCCGATGCCTGTATTCTCGCGGCGCTTGTGTATGTGTTCATGCATATTTGTCAGCACCCTCAAGGACCCACAAGCCTCCCCTGCCTGCAACAAGCTTCTCTATAGTATCATCATCTGACCCAGGAGGCAGCACAACAGAGAAACTCATATCATTCCCATTCACTCATCCAAAGCCCTCTTCTGATTTTTCCCATTTCTAGAATCCCTTTCCCCTTCAAAGCGCAGCCAGTGTGGGTGTAGAGGGTGGCGGGGGATGGAGGGTTGTGTGTTCTGTTGAAAAGTATAAATACAGGCCCCCCTGCTGCAGATGGAGAGTTGAGGTGTTGTAAACACAAAAAATGGCAGGTTTGTTGACCTTGCTGGCATTTTACTAATCAAATTCCAATTTAAACAATATGAAGAATGGATGAACATCTCACCAAAGCAACTCTTGCGCTTTTTTAACATCACATACAAGTTTCTCAATGTCGTTCTTTTTCATGTCACTTTCTTTTCATAAAGGGCCTGTTAAATTGATGGCTTTCTGTTCAAATAAAGCAAAAAATTGTGGCGGTTCCTGTATGTTTTCACTTCCTCATCACTGTACAAAACAAAGGAATCAGTTCCAATGAGGGAAAAAAATGTCCCAGACCTTTGGAGACTTCATTTAAAAAATAAAATAAAAAATACCCCCGAATTTTACAATGCATCTCTTGAGGAGGAAGGGGAAGAAATTCAACTTCTTTGGCGTGCTGGTGGAAAACAGGCATCGGAATGAGCCAGAGCGTGCCCAAACAACCTTGACTTTCATCAAGGAAATTCTCACATTGAATGATAAATAAAGACCCAGGGGGAGAAAAGAAGCAGCTTATCGCCATTCCCTTCCAAATTTGGCTGTTCGGTCTTCTGTCTCCTGAAAGTCAGCACAGGGTGACCCATTTGTACGTTATGCCGTCTATTGTTTCATCATTAAGCCACCATGCGTAAACTGCACATTATACAAAGAAAACCAACATGAGGCTTGATCTGCTCAGTCTTAATGAGCTGTTCATTTGTTCACTTGTTTCTACAAAAGCAAACATGTCCCCTGGTCCACTGACGTATGAGGCTTTTTAAACTGCAGATGCATCACTTATTAAAGTGGCAGTAGCTATTCACATTAAAACGTAGTTGTCACCTGGTGCTTTTTTTTTTTGCCTTATTTGTGCAGCCCGATGCTTATCAGGACTTGCTCGTCAAAAACAGCAAGGCCGCATAAGGTTAGCTGACTCATCTTAAAGTGAGCCACCTTTCCAACTAAAGGGCATTAACCTGTGAGGGCATGTAAATACGGATCAGCTGTATCAATAAATAAGCTGCCCGCATGGGCCTGTAAAACAGCTTCCGAACAGAGAATCCCCGACTGGATTTCTAACAATAAAAGGCATTGTCAATTAGATGCCCAGAGCAAATGTATCTTCCTTTCAAAGGCCCATTAGCCCTTTTAGGATGAATGACTCTTTCTGAACATCTGTTAAAGTTCCCACTGCTTGGTATGTTTCAGAAAATGGCGTTTTCTGGGTGTCCACTCATATGTAAAAGGTTGTTGAGAAATTATGACTTATACAAATGTATGTGCTCAACATGAGCACACCTCGGCATCCTCTCAAGATTCCACAGCTCTGTATCAGCACCCACATGAACTCGGCATCCTCTCAAGATTTCACAGCTCTTGTATCAGCACTCAGTTGCACACATTTGACAGGGATCCCAGATGATCATTATCATCAATAGATTGTTTACGGCTCAAGTTAATCATTGACAAAATGGAATATCATGCCAGTAAAGGACGAGCGAGGGCTATCGGGCCGCACGGACGAGTGAGAGCTAGCGAGTCACAAGGACTCCACCCTTCATTACCTGTCAAGGTACGATCCATTTTGCTTCCTTTTTTTCCACAGGCATCGACGGCGGAGCTCCTCGCTGATCCCCTGCTTTGTTCACCAAACGATTTAAAAGCAAGTATGGCTTCTTCGCCCTCCACCTGCACTAATTGCATAAATCTCACTCAGAGGCTGACCCTGCTAGAGGGTCGTGTCCGTCAGCTAGAGCAGAATAATGTGGTAACCGTGGACATGGCGGACACCACAGTTAGCGCGGGTGTAATCAGCCTGCGAGTCCAGTTAGCATTAGCCCTGTGCGGCCTGCTAATTGCAGTGAGCCTGCTAAAACGCATAGCAGTTCCACTCCACCACACTCCTACTGGCTCCTCCACTTTTGTTATAGGTGAGTCCATCACTCATAACATCAAGCTTACAAACCCAGCCATGTTGTGTGTCATGTGTGTTCCTGGAGCCAGAGCGCACGACATTGAAGCTAACCTTAGGGAGCTGGCACGCAACAGGTCTAGACTCCAGCGCAAGACTAACAACATTAGTTACCCGGATATAGTGGTACACGTCGGCTCCAATGACACCAGGATGAAACAATCAGAGATCAAACAGAGGACCATAGCTATGACTTGTGATCTCGCCAGAAAGATGAGTCAGCATCGAGTAATTGTCCCCGGCCCCTTGCCTGTGAGAGCAATGGTGAGAGGTTTAGCAGATTATTCTCACTTAACCGGTGGCTGGCTAGCTTTTGTAGCAAAGAGGAACTTGAGTTTGTAGACGGCTTTGGTTATTTCAGAAAAACAGACAACTTGCATGCTCGCCCCGCTTCCTGGCAAACTCGTCAAGATCCGTTGACGATCTTAGGACCAGCCATCGTAAATATTATTATAATATATATTGTAGTATTATGTGTGTTTACAATTTTAAAATAGTGTGTTGCTTATGAAATCCATGCATCAGAACGTTACATTTCATCCATTTATTCATTTTCCAAACCGTTTTATCCTCACAAGGGTCACGGTGAGTGCTGGAGCCTATCCCAGCTTACTTCGGGCAGTAGGCGGGGGACACCCTGAACCAGTTGCCAGCCAATCGCAGGGCACACAGAAACAACCATTCGCGCTCACACTCACACCTAGGGACAATTTGGAGTGTTCAACCAGCCTGCCATGCATGTTTTGGGAATGTGGGAGGAAACCGGAGGACGTGGAGAAAACCCACGCAAGCCCGGGGAGAACATGCAAACTCCACACAGGAAGATCCGGAGCTGGAATTGAACCCGGTACCTCTGCACTGTGAAGTTGACGTGCTAACCACTCAACTACCGGGCCGCCACATTAAATTTTATTTATGTAATGAACAGTTTTTGAATTCTTACCAGAAAATTTAAATTGCAGAGTATAAGGTATCTTTCAAATGAATTACAAAGCTGAACCTAGAGCAAATTTCTACAGCTGAACTTCTGGCAAACAAAAATTCAGTGACCCATCATCCATCCTGTTGGCTTTCAGAGCGTGTAGCCTTGATCTGAATATAAAAATACAATGGAAGAAATGAAATAAGTATTTGCACAGTAACTGCCTGAATATTTATTTTACCTGGTTAATGGGACGTCTGCTCCTGAACCTCTGTGCGCAGTGTCTGCAAATCAGGGCTGTAGGATGTTACTACCTTCATCTTTACGCAGGACTGTAAGCTGCAGTCTGTGAGGCGTGAGCGGTGTTTGTTTGGCCCTGTGGAGCCAAAGATCGACAGGACTCCAAATGCATATTTTCAGGAAGTGTGATGCATATTTTGAGCGATGAAAAATAATACACTATAAAAATTATGTTATTTTAACATTTCTAGATCACAAGAATCTTACAATTTACAACCACAAGCCAAACACTGTTTTCTTATCAGGCCCTTACCAGCACACTAGTTCGTACAACTCACTATTGTCGCCATTACCTCTCCTTCCTTTTTAATCTCTTATAGAAACACTGCCACCTAGTGTCCAGTCAAAAGGAAATAACAGAAGTGACACTTTCATGAGACAAATAACACACACTTCCATCCAGTATTATTTTCGTCAATGATGATGAAATTATTATTATTAACGCTCCTTTTTCTCATGACGATAATGAGAGGAGTACGAGCTAAACCTGGCTTTATGATGACGAAAATAGGATGTCATACATGTGAGTTTTCGTTCTCTGGAAAATACTGTTATGCATTAAAAATGCATGACATTTCTTCCTATTGTGCATATAATCTGTCAAAAAATATCAACAATGCTGCAGTAACCTATTCTTGATTGGTCACGCCCACCACCTGGCCGGCACGCAGGGCTAACGCACACACCAGCACAACACAACACATCTGCGGTCAATAGTCACATACACGTACATGCTTTCCATTGATGGACCATGGCAGCAGTGTCAACAAAAGGGGCTTGGTGGTCGGAAAAGGAAATAAAGATATATGGACATACTTTCTGTACAACCCAGCAGAAATAGCACAATGCATTGTAGATGGCGGTAACAGTAAATGTGGCCACAAATTAGGTGGAAAGAATATCACAAATCTCAAGTGGCATATAAAGGCTTCCTAAACTAGGATTTTTTCGCAGGTAAATCGCAATTACCGGTAGTCATATTAACATATCATACTGTATACATTTGCTAGCATTCAATGTTACTCGACAATTTGCTTGTGATAAAATCCATTGGAAGATTAAAGTTTTCCACGTAACTCCTGGCGCAATTGGGCCAATTTAAGGCCTAAGATATTTTGGTTGAGCTCGCGTCATGGCTAGCGTCAATTTATTAGCTTGTTATGTGTATAATCAAATATTAAAAGTTGATTAAGACACATGTAGAGATTATAACATAAATAGGCTGTGGAGTATTTTCTGCAATTTAGTTGGATGATGGGATGAAATGTATTAAATACTTCTCTTGTATTAAACAGGTGTCTCATGTTATTCTGAGCTGCAATGATGGAACCAGGGTGTAAAATGATCCACACTGTCAGCTCTTGAGGATGAAATAAACTATACACCATTAAAATGCTGTTAAACTTACGATGCGTTTAAAATACATTTCTGATACATTGTAATTTTGGGCTTTGCTCAGAATGAAATCTCAGAAGGCTTCCATACAGGGTTCCATTTGGTTCATAAGTTATTACATCGTTTTTGATTCACCTGTAGACTTTTACAGCATGATTTAGTAGATCAGAAAGGCTTTGCTAGTGGAAGAAAATGTATGTCCATTTTTTTTTTTTGATTGGGAGGAATGTCGGTGCTGGGCAGCTAATGGGCAGCATTTTACACAGCCCCGTTTTGTTCAGCGGAGAGATCGGTGCTGTTGGACGGTCTGCGGCTGGATGGATGCAAGGCTTGGGGAGCCGACGATGAGAAGAAATGAGCGTCAGCGCAGAGCACCAATGCGGGTGCGGAACACGAAGTCGCGGCTTGGAGTTGAAGCGGATTACGTGGGACTGAAGATGTGAGCCTCTCTCTTTTCATCAATGGACGCTACTGCTTCGTGTTTGCTTTCAAAATTTAGCTTGTAGCAGACGTGTGCACAGTCAGCATGACGTCTCTGATCCACTGGTGAAAAAACACTTTGATCCTCTCCTCTTTCATCTATAACTGCTTCAAACAAAGTGTATGCAGGAAAAGTGATTAAGATTGCACGACTGTATCTTATGTGTTGTGTTGTTTTGTTATTTTGACTTCAAGATGGCGCCGCTAGAGTGGATGGCTTTCCAGCAGCTCCTATATTTTGTTCTTCTATTTCTTCCGTTCATAACTTTGCTGCTGTGAATTGGGAATTTCTCCTTTGCGAGATTAAAAGGTTTTCTTATCTTTAACTAAAATTGACTAAACCTGGAATAATAGCGCTTTTTGAGTATTTGTCGACTAAAACTAGACAAAGATATCTTTTGAGTTTTTGTTGACGAAAACTATCACGAATAAAAAGAGCTAAAATGTGACGAAAACTATGAAGCATTTATGCCCAAAAGACTAAGACTAAGATTAAATCTGAACTGATTTCCAGAAAAAAAGATTGTTTCCATCAGACATTTATAATTTATTTTTTCAGAGCTGCAACTTAAGCATGAAAGAGCCACATGTGGCTCTGGAACCGCAGGTTGCCGACCCCTGATCTAAAAGATGAAATACAACATTATTTTGTTACCGTTTTGCCATAACTTTAGACATCCATGATGAAATCCTCACTGATCATAGACTATGCTGCCTTTGGTCTTTTCTGCTGTGAGAATGTGAGCCTTCTTAGTAACTTGTGGATAGTCGTATCGCTATCTAAATATAGCGTTGCAAAAATGTAGAGTTAATTTTGTGATGCAGGAAGTGTTTCACACAAGAGCTGACAACAGTAGAACAACTAACGGGTCTAACCGAGGTGCACTGACAGTTTGTGTGATATGGTGACATCACATATCATGACAGTTCAAAAACAATGTTGAGAAGACACCGCGGCATCATGTTAAAGCAAAACAATCGGTGACAATATCTACACCAATACAGTCAACAGTACCAATATTCAAATTCATTTGTCAGATGAATTTCTTTTTAAGCACCGTCTGAGAACTGACTTTTGAAACACAAACCTATACGTTTGAATGTTTCGCATTCGGTCAAATCCACTTTATATCAAACTAAATTTTTTAACATCATTTGAATGCCATCAGAGGAAACTCAAACCATTGCCGCAAATTTTCAGAAGAATTGTCTGAAACATCCAGGCAACATGCTATTGGCCAGGCCATCAACAGATGCATCGTTTAACATGCCTCATCGAAGTCAGTCAGTGGACGAGCCGATTTGATTTGGAGACAAAACACTATTGATTAAACACACAAACTTAATAAATCTCTATATACTCAAACATGCAAAGCTTGGGTTTCATTTCTCCCATACAATATTTGGTAATAAAGGATTAGAGTGCATACAGCTTTGTGTGCACATGGGATTGTATTCTCCAAAGCTGTCCAAGTTCTGTCAGATTCAGCACCCCAAGACACAGAGCTCGTGAACCTAATTTCACCTAATCAGCTTAGTCAATACCAACCATTTGCTGTGACTTTGGTAGACATGCAAATAGGGCTTAACAATCTCTATCCTTAATTCCTCAATGTTCATGTTGAGCACAGTTGCTCCTTTATAGCTTCAAAAACAACAGTTGCAATAAAAGAGAATGACAAAGACTGAGTATTAAACTGATTTGAGTGTGTTTGAGGTAGTAGCACTGTATGCTTTCTTTTCAAAGCAACAAAGTAAACAACGGCTGACAGATTTGTTAACCGTTTATATTTTGGTTCTTGCCTCCTCTCAAAAAAATGGAAAAGTGCAAAATGTTAGTACAGTGGTACCCCATCTTAAGAGTTTTTCACGTTACGAGCTGTCGTTGTGCCAATGTTTTGCTTTGCAAGCCATTTGCATTACCAGCAAGTAGCTGCTCAAGAAGTGGTACAAAAAGATGTCATCAATGTGCTTTCAGCTCTTTATTGAACTGGTCAATCAGTCAAAACACACAAATACCAATTGGAGGGAAAAAAAAATCCCAAGATGCGTGGTAAACAGCGCAACAGAGTTGTAATCAGAGCTGATGATGTCACTTGCTCAGTCAGTATTTTTACCCTACAGAAAGCTCTATATTTTTGATGACTGTGTCATCACTGCCACACAGTCTTGAATGGCGCACTTTGCGATAGGCGCTGACCATCTTTCGCCCACTGGCAAGTATTACCATCGACAACATTTACAGTACATACAGATCCCGCTTTCAGCGCTGAATTGCTGTATATGTCGACATTGCCCGACTGCAAAGTGAGGAGATCTTTCGCTCCTTTGAGATGTCTCACTCATACTGAACCATTACTCTTGATTATGTCATTCTAACACCAATTTACAAGTAGAATTTGCCATTTTTATGGCAAATACAATGATCCATTTTCCGAACCGCTTGATCCTCCACTAGGGTCGCGGGGGGGGCTGGAGCCTATCCCAGCCGTCTTCGGGCAGTAGGCGGGGGACACTGAATCGGTTGCTAGCCAATCACAGGGCACACAGAGACGAACAACCATTCACGCTCACACTCACACCTAGGGACAATTTGGAGTGTTCAATCAGCCTGCCACGCATGTTTTTGGAATGTGGGAGGAAACCGGAGCACCCGGAGAAAACCCACGCAGGCCCGGGGAGAACATGTAAACTCCACACAGGGAGGCCGGAGCTGGAATCGAACCCAGTTCCTCTGCACTGTGAAGCCGACGTGCTAACCACTGGACTACCCTGGCAAATACAATGGTAGTATCAAAAATGGTGGCAACTTTGACATATCGCACTGAAAAGGGTACTCTGCTCATGACAGCGTCAGCAGCAGAACTTTTTTAATTTAATTAATTTTCACTTTCACTTTTGATGTCAAAATGTTTTGTGGCTGCCTATTTTATTTTCTGTATCAAACGGGTTAAATGGTTCTTTTGGGTTGCCAACACCTACCCCATACTGATTTGATATTGTAAAGTGTCCCTTCTCATTTGCCAGACTGTACAAATCAAAAAAGGCTCCTCATTCAGCTCTCATTATTTTTAAATACGGACAGATTTTACCAACATGTATGCCATTACACGATGCCACAAAAACTTTGCAGATTCACTTTTTTGAAATGCATGGAACTCTTCCCCCAACATTGACGTTTTATGACATAAATCTGCACACCTAATATTTTCAGAAAAACTGTTGCAGATTAGACTGGCCATCAATCAAAGAAAATCACACAAAGGTTTCTATTTTTAAAGTCTTAGTAAACTCAGGGCTAGTATTGAACACATAAACTAGCTACTATGATCAAATACAAGCTTCATTTAAAATATATATTTTTAGAGCTCCATGCCTCAAGTGGGGGGAGCATCTTGGTGGGCTGGTACGGCTCCCATATGGCATGCCCACGGAGACAAGTGTGCTTAAATGTGCACGTCAACACATGTATATGACAGTGTATGCGACTATCATCTTTCTTGCCTTTTATAAAATCCGCGACTTCACATCCTCCTCTACAATATTCTAATATATGTATTTACAATACTGTGCTATTTTTATTTATTTAAAACTGAAACTGTTTTTTGGGGGGTGCGGCTGAAACAGATTGATGACATCAGTTTATTTAATTGGGGAAATTGGTCATGGCACTTTAGTCAAGATACCACTGTACACGACTTAAGTTCTATGTTCATGCAGCACATTATGAACAAACGTAGTGTGTCATTTGAGAATTTTCAAAAGCTGAGATACATTGCCCTGCTTCAATCTGGTGATACCACTAATGGCTCCTAAGCAGCTCCATGAAATCAAGCAGCTGTCATGTCGATGCATCAGCGGCGTGAAGAGGGAACACCATCCCCATAAGGACAGGGGGGTCTCTGTGCCTTCATGTTTGGCTAAACATCTGCTTCTCGGCACTATGTCTTTGCAGCAATAAATGGCCAAACAAAAGAGGTGGGAGGTGAAATGATCACATTTTCCATTTCAAAGCATTTGCTTGTTTGGTTTGGGTTTTCCTTTCCTGTCCCCTTTGGACATTGATCTTAAGTTTGACTCCACTGACTCACTGTGTGCAACAACATGGAACAACTGAAAATAAAGAAATAGAAGTGTGTTTTTTGGACCTGTGAGCTCCCCAAGTTTCGCTCCAGACTAAAAAAGTGTCCAACAATTACTACAATAAGAGATAAGAGGATGCTATGATGATTAATGGAGTCTCTTTTTAGAATCTGAAGCATAGCTCAACATGGATTACAATAGACAAGATACACTCTTTCCCCAATCAATGTACTTTTATGTTAACAAGCTTATATTAATTAGAAGACAGTTCATTTCAGATTAATTCGTGCTATTTGGACAGAATTGACACTGACAATTCTCCCCTTAATAAGATTCATAGTAATTAACATCCTTCCTTGTTTCCCTTCCTCCCCCCTCTTTCAAGTCCCATTTTGCTTCGTTCAAAGATCAACAAAGCACTACGTACTGTGGTTCAACTTGAATTCACATTTTCACAAACCATAAATAATACACACACTTATGTGTGAAGGGGCAGTTGATCCATGGTTTCAACTATTTTATATCCACCTGCTTATCGAAAATGACTAGCTATGTCGCCTTCTAGAAGCACCGACGTCTTGTCCACTCACGGCTAACTCAACCGCTCATTACATTGGCTTCCATAAACGTCAAAGACAAACTCCTCAATATCCCCCCGTGTGCTCCCCCGTCACCGACACCCGTTTTGTGATCTTTTTTAGGTCGAAAACTTTGTTTCTAAAACTTGGGAACACAACGTGGATGTATGAAGGTGAGTGGTGCTGTTTATGGGGTGTTGGGGTGGGGGGGATTACATTGAAGATAGCCAAGATGGCGAGGAGCTTGTTGTTTTGGCAGTGGGGGCAGATAAACGGACGTTATTGTGACTATACGCACACACACAAATGGAATTCATATTTCAGTTTCTCCGGTCGAGGAAGCGACCTAAACCCCACAAGGTTGTCTCGATGACCAGCCAAACAACGGAACCGGGGGGCATCACGAATATGGTGGTGTGGTGAAGGGGTGAAAAGCACATATCGTGGGACTAAATCGAAACCAACCTTGGGGAATATGTTGCATTTGGGGATAATTTGTTGGGTCCTCGTTAAAGTGGACCGCGCTGCACCTTTTAAACAGCATTACAACATGGCAACAAAGCGATAAGCGTACGTTGACTAAAAGGCAAAAGCACCAGCAAGGCACCGTCAAGTTGAATATTTTCATAAATAGACACGTTAGGACCAAAAAGAAACCAAATTAGTTGAGTGGGACTATGCATGAGAAACGAAGCAAGCAAGGCAACACAAAAGACGATCTGTCCCACTATCAGATCGCCGTGAAAAGACGAGAGTGCATAAGAACAATCGGTTTATGCATATAAACGCAACAAAACTCAGATTTTAACTTATTTGCTGCTTTCGAGTTTTGTAAACCACAAAAAAATAAATCTATAAAGCGGCGATTTCAGTAGCATGTGATGAGAGCGAAAACACGGCGTCCGTCAGCCACAGTAAAATAAAACAAAAACACTTACCTTGTTTTACTTTGCACTTTACTTATTTCCAACGTGGATCGAAAGGGTAAACTAACACTCCGGTTTGCTCGTGTGTTTTGCTTCTTTTTCCACCTCTCTGGGTCGCTTTTGGTTATGAAAGAGGTCGATGACGAATGATAAAGAAGGGGAATTGGGCAGTAATTGAGTCTCGCAGTGTGTGCGTGTGTGTGTGTGTGTGTGTGTGTGTGTGATAGCAGATTGAAGGAGAGTCTCTTCTCAAGGTTTATTCAGGCTCCACTTCAAGGAACCGATCTGATGTCGTCGGCTCTCTACTGCCACACAAAGAGAGAGAAAAAAGTTCTTATTTGTGCAGTAGCCCCTTGGCAACCAACAAGAATGCAGTCGTTGACCGTTATTACTTTGAAATGCGACATGATGACATGAAAGACGCCCAATGCACGTAACGGACCCTTAAAAAAAGACAACGCGTCTCACTTTATGACGATGACCTCCCTCAAATGAAGACGTTGAAAGACCACATTTGTCAGATTGGAATTCGCGCATTTTGACCTTTCTCAGCCAAGTCATAATTTTTGTATTTAGCATTCTTATATTTTTACATTGATTTATTAATTGTGTCAATTTTAATGCTATAAATGATATCCTAAGTTTTCAAGCACACAGTCCGATTGATTAAAATCATATGCAAGCAGTGATTTGAAACACAAAGTGAGACTATACATAATGCCCAATTGCAGTGAACTGTCTCCCAAAATGATTTTTTTTCGTTCATGCAGTCAATTTATGAAGTATGAAAACTATCAATCTATCTACATTCAGCTCTACCCTCTGAAAAAGACAGATTTTTAAAAAGACAACATTGTCAGAATGTGCCGCGTGATTAAGTTTATACAGTAATTCATGCATTTTGACTTGTACTACTGACCAGTCAAATCCTACTCTTCCCAGTTAGCCTTTATTGTTAAAACTCAGACCCAATGGAATCATTGATTGGGTCCATTTGAATGCTGAAAAACGCTACTCTATTGTCATTGTCTGTTGTCATTGTTTTCCAAGCATATGTTTTAATGAACACTGTCTTTTCATTAAAAGTGGAATACAGAGTAATTTCACATATTCTGGGGCTCTGCATTCACTTGTTTGCCTGTTCCATTTTGGGGGTGGGGGTAGGGGAAGGGAGTATTCAAAACCTTTTTTCTTATTCATGGAAGAACATTCATAGTTCCATTATTTGTTTAGGATCATAGTTTGTGGTTTATTTATGGTTTGAAATATTAATACAGGCAAATCTAATAAGTTTTAGGGTTGCAGCAATTGTTAGCGAAATTCCACTATTTGTGGTCGGGGTCAGTACCGAGCCCCTGTAATTAGCAATGGCTCGCAGTATACTTTTAAGTGCATTGAACTGCCTCCTGCCTGCTGAATTTTTTTTTGAAAAATACTGTAACAAATCAGGACAATGGTGCCTGTTCTTACTGAGTTACTATCGCTGGGTCGATTTTTATTTATTTGTTTTTCTCGCTTTGGGTTGTGAGCGGATTACGAGTGAGCTTCATATACACCGCCGCTTGAGTGAGGTGGAAGAAAAGTTAGCGATGCACTTTCAGCCCTTTATGGAAAGGAAGAAACAGTCAAACACACGATACAAAATGAAAACATTCACATGGATCTTAGATCGGTCACTAACACGGAACTACCCTCCAAATTATTTGTTTAACGATGCAGTCATTTTCTGAAGAATGAAATCCAAATTTTGCGTGCATAGTTAATGCGTTTTGACCATTTATTTTGAAGAAAATTAGCCAGATTCAATTTTTCCGTTTTAGTTTTGATTCATGTTGAATCAAAATCAATTTTAATGCTGAAAAAATTACATTGTATTTTTACTTAGGCATGCCACATGTCATAAAAAATGCTCTAATCATGAAAATTGGGATTCTGCATCGTGCATTTTTGTTTATTGAAACTGTTTGTTTCATGCATGCAGTCTTTCAAGATGAAAAGCATAAGCATTATTAGGTGCATCTTCCTCACAATCTATCTACGTGCAGCCATTTCACCATGCTGAAAAGTATGAGATTATATTTTGTTAGGGCTACAACTCCCAATTATTGTAATAATCATGTAATTGATTGATTATTATGTTAGGTAATGGTAAAAAAGTTTTCATTTACATCACTTCATTCAAAAATAGCACATTATTTCAAATCAACTGTGGAAAAAAATGCACAAACATCCATTTAATAATGATTCTGTTACTGGCTCGGTCCGTAACATGTCAGTAAATAGGCAAAATGTGCACTCAGTCTCACTAGCTGACCAAATGATGAGCTTTCAAGGGGTGATCCTTGATCAAACAAATACAAATCAGTTGCACACAGGCTCAACATGAGAAGGCATTTGTCAGAACAAAACAAAACAAAACAAAACAAAACAAAAACACAAACGGGACAGATCTTACTCTGGGTAGGATCAATACATTGCCTGGCGAAGACAGCCATCTGTGCCTAATTGTATTCTTCACCTCCTCTTCTGAACACACAATAAGCAACAGGCTGAGCACAGGCCCTCTGACCCAGACTGGGTTTCCAGACAGGGGAAGATTATTTCATTCAACTGGAAAACAACAAGGGGGTGGGGCATTGTTTTTTTTTGTTGGGTTTTTTTGCTATTGGAGTGGGCAACTGCTCCAAAATGCACCACTCTGATGAGGACAGACAAACAACTGGTGCATCCCCTCATGTCACATCATTGCCGGGGCCACATCTATTTTTATTACACACGATGAACAAACAGCTCACACTTACTTTGTGGACACCCTATAAATCAACTTTAATTATTGTTAGGAGCCACATGGAGTGTTGGTTTACAGGCACATTCATGTTAACGCTTCATAAACATTGAAAATGAGCATTAATGTTTGATGATTTTTCTCCTCTGTGCCAATGTCGCCATATGTGGCCTCTTTTAAACTTTTAGGGTACGAATGTCTGGGAAATATTTTTTATGTTTAACTTAATCAGAATCATCTTTACTGGCCAAGTATGTTCAAAACACACGTTTCCTCTACTAGTTGTGGCAACTGTAATGCTTTCACTTATACAGTCACATAATACAGTGGTACCTTGACTTACAAGATGAAATGTGTACGTTTAGGACGTGGACACAAATGTACAAAGTACGTAGTGAAGGTGTGCAATAATGCAGCAATGCTTGATTAAAAAAAATAATAAATTGTAAAAATGATGATGTGTGACAGTGTCGCTTCAGAATTACAATACTTTGACACGGTGTGGTTTGCAAAATCATCCCTGACCAAGTACAGTACAGTTCAGTTGTATTTACCTTGTACAGTCCTGTATTTGTACGTCATCTTTTACAACTGTTTGTTTTTCGAAATGTACTGAGACAATTATTCATTCTATTTTTAGTGCAATACATTTTAATTGAGGGAAGCATGGTGAACAACTGGTTAGCACATCGGCCTCACAGTGCAGAGGTGCAGGGTTCGATTCCAGGTCCTGGTCTTCCTGTATAGTTTATATGTTCTCCCCATGCTTGTGTGGGTTTGTCTGGGTTCTCCGATTTCTTCCCACATTTCAATAACATGCACCATAGGTAAATTGAAAGGCCTAAATTGTCCCTAGGTGTGATTGTGAGTGCGAATGGTTGTTTGTCTTGATGTGCCCTGCGATTGGGTGGCACCCAGTTCAGGGTCTACCCCGCTTACCACTGAAAGACAGCTGAGACAGGCTCCAGCACACCACGACCCTCATTTGGATCAGCAGATTAGAAAATGGATGGATGGATGGATGGGCATTTTAATTGAATCATCAAGGGTTTTTTTTCTTCTATAAATACAACGTTTATGTGCACACTGTGATAATGTTACAGTTATATTATTGTGTACTTTTTAGGAATAAATGGCCTGTTGATAGTGGTACACTACAAATTGGCCAGTGTTAATAGTTTGTGTTAAAAACAGAATGTCAGTGTTGCATTAATACCACTCAGTAATAAAATAGCCCTTATAGTCTAGTCTTGTCTCTGTACTGGACTGTGGCCCACTCTTTTTTAGGGGGTGGAGCATCAGCCTACCACCGACTCCATCGATTATCTTCCAAAGGGTAATATAACTAGGGTTATATGATTAGGAATTTTTATATTATGTGACCAGGTCGGAGCTGTGATCATCGTTACTGCGTCAGATGCGGTGGAAACATTTGCCACTTCAGCCACTCAGAGTCCAGCTTTTTCTTCTACTATGGTTTGCAAGTTGAAGTAAACAGAATCTGTCAATAATTGAAGGAAAAAGCAGTAAACAGAAGGTAAAAGGAATGAAGAAGGTATCTGCAGAGCTTCGTTGGAGGAGGAAGCCCTTGTGCAAGATATGTCCTCAAAAACAAGGCAATACACCAAACCCATTGAATCATTTGAACAAGGAGAATGCAAGTGATGAAATGCGAGACTAATAAAGGTTTTCTTCTTCTTAAAAGCCTGAAGGCAGAGTTTGCATAACCTGGCCACGTAAACATTAGCAGTTTATCCGCTAAAAACCTAGCTGGCAGGTCGCAATGATGCTATGTACTGTATGTAGTATCCTAGTTGTTGCTGGTTTGCAGAAAGCACATACTGGGGAGTACTGGTCTCGAATATAAGACTGGGTGGCATGGCTTAATGGTCGTTTCCCAACCCGGAGCTTGGTGGTTCCAACTCCAACCATTGCAAGCATGTCGAAGTGTCTTTGAGCAAGATACTGAAAACCCCAAGTTGCCAGTAGATGAATGAGGTAATAGTGTGAAGCGCTTTGAGTACTTTGATACTTGGGGTGTGACCTGGATTAAACCTTGATTGGTATCTATTTGAAATTGAAACCATGCCCTTACATAATGATTGAAGTGGACTGGTTAGAGTCGAGACAATTTTCTTCAGCATCATTTTCCTCCTCACTTGCACGATGACTTTAAACTTCCCAAAGGTAGGCATAAGTTCCACAAGATGGTATTTGATGGGGAAAAAATGCCCCATAACTCAGTTTCCACTTAAGTTTTCTATTTCATATTTATTGTTCATTGTTTAAAATGGATTGGCCAAGAGTATATTTTGTGTGAAGTCACATGATTACATTGGGTGCATGGCCAAGAGCTGCACAGAACTTTTTTTGGACTGTGAGTAACACAACAGACTCAATTCAGTTTAATGAACATTGTTTCTCACCTGTTTGACAAACAATAAATCTATTCTCCTAAATGTAACATGTAAATAAGATGATAGCCAAGTGTCCTTGAAGAAATTTGATTGCATTAAGGTTTTTCCGTGAAAAGTTAATAAGTTAATGTCTGCATTATCTATGTGCATGGAATTGCCAAACTCTTCCACAATGTAGACGACAAGATCTTATGTGAATAATAAGTTAGGGGGAAAAAAAGAAAAAAAAACTCTGGTGTTTCCTCCTTTGTAGGCCTACAGCACAGGTGTCAAACACAAGGCCCGGTCAGGCCCCAGATCAGGCCCGCCACATCATTTTATGTGCCCCGTGAAAGCAAATCAAGTATGTCAAGTTTCATGATGCTTGCTAAAATCTGTACCAAAATGTCAAATTTGCATATGTAATAAATAACAGAGACATTGCAAGCATTTTCTTGTAACCAAACTTCTCATTACGGTAACTTAGACAATAGTTGAGTAGACCATTATTCTGGTCTTTTTCCATATGGTTTCAATGTCCGAATGGCTCTCCAAGGTAAATAGTAACTACAATGTGGTCTGCAATAAAAATGAACTTGACATCCTTGGCCAACAGGAAATGGACTTCAGTATTGTAATGTGGAATTATTTTGTATCCGTTTCTTCTGTCTGTTTTGCTGCCCTGTATTTTTGAAGGTGACCCAAAGAATCTGCAAGACCATCAACATCTGAACCGCCATCAGGTGATGAATGCATGTCCAATGATGAAACGCTTGGCCAGTCAGTTATCAAAGTGTCAAAATGAAAGCAACATTCACGCACAGAAAGATTCTACATTTCCCAGATCAGATGAAAGGGTCATGTCAAATACTGTATGGAATGTCTAGTGTTGCCATTACCTCTTGGGTGAAAAGCTAAGGAGATGAATGCCAGAAAGGAATGTTTATATGTGTTGGTATTGAAAATTAATTCCCTATTTTCAGGGAAATCGCGAAATTGTCTTCCGACCACAAATAATATTATTGTGGATGTGGGTGGTGATTATCTGAATGCGTTTAATAACTGTGAAGGATTTCTTCACTGTTGTTGGTGTGGCTGACCAGATCTTATTATGGGCACAATCTTTGGCAGTTTTCATGTAAAGATCATGAAAGAACATACATTCAATAAAAGAAAAGCGTTCTGAATTGAAATGCTGTAATGCTTTTTATTTAGGGTTGTGTGGCAAAGTATTTTCTGAAGTGGTCCATTGTGTAAAAGTATGAGAACCACTAGCTGAAGAAGTTAATAGCAATCTTGGTGTGCGTTGTTCCATAGCATTGACCAGAGGAAAGGAGCTGGGAGATATGGCGTTCAGGGTGGGCTGAGTCCAACAGAATTTCGGCCACTCTTCGTACTTGCAGCATGCAAATCCTCAAGAGTAGGTTGACAACTTACAGATCATACATTTCCGAAGGTAGGAGGTCAGTGGTCATTCCCTAACCTGGAGCAAAAACATTTTTAAAAAGCATTTTATGAGTCATTCTAGAATTTGAGGACAATTAAATAAATATGCTTTACAATAGAAGAAGAGACCTACCTGGGGTTACCCCATTGCCCGAGCAACTAGCTTGATGATATCATTTCTATAGAGTCTGTCACGTCGCGTGCTCGCCAGCAGGTGGCGGGTTCTCCCGCCACCTGTTCGGCACACCTGCCCGTTATTTCGGGCTGATTACGTGCCTTCATTAGGCGACTCCGGCAGTCATCTCACTGCCGGAGAATTCCTTACCGTGCCATTGCTCTCGATTTGCTATTCTCGTCGTTCGACTATTTCTCGCTGCCCTATTGCCTTACGGCCTCGATCATTCGCGTACTTCTTATAGCGATCAGATTGTTATCTCGGTTGTTCCTCGCCCTTTATCGTTTCGCGAGCGTTTTCAGTTGTCTTCCTTATTTTCTCCTGGTCCTTATTTGACCAGCGTTTTCTGTTACCGTTTTCCCTGTTCGGGCTCCTTTTGTTCTTTATTAAAAACCCCTTTGTTCTCACAAGATCTTTTCGTTGTCTGCTTCTCCGGGGATCCACCTCTTTTTTTCTGTTGTGCACGAGGCGATTCCTCATCGCCTCGGGCTCAACGTGACAGAATTCTCCGGCCACCATGGATCCCGCAGACGCCGAAAAGATCTTGTCCGCTCTTACTCGACAAGAGCGGCAAATGAGTCAGCACCGCCAAGCCCTTACGGAACTCAACGGCGCGGTCTCCATGCTGGCTCATCGGTTCGATGATCTCGAACCTCGCCTTATTCGGGTGGAGGAACGAAGACCACCTTCCGGGCTTCGTCCTACCATCCCGGAGGCTCCCTCCTCGTACCCTACTATGTCGAGGGAGCCCTCGCTTCCACATCCCCCTCGTTACGGGGGTGAGCACGGGCAGTGTGGACACTTTTTACACAACTGCTCGCTCGTATTTGACCAACAGCCGTCCTCCTATGCCACTGACGCCGCCAAGGTGGCCTATATCATGAGTCTCTTGACAGGTCCGGCGGCATCGTGGGCAATCGCGACCAGCGACGCAAAGCCGAATCTCCGCACCTCCTATCCTGACTTCGTGGCAGCCTTCCGTCGAGTGTTCCACCATCCCGTGCGGGGCAGAGAGGCGGAGGGTCGGCTGCTCGCCCTGCAGCAGGGAGGGCGGTCGGTCGCTGACTACTCCATCGAGTTCCGGATCCTGGCCGCGCAGAGCGGGTACGCCGATCGGGCCCTGTGTGGACTGTTTCGCCGTGGCCTGAACTCATTACTCAAGGACGAGCTGGCGACCCGCGACCACAGCACCGATTTGGAGGAGCTGATCGACCTCGCCCTCCTTATGGACAATCGTCTGAGGGAGCGAGGCCGGGAGCGTGGAGGTGATCGGTATCCGTCCCGCCGCACCACGTACCGTGAGGAACATCGTGGGTTCGGTGATCACTCCCGGGGCCGGGAGACAGCAACTACGGACGAGCCGATGCAGCTGGGCGGCAAGGACGGTGGTGCGGAGGAAGGAAGGCGCCGTCATCGCGACCATGCTACGACAAACGGCGCCCAACCATCCCCCCGCGCCGCAACCAGCTATCCGGGATCGTCTTTCCACGCTCCTCCCGAGTACTGTGAGTCACGGCCCCGCGCGTCGCCCCCCGAGCCTAGGCGAGTAGACAAGCGACCGGGACACCCCAATAGACTCGAGCTCGAGGCGGAGGTATTCGGCGGTTCCCGGTCAAGACGGGTTCGGGCCCTGGTGGATTCGGGAGCAGATGACTGCTTATTGGACACTAATCTCGCGTCCGAACTGGGGTGCTTTTTAGAGGAGTTGGTTGTGGCGAAGCGGGTGCGTGATCTGGATGGGCGCCTCCTGGCGGTGGTAACGCATCGAACGGAGCCGTTAAGGCTTTCATTATCCGGTAATCATATTGAGCATCGTCGTTTTTATGTTATGCGGTCCCGGAACGCCCCGATCATCCTCGGTTTACCCTGGCTTCAGACGCATAACCCGGTGATCTCATGGGCGCGCCCCGCTATCGATAGCTGGAGCCCTTATTGTTACCAGCACTGCCTGCAGTCAGCCGTCGGGAGGCACGAACGCGTTGCGCCCCCCGAGGAGATCTGCCTTGACGGAGTGCCGGAGTGCTATCGGGACCTTAGGGAGGTCTTTAGCGAGGATCGCGCGCGCTCCTTGCCCCCACACCGCCCCTACGATTGCGCGATAGACCTGCAGGCGGGCGCCCCGTTGCCAACCTCGCGTCTTTATCAGGTATCCCATCCCGAGCGTGAGGCGTTAACGGAGTATATTAACAGCTCGCTCGCTGCAGGTCTCATCAGACCATCACGCTCACCGTTAGGGGCGGGTTTCTTCTTCGTGGGGAAGAAGGATAAGTCCCTACGACCCTGCGTAGACTATCGTGGATTAAATGAAATTACAATTAAAAATAGATACCCGCTACCCTTGTTGGACTCCGCCTTCGCTCCATTACAAACAGCCACAATATTCTCAAAATTAGACTTGCGCAGCGCTTACCACTTGGTTCGCATCCGAGAGGGCGACGAGTGGAAAACCGCGTTTAAGACCCCCCTGGGCCATTTCGAATATCTCGTCATGCCTTTTGGCCTCACAAACGCACCCGCCGTCTTCCAGAACCTCATTAATGACGTGCTCCGGGACATGATCAACATCTTCTGCTTCGTTTATCTTGACGACATTTTAATTTTTTCTCGTTCTCTGCATGAGCACCGGCAACATGTTCGGCTGGTGCTACAACGTTTGCTCGAGAACCGGCTCTTCGTCAAGGCAGAAAAATGTGAGTTCCATGTTCCCGTAATCTCCTTCCTGGGGTTCATTATAGAACAGGGCAAGCTACGGGCGGACCCCATTAAGACGCGTGCGGTCACTGAATGGCCGGTCCCGTCCAACCGTAAGGAACTGCAGCGCTTCTTGGGGTTCGCCAACTTCTATAGGCGTTTCATCCGTGGTTACAGCCAGATGGCGCTTCCCCTAACCCGCCTTACTTCGACCAAGATCCCTTTTAAGTGGGACCCTGCCGCGGATGCGGCGTTCGCTCGTCTTAAGGCGGCGTTCACTAGTCCCCCGGTTCTGCAACATCCTGATCCTGACCGCCCTTTCGTCGTAGAGGTGGACGCCTCGGATTCAGGGGTGGGTGCGGTGCTGTCCCAACGCTCCCCAGTCGACCAGAAGCTGCACCCCTGCGCCTTCTTCTCCCGTCGACTCAGTGCCGCCGAGTCGAACTACGACGTGGGCAACCGGGAACTGTTGGCTGTGGTCACCGCCTTACAGGAGTGGCGGCACTGGCTCGAGGGGGCTAAGGAACCGTTTACCGTATACACGGACCATAAGAACCTCGCCTATCTCCGCTCCGCGAAGAGACTTAACGCCCGTCAGGCCCGGTGGGCCCTCTTCCTCACCAGGTTCGACTTCGTTCTCACCTACTCCCCCGGTTCCAAGAACACTAAGCCTGACGCCCTTTCCCGGCTCCACGAACCTGCGGGGAGGGACCGTTCCCCGGAGACCATCCTCCCGACCCAGTGCATAGTGGGGGCCGTCCAGTGGGAGATTGAGCAGCGGATCCTGTCCGCCCTGGTGGGGGTGCAGGTGCCGGCGGGGTGCCCAGCAGGGAAGCTGTTCGTGCCTTCTGCCCTCCGTTCGGAGGTCCTGCAGTGGGGACACGCATCCAAGGTGGCGTGTCATCCCGGGGTGAACCGGACTGTGCAGCTCGTCGCCCAGCGTTTCTGGTGGCCGGAGCTCCGCCGCGACACGACGGAGTTCGTCAGGGCCTGCACCTCCTGCGCCTGCGGCAAGTCGTCGCATCAGCCTCCGGCGGGACTGCTCCAGCCGCTGCCCATTCCTCCACGTCTCCCTGCTCAAGCCTGTGTCTTCCAGCGCCTTGGCGCCCCCTCCCGCTCCGCCGCCGCCCCCGCGGGTGGTCGACGGGGACCCGGTGTACACAGTTCGTGCCATCCTGGACTCTCGGCGCAGGGGCAAGGGCTTCCAGTACCTGGTCGATTGGGAGGGCTATGGGCCGGAGGAGCGGCAATGGGTGCCTCGCTCCTGGATCCTTGACCCGTCCCTTCTGCGCGACTTCCACACTGCTCATCCGTCCAAACCGGGTAGTCCGCCGGGAGGCGTCCATTGAGGGGGGGGTACTGTCACGTCGCGTGCTCGCCAGCAGGTGGCGGGTTCTCCCGCCACCTGTTCGGCACACCTGCCCGTTATTTCGGGCTGATTACGTGCCTTCATTAGGCGACTCCGGCAGTCATCTCACTGCCGGAGAATTCCTTACCGTGCCATTGCTCTCGATTTGCTATTCTCGTCGTTCGACTATTTCTCGCTGCCCTATTGCCTTACGGCCTCGATCATTCGCGTACTTCTTATAGCGATCAGATTGTTATCTCGGTTGTTCCTCGCCCTTTATCGTTTCGCGAGCGTTTTCAGTTGTCTTCCTTATTTTCTCCTGGTCCTTATTTGACCAGCGTTTTCTGTTACCGTTTTCCCTGTTCGGGCTCCTTTTGTTCTTTATTAAAAACCCCTTTGTTCTCACAAGATCTTTTCGTTGTCTGCTTCTCCGGGGATCCACCTCTTTTTTTCTGTTGTGCACGAGGCGATTCCTCATCGCCTCGGGCTCAACGTGACAGAGTCATGCAGCTCACTTTTTTTCTCCTCCTCTTCATGTTTAAAATGTGTTTAGTAAGACAGGTGCAACAACTTCACAGAGTAATTCCTACAATTTGAACTATGATTCTGATCACCCAAAATGTTTGAACAATAACATGGTAGACATATCAATAAAACACCCAAAGCTGATTCCAAAAGTACTCTTTTTTGGTACTCTTATATTTAATATGTAAATTTTTGATCAAGAGGAAGGAAAAAGCAAGAGATGCCATTTTAGGGGGCACCGAAGATTGTTTTGTTATTTTATATCACATTTACAAATTACCTTTACTGAACCTGTACCTACACCTTTGTCTCAGGACAAAAAATTTACATAAGAACTGCATGTATCTGCATTTTCTGCATGAATGATTTGAACTGAGTGTCCTCTGATTGTAGACTGACCCTGATACGCATGTTCTCCATCTTCCGCGGTCATTGATTTCTCTCTCTCTCTCTGCTCCTTTTTCCATTACCTGTTGAGATGGGGCGGAGCTGTAGTTCTTCCATCAAAATCCTCCCCATCTGCCTATGTAGCCTCTGGCCCCCCTGCTGTATTTCTCCATCGACTCTTGTCGCAGTGCTGACAGGCCGTGAGGAATGACAGTGTTTGTCATACAGTAGGAGCAAGAAGCAAGGATTTTTTAATTGCACTGGAGAATCTTCATTATGGCGAGTGCGTGGGGGCGGGCAGCATGAGGAGTGTGTGTGTGTGTGTGTGCGTGTGTGCGTGTGTGTATGTGCGGGGGGGGTGCACTCTGAGCATCGTCATTAGGAGAAGGCACTAGCCGCAAAGAAGGGTGGGCCCTCTTTGCATGCACACTGAGAATGGCTGCTGTACCTCAGTCATTTGTAACATAATAAGTGCCAGCACAATGACTGCAATGCGAGAAAGAGCACCACAGGGGATAGAGAAGGGGGGATGGGAGACCGCATGTCTATCGAAAAGAGTTTTTGTGTGCGTGTGTGTGTGTGTGTGTGTGTGTGTGTGTGTGTGTGTGTGCGTGTGTGCGTGTGTGTGTGTGTGTGTGCGTGCGTGTGTGTGTGTGTGTGTAGATTAGAAAGTATAATGAGCTCTAAAGAAACAAGAAAAAAAATTCTCCTGAGACTGATGGAAAACAAATTAATCTGGCGATTCGGATTTAATTATTATTTTTCTATTAGTCCACCCTGCAAAGAAAGGGACAGCCATCAGAAGCGAGGAGCTGTGCTTGCATTTATTGATTTTCGCAGACACTTACAGGGAATACAGATGAATCTGCCCTCCTCCCCGCACAATCCTCAATGTAGGATGACGCCATTAACACAACAGGCTTCCAGCAACTCGGAATGCTTAATTTGAACAACATAAATTACGCTGAAAATAGTGCGCAAACAAGAAAAGTGGACCACTGAAAGCATCCCTTTATACAGCTGAATTACACTTTGCTTACATTTGGCACTCCAGTACATAATAACAATTAAGCACCCAATAAATTCAACGAAGACAATGTTCTGCTGTGTTAAGCATTGTTGTCGCACTAACATCTTACACTCGTACTGTAACTTAATTTTATCTTGTGCTTTGTATTAATACAAGAACCTTGCAAGTGAATTTTAATTAATCTCTCCACATCAGGTTCTTTCTTTGCAGCATTGTTTCAATACATCACCAGCGTTGAGCACAATGTAACAGAATACAATACTGCATAATGCTTTGCAAAGTCAATGATTTGAGCTGCTGACGTGATTAAAGCACCGGAGACCAATTTGATACTGGTGTATGTAATATTGCTTTGCCTCAAGTAACACATGCACTCTCACTGACATGAAATTCTGTGATTATGCTACATGAACACTCCTATTGATTAGAGTGCAACCATCCGTCACTGAGGAAGGTTTGCAATTGATGTAATGGCTTTGAGTGTTCAGAGCCAATTGCAGATCTTCCTTAAGCTTCTCCTAAAATGGCGTATTGAAATCAACGTGACAGTGAAAAAGTGCCCTTCATTCTTTCCCTTTAACCCCAGGGTCAAGGGAGCCCACGCATTGATATATGCGACACACTTTTGTGCAGCAGCTGTTCTAAAGTAACCCGGCACCTCAGTGACGGCATGTTCATTTCGCTCAGTGTATTCCAATTACATCAGATGTAAACAGCGGTGGCAATTAAAGTCTGAGTAGATTTTCCAGGTATCCTCAGGTATACATTTTAATTTTGCTCTCAACATTTGGGCGGGGTACACACAACCGTTTGAACTCACAGTCACACCTACGGACAATTTAGAGCGTTCCATTAACCTGCCATGCATGTTTTTGGGATGTGGGAGGAAATTGCAGTACCTGGATAAATCCACGCAGGCACAAGAGGAACATGCAAACTCGACACTGGAAAGCTGGAATCGAACCCCGCGCGTCTGACATATATACATTTAATTCCTCGTCTCACCCCCCCTCGGGTGGTGTCCGTCCCTCATTTAGCTCGGGTCCTTTACCAGAGGCCAGGAAGCTTGAGGGTTCTGCGCAGTATCCTTGCTGTTCCCAGCACTGCACATTTCTGGACTGAGATGTCCGATGTTGTTCCCGGGATCTGTTGCAACCACTCATCTAGTCTGGGGGTCACTGCCCCGAGTGCTCCGACCACTACAGACATGACTGTCACCTTTACCTTCCAGGCTCTCTCCAGGTCCTCTCTGAGCCCTTGGTATTTCTCGAGTTTCTCTTGTTCCTTCTTTCTGATGTTTCCATCACTTGGGACCGCTACATCCACTACAACGGCTTTCCTCTGCCCTTTATCTATGATCACGATATCTGGTTGGTTTGCCATTACCATCTTGTCAGTCTGGATCTGGAAGTCCCACAGGATCATCGCTCTGGCATCTGGGCCTCAATGGCTCTGGTGCTCAGGGCCTGCTCCTGAGCAGCCAGGATGAGTGCCTATGTGCTGTCCTTCAGGCCAGCCCTCTCTAGCTACGGGTAGGACCTCTTGAGATCAGCCACTTCAGTTATGGTCCGGTGGTACATCCCGTATAGTGGCTTGTCCTCCCATGACTGTTCGTCTTCCAGCATCTCATCCTCTGTTCCCCATTGTCTGAGACATTCTCTGAGTATGTAATCCGTTGGAGCCTTCTCCTTGATGTATTCATGGAGCTTGGATGTTTCATCCTGGACAGTGGCTCTCACACTCACTAGTCCCCGGCCTCCTTCCTTTCGGCTTGCGTACAGTCTCAGGGTGCTGGATTTGGGATGGAACCCTCCATGCATGGTTAGGAGCTTTCGGGTCTTAACGTCCGTGGTCTGAATCTCTTCCTTTGGCCACCTTATTATTCCTGCAGGGTATCTGATCACTGGCAGGTCATAGCTGTTTATTGCCCAGGGTCTTGTTCTTGCCATTGAGATGGCTTCTTAGGACTTGCCTCACTCGCTGGAGGTATTTGGCCGTAGCCGCTTTCCTTGTTGCCAGTTCGAGGTTGCCATTGGCTTGTGGTATACCGAGGTATTTGTAGCTGTCCTCAATGTCTGCTATTGTTCCTTCAGGGAGTGAGACCACCTTCAGTGCGGACTACCTTTCCTCTCTTAGTCACCATCCGACTACATTTCTCAAGCCCGAATGACATCCCCATGTCGCTGCTGTAGATCCTCGTTGTTTGGATCAGGGAGTCTGTCCCTTTCGCTCTTAGCATACAGCTTTATGTCATCCATGTAGAGGAGGTGACTGATCGTAGCTCCATTTCTGAGGCGGTATCCATAGCCTGTCTTGGTGATTCCTTGGCTTAGGGGGTTCAGTCCTATGCAGAACAGCAGTGGGGAGAGTGCATCACCTTGGTATATGCCACATTTAATGGACACTTGGGGAAGTGGCTTGCTATTGCGTTCAAGTGTGGTTTTCCACATCCTCATCGAGTTTGCAAAGAAGGCTCTTAGGGTCCTGTTGTGTATATGTGTGTGTGTATATATATATAAAACTTCCTCGTCTCACCCCCCCCCCCCCCCCTCGGGTGGTGTCCATCCCTCATTCCGCTCGGGTCCTCTACCAGAGGCCAGGAAGCTTGAGGGTTCTGCGCAGTATCCTTGCTGGTCCCAGCACTGCACATTTCTGGACTGAGATGTCCGATATTGTTCCCAGGATCAGTTGCAACCACTCATCTAGTTTGGGGGTCACTGCCCCGAGTGCTCCGACCACCACAGGCACGACTGTCACCTTTACCTTCCAGGTTCTCTCCAGCTCCTCTCTGAGCCCTTGGTATTTCTCGAGTTTCTCTTGTTCCTTCTTTCTGATGTTTCCATCACTTGGGACCGCGACATCCACTACAACGGCTTTCCTCTGCCCTTTATCTATGATCACGATAATAACATATATCGTGTATATATATATATATATATATATATATATATATATATATATATATATATATATATATATATATATATATGTGTGTGTATACATATACACACACACACACACACTATTTTATATCTAAATGTGTTTTTCATCTCATTATATTTACAAAGTTGAAAGCTCATCTGGATTTATTTTTGCGGCTATCCGTCCCATCAAAGTTGATGGACTTCACTACGATACCTCTGACGGCCACTGCATGTTTTCAATCTCAACTAGCATGTATAATCGACAGTAACAATTAATTTTTACTTTTGTCGAAGTGTTTTTAATTAACACATCAATTAAATGTTTTTCTTGCCAGGTTGACTAATAAACCCGACACAGTCAAAAGGAGAGCACTTTCGACAGTGTTTATCGTGGCGAATGTAACTGTGCAGAGCCCCTGCGCATGATGTAATACACAGAAGGGAGAAATCATCATAATAGCAGAGTAGTGGAGTGACTCATTTGTTGATGAGGTGTATTCACAGTGTCATTCGGTGATGAGATGCGTGCACATGGTGTCAGTGTGTGACCGATAGAGAGGGAGAGAGAAAGACAGACCGAGAATGCATTAGTGTGCTGCTTTTCTGGAAACGAGGAGTCACTTATGCCAGGAAAAGTGCAAAAGCAAGTCCGAGGCCCTTCAGTGATGCCTCACCCCACAAAAGCATGAGCTCACAAATAAATATCTCCCCAGCCAGACCGAATAAAAAGAATCCAACAAAAAGACGTTCAAACTCATGTCATTTTATGCACACACCAGACAAATTTTCCATTTTCGGCATCTTGCAGCTAAGTGCTGTGCTTTCGCTGAGGCATTCAAATCTCTATTTCCTTCACATGAACATCTCAGGGAAAAAAACCCTGCAGTTGAATACACTTAGCTGTGCACTTTCTTTTTACAAGTGGATCAACAGAAAATATAGTAACGTGGAGTTTCCCCTGGCACGAGAGAAAAAAAGATTCTCCGAGAAAATGATCTTTCATACGTTGCGGTTGATCTCGTTCTGCTTTTGTGACACGTGCAGCCGAGGGGATTTCATTTGTCACGGTTGATGTGAAACTTAATGTGAATCTCTTTTTACACCATTTACCGCCTCAAACATACAAAGTACTTGGCACTAGTGCAGTACAAGTGCAGTACCACCCTTGTGACCAACATTAAAATACAAAGAAAAGTACAATATTATTCTAAGCCACTGGACAACTGTATGCACAGGATGCACATTACCCCCTTGCTTCAATTTAAAAATACCATGCAAATGTTTAAAATCAAACTCCGCTGCTGCGTTCCTTTTCTGTCTTACACACACACAGGAAAATATGGTCCCGAGTGTGATGAATTGTCTTAAGGTCCAAAGTACGAGTGAGTTCACTCGTAGGACAACGTTGGCATACTGCCGTGTTCAATGTGTGTTTGTTTTGATTCAGCTCCAGCTTGAGTAAAGGGTGTTTCCCTCCAGCAGGCGCACCGGTTCCTTATTCTAAGCAAGTCTGTTCAAGCATTTGAGGACTGCCATGCTCCCAAGTTTTTGTCGAACTATTGACCTCACTCGCTCTACTGCTTGTACCATCATCATTCAGTTCGACCATGAACTGGTTCAAGTAATACTTATGACATTCTATATGTTAACATTCAGAACTTCACTCTTAGTACTAGTAGCACACATCTCACCGGGTGCTCAGTTTTGTCCCATTATCATAGTAGTAGTTCTACTAGTGTGTAGAAATGTCATACAGTTGTGGGAACAAAAACGGTATTAGCCAAACAGTTTTTGTACTTGTGTTTTACAAGTGAGGACAAAAAAAATGTAGTACTAGAACATGGACCTCACACTGGATATGATCAACTATCCATGCTCAGATACTTGCTCTATTTTGAATAGGTTATGATTTATTTGCTTGCCTTTGTACGACATTAACATTGCTTGAATAATACGTTCACAATATCATGATTCCGCATGTTGACTTTCTATTAAGTCACCCAGCAGTGACTTGTAATGCAAAGCCAAACCTTTCATGGGTTTCCACATAAAGAGAATCCACAGGAGACTCTCAGCTCCTATTGACAGCAATTGTTGTTAGCAGTCGGTTGTCAGAAATGTTTTCTGCTTCTTTTCAAACAGTGTCAAGTTTTAATTTGGCTGAGTGTTCTATTGAAATTTTGGTTCAAAGAGTGGAAAAGGTTCTTTTGGTACATTTAATACCTACCGGTAACTAATCTAAACTCAACAGGAAGATCTTTACGATTATTACAAACCTGTGAATTTGGAAGTCAAGGTGCCACTGTGTAACAGACACAGTAGGGGTTGGGGGGGGGGGGGGCAGATACAGTGGTGCACGTGGGCCTGAAGCCCTTGACCATGCTCATATTTCAAAACACTTATCCCAAATCATCTTCCCCCTTTTGAAATGAATAGAAATGCACATAATCCCTTCCAACCTTCCAAAACCACAAAAATTCACCTTTTAACCTGTATTTTCCTCAGAATAATTGCACGAGTGCGGCCCAGTGATCGACTGGTTCACAGTGCAAAGGAGCAGGGTTTGATTCTGGCTCCAGCCTTCCTGTATGGAGTTTGCATCCTCAATATTTTGGTATAAAACACTTATTGGAGGTTTATCCCCACTTAGTCAAGAATTTTATACCCAGATTCTCGATCCCTAAGTGGGGATCCATTGCACACTCTACATGTGGTCTCCATATAATCTGCACACATGGAAAACGTGACCACAAAATATGACTGTACCTCACTCATTCTTTTGTTTTTCGTGTTGTCATCTGCGAGGTCTTGGGAAATTTGACAAATCAGCTTAATGACGCTTTTGCCACCAATTCCTATTTTCCTTCCACTGCAAAGAAACCAACGTGAATTGATGGTGTCCGGATGTTGTGAGACTTACTCTAAATCTAGTGATAGGAGGTCTGAAGGATATTCAAATCTCAATTTTTTTGCAAGTATCGCAAGACCAAAAATTCAGCCAAGGAATGGCTCATATCTAAAAAAAAATGTAAATCAAAGGACTCGTATTTCAAGGCTCCACGCCACAAGCAGATGGAATTACAAGCTTGGTTGTGGACCTAATTCAACTTGAAAGTCAAAGTACCACTGTATCATACAAAAATGATCCCAAAAACAAGAGACGATGAATGAAATCAAACCGTTTCCAAATGTTTTGTGTCACCTCAAAACCCTGAAATGAGATTGCAAAATGAGACCTGTTGAAAATGCCTTATCGCTGTAAAAATGTATCACTTCCTTCTCTTATAACAGACTGATCGACAGTATGTGGCGACCATGTGTGTGAAAAACATTCCACAGCTGTTTTACATATTGTTTTGAGCAGCTTGTAATGAGGTATTGCTGTCCTGTACGCATAGTTCATCATTCTGACCCATTGAACGGTGTCTCACTGTATTCAACATTTTGTATTTAACATTTTTAACGTAAAAATGATTTTTACACAATTGAACATACGTCTAATTCGACACAACATGCCCAATCTTTATTTGGATCGCATAATACATCAATTTGTTTGTGGATTTGTGATGCGAATGACATGTTACTTGTTCGATAGTCTTTGTTTCCCATTTGATGAGAATAAACAATACCCAAATTCTACGCGTGGTCCAATTATAGACCTCAAAGTCTTTTGATTGCACAAAAAAATTACATATCACAAGCCATTTTCAGACTGTGTTGAGAACATCAAAAAATATATTTCCAGCGAACTCTAATGTTGGTATTGCTGCGTACATATGAAGAACATTACAAAGGACTCAGTATGTCCACAAACATGTTGTTCTCCTTTCAGTCTTCAAATAAACAAGATAAAATATTGGCAAGTGGTACTGCAGCAGTGCTTCAAAGGTTTTGAGTGCTTAAGACAAAAGTTGTTGATTTTTAGATAAAATACTGGTATGTGTGCATACGTGTGCAATACTGTAGTGCTTTGTAGTATGTATATTTTGTTCCATTCTAAATGTTTTGAAAGCCAAATTCAAAATGGCTGTGAAATGGGAATATACTATCCAACTGTTTTATCAGTTTGTATTTTTTTTTAACTTTTTTTTTTTCCTCCCTACATTTTTTATCAATTTTCAGGATGATTGTAGGAAGCTTTGGATAATGCCTGTGCAAGGCAACATCTTCTCCCTCAGGCTAACAGCTTGCTTTGTCTTCATCATGAGCTGACATTTGGCCCAAAACCCGATTGAAGTTTTCATTGTTTCAACTGTGTTTTTTTTAACTACACACATCTCTCGGCTTCAGTTTCATAGACGACATGTTTTGAAATTGTGTGCTAAAAAGCGCTGTTACAATTGGAGTGATGTATGAGTATTTCCATTATCTTTATGAAGTGATGTTGATGAAGAGTGAAGAAGACCTGGAATCCTCAAGTACCGGTAGCTGCATGTCATTGGGCTCTGTCACAGGAAATTGAACAATCATCATCCTGTGTACATGATGCCGTTTGTCATTGCATATATTTGCCACATCGCTATTCGTCGTTTCTGTCTATCACTTTAAACCACTGTAACATGATGCACAGTTTCAACATTAAGCGCACTTGAATACAATACCAAACTTTACTTAAGTAATAAATCAATTTACATTTCAAGTGAAATAAAAACTCTATCTTAATTTTTGAAAGCAAACTGTTCTAAAGGATTAATTGTAAATGTCATGAAAGTGAATGCAACTGAACTGGACATATGCAGTGTACTGAATTTTAAATAAGAATTACGCATTACGTCCATTTTCCGATCCGCTTTATCCTCACAAGGGTCGTGGGGGGTGCTGCAGCCTATTCCAGCTGTCTTAGGGCAGTAGGCGGGGGACACCCTGAACCGGTTGCCAGCCAATCGCAGGGCACACGGAGACAAACAACCATCCACACTCACACCTAAGGACCATTTGGAGTGCCCAATCAACTTGCCATGCATGTTTTTGGAATGTGGGAGGAAACCGGAGTGCCCGGAGAAATCCCACGCAGGCACAGGGAGAACATTACGCATTACAACATGAGGTATACAGTATTCAATTCGGTGATTCTTTCACATACCACCAGCGGGTGCCCACGTACAATGCTATGAGAATGACTGGCCCGCCCACTTGAAAAATTTGCAGCTTTATTTTACTGAAATGACATACTGCAAGTTGGAACATTTGATGTTTTAAACAACCAAATGAGTCGATTTAATTGACTTTGGTAAAGATACCATCTATGTGTATGTAGACAAAATATGAACCAATATGAACTGTGATTCACCTTACATACCCCATAATCACAGTGCTGATTATGCTCATCACAAATCAGTACATCATAAAGGCTCTGACTTAACATTATGCTTTATAATATTTTAAATACTCACATTCATTGGCCAATCGAACATTCAAGGACCTTTACCAAACTCTCCAATAAATGACACAAAATGTTGAGATCCCTCAAAATATTCAGTTGTAAATGTTGGTGGGTCTGCAGGGTGGTTCCCCAGAAATAAATAAATAAAATAAAATAACAGGCTTGGTGTTAATTAATAGTGGCAGGCCTGTGTTGCTCTTGGCGTTGTGTGAGCAGACATTGTGGCCTTCCCTCGGTGACGCCGAGTCAAAAATAGGGCACCACAGAGCGCAGAAATGATCACAATGGTGACATCATCTTTGCCTTCAATGTGCAGAGGCTCCCCTCAGTGCTCCTTTAAACAAAGAGCAGTGGGCATGGAGGGAGGGAGGCAGATGTCACTTTGTGTCTGGGGAACATTAAGACCAACAAATGTTCGCTGAGTGTTTTGGGGGAAGCCTTTTAGTGGTTGTATTGGGTTAGACACCGCTTCAAAAAAGTCCCTAATTGAAAATAAACAGCTCCAACATTTCACTTTGTTGTTACACTCCACAACATGAGGATTTGAATAAAACAGTCAGATCAACAGGAAGTATATTTGCTGGAGTCAAGTATGTCCCTAAATAGCTTACAAGGGTGTTAGATGTTGGGCCTTGCCTCTTGCCCATTTTCATTTACCTGATGTCTTTCCAATTGCAAATGATAACTACACAGAAAACCATCTCGCGAGAAAGGAAAAAAAAATGCCTAAACATTTGCTCTCCAATTACTAATGGTTAAGAATCACCACTGGAAAGGAGTTTTATGTGTAACTGAGTTTCTCAAAGCATAATATAGTGATGGTGAAAACCTGCATGTACCGGTAATTGGCACCACTCTAAAAAGGTTTACAATGATATAAGATAGCTCACACAAGATAAGATGGTGGCAAAGCACTACTTTTGTCTCAATGAAGCTCCTCAACTTTCTAATTCCTTGGCACCAAGCTACAATACAATAAATACGTTACATCTTTATTTAAATAGTGCTTTCACAACAGCTGCAGCTGTAATAAAGCGCTTTACAGAACAGTTAACATAAAATCGCCAAAATAATACAGCAGAACACATCAAACATGGACAGTCATACAATTGTAAGAAGTTTTCCTGCATTCGCCTTGTTGTTTGAAGCAGCTATAAATGAAAGAGGAGAGAATCAAAGCCTCCTCTCACCAATGATCAGATGACACGTTTGCTACAAACTTGAGTTTGAAAGTAAACAATGAGCACAGATTCTATTCATTCGACAAATGTTGTGGCCAAAATGCTGAAAACTGTCCACAACGGGTCCACACGAAGGACAACAACCACCATATGACAAAACAAAAGACAAAAACAACAACAAAAAAAGCAAAGCTCTTGAAGGGCTTTTGTAGACAACTGCCAACTATGGCGCCATCTCGAATATAAAATGGCAACAAAGCCCTCCCTTTATCTAAATGAAACTCCTCAACTCACTTTAACACCAAGATATTAAAAATGTTGACAATTAACTTTTTTCCTGAACTAAGCTCCTCAATTTACCTCAACGTTTGTCCTCGGCCTCAAGATTTTACAACATGGCACCAATGCACTACTTTTGCCAAAACTTAGCTCCTCAACCCACCCCAACAGCGTTACTTGGTCACAATGTGCCACAACATGGATACTTTTTTTTTTACTTTGGCCTGAGCAAAAAAAATTCAACTCATGACATTTTTAGCAAACAAAGAAAGTGAATTTGCAAATGATACAATATGTGAGGGTTCACTATAAAGTGACTTTCTTCCGAGTATTTTTTGTTTTGTTTTCAATCTATTCAACTCTGCCATGTTCTGAGTTCTTGTCTTATTTGAATGTTCCATTTGATTTGGAATGACTCACAACCTTTTACCCTCATGTTGCTTCTGAGTGCTTTCTCCTCGCAGAGCATGGCAAGGGCTCTTGCTCTTTGTGCTCATGAAGACACCAAGCTTAGTATTATCGTTCTTCTCTGAACCAGCCATTGTGGGTGTCCGTGTGCCTTCACAAACATAGTGAGAGAGGAGAGCAGAGCAGAGAGCGAGGGAGGGAGGGAGAGGAAACAGATTCTCAAGACCTGGACGAGCCGTGGGAAAATAGGGGTCTTGTAGAGGAAAAGCAGAAACGTCTCAGGACATTCCTTTGTGATTACACACTGCTGGACAAATCCAGACATTCTTCAAGTTATTTTGTATCTTAAGGCTTGAGCAAAATCCACACTGTGGGCATGTGTTTTTCTTTTCATTTTCAGAATTGCACAAGTAGGAGTGTGCTTTATGTGTTTACGTATTCACTCACCCCTCCCTGTTATCAAATAATACATTCTAAAACCCATAAACACGTGAACATCGTATTTCCTCTTACAATTACTTTCCTTGTACATCATTTTATAGTTGCACATTGTCATTTTTGCTCTTCTTTTTAGTGCCATTATTATTGTATTCCTCCTTATCGGCTCTGTCACTCTGCATCATTTGCACACTTGGTTGGTCACCAGTATTACTGATTGATTGCTTCTTTATACAGATAAACATTTATAAAAAAGAACTGACTTTAGTTTTTTGTTGTTGTTTTTTTTACTGTCAGCGGTCACCCCAAACAGTCACTCACCTAATTTGTTTGGCACAGTTTCTATGCTGGATGACTTTTCCTGACATAACGCACTCATAAATGCATTGCTTCAGCTCCATCGTGAGGTGTCTTGGTGCCAAATGTTGAAGTGAGTTGAGCAGATTCATTATACTAATCTCCTGGTTTGCCACCATCTTGTGGCATTTTGGTACAGCGGAACTATCCTGAAGTGAGTTTAGGAGCTTAATTTAGACAAAAGCGGTGCTTTTCTGCCACCCTATGAAATCTTGGTGAAGTTGAACTTTGTTAAACTGAGTTGAGGAGCTCCATTTTGACAAATGTAGTGTTTTGTCACATCTTATGGCAACTCGTTACTGAGAATCTATGTTGATGTGAGTTGAGGAATTACATTCAGGCAAAAGTAGTGCTATGCTGCCATCTTATGACACCTAATGTCAAATACAAACCTTTTTAGTGGATGTCAGTTTCTTGCGGATTTTCGTAATTTGTGGCAAATTCCTTTTGTGTGAATATAGTTGCCGCAAAAATATGGTAACGATTCTGATTCTGACCTAGTAAGGAGAGGCGGTTCAAAAATGGTTTTGCTGGTGCTCTAAAATGCACCGCCTATTTACAATTATTCAGCAGTTACATAGAGCTGGACATGTTGCCATGAAGCATGCCTTCCAGTGCGCTGGTGATTAATGATCAATGCCTCAGTGAGACAGGTAAGTATCCATCTCGTATCCAAGGCACCTAAAAAAGACGAAAGGAGTTGAGCAGGGGGAGGATATTGTATGCACATCTCAGGTTACATGCCCATGAGCAGAGGCGGCCTGGCCTGGAAGACTTTGAGCCGCCTTCAGTGGAAAAAACAAGCATGTTCTTCCCTTGTCGCAGCGAGCATGAATGAGAAATGAGAAACAGCTCTGAGGAATGCTCCATTATCATCCTATCGGCAGTACTGGGGGAGGAGAGCTTGTTGTCTCTGCTCACACAGCAGTGTGCACACTCATGTGTCTGAAGGAGGCAGGGGTAGAGAGAAGAGGGAGGGGATGAACGGTACTGGCCTGTAGCCCTGCAATTGGGTTGAGCAATCTCCTCCCCTACTCCACAGACCTTGCACTTTTTCGTTTCTCTAGGTCACGCGTCTTTTTTATTTTTCTTCAGCGGTTAATGTGCGGGGCCTCCCTCCTGTATTTATCCCTTTCGCTCTTTGATTCTCCTTCACCTCTTGCTCTGTTAGCCTTGAGTAGATTCACATTTGGGTGATCACCGTTGTGCTGCATACACTAAACCAAGCATGTCCAGCTCCGGGCCTGGAGGGCAGCTGTCCTGCCTGTTTTCCAGATCTCTCGTTGGCAACACACCTGATTAAGGTGATCAGCTCATCAGCCAGCTCTGAAGCAGCATTAGAACGACCCTGATTATTTGAATCAGGTGTGTTGCTCCTTGAAGAGCTGGAAAACAGGCAGGACATCGTCCCTTGAGGACCGACTTTGGACACCCCTGCACTAAACCATCGCTGTCAAACTCCGGTCCTGGAGGGCCGCTGTCCTGCATGTTTTCAATCTCTCTCTGTTGCAACATCAATCCATTCATTTTCCAATCCACTTTATCCTCACATGGGTCGCAGGGGGTTCTGGAGCCTGTCCCAACTGTCTTCGGGCAGTAGGTGGGGGATACCCTGAACCGGTTGCCAGCCAATCGCAGCTGGTGCAACACACCTGATTCAAATGATCATCTCATCAGCAAGCTCTGCAGAAGCCCGATATCGATCCTGTTCATTTGAATCAGATGTGTGTTGCAACAGGGAGAGATGGAAAAAATGCAGGACGGTGGCTCTGGAGTCCCGGAGTTTGACACCGATGCACTTGACTGATAATGGATCGCCAGTGCTCTCAAGAGTCACATCTTACCATGTATGATGAGTATGCTGTTGACCTTAACATTATCATCCATTATCTGTGCAAAAATGGTTCTGGCTGACCTTTCTGAAACCCCTTGCACTTAAAATGACTACAATGTGTTCCCTGCAATTGGCTGGCAACTGGTTCAGGGTGTCCCCCGCCAACTGCCCGAAGATGGCTGGGATAGGCTCCAGCACCCCCCGCACCCCGAGTGAGGATTAAGTGGTTCAGAAAATGGATGGATGGATGGACAATGTGTTCCACTTCTATATTGCAAATTAGTTTTACTCTGAACTTGGCGTGTTTCATTTTTTTTTTATCTGTGATCAGAGGGCAAAATTATTTTGAGAATGCAATTTCTTGAGAAAATACATGTGAATGATTAACATCTTAATTGTAATGCTGTTGGGAATAGGTGAATCGTTAAAAAAAAAAAAAAAACGAAAAATAAACAGCCTAAACCAGCTCCTGGCAGGGTTCCTGGAACAGGCCGTTTCGGCTGTTCGAATCTTGGCTGTTTTGTTTTGCTTTTGCTCGTGACACCAGCAAGACCAGCACAAAAACACAACAAAATCATGCCAGTCTATGCTTGGTTTTCTTTTTTTAGTAGGGATGTACTTTGTCGTAGTCATAATACTTTTTTAAAAATCTATTATTCTCACAGCACTTGAAGGAGGAATGGTTTGAATCAGTTAAGAAATGTGGAAGGAGGAGAGAAATACATAAAATCTCTCTCAATATGGGATTTTGTTGAAACATTTTAGGAATCCGATAAATAGTACCCATGATGAATGAGTTGAACAGTTTGAAATTACAGTGGTTGGAAATGTGGAAAGAGAGGTCAATGTGTAAAATATGTCTTAATTTGGGGGGTTTATTGTGGAATTTGGGCAACACGATAACTCGTCTCAAGATGTCCTGAATGCGCTGAACAGTTTAAAGTTGGTATGGTTTGAATCGGGTGAGAAATGGGGAAGGTGCAGGTCAAAATTTCAAACATGTCTTAATTTGTTTGATTGTCTGTTTTCGATAATTTGGGAATTCGTGAAACGTGATAGTTTCATAGATGTACAGAATGAGTTGAACGTTGAATTTGGAATGGTTTTAATCACTTGAGAAACGGGGAAGGAGGAAGGTCGGCATTAATTTGGGAATGCTGTCAGGCAAAATGTGGAACAACGAAAATTGTTGTACTTGTATAAGTTAAATTTGGAACATGTCTCAATTCATTTTAATAGGATTTTTTTTTTCATGGAAGAACTGGGAATTCTGAAAGCGCCTTCACCCATATGTCGATCGGGACCAAAATGTTTTAATTAAAAGTAATAATAAATGAATGTGCAGATCTAATCCAATGTTTCCTGCTAAATTAGAGAGGAGTTAGAGTATGCAAATCAACTGAAGGCTGCTAATCCAGGATTTACAGCGAAGACAGGATCCGCAGTGCTTTTCAAAACAATTATTCTATTTGATCTAATTAAACCTGTTGAAACCGGATTTAATCGTCCCCCTGTTTAGGCAAACAACTTCTGGAGTGCAAATTAAAGACGGAGCAGCCACTAAAATTGGAAAAGTGAAGACTGTGGTAGATAAAAGTCTGAACTAGAACGCCCTCTCGTGGTGGTAATTATTCCCGATATCAGAATGACGTCAGCCCTGAACACGAGTGTTTGCTATTAACAAGACTATGCTTCTCCAATCGGCGAAAACGATCAGCCCACGTTGCAAATTTAATTACGTCTGCATGATTTGAATGGCTATTTTTTTAACCATCATGATACAATCATTTGTTCAAAATCAATTAAAGACTTTCGATTTTACATCAATTTGACCTTGTTTAAAAAAAGTTTTGACAGCAAGTATTTTAAAATTGAGCAATGGTGACATTGTTGGTTAAATAATTTATTTAAAGTGTCCTCCATTCCGGGGATTGCATGCAGATATTCCAGTCTTGACACATTACATATAGAGGCTAAAAAAAAAATTAATTAATATTTTATTACTTTAAGCTACAAATGCAACACAGTGGTGCACCTAAGGGAAAAAAGTACCTGTGAGTTTCTGTTGTACCAAGCACAAGGACCGATTGAATACCCTCGAGCAGCAATGTACAATGAACATATTTCATTTTTAATGTTCTCGTTAAGTAATTACAGTACATGCTGTGGCACGTCAAAGAGGGGGTTTGATGTTAAAGTATTTATGTTCTCATGTCAAAGCAGTACTATTCAACACTAATAAAGCCTTTAGCCGTGACTATTACAAATCAACACCATAAACGCTGACGACTAAATGGAGTATTAAACGATTAATCTTTTTATCAGGGGTCGTGAAATGGGTTTGCATCGCGCTCTTGTTGTGGTTAGCATGTTTGAGATGCCATTTAGGCCACAAATAACACACACAAAAAAGCTCTCACACCTTTTGTGGGCGTGAGAGCTTTTTTTGAGTGTGAGAGCATTTTTGGCGGATGTGAGTCGATTTTGAGTATGTCAAACTTTTAACGTGAGAGTTTTTTTTTTCGTGTGTGACTGTTTTTAGTTCAGTATGAGAGGTTTTTTTGGTCTGTTTAAGAAATGTGTTTGTGAGTGGGAGAAAGGTTTACATGTTATAGTTGCTCTCATGTTTCAGGAGTTTTTTGGCATGTGTGAGTGATTTTTTTGGGAGTGTTACTGAGAGGTTTTTGTAATATGAATGTGAAATTTGTGTGAGAATTTTTACTTTTTTAAAGAGAATTCATTTGGTAAGAATGAGGTTTTTTTTGTGATGCCGGGTGTGGGTATGAAAAGGGTATTTGTTGGTTTGTGGTAGATTGTGTATTCATTTATATGTGAAGACACTGATCATGTTTTTGTCAATTGCTGAATACATTTCTCAAACCCTCCACGAATTTTTTCAAAACTCTAAATACATATCCAAAACGTTTTACTGCGTTTCTAAAACTCGTGACTTTTCTCTTACAACTTAAGTCATCACCTTAAAGCCATAGAAAGTGTGTTTAAAACCAAACAATGTGTTCAGACAATACACACAAAAAGTAAAAATAGTTGACTAGAAGAAATTTCATCTTTCTTTTGCAATAGTACTTTAATAACTCGAATGTCTGCTTGGCTGTGGTTGACTTTGTGGCACCATACTTTTATGAACTGCTGCTCATTGTTTCCGAGAGGAAGGTTCTAAAATAAGTCAGTGCATATCTTCTGCATGTGACTGATCAAATTTGCGGCGCGCAATTAACACTTTGAGATGCTCTAAGTGAAGATTACAAGCTTGTGGACTGAGACGCTCTCTTCACAAGCCAGACGAGCCGAGGCGGATCACTGTTGTCTAACCTGTTTCAACGTCTTTGTGGGTTGTGTTGGATTTTGACCCACCTTTAATAACTGAACACACTCCCGCTTATCAAGTAACATCCACCCTTTCGTTCTCGACTTCCGCATGCCTCACTAGTACACAGCGCCCTCGCCTGTTTGACTCCCACACCTGCAGTCATATCCTGTTAATGGTGTCATCAAAACATAACATGCCCTGTTGACCTAGAATTAAACTCACAGTTCCGTAATAATAATTAAAAAAAAAGAAATATTTACTCATAAATGAAACGACACATGAATTAGTGATTAGCCTAGTTTCTCAACCTGGATCAATTCTGATCCCCTCACTATGCGTCTGAATCGGTGACTCTGCAGGCTGTTTGATTGCCTCCCCATCTTTCTTAGTCAATGTCAAGGGTGTTTTGTCAGTTGTTTGTGGAGCAGTGTCCTCAGAGTAGTACATTTACACAAATGTGGTATTTCTAGAATATGTAGCTCCAGTTGGTGCTTTAATGACCACATTGTGACCTTCCTTCTTGATTACCTCGAGTGACGTCTTGCTGGATGTAATGGAGAATTTGTCTACTTTATCTTTTCTCAGCAGAACTTAATATCTCACCGCCACGTCGGAGTGTTTTGCTCTACTCTGGAGCCTATCCCAGCTGTCATTGGGCAGTAGGCGGGGTACACCCTGAACTGGTTGCCCACAGGGCACACAAAGACAAACGACCATTTGCGCTCACAATAACACAGAGCGACAATATAGATCGTTCAATAAGCCTACCATGCAAGTTTTGGAACGTGTGAGGAAACGAGAGCACCCGTAGAAAACCCACACATGCACGGGGAGGACCTGCAAACACACAGGGTGCCCGAATTCAAACCCACGACCTCTGCACTGTGGGGGTGCTAACCAGTGGACTTCTTTACATGCTTCGTGCTGCATGTCTAATTTTAAACTATTTTAATAACTTAATCAAGTCAGAGTATAGTTCTGATATAATGGTAATTAGGACTGCATTTATCCAAAGTGAAAAAAATTAAGAATCGATGAAAGGGTTGACGATTCGCACACGACGGGGCCAGAGACGAGTGATTAATTTACGTTAGTGTTCTAACTTATGTAAATGAACGTAGCATCGCTCTTCTTCGCCCACTGTTTTGCCACATTCAACATGGCGGGGCTTCACATACGCTCCTTACCAACCTGTATTGAACATCTATAACAACATAGAAATGCCTGCCCTATTTAAGCCGTGCTATGTGATTTCCTGTCTCTGTGCAGTGTGCGATCATAACTATAACTGGCGCTGTCATTCCGAGCTGCTTTACCAATAAATTCAAGGTGAGTCTTTCTTCTCTGTTTATGATCGTGTTTAATTTTTAAATGATTAGTCATAAACGGATAGCGGCTGCGATTCGATGAAGATTTATTTGCTGCATCAAAAAAAAAGAAAACAACCTTTGGCTTTCTCGAGTCAGCGCTGTAGATAGCAATGCTAAGCTAACCTGTTAGCAGTTGTCCTTTCCACATAGCTCTACTTACTAACTCCACTTTTGAAGCTCATGCCATTTCAAAGCAAACTTGTTCACAAAAGTCCGCGTTCTTTCTGGTTTCGTGGTATTTCGTAGAGAATGGTGCTATTATAATTTAAGTAGCAATTTTGATCGTTTGTTTTGAGGCCTCATGACACGATCTACATTAAAAGGGAACGTCCTCACTAGTAGGACAACTTCGGCATGCTCGGAGTGTGCCTACATTCTACTTGTAAGGCAAAACTGCACCAGTTGACCTCTGCGTGCTACTGGGGCTACTAGTAACATAGAAAATTCTACCATTTAACATCTTGTATACCTAGTATTTTATTACGTTTATTTGCTAATTTAAACTACTTGCCACGAAGCCGTTTGAGCATTTTTATGTCCCATTTTGTGTGCGGAGTTGCCTATTACTCGTGAGGACAAAGCGTGTACTAGTACACACGTATCAAATAAATGCGCAAATCGTGTGTCGTACTATTAACACTCATAATGGCCTACTAGAACACAGCTAAACTTATTAAACTACTGTGTTGTATTTGTAACACTACCAGGCTCGATAAATAGACATGTTATTCATTAGTAGTCTCCTGCACTCAGAAGTTGGTTTATCTTAACTGGTGTCCCACTTGAATGACAATGTTGTCCTACTAGTATGTAGAAGTGTTTGTGCGGAATAATATTTCTCTTAAAACATAATCCTACTGGTAGTGTTTTGAATTTCCTCACAAACAGTGTACTAGTACATGGACCTTTAGATGGATATCAAGTGTTTGGAATAAATGCTCAAAGCTTGTTCTATAATTGACTTCGATTATGACCCAAGTTGCAGGATAAATGCACCAATGGAATAATATATATACACACACAATATTCGTCAAGTACAACTTTGTCAAATGTGCTGAGCACAGATGAAATTTCCTCCCTCTTAAGATAAGAATACCTTTATTAGTCTTGCAATGGAGAAATTCCCAATTCACAGCAGCAAAGTTATGAAAGGAAGAAGTAGAACAACAAAATATAGGAGCTGCTGGAAACGCAGCCACTCACGCGTCGCCATTTTGAAGTCAAAATAACACAACACATAGGACACAGACAGTCGTGCAATCTTCACCAGTTGCAGGTGGCCGCGCCACCATCGAAAGAACAATTAACATGAAATGACAAAACAACACAAAAGACACACAGTTGTGCCATCCTAACCACTTTTCCTGCATACACGTTCTTGTTTTAAGAAGTTGTAAATGAAAGAGGAGAGGATTAAAGAGTCCCTTTCTCTTAACTTTAACCAGTGGATCAGATGCGTCATGCTGAAATGTGCACGACAAGCTAAGTTTTGAAAGCAAACACTAAGCTGTAGCGTCCATTGATGAAAAGAGGGGCTCACATCTCCTGTCCCACGTAATCCACTTCAACTCCAAGCCGCGATTTCTAGTTCCACATCCGCATTGGCGCTCTATGCTGACGCTACTTTCTTCTCATTGTCGGCGATCCTCAACCCTTGCATCCATCCAGCCGCAGACCGTCCAACAGCACCGATCTCTCTGCTGAACAAAGCGGGGCTGTGTAAAATGCTGGCCACTACAGGCGAAAACACAATGGCCACGGGGCTGTTCAGCAACGACAGTCAAATAGCGCCGACATTCCTCCCAATCAAAATCCGTGCTGGTACACGTGTGCTGCCGAGAAGGCGCAACCACCAAGCACAGATTCCTCTGCTTTGACGAATGTCGCGGCAAAAAATGCTGAAAACAATCTATATCAGGTCCGCGCGATGTAACGACACCATGTGATAAAACAAAAGACAAATGCAACAAAAAATGCAAGGCTCTTGAAGAGCACTTGCCGACAACTACCTACTCGAGCGCCATCTTGGGGGGGGGGGGGTGGCGACATTTATTTCTTTATTTATATAAACGCTGACACCGCCCCTTGGGTTTGAGATAGTCTTTCATTCATCCCTTGAAAGAAATGGTCGCACCACTCATAAAACTTTGGGGCATATTGAACCAAGTGTAGAAATACCAAAAACGGCACTGAGGAAGAATTACAAGAAAATGAAATCCAGAAAAGTGGTTAAGATTTAATAAGCAGGTCTCCATTGTGAGACAAATAAAGGTTTTCTTATCTTGCTCATATCGCCAATATTAAATGATCTACTATAGTTCCAACATCTCCGATCGTAAAGACCAATTGGAGATGGTCTAAAGTTTACAAGATGCTTTGATGCCCTTTAGACTCTAAAGGCATTAAAGCATCTTTTGCAGGGGTGTAGCGGGCGGGGGTACGCCGTCCACACACTTCTTCCGACGCCACATTCAATTTTTATTTCGGTTTTAGCCCTAATGCGAGTTATGCTTAATAACGTTGGCCTGTGATTATTTTGGAGTAGTAAAACAGTGAGTTTAACGTTAGTTCGCCTGGTGTTGTAGCCCATGATTGATGTTCTCTATGTATATATAGAACATCCCAGAATCGCGTACACCCACTTAAAAAATCTCCACTACACCACTGATCTTTTGCACATGCACAGTTACAGTATGCAGGCCAAAAGTCATTTAGTTTTGTTCCCTGAAATACTTTGAACTGGTATAAATTTCGGTGGCACCAAAGGTTCTGTTGTTCTTGTGTGACGTTGGCATACTACTCGATTGCGAAGGAAAAAGGAATTGCCAAACTGCATTAAGGTTGACATATATGAAAAGTGAGCGGTCCAGATGATAGTGCATACTGGGGATGCTTTATCTTTTTTCCCAAGTTGAAGGTAGGAAAGGGGTGAAGCAGACAACCACTCAGTGACGATCAATCAAGGAATTGGATCAATAAGCAGTATCTATTGGAATCAGAATTGCTAAATTCTTTATTACTCTCACTACTCACAGGAGAAATACACGTTACTGGTGGACTTGTTTACAACAATGTGCTGCTGCTCCTGCCAGTCTTGACCCAAGTCTACTTAATTTGTTTCACAAATTGTAGTGATTATACATGTCAAGTTGTGCAGTTTTCCCCATTTAGTAAAATGTAGTTGGTGTACTAAAATAGCAAGGTTGTTTGACTAGTGCACACAAATATCACACAGCATTGGAATAACACTGGAAAATTACTGGTATGACACTCTAGTACTACTCATTTGATGATTTTTCTTGAGACGAAAAATTGGTACTAGTACATTGACCGTAAAGGGATATTTCACGTTTGAAGCAGTGAAAAGTTTTTTTTATCTTTGGCTAATTTGGTAACATCCATGTACATTATATTTAAGTACTTTAAAAAATAATATAGCTGGCCGCCACGTTCATTAAACATGCCCCTAGATGTGTCAATTTTGGACTAGATTGCACAACGTTAAACACACACAGCTACGCCTGAATGGAATGAAACATTAACCCTGAAAGAATGAAGCATATCGTTTCAAGTCAATACTATGAAATAAGTCTACCAAGTGAGATTCCACTTTTGATGTAAAAGATGAAACGCCGGATGGTCTTTTGATGGTACAAAATCCACTTGGGAGGAGGAGTGAATCAGATGGTGCTCGCTCACAGCACACGCAAAGACAATTTGGGAATAATTTATACCGTATGTCCTCCTACCTTGCACGCATGATGAACGCAGTGCTACTTTGGTTCGGTGGCTTAATTGATGACCACGTACTCTCCTCGCATTGTGAACGTAACGACGAGCAAGCCGCCGCCCACACTGTTGTTGGTGGATGTTTTAGAGGATTCACAGATTCTCCCATGGGCAATTAAGCTCTTCTTCCACCTCTTGCTTGTTAAAACTCTGCACGGCGTTGGTTTTTAATGTCCCCTGCTCGGCTTTTACCATCTCGGACTGTAAATGACCCCTCTTTAAAGGTTCATAGCACACATGCGCGTGTGCCTCCCTGTCCTTGAGCACACTTGGGACTCGACAAAACTTTTTTTGTAAACTCCTTGTTCACCGTTTCTGGTCGACCTCTTGCACATTTTTGCTGTGCATTATGGCATTGTTTTTCTTTGTATTCTCCTCATTGTCCATTGTTTCCATCAGTGGTCAAAGAGTAAATAAAGTCTCGATGGACCCAACATGAATGTGCCTGTGTGTTGACATTCTAGCCGTAAAAGTGGAACATGTCAATCGAGGTGTGTTTTCCAGGTCTTATATTTTTCCAAACTGAATATTCCTACCAATCCTGCCACACATTTAAAATTAATGAAGCCTTCTTTCAAGCTGGTAAGCAAATGTATGCGCAAAGGCTTTTCCGCAGTGGCGGTGGAGGTCTGACAAACCACATGAGCCTGCCTTGTTGATGAGATTAAAGGCGTCATCTAGCAAAGGCTTCATTGCCTTTCGTGTTAGTCTTTACAGATGTGAATGGTCGGACCAGCTGGCATCTTTTTAGGAGACGGGGAGGACGGTACGCACGGGTTTAATGCCCCAAAAAAGGAAGAAGAGACTTGGAAACTTTTTAAAGATTTTAGTTGGGTTGTAATTGGTGTTAGACTTGACGGTGCTCACGTCTTTTCTGGATGGAAAGAATGTTTGAATGAATCTTTCTTTCTGGTGCTTTCCCACCGGTTTTATGACGCAGCCTCTTTTGTCAACCAGAACAGGTTATGACAGTCAATGCCCCACCTAGACTTTTGTTTGTTTTTTTTCCATCTCGTCTCTTTCAATAATTGTGTTTTGACAGCTTTGCTTGCTCAACAGGGAGCCAGGATGGACTCCAGGTCTCTCCGTCTTCCCTTTTGCCTGTCCACTTCTAGCCCCAGGGCGTCCGCATCCTCGATTTCATCATCCTCCTCGACGTCAGTTGGCTCCAGCAGGTTATACAGCCGGGAGACTCTGCCTCAACATGACCGCTTTCCGAGGGCATCATCCACTTACAAAGTAGACGTCGACCAAAAGGTACCCTTGGTTTTCATGTGACGTTTCAGCATAACCCTAAAATGGACAAGATCCTTTCATGGTGAACTTGGCACAAGTCTCTTAACTTTGTAATGTACAACATGTGATTTCCAACAAGGAGTCGAACGGCAAAATTCACAATAATAGAGGGATGCATTGCTGTAGGCTTTAGCTGATTCATCTTGTTTTCCAAGTCCACCAACTAGTTCAGACTTGGAGACTGTTAATCAACTTTTTTGTCTGTTTCTTAACAGCGTGAATCCACTAATTGGTAATTGGTATTAGCCATCTTTAGTTGGTAGTGTTCATAACTTCATTATATTGAGGAGGATTTTGGAAACTAACCTGTCACTTTGAATATTCGATGTTTGACACAGGTCGGCATGGTTATTTGAAGTCAAAGGTTACCAGGAACATATGAGACTTGTCACGAAAAATGACAGATGAACTTAATTTGACCTCTGAACTTTAAATGGAAAAAACAATCTACCAAGATTTGACTCAACCATTTGCAGGGCTAACCAGTTGACCTCTGCCTTTTAGTTGTCTCTTTAAAAAAAGTGTTTGAATCAATGGCAAAGTATTCTCAAACACTTGTTAGGGTGAACTATGAACATCAGATTAAAAGGATGGTTTCAAAATCAATGGTAATTGAATTGGGAAATGTAGGGGTCAATTCATGGATCAAACGTGTATATTCGCAGTCCAGCTCCATCCCAAAGGCAATTGGAACATGCTTAAGTCGGCTTTCCAATCACATTCTGAAAGAGATTGCGCTGTCAAACTGCATTAGTACTCGCAGTCATTTGAGATGGGTTCAATGTTCTCTCCTTGCGTTGCGGAGGAGTCAGAACAGTGTGGCTGTGCGTGCATGTCAATCGAGCAACAGTAGACTCATCGGGGGTCTTTTTATAGAACATTCTAGATTCCTTGCCAGCTGACGCGCACATTTGAGCACAGCTATTGGTCAAGACTCTTCTCACAAGATAGTGTTACAGATAGTTTGAGTGCTCTGTATGTTGTGTTCTTTCCAGAAGACTCCAGGCCTGGTGCAAATGCTCAATAACAAGCTTGTTCAGATCTCATTCAGAACGAATTTTATTTGAGATGCGATGCTGGTGTTCTCAGAATTTTCAGCCAGTTTTATTATCAGGGAAAATGAACACTAAATATAGAACAGAATTGAAAATTGTTTTACTGTACTTTTCAGAGGTGCAGCGATGAATCGATTATCAGGTTAATCAATATTTTGGAGAATCGAATTGTTTAAGATAAGATATCATTTATTTGTCCCACACTGGGGAAATTTACAGCCTCCAGCAGCAAGAATGTAGGTAGAAAGAAGACAGGAAAAAAAAAACAAACACCGTTCAATTAAGTGCAATATAAACACAAAATGGATAAATCGCAGTGCTATTTACAATTGTCTTTCACATCATTTAATTATTATTATTATTATTATTGTTGTTGTTATTTTTATTCAGCAGCCTGACAGCCGGTATCAAATTGTCTAAATGCTCGGAGTTTCAGTTTCTCAACAGTATGTGTCCAGTAGTTTAACTAAAATATTCTATTTGATAGAGGTCTCACCTGCTGAGTTCGTCCAGAGACTACAACAGCGCTGACTTCCGTAGTAGCGGCAGTAGCAGCAGGAAGTTTCTCACATCTTCCACCCGCTCTTATGACCATCCATGGGCAGAATCCTCAGTCAGCAGCAGGACTAAAGTGGTACTGAAGCACCAACAAGTTCTTGTGTTTGGAGGACAGGTCACAAACTTGTGTCTCTTTTCCATTGTACCATACCGGTCCCACCCAAAACAGCCTGTGGGGTCACTTTTCCATTAGATATTTTCTAGGCCAGGTGCCTACATTGGCACTATTTTTTTCAAAATCTCTTCAGTCTTCATTCTGGAACGCAGGTCGATAGGAGCCGTGACGTCACTGTCATTTGGTTTTCTGTCAGATGTAGCCGTTTCCTTAAGCGATGTGGCAAGGAACTCCACTGCACACTCCCACTTCCTGGTTTTAAATGAGCCAGACACAGCTACCCGCTAGCTGCCGCCAAGTCATAAAAATTCAGTATATCCAGTACACATTTTTTTATATACGTTTACCACTAGATTTACAATTTCATATATACCTGTGGCTGAATTTGTGAACCTTGTGGTAAAAAGCACCATCTTTCATTATATGCACGCGTTCCCGAATAGTCCCACCACATCTTCTACTATGTCAGCCAAGGAACATGCAGGTTGCTGGAGAAAGTAGTAATAGTCTCCAATCATAGCCGGGGGCGAGGCTGGGGCAGAGTGACTACCCGAAGAGGTCAAGCTGGTTTCTGTAGAGATTGTCAAAAACATCTGAAACTTTTTTTTTTAATGCATATTCCTGTTTTTACAGACTGACATGGAGAGTAGGTTTGGCCGTCCCAGTCTGTTGACCAGTACTGATGATGGAGACAATAAGCAAGCCAAACTGACTAACAGCAACAGAGGACTGTACTCAAAAACTTCCAGCACCTCACTTACAGGATCCACCTACTCGAGTAGTGGGTTTAGCACTACCAAAGGTACCTAAATACTCAGCAGCGCTTTTTAAAATGACAAATTTCAACACTATTCACCAAGTGGTTGTTCCACATTTTAACCCAGAATACCATTGTCCATACCATGTCCACTCAATGGAGTTATTTTTGGCCTACACTGCACCTCATTGTGTCCTCTCCTCTCCTTGCAGGTATTAAAGAGAAACACAGCAACAGCGATATGTCATGGAGCTCAAGCCATTTTCTGTCACGGTCTTCAGCTTCCTGCTCAAAGACCCCATTGTCAAGCAGAGAGGCAGAGACGCCCAATGAGCCGGGACTGTCGGGGCTGCGTGATCGAAGGACGAGAATCCAGGAACTGACGTCTTCATTGTGTAGGTCCTTTTTGTGAATCCTCAACAGGACTAGTTTGTAGTTTGCCCAGGTCATTTGGGCGCTCTTAGCAAAATAATGCCAATGGGCCCCTTATTTTTGCCGCACCATTTAGTTAGTGTGCTGTGCAACCCAAACATACTCATATTTCAAAGAAATGGTCAGAAGTTGGTTGAATTGTGAATTAGCTTCCCCCCCCCCTCCATTTGCTTGTAATCAATTAGCAAAACTTGCATAAAGTAAGTTGTTTTAAAGTAAAATAAAGCAAACTGTAATAAAATACAATCTAGATTATAAGCTATGTAAGAATGGAATGTAAATAAAACTATTTCATTCTCACAATGAACTGTATAGGCACAACCACTAGTACAACTGTGCAAAAATGTAAATAGAGTTAAATATCACAACATACAGTAAATAAGGTGTGTGTGTGTGTGTGTGTATATATGTATATATATATATATACTGTAAAGCTTTTGTGCTGAAGAATTTGACACTTTTGGTGCATAGGGACTGAAAAAAAGTCTTGTTGAACCATGACTAAACATACCGCAAAAAGCTTCTTTCAAGTATAAAGTGCAATAAATGAATGTAAACATTCATTTAACAGTTGTAAACAGTTGAATATTAAGATATTTATAATGAACCAAGAAATGTGTTGATATAAGACTCCAATACTTAAAGCGATGGCCGATTTTGTACTGATTATCTTCAGATTGTTCAGTTCAGGTTTTCTCAATGGTGTCGTCCTTTCTTTCCCAGAACCAAAGTAACTTATGACATCATTATAAATGATCTCTTTTCCTATCTTGTCTGATTATCTACGCTGCAATTAAATATGTCAATATTTCGTGTTGTTGTTCTCAGCGGATGGGGTGCGGTTGCCAAGAGATACCCCCCTCCCACTTTGGTTTTTACTCAATTTGCTTGGTCCAGGGGACTGTGGGCATGCAGTTATTTATAATGGCGAGTAATGCTGATAAAAACAAACATGCGTCTCGTTCCCGTTTACAATTATTGTTTTGCGTGGGGAGTGAATACGCCATGAGATGACGCCCGATGACAGCGTCTCTCTTCCACAAGACACTCGGCTGACTGTCAGCCCAATTAGGTTTTTGTGGATCTTTAATTAGCAACTGAGCATGATTTTGGCATGTCATTGTAAAGATATTGGTGGCACCAGTTTGTGATGGCAATAGTTGGGGCCAGTAGATGAGTCAAAACAGCTGCCCCGCCACCACTTCAAAATGCAACCAAATGCATTGATGTATTCTTTGGTACACTAAGGTTTGTTTTGAAGTTTGCCTTCTCACAGCATGTCACCGTCATGCATCATAGTCCCGATGGCACACAACCTCTGTCTTTTCTGTTTTCCATTGAAAATGTCATTAATATTCAGATTGGGGGCACTTTAGTCAGGGGAGTCCTACGGAGCTTATTAGTCTGCTTTATAGAATGAGCCTTCTCTGCTTGTTTGTTTGGCTGTTGATACAAGTGCTCTCTTCTTCGCTGCCCTCAGATCAGACAGACCGCCTGACATCCACTTATGCCCAAGGAGCTCGACCCAAAGACTCTGCCTACTTATCTTGCTCTTTCACTGCTGAGCGAAAAAGCTCCCCTGGCGGTCAGGCGGCCTCCACCCATCGCTCCTCTACGCCACGTGACTACAACAACCGACCCTCGGCGCGGTTTTTGAACGCCTCATCCAGCTCTGCCTCATTTCAGGAACAGCCTTCATCCCGCCGACCGAAAGCCCAGCTCTCTCAGAGACCTACCCATGAAGATGGCGACTCTCAATGGCGTACCTCCACGCGGCACCTCTTATCCCGCCTCTTCGCATCTCACTCCAGCCAAGACTCCCCCTCCTCCAGTAGCTCATCCAGTGTTCGTTCGTTTGATGATGACAGCCTGTCTTTGGACAGCGACGAGGGTACCAGGATATCTGGGGATGCGGAGATAGCCTCTCATAGTTGGCAGCCGAATGCCGCCGGAACCAGGCAGCGCAGAGTGGACCTCTCCCCGATTTTAGAGGATAAAGACTGTGGAGTAGCTGGAGCCAGGGTGACTTTGCCCAGAGAGCCTGAAGTAGGGAGCAGACAGGCGGCCAGTAGCGGAAACTCCTGGCTTTCTTCTTCCCTGCGGAGCCACTGCCCTTCTCTCCTCCCTCGTTTTCGTAGACGCACACAGGACGAGAGTGGGCACTCAACTGCCGGCCAAAGCCGTCCTCAACACTTGCTGAGAAGATTGGACGACCTGGAACGGAGAGTGCCTCAGAATGACGAAGAGGACGATGATGAAGAGGAACAAGGGGCGGTGGCTTCGAATCGCTATGGGGCTGCCCGTCCTCGCAGGCAAGAGGAAGACAAGTTACCCCAAATGGAGGAAACTTTAGTGGGCTTGGCACTGGGTCGGAGGGGAGCTCCACTCCAAAACAGAAACGGGGCCACCGCACCACAAGATGGTGCTGAGAGGATGCTGGATGCTGCAGCGAGCAAACAAGAGAAGCTCCGCATTATTAAGGAGAGGTAATTGACTGTAGAATGATTTTTGTATGTGTGTGTGTGTGTGTGTGTGTAAGGAGGGGGGGCGACAGCTTGTTTGGAGTGCCTCGCTGCTAATGTGCACTGTGTATGGACAGCAGTTTGAGTCAATATACTTAATATAGCCATCACATGGTTCATATCTACCATTGTTGAAGTGTGTTTTTCTGTGGACGGTACCCCAAGACTGAGAACTGAATGTCGGAGGCAACTTTTAGAATTTAATTGTTCTTGGCCTCATGTCATTATCGCTAATCTTTCAGTTTTTACAGCCGACAAGCAATAAATGAGCGCTCACATGAAACGGGAAACTCTGCAAACAATTACGAGTGTGGCATGAATGAAAAGGACATCCATCATACTAGCAGTCATGTTTTTGGCCATGCAATAAACGCTCAAACTGTTCACAGTTTTGATCTCACTAGGAAGACAATTTAGTGCAATGGTAAAATAACAAGTTGATTTAAGGTAATTCTCGATGAAAAAAAAAGTTTCAGTGCTTGTTTGCTTTAAACAGGAAAAAATGAAGCAAGGACACAAAACAAAATACATTTTGAATGATGTCATTTGCGAAGTCTTTAACCCTTTTAGGGACAGCGGTTACCACAGTGGATAGCTTGTTATTGGGTTACAGGATGCCTGAAAAGGTTAAGCGAAGGAGAAGGAAGAATATATTCAAAATTGCATTTCTGTGAAAAATTATGTTTTGCTATATGTATATACTGTATATATTTGCCATTATCGCCCAACCCTTGAAAGAATTCATCCACGCCCAACGTTTGTTCATAGTGTGTCGTCACAATAGAATAGAGGCTTGCAATGACGCCCTTGTTCTCTGCTAGACTGATGCTGGAAGATTCCGACGAGGATGAAGGAGACCTGTGCCGAATTTGCCATATGCGAGAGGAGTCTGCGTCCAACCCATTGATTCAACCATGCCGATGCACAGGAAGTCTGCAGTACGTCCACGAGGATTGCATCAAGAGGTGGCTCTGCTCCAAAATTGGGTCAGGTGTGTCACGTTAATTCGTAGTGTCGTTCAGGAAGATGATTTCTTTTTCCGTCCTCACCCCCTCCCGCCCCCATCCAATTACTGTTCTTTCAGCACTGGTGGGAAATAACAAAAGTATGAGTACTTGGTCAGTTTCTCCAACATACGCTGGGAACATTAGGGGTCATTTTTAGCAACAATGTCTGGGGTCCTGAAATGGCTAGGCCATATTTTCCATAAATTATCTCTAAGTTTTCAAGTTTGTAGCCCTCTCCACTTTTCATCAGGCATAACTTGGAGCGCCTCTCCCTCCCATCGTTGTTTTGCCTTAATGGGCTAATTTGGAGCCATTGATACAAATATTTTATATTGTAACTTTGGAAGTACTTTTTGTCCCCTTGTCATGTTTTTATTTAAAAACCTATATTAATGGTTATTTCATTACTTTTTCTTTGAGATGTAAAAACAATGATCGCACTTGAAAATACAAAAAAAAAAAACAACCTTTGTGACTCTCTTCCAAATGTCAATGGTTTTAGTTCACCCAGCCAGCTCTCCACTGGAGTATCGACAAACGGCAGTGTTTGCCGTGACGCGTTGACTTTTCATTGCTCAAGAAGCATCTTGCATGAACATCATTTGGCATCCATGAAATCAATGGTTTTAATTCATTCATCTTCCGAACCGCTTGATCCTCACTAGGGTCGCGGGGGATGCTGGAGCCTATCCCAGCTGTCTCTGGGCAGTAGGCGGGGGACACCCTGAATCGATTGCCAGCCAATCACGGGGCACACGGAGACGAACCATCCACGCTCACACTCACACCTAGGGACAATTTAGAGTGGAGTCAATCAGACTGCCATGCATGTTTTTGGAATGTGGGAGGAAACCGGAGCACCTGGAGAAAACCCACGCAGGCCGGGGGAGAACATGCAAACTCTACACAGGGAGGCCGGAGCGGGAATCGAACCCGGTACCTCTGCACTGTGAAGCCGACGTGCTCACCACTGGTCTGCCGGCCCGCCATGGTTTTAATTGTTTCCCAGAAATAACATTTCAGATTAGGTAGATAAAGTCTGACTTCTCCCTTCACTCTTTGAAGTGTTTTATATTTAATCTGAGGGAGCTTCCCCTGCTTTATGAATTTTAAAATAATTTGGTCCATTTCTTCAAATGTTGACTTGAGATATTCCAATAGGCAACATTTGGAATAGATACTGTATTCAAAACCCTTGCAGGACATTCATATGTATAGACTGAAAGTGGCCAAGGATTGAGAGAGGCAATCCTGAACAGCGATCGGCGTCACTGTTTATAATATGAAATATTCTGCCATAATTTGCATCATACAAATTCTGTAATGAGAGGGTTTCATGACTTCTTTTGGCCAAGAAAAAGCCACTTTATGGTTTTGGATCCCAAAACGTCCATTGCCTCTGTTTTATTAACATTAATCTGATAGCCAGAATAATACCCAAATAATATCGTCTCCTGGAATGTGGTGCTTGCTGAATGGCCTTCATTGCCATTCAAGCGACATTCATCCATTTTGCAGAGCATCATGTGTTGGCTAACGCGTGTTGTCTGTCATCAGTGTTTAGTATTGCCACGGCGGACATGTTTCCTACTCCACTTGCGAGTTATGTCAAGCTGGTTAAGTGATATCGGTGTTGTCATATTGGAGTATTTTTCCGATGTACTCACTTGAGTACAGTGTGTGACCACTTTTGCCAATTCTGTGTTTTAAGGCACCAACCTGGAAGCCATCACCAAGTGTGAACTCTGCAAGGAGAAGTTGCGCTTGAACATCGACAACTTTGATTTCCAGCAGCTGTACAGGACACATGCGCAGGTAAGCATTTGCCCCTTCTCCTGAGTGTCGGCGTAAACGCTCTCGGGAACGTAAGTGCACAGTGTGCTGAGACGTGTCAACTCGCTCCACAGTTTAAATACGACGACTTCATCAGCAGTGGTCTCTATCTGGTGGTCCTGTTGCATTTTTTTGAACAGAGGTTTGCTGATGTCCTGGGAGCAATCTATGCAGCTGGGGTGAGTCCTCGTGCACACGCACACATTCAAAGTCTTGGGCTCTTTCTAGCCAAGGCAAAGCATTTGATGATTAGGGTTATTCTTACCAGTGTTCATTTATGGTAAGGGCCACATTTATCAGGTGAATAGAATCATTGCCTTTGTCTTTTTGAAGTGTTTTTCAGAAAACAAGGAAGGGAGGGGAAAAACACTTCAACGAACAGTATTTACCTCAGTTCAACCTTTGCCATAATCTGGAGGCCTGTATTTACTTACGTTTTTAAGTTTGAACAAGAGACGCTGGTGCTATTCGGATTTCGGCATGTGTTCTAATTAATAGCTATTCAGAAAGAAATCCACTTGTTGCTGTACCTAACCCTAGATTCATAAATATTGTTCAATGTATTACCATATCAAAAAAAATGGGGCAGGTTTGGTATCTGCGCAAAAAAATTAGAAAGATTTACTTGCATCTCTGATTAAAAAGATTTAGTGCAAATTTGTTGACCAGTGTCCCTCACACGCCTATAAATTCATGTTGCAACACGTGTAAACGTATTAAAACACACTTTAATTATATTCTTTAGCTTAGTGCCTATTCTCGTCAAGAAGTGAGACACTATCGTGTAACAACACTTGTAGGAGATGAAGACGCTTTTTGGAGGCAGCGTGTGCTTGCCCTCCATAGTTGAAGTTGACTGTAAAATGTCAAAAGAAAATTCAATGTCTAATGAAACACCAATACGTATGATTTCCTTTTATGAAAGTCGGTTAGCTTAATGCTAACGTAATACAAAACGCCATGTATGGAATAACGCTAGCATTGGTGTTAACGTTTAAGAGGACGGCCCCATAATAAATTGAAACTGTCAATGACGCCCACGCTGCGCGTCCTGCAGTCGGTTTGGAGCTAGGTGTGCAGGAGGTGCGAACACGCTCTGAGCAGCAACGCATACAACAAGAGGATTAGACATTTTGTAGATGCAGTATCAACACCAACAACATGCTACAGATGAGGCGAACAGAAACGAGCTGAGAATGTAATTTTAAAATAGTTTTCATTGTCCCTCAAAATCATTTGACTTGATAGCATCACACAAAAGTGTACATCCAATGACTATTGGTCACAGGCATATATGCGTATGCTCTGGGAAAATGATGACTGCCTTTTCTTACTCTTAATTACACCTCGTTTCCCAGCAGCGAAGGCACACAATTCCCAATTTGGACTTGCCTGTGTACTAAAAAACTGAAAAACGATAGCTTAAAATTCTGCAATGTAATGGGACTTCACTGTATTGTGCAGTTGACTGCTCTCTAGTGTGTGAATCACAAGCAGCAGAGTGAAACTTGGAAGCATTTGACTGTTTATAGCAATGTTAGTTTTGAAAAGAGCCAATTGTTCCCTCTTCCCATCCAGTCATTTAACCTGGTGAGAATTCTTCCAGAACACATGGACAACCTTGAAAGTATGTCACTTACTCTTCCCTCATGTGTTACAAAAGGCGTACGTATGGAAACCCCTCTGAGCCTTTATTCCAACCCCTTTATGCACCTGAAAGCCAGTATCACACTGGGGGACGAATGTTTGCAAAGGTAGCGACGGCGTGTTTGCATCAGGGTTCATAAAGGACAAGTTGAACAACTGGCAAACGTTTGCGACCTTGAACAAGGAGATGCAACATCCGCTACCTTTGCAAACGTTCGCCCTTCAGTAGGATGCAGGCTTTTGGTCTATGTGCTAGCAGGTCCCAAAGTGGCACTTGTTGTGGAAGGAAAAAAAAAATGTTACATGTATTCTGCCAGTGCAATGCGTTGTCTTGGTCATGAGGGCAACTCATTGACCTTTTTTGCTGGATATGGAAAAAATGCTCAAAGGGCTTTCAACGTTTTCGTGCGCGCAAATGCTCGGTTCATTGACTTCGGTTTGTCATTGCTGCAGATCCTCCCGAGGAGAGAAACTACAGGGACCAAGATGGCCGACCTTATATAGACTTCTCCGATCTGGACGAGGAATACTGATAATCATCAGCTTGCGGCTCACGGAAAGGTTTTGGAGCATTTCTTTGATATCCTTGACATTGTCGCTGTCGGGCGGAATCCTCGCATTTCCAAAATCACTATTTGGGAAATTAAAAAAACAAAACTAAGCACTGTACATTGTTGAAATCAGTATTACACCTCGTACCTACTGACGCGCATGACACACCACCGTCCTCAAATTCTCGTCAACCACTAAGCTAATACGCTAAAAAAAAACAAAAATGAATTTACTTTTTACTATTTTCTGACCAGGAAAAAAAGCCTTCAGTACTTCACAACAATAAATGACTGTTATGTCACATTCTCAAACATGTTTAAAAGGTAATGGACATCAGTGAGGCACGTTGAAAAGTCGCTTAATTATCTGCAGACTTTTATGACGGTGTGTCGCTGACCAGTTTTTTGTGCGCAGAAGCGTGACGGCCATCCGTTTCTAACAAAACGGGCTTCCTCAAATGTATGTAGCATAACTACAGTCACTCATTACCTTAAAATAAACGAATGGAATTTCAGTCTTGAGGCGACATAATGTGGCACGGCTCCTGTTGAGTGAAGTTAGTTTTCCCTTCTCACACTTGGTGTCCCAGAACATGAATAGATTAGCTCTAAATTTACTTGGGTGTAATTGCAACTCAATGTGCAGAAAGCCAAAATAGGATCCAATTTGTGGAAAAATAAGAACTTGACCATATTTGAAAATACGAGATTTGCGCCCGACAACCACGAAAAATACTATGCTCTTTTTTTCAAGAGTGGGACATTTACATGTTACCAGTGAGGGGAAAATTATGCACTAGTTGATATCTGCTCACTACGGATGACATTTAAAAAATTGAACTACTTCACGTCTAGCGCTTTGGTAGTTGTACTACTAGTGCATAGACCTCGACTAGTGCAGTTTTGCCTCATTCAGGTGGTTGTCCTATGAGTGTGCAGAAATTTAATCCAGTAATGAAAAAAATGTAACTAGTAAGACACAAACGTTCTACTAGTGCACCAAATTGTCTCACTTGTGAAGACGAATGTCCTTGTACATAGCATTAAAGGTTGGATAGCAAGGATAAGCATTAAATACTTTGTTTTGGCTTTGATTGCCTACTCTGCAATTGGCCTTTTTATTTCCACATATGCAAATTTCAACTGAATTGGTGTGAAATCTGTTGCTTAAGCACATTGTTTTGTTTGTATGAGAGTGCACTTTATTCAGTATAGTTCAATACAAATGCAACCGCAAGTGCTTTAATGTTAGTTTTTTTTTGTTTATTAAATTTTTTTGGGCGGGGGGCTTTTTGTCGTGCAAGGGTGTCCAGCTATCATTGTATTCACGTCAGTGTTCAAAGGATACGTTTTAAAGATAAACTGAATTTGACTTGTTCAATTATTGAAATAAATTTTGAAAAGCTACCTTGCTCCGTCTTGAAGTGTGTTAAACTAGAGATCTCTACTAAACTGTTCCGAAAAACACCATTGCCGACTCACAATCTGTATAGTCAGTCTCCCTTCCAAGCACATTAAGAGCACTGAGAAACCCACTCGTCACAGGGTCTGCAGGATGGTTTTCTGGAGGTGAAGCTCCAATCTGGTTGGCGAAAAGACCTGCGATTTCAATGGGATGTGTGTGGTCGCCGACTGCACTCGGGCCGGGTCCCGAAGTTCTTGGACAAAATATGCGCGGGGGAAAGCATCGAAGCTGAAATCTGATCGGCCGAAAAAAATAAAAAAACACCTGTGCGGCTAAGACATACACAATGAAATCAAGACAAAAGACTGTTGGAAATACATTGTCTGCTTCAAGTTGTAAATGTAGGCGTTTATGGTAGTGTGTGGGTGTGTGTATGATAATATATATAATGTACATACTAGGGATAATGTACATAGTAGGGATGTGAATCTCAGCACTGAGGACGATTCGATACACATCTCGATGCACTACCAGCGATGCGATACTTGGATACATGGAATTTTCTGGCGATACGTTTCACCATCTTCACGATGTGATATGACGCGATGCACATTACTTCAAATCAATGCGATACATTTTAATGCCATTTGTTGTGATATTGTGTAATTAAACATGATGTAAATAGGCAAAGAAAAAAAACGCCTTACTATACATGGTCATTTTTTTTTTCCCGGTTAAAATTTTCGTCCAAAAATGCCTTACTATACACGCTTACTATACTAAAACGCTTTACTATACATGGTCGTTTTTTTTTTTGTCCAAAAACGCCTTACTACATCAGGGGTGCCCAAACCTTTTGGATCGAAGATCTACTTTTTGATCAACTAACCTCACAGGATCTACCCTTACCGGCGCGTGCACACACACACACACACACACAAATTTAAGATTTACCTGCTTTATTTTATTTTTTAAATATTTTTTTGTGTAAATGAGACTGATTAGTGTGCAGTGTATATTAAAACAAAAAATATATTGCTAACATGTACAAAGACACAAATGGTTGTTTGTTTTTTTTTCTTCTCGACACTCCTCGGATCTACTTGGGACTAAGGGTGTGGAAAATAATCGATACATCGATGCGCACGTGCGCGATCCGAGTGCATCGGCTCATTCACTGGGTACGACGCGATTGACGGGTGAAATCGCGATTCATCACGATGCATTGATGGGTATCGGTGAAATCGCGATTCATCACGATGCATTGATGGGTATCGGTAAAATCCGATTCAAGCGCCGTTTATTCATGTTAAACTTCACGTATCTGCCCTTTCCTAGGCGCAATGAATGCACCATCATTGCTTTCCGTTTTGTGTTGAATACGGACGGTAGCCTTGCGTCACATACAGTCCAGTACACAACTAGCGAAACATGGAAGTTAGCGCAAGGGGAAGCGAGGAAACTACTATATTTAATGCAGCCGCAACATTCAAATCTTATGTTTGGAAATACTACGGCTTCGAAAAGAAAGGCGGAAAGCTTGATAAAGCCTCCGTAATTTGCACGGAATGTCGCACTAAGAAGCCATACAACGGAAGCACCACAAATATGCAGACCCACTTAAAACGATGGCACCAGATCACCGACAAGTTTCCCTCCCGCTCCCCCGCTTCCACGCCCAGTTCCTCGTCGGACACCGGAGAAACTCTTGGTAAACCAGGTCAGGATCAGAAAAAAATTGCCTCTTATTTTGGGAGTCCCTTTGCAACTCACTGTGACCGCGCAATGGCTAGAACTAAGGCCACTGCTTATTTCATATGCGAAGACCTCCAGCCTTAGCGTGGTGGACAACGAGGGTTTCAGACAGCTCGTGCACGTTTTGGAACCCAGGTATAAAATACCAGACAGGTCTGTTCACTTACAAACATATTCCCGATGTGTACAACAAAGTGAGAAGTGAGATTACTGTGTCGCTGAACAGTGCGCAAAGAGTTGCACTTACAGTGGATGGGTGGACATCTTGCGCTAGAGATTCATATACATATATATATTATTATTATATTTCATATAAGACACTCAGTGAGAATAGTCTGTTTGTGTTTACACTATAGCAACAGCTGTGAGTCTCAGGTGCCAAATTGTTTACATTTTCTTTGCACAAAACCCAATTGTGAAAGGGCTTAAATAAGTTGTTTTACAAGTTCTACTCTTTATAAGGAATAAAGTGGTATCCTTTTTGTAATACCATACTGAATTCCATCTTTTTAAAAGCTTTTTTTCTTTGCTTATTTGCATCATGTTTAATTGCACAATATCGCAACAAATTGCATTGTATCGTATCGGATCGCATTGATTTGAACTTAATGTGTATCGCATCGTGACGACGGTGAAACGTATCGCATCGTATCGCCAGAAAATTCCATGTATCGTTTAAGTATCGCATCGCTGGCAGTGCATCGAGATGTGTATCGAATCGTCCTCAGTGCTGAGATTCACATCCCTACTTGGGACCTGTCTTAGATCTACCGATCAGGATCTACCTAATGGGCACCCCTGCTATACATGGTCGTTTTTTTCGGCTAAAAACGCCTTACTATACATGGTCGTTTTTTTTTTCGGCTAAAAATTTGTCCAAAAATGCCTTGCTATACATCCATCCATCCATTATCTACCGCTTATCCGGGGCCGGGTCGCGGGGGCAACAGGGAAGTCTGGGAAGCTCAGACAGGGAAGCTCAGACCTCTCCCTAGCTACTTCTTCCAGCTCTCCCCGGGGGATCCCGAGTCGTTCCCAGGCAAGCTGGGTGACATAGTCTCTCCAGCGTGTCCTCGGGGTCTCCTCTCGGTGGGACATGACCGGAACACCTCACCGGGGAGGCGCTCAGGAGGCATCCGAATCAGATGCCCAAGCCACCTCATCTGGCTCCTCTGGATGTGGAGGAGAAGCGGCTTGACTCTGAGCCCCTCCCGGATGACTGAGCTTCTCACCTTATCTCTGAGGGAGAGCCCGGACACCCTGCGGAGAAAACTCATTTCAGCCGCTTGTATCCGGGATCTCGTTCTTTCGGTCACGACCCATAGCTCGTGACCATAGGTGAGGGTTGGGACGTAGGTCGACCGGTAAATTGAGAGCTTCGCCCTTTGGCTCAGCTCCTTCTTCACCACGACAGACCGATACAACGTCCGCATCACAGCAGACGCTGCACCGATCCGCTTGTCGATCTCTCGCTCCCTCCTGCCCTCACTCGTGAACAAGACCCCAAGATACTTAAACTCCTCCACTTGGGGCAAGATCTCCCCCCCTCCTCGGATCTACTTGGGACCGGTCTTAGATCTACCGGTAGATCAGGATCTACCTAATGGGCACCCCTGCTATACATGGTAGATTTTTTTCATCGAAAAACGCCTTCATGGTCGTTTTTTTTCTGCTAAAAATGACTTACTATACAGGGCCCTTTTTTTTCGGCTAAAAACTTCGTCCAAAAATGCCTTACTATACAATCATACACACCTATATCTATATAGGTGTGAGGTATTTTTTCCTGATTACCTTTAGTATACAGTACAACAAAAACGAAGGAAATGATCTTGCCATTTCAGCACGTTTGGAGGGGACTGTATAATTAATTATGGTGTTCACAATCAAAAGGCTCACACAGTAATAAAACAGACATTTTATTGGAGTGACGCCGTACATTTTTGGGGGGACAAAAACGGTCAGCTTTACAACTTAGAAACCAAACTTTACAGAGTTGAAAACGAAAGGCAAGCTAAAAAAGTCTGACATTCAATAAATGAAGCATCTTTGGTTTGTTTGTAAAACGAATACCACATATTTACAAGGCAAACACATGTACACAATGTCGAACTCCCAAATGTCTTCCACGTGGCGCTGTTAAAGTGCTTCTTGCTCAGTCAAGTGCATCATCGAAAAGTCTGAGCTGCATCGGCAGTAGTTGTGAACACTTGTTTGACTCGCCCTCTTCTGGCCAACTACTGTACTTCCAGTTAATCATGAATATGCGTTAATCGTGGCCCGTTATCGGTTCAAGTAGCAAAAAGCTATTCCAGTGACATAACCACTCCCATTTCTTTTCCCGACACCCAAAAGGCACAGTTAGTGAGAAAGTAATCTTTTTCTTTCCTTCGTTAAAAGGCACACATCTTACAATTTAAAGAATAATTATTATTATTAGAATAATAAATGATCTACTTCTAGGTATTCCTTCAGACACGAGTGCAAATTCACGGGACATTTTAGCAAAAAGGAAAACAAATTCTACAATTCTACTGTGAGTGTTCATCAGTGCAATTGAACCTTCCCAGGCAGACAAATGAGATTTTGTTCATAGGATTGTAAAAAAATTAGGGTAAAACAAACCTCAACCTATAACCAATGTCAAGAACACTCAGAAGTACAGTGAACCCAACAGAAAATCGCAGCTCATTTATACTGCACTCACTGGTTGGGTTTTTAAGCACTTTTTTCCTTTTATGGAGTTGAGTAATGTTGCTGTTTGTACGTGTTGCTGCTTGGTGTGTATCAAGTTGCAATTCTTTGAAGGTATTGATGCTAAATTGTTTGTTTGATTTGTCTTTTTTTTTTGTAGAACCATGCATGCTTGGATTTTAACTTAGCGAACTGCACATGAGTCTTTGTTTCCTTAAAGTGATGATATCCGCTCCTCTCCTGTTTCTGGAAAACAAGAGGCTTGAGAAGGCACTTTACTATCCTTTAAAACATATGTTTTCATCAGTTTAAGTGTGTTTCAACTGCGTGTAAGGGCCGCAACTATTTTCAATTTGTTTTTTCCCTCCAAATGTACATGGTCTCACTGCAGCAATAAACGGGGGTGGCTCACTGTACTTCGCAACTCTAAAATAATCCAAATGAAGACACTGCATTCAAGCAGTCTGATCATATTTAAACTTTTTATATAAGCAGGCGGGAGGAGCTGATAAATAAATAAATTAATCATTAAAAATGGCCGGCGAAAAGGACGGTCAGCGGGTCACATCCAAACTCCCTGAGGCAACCGTTCTGGCAGGCTCATTCACCTTCTGTGATTATACTGGTGGTGTCCGATTGGTCGGTGGTCCTCTTGTAGCGCACAGAGGAGGAGAAGTGGCCTCGCTGCTTCTTGTAGACGATGAAAGCCACAGCAAGTGCGAGAGAAATCAAGATGAGCACGAAGAAGCCCACAGCCACGGGAGAACCGGAAGACTCTGACAACACAAACGTGAACACGACCATGTCATACGGATCAGCGTGTAACTCTACTTAGCAGGCTGGCTAAAGTACTTCCTACATTCTGTACTTAGTGTATATAAGTCACAAGTACTACAATTAGACTGGTTAAAGTACCGAATCAATTCTGGTACTGAAGAAGTGTACAGTATACTGTGATGCATAGTTAAATAAAAAAGTGCAAATGATTTTTTTTACTGTCCATTCGCAAGGGATGAGCATAAGGCCCAGTTGTGGATCCTGGAAAATCTGCCAGTAATTGCCATCACCCTGAAAGTGTTTGTAATTGTCTTATAGATTCCCCCCCTCCCCCATTTAATAAAAAATGGAAAATGTTTATTGGCCTTATGTTCAATCTTATTCAAGAATGCTTTGTGTTTAAAAAAAAAAAGGAGGTGTGGGGGGTTCATGAGAATTATGACGGGGCTCAATTATTCATGAATTAACAACTTCCAGTCAGTACAGAGGCAAAGTACTCGGTCGCTTGAAAAGGAGAGACACTCACCGGCTTTGGTTTGGCAGACGACGCGACTGAGGCTGGCCTGGCAGTTGACGACTCTCCAGCTGCCTCCGTCCTCGGTCGCCATGATGGCGCACGGGGCCTCCTTCCGCTGCGCCGCACTAACCAAGGCACCCGACTTCCAGTTGGAGTAGGACAGAGCCGAACCGTCCTCCCATCCTGTGGGAGAACCTAATCACAAACACTTCCTAGTAAACGTTTGCACAAACACACACTACAGACAAAAAATATTAGAGGGCAATTTCAGCGCGATGACTCATCAAAACACACCTTTTAAGCACATTGTCAATATCAACTTCATAGTTGTCCTACGAGTCGGAAACGACTTTTTGAAAAGTTACTTTAGTCCCTTGTGGATGTAAGCCCACAAGGTTTGTGTGCCGTTTTGTTTAATCACTTGTCTTCAACACGCAGCTCTTTAGTGACATCTAATAGGCTCCTTGGAGCTTTATAAAAAATGTTTGAAAATGGAAAAATATTTTGATAGTAGGCTAATATAGCTCAAATAGATATACAGGCTTATACATGTTGCACCTCCGAAAAAGGAGAGCTGTGGTGTTGGTTTTTAAAAACATACACTTTATTGATGCTTTTAACAGTCTCGACAAACACGTCTGCGTCCGCCTCCGTGCCTTCTCTCTTATCGTTCAACTCGAGAGGCGTTCAAAGACAGCCTCCGAAAAACGGAAATTCATGATCACTTCACCTACACAAAGAAAAGCGAAAATAATGCACCAAAACAAAAACAAAAAAAAAAAGCGAGGAAATCACAAAATAAATTCTATGGGGCGTTTGTGAACACACAACAAAGGAATGAATAACAAACAATTCTGAGATAGTCCAGTCTCCTACATACATACAGCATGTGTTTCCTTCATTGTAAGTTTTATAGAAGGCTTTTATTTTTTGCGCCTCCAGACATACATGTTTTTTGTTTACTTTTTTGTCCTATATGGCCCTTTCAACAGTTTGGGTTGCCGACCCCTGCCCTACACCGATAAAAGCTGTGTGGTATTGTACTGTATTCCCTTTATGTAGCTCTGCCTAGTGGATGCATCACATAAATGCAGCCACTATCATAGCTTCTATTCAGTGAGCCTTATAATGCGGTATGTTCGCTCTACAACTTCGCTCAATTGTTTGACCAGTGAGGGCAGAGAGCGTACATCTACGTAATTGCAATTAAAAAAAACAATGTGTGCTGAGTTGGTTAGTTGACCTTTAGCATTGATGTCAAGGCCGAGCCACACCCGACTGGTGATGAGAGGGTCGTCGCTCACGTACTTGGCCACAAAGTCGTTGTCCTCTTTGCTTTTTATAGCGAGCAGTTGAGCGCCTGTCAAAACAACAACAAACAGGTCAGCAGTTAGAATGAGGTGGCTTGCAAAAGTGGATTATCAGTCTCGGTGAAAAGCACGGACGAACCCATGCTCTGACAGATGCTCTTGGCCCGCTGCATATCGTAGACGCTGTAGTTGTAGAAGCTCATGTCAAAGGCGTAGCAGCGGTCGTCACGCTGCACCCACTTGGATGTGCCGTTGCCCTGAGGACAGCTGTTGACCTGTGCTCTCGCCTGCAGCTTGGCTTCTGGTGCCAGAACACACACGAAACCAGAGTTTGGATGGAGCAAGACAACTTCAAAGAACCGATATGATCAATTGGGGCGGAAAAAAAGACAAAAAAAATTGCTGGAATATTTTTTTAACAGGGATTGAACCCTGTACGAAGTTCACCAGAACAAGACGCCACCAGATGACGTCAAAGCTATTCATATGTGAGACGTGGTTTTGACCTGAGCACAAGAACAGCTAATTGGTGAGGTTTTGAGGAAATAAAACAGGACGGAATCTCCAACTCATAATCAGTTGAATTATAGATATGCTTTAATGTTGGCTATTGAACATGAGAATTTAATCTGCATTTTTCCCTTAACATTTAATGTGTGTCTTTTATTTACTTTGAGCTTTCCCTCCAAATTTTTTTGTTCTTCAATGCATGACAATTTTTTTGATGAATATTTTTGTTTTGTTTTTCTTAAATGAATGAGAATCCAATCGAAAAACCTTGCACATTTTGTTGTGTAAGAATTTAATCTGCATTGTTTTAAATAAATTGAATTGAATACAACTTTGTCATTTTGTGATTTCATTTGCATTTTGCAATTCCATTTGTAATCTTCAATGTTTGATCATTTCTGTAAATATTTACCCTTATTTTTGTTTAGTTTTTTGTCTTCAGAGTAATTTAAATTCAATCTGTTCATATCTAAAAAAAATTTAGACAGTATTTGTTCTTTGATGTATAAAAATGTAGTTTGTTGTTTTCTGCGTATGTTTAAACAATTTTAAAAAAAACATTAAAAACTGCCACTCAACGCTAACGCTCCTCTCCTATCAATTTCTTATTAAAATTCAGATGTTGGAGAACAAAAGAAGAGGAAAAAAACAGACAATCAATGAACAAGTGTGTATTTTCAAACTGGTTTCTTACTCTGGAAAGGGGTGCTGGTGTTTGTGTTGTAGCAAATGGCGCCATCAAGCAGCGTGTAGCAGCTGCTCCTCACCCAGGCACCGGAGGGCATGACAAAGACGCAGCCGCCCACATCTCGCTCGTCTGCGCTGGCGCCCTCCACTGACTCCGAGATGTCCGCTTTGTACTGGTAGCTGGTCCCGTCCGACCACTCGTAGGTCTCACGCCCAGCCTACATGGACGCACACAAGAGGTCATTGAGTTAGCATATGAGGTGAATTCATTTATTGTCCCTGAATTAAAGATACACCGACACTTTTCAATAAAAAGTTAGGGATACTGGGCTAAAATTTCCAGACGGAGGTAAAATGCACTGAAACCTGTACAGACAGACATCATTTGACATTCTCTAAACTTTTGAATGTTCCAACATCTGATGCCTTTCTGTGACTCTTCCAGTGTCTCTGTTGTAAACTCTCAATGATATTGTGACACTCTCAGGTTGTTGGCCAGGTTTCAAAGCAGATTACAATGTCACGAGAAGGGTTGCAATAGAGATGCTGCAAGAGTCACACAAAGGCATGGAAGTGGATGTCGTGCTTTGTCGTGAAATTTCACCCAAAGTTCCAAAAACCTTCACTTTTGGTGATTAGTCTACTATAATTTCCAGGGAATGATACGCCCCCTTATGCAGAGAGATCTGCGCCTCTCTAAAATATTGCCGGCCCGTCATTCGCCAGCGGCCAGTCCGCCATTATTTTTTCGGCAATATGGGACAATGTCATTGCGGTTTATGGCATGTATTTGCAAAGACGCTCAAATCACAGGTGGCAACCATTTTGCCACTTGCTGTCGACTGAAAATGGCATCGCTTACTCGGGGTTCAGGTAAGGACCAATCATGGCTCGGCTTCATAAAACAGGTGAGGTTTAGAAAAGCTCACGTGTATTATTATTTTTTTATTCCACACCGTCCCACAGCCGCTTTCCAAAGAGCAACAATAAGTACAACGGAATTAAAAATCGCATTAAAAAAAAGACCTCTAGTTATACAATATACAATAATGCAGTTGTATTATTGTTGATGTTTCCTGTTATGTGTGCTGTTGTGTTATTGTTTTATGTTTATGTTAAATGTTCTGTAAAGCGCTTTGTTACAGCTGCAGTTGTCCTCAAAACGCTATAAAAATCAGGAGGTATTGTATTGTATGTAGGTACTGGTAAATATCTATTAAATAAAAAACATTTTTATCGACGCATGTACAAAAATTGGGGGGAGTTTTGGATCATTTATTTGGCAACATTGGCATATTAAACACAGGAAATGACAGTTGATTGTATTCGCTCAGAAAATTCTTACCTCCTGGTTGGACAGGCCAATCCAGAGTGGGAATCCGTCCGTTTTTGCGAGGAGTTTCACGTGCGCGCCATACTTGTCGTCATGCACACTGGCCAGGTGGCCTCCACGCTGAGCGCACAATTCCAAAGCCTGGTACCAACTCAGTTCACGTTGCGTCACCACCTCGTAGGTTAAACTGCCGAGGTGTTGATAATCCCTGGTGCACTTGGAGTACTTCTCTTTTGGTTCTTGGGAGAGAATAAACTGGTCAAAAAAATATGTGCCCCCACAGGTCTAAACAAGATATTTTGAGTAATATGTCGTAGGGGTAATAAGAATCAAGCAGATCAGATAAATTCCCCCGTTTTCATCCATCTCAGGACGCAGCCGTTCTGACATTCCACCGTGCTCTGCCGTCGACTGCAACTGATGTCAAAGTGCCATACGGCTTCGGGCTCGCATTGCGAATGTCACAAGGTCAATTGCAATCAACAGCAGAGAGCGGCAGAACGTCATTCTTATTCCTTCAATGGAATATTCACCAGAGCGGCATGTTTAGACTAATGGGGGCAAACAGAACCTATTATTGCAAAGAAATGTTCTGCTTTAAATTCGGCCTTTTTCAAATGAAGCACAAACCATTATCCAGTTTGCAGGTCACGACGGCTCTTTGCTTGAACTCGGAGAACAACATTCGGTTTGTGATGAGAACCCATTTGCCTTGGAGATTGACACCTGCCATAAAGTTGCCGTCGACTTCTGGTCGACCATTTCTCCAGTTGGAATATTGGACAGTTGTTCCATCATACCACTCCAAGTGGTTACCCATCGCTGAAAACATACACATTTGAATCCCGTAATGGCCAATACAGCACAGTAGTACATTTTTAAGATCCCAAAATTAATAAATAAAATAAAATGAATTTGTATTAATGTCAATGTAATTAAAATAATTAATTACAAATATAATTAATTAGTAATTAAAATAAAATTTTGGATACAACACTTGGATTGGATCTTATTTGGTTGCACACGTGTACTGTACTTAATGCCGTTTGCCAAGAGGTTCGCTGCAATAAAAGGAGAAAAGGTTCAAAGACCCACTGTTGTTTTTGACTAGCCCAAGCCACACAAACTGAGCCAAGTTTTGAAAGGGCAGGAGTTGCTGCCTGATGAACTCGTTCTCCTCTGCGTTCCGGATGGTCAGGATGTCAGCGTCTTTATCTGCAACACAAACACCTCATCAGGACCTGCACTCATCTGACACTCAACCAATCTGATTTCTTGCGGTGACATTCTCACGGAGGTTAATGCAGGTTCTGCGGATGGGCCCGTGGTCCATCTGCTCCCATCTGGACGCAGCCAGATGGAAGGCGTAGCAGTTGTTCTTGAAGGGGATCCAGTTTGGGCCGTTGATTTTGTGAGGACACTTCACTGCGACGTCTTCCGGTGTGGTTATTATCTCTTCTGAAAAACAAAAACGAGACATCCATTCGAGTCCAGTCCAACCCATTTTCCAACCATTCTAGCTGTGAAGTGTAAATGTAATGCAAGTTGACAATTGTCTGATTTGTTCATTTCCAAATTCAGCTGTTTCAGAGGGGAAAAAAGACAAGAAATTACAAGAACTGATGTTTGTTCATCGGGCCGGAAATATCACCAGCATAAGGCGCAAGTGTTAAAGATCTTTTGAGATCTAAAACAGAAATCCTCACTCACTGTGTGGCTTGTGGCAGATGGCACCTCCGAGCGTCTGCTCACACTCTGTTGCTTTCCAGAAACCGTCTGTGTCCAGGTAGACGCAGGCGCCTTCAGTGACCTCAGAAGACCAGCGACTGAAAACGGTGTGACTGTGGTCCGTCCAGCGATAGTGGATCCCGTCCTGAGTGGAGTGGGCATGGAGAACTTTTGTGGCTTTAATTCCATATCCTTGAACTCCAGCTTAAGGCCCATATACTCGTAACACTCTTTGTCCTCACAAAGACAATTCAGGGTACTAGTAGAAGACTACTTAATAGCTAAAAGTGGCCCTAGTTGTGGAATTAACACTACTAGTAAGACACACTTGTTCAGGTAAAGTGTGAGCCCGTACTAGTACAGTACAAGGACCTTAGGATGGATATTAACGATATGGAATAAAAGCTGAAATGTGAGCAACATGAGCCACTGCCGGGGATACATACGTCTTCGCTGAAGAGGCCGATCCACAGGGGCGTGCGCGCACGGCTCACGTGCACACTGAGCGTGGACTGCAAGAGGGTGTCGGCAACGCTCGCCAGAGCCATTTCCTGTTCCATGCACTGCTCTAAGGCTTCGAACCAGGTGAGGTTCTTGATGAGTAGCTGGAAGGTGTGGTTGTTGGTCTGGAAGGGCTCAGAAGTGACGGAAGGCTCCTCGACTTGATCTGAAATGACAGGAGCGCTACAATGAAGATGGAGAAGCTTTCTTGCCTCAGTTAGGTTGAAGAAAGCAGATTGCAATCAAACAAAAAAGCTTGTCGCACAGCAAAAGAGCGTGTTATTAAAGTGGTATCTCTACTTACAAAATGTATTGGTTCTGGAAAAAAATTCTTAATGAGAGAATGTTGTCAGTAGAGACGCATTTTCCATGTAAATGCCCCAATTCGTTCCAACCCCCCCCCCCAAATTTAGCATAATGTTTTTCCTAAAGCATCAAAATGCATCAAAATATGCAACAAATACATGTTATGATGAGACTATTGCACAATAAATGAGTTGTGAATAATGTAAAAAACAAAGAATAGAGTCAAGAATAAAAATGATGGTCATTTAAAGTTTAACTGCGTCCTTATTGTTTTCTTTAGTCCATGTTCTCTCTCAGAATTGGTTTTTGCCTGGTATTTTGTAAAGAACTGATCCTAGGATGTTTGCTTTTGTCGGCTTTTAACAATCCTTCGAAAATGTCCAAGGCAAACATCGGCATCGTGAGCGATCGTCCGACTGGTGAAATTTTTTTCGAGGTGATTCACATTTCCGAAAAACTATCAGAACAGCTCATGGTCCGAGGGGCGAATGACGAGAACGCTGCAAAGACACATGTCTATCTATCTACACACATAGACACATACGGTCGAGGTCCCTCTTGGGAGGTCTAGCCAATGGGCAGCCGGGAAGATGCTAGGTAATAGCCAATGGCAGAGCAGTTATAAGTATGTTGCATTCAGGAAACTCTGTGCTGCGAATAGCAGACCATAGAATCTCATAATATCTTGAAATTTCTTTCTTAACAAGAGGCAATATTTTCCCGTTGAGATGTTTCGTAACTTGAAAATTCCGTATGAAGAGACGTTCGTAAGTAGAGGTACCACTGTAAAGGGTAAAGCAGTGTTTTACCTGCATAGTGTTGGCAAACTGCCCCATGTTGATAATGGGTACAGGAGGTGTAGTCCCAGGTACCCATCACTGCAGAACTGGGGTTATTGATTAAAAAGACACACAAATCCATGTTGTCTGGGTCAAGCGTCTGTAAAGAAAACATACACATTTAGAACATCTGAAGATGTTTCTGGGACAAAATTCACAAAACAAAGAAAAGAATTGAGGACTGTAGCGCCAGTTAATACATTGCAGACCAGCGGTCGGTGCCCGCAGGCACCAGGCAGCCCCCGAGCAGCATATGATAGCCCACGGGCCTCTTCTAAAAATAGCTCAACGGTGATGGAACATTTTCTAAAAAGGCTGTAGATGTCATCATTTGTGAACACTGGCAGAGAGCCTCGGAGATAAAGTGTTCCATATTGCTACTAATCTGTTTCCCAATTGTTGTGAGAAATCATGAACATGACCGATGTCTCTCCATGAATAAATATTATGACAACTCCTACTAATATGAATAACATGTTAAATCCATCCATTCATCCGTTTTCATCTGCTTATCTAGGTTTGGGTCACAGTGGTAGCATCTTAAGCAGGAAGGGGACGCTTTTCCATTACTTTTTCAATGGAACGGCTTTTCAGAACCATCTAGGAGGTGGTTCTAAAATGCAGGCCCGTCTGGGGCTGTGTCGTCAACTGTGATCTGATTGGCCGACACCAACACAGCAAGCAACTCTGCTGCACATGCCCATTTCCTGATTTTACACGAGCAAGACAGAGCCGCCCTCTGGTCATCGCCAATCATAAAAATACAGTATGTACAATAAAGACTATAGCGTTTTACAACAAAGGTGGACCATATTTGCAATTTCATATGTACTACTGGATGAAATATTATGTAGGCTAGAGATGTTTTTTTTTTATGTGTTCGCACACACCGATCACGGGGTCACATTCACTTGAATGAGGGGTCCCCAGGCGTAAAACAGAGCTTCGCCGCTCCCCCGGCAAAAACAAGTACTATGATGACAAACATATTTCCATATAAACGCTTGCCGTTGAGTGAAATGCTGCTCAGACTTTTTTTCCCCGCCCTAGACAGCAATTTTAATAAAAATCACTCACATTGACATTTATGGCCTTGTGCATTCCAATGAGCAGAGGATGGAAATTAACATAATTCACTGGCGACTTGTCCAGCCACTCCAGTTTGTTACGTTTCTGTTTGAGACCAATCCATATGCCTCCCATGTCTTTCATTCCTGGCAACAGGCTGTTGATGAAGTCTAAAGAAAGAAGCAGTAGCACTTTGTAGGTTATCACTGTGAGGAACATAATGTCCACAAGATAAGGAGTTCAGGGGAGTTATTAGGACATTATCTTACAGGCACTTTTACAATCTGGTTTATGTGTCCAAGAATTACCTTGTTCCACTTGGTCAGATATGGTGACAAGGGTTCCCCTCACTGACAGGCACATCTCATTGGCAGTCTTAAATGACACCGGCTTCACATTCTGCAGCAGTGTGTAGCACTAAGAAAAAAATATTTTGAACAGCAGCATTAGCCACAGCGAGTCTTAAACGTTGTCTAATTATATCGATCTTTTCTGGGAAAAGTCCACCTTAAAAATAGATGTTTAAACATGTCCAAGACCAAGACAATTAAGCTCATCTTGTAGCCATTAAAAAAATCCAATGTATGATTAACATCTGCAGATAAACTCCAGATATGTTTTGCCAGTCAAAGTTGGATCGAACAGGTTTGGCTCTCGCCAACCAACCATGGAATTTCTCCGTTGTGAGACAAATAAAGGTTTTCTTATCGTATCTTAAATGAAGAGAACAGACTGTTGGGATTAATTGAATACAATGACATGGAACAAATGTTAACATTTTGGTTGTAAATGTAGGTTAGTGCTTCTGATCATTTTTACGCCAACAGTAAAGTCCCTGACCATTCACCATTGTGTCAAATATGATTTAAATGCTTCTGGCAAGCAATGGGACTGTGACTAGTTGATCTCAAAAGTATCAAACCTTATTTCTGAAGGCAAGGGAGGTATTTCCACATGGCAGGCCTCCAGGATGAGCCTCCAGAGGGTTGCTCTCCACCAATGTGATGTTAAGCCTTTCGCACACAAAGGGCAACTGCTGCCTGCAACTGTGCTCATACTCTGCAAGTAAAAAGAAAAAAATACCGTCGTTCAATCAATTGTAATTGTAAAGCAAAATAAAAAAAAGTCCAATTACATTTACATAACTATGATTGACCCTCCGGGCTCAATGCTGGCCATTTGTGTCCATATTGCTTTGTTAAAAACAAAAACAAAAACACATTTCAGCTGTTTAAATACAAATGTGATTCAAGTTCCCTGGCTCGGAGGGTGGATGTTTTCAAATTTTCTTAATAACCAAATTCAGCTGTTAGAATATATCACTTACAGTGGCGTGCATCAAAAGATAAATAAGTTAATGAATTAAAAAACACAGAGGTGTTTCATGGCTTGGAGCAGAGGAATTTGATTGGAAGAATTGGAGAAAAATATTGGAGCAAAAATTGGAGCAAAAATAAAGAAAAAAGAAAATTGAAGGGGTGAACAATACAATACCATACAATACAATACATGCTAATTTATATATGAAAAGAAATGGATATTCTTTTAACAAGAGAGGACGTCGGTTAAAAACTTCACTCACTAAAAACAAAACAAAACAAAACAAAAAGCATAACAAACAGACTATTTTTGGCTACAAAGAAAGGAAGAGTAATGAAATCAAACCAGGCCTGCGGGTTGAACACGCTCAGCTCAACCTTATTTACTCACTTGGAACGGCGCTCTCAGGACTGATGGAGGTGCATCTGCCAAAGAGAGCCGAATAATAAAAGTGTAGCCGCGAACGCCTGGAACACATACACATGTCCTTGTGCTGTAAATTAAGAGTGCAAAACGAACAGCAACTGCGTGAGCGTATTGCCTTACGTCATGGGGAACATCCGCTTGGGATCTCTCAGATTGACCCACCAACCTTGCTTGGAAGAACTTGACAACTGCTCAGAATGATTTTAAAATCAATACTGGTAGCCTTTTTGTGCATTGCAAGTTGCAGAAGCATGACTGTAAGACGTGTTTTTAATTTGCAATATACACTGTCCTCACAAAACCTTTGGGATAATTTAGTGAAATAGGCAAACTATCAGAATTAGCCTTCAGTGCGTAACAATGCAATTTGCCAACCATGACAATTAGTACCACATAGACAAAAATTGACAAACATTACATATTACTGTTACGGTAGGTTGTGCCTTATGCGTGTCCTCTCAGGAGTTACTGGCTCTAATTCCGAAAAAAAACTTGCCTTTTCCAGGTTCTCGTGGATGAGTCTGGCGGCAGTGGAGCTCGGCGGCGAAGCCATTTTGCTTCCATTCATCGTGCAAAACAGTGTTGCCTCCTCAAAAGTCAGCCGAGGCTCGTTCACAAACCAATACTCGCTACCATCGATAAAGATGGATGTCTCATGGTGTACACCTGGGAAACACAACACAATTGGCAACTTAATGTAAAAAAAAAGATACAACATTCAAGAATGAATATAAAACATTTTGTTTTGTCATAAAAATGTATTCCCATCTTATGGGACTTTGCAAATTTGAGAATTGCAGAAATTCTCAAAACTTAATCCTTAGATTTGAACCAGTCACAAACATGCATGATGAGTCTATTTCAAGGGCACAACGGACCTGAATTACGGTACACCATTGGGAAAAATGCAAATAAAAAACAAAAATAAGTAAATACTTGTATTACCTGGATTGTACCAGTCTGGGTGTGTTGGGGTCTTTCCTATTAAATAAAGCAAAGATTGAATTTTAAGCGTCATAGCAATAACAGTCCCCTTACATGATACAAAGGCTCTCGCACTCTTACTCTCACTCATTCGTTATAGTTGCTACTGCTGTGACTTGTTCTACCGGTGACAAATTCATTGTGTTTTTACATACTTGGCCGATAAAGATGATTAAAATAATATCATGGGAATATCTTGTTGAGAACCAAATGCTTCAATCTAAAAAAAGTAATTTCAGCATTTACCGCCATTCGATATCCTTGATATTTTAAGGTCGTAAAAGTAGACCAAAAGTGACTAGGAAGACAGTCGCTCTACTAGTGCGCTAAACTGTCTTACTTGTGGGAACAAAGAGCTCCAGTAGATATGCAGGATTTTGAATAAAAGCTCAAACGACTTTCCAAATTAACACATTAATTGTGCGTGACAGCATTGTCATATCTAAATCACTGTTGTGAAAGCGCTATATAAATCAGAATGTATTGTATTGTATTGTATTGTATTCACATGCAAAGCATCAAGGCAAAAGAAGGCAGGTTCATTCATATACAAGGAAACTCAATGTGCTTCACACAAGCAAAGACACACCACCTACAAGCATTTAGGTAGCTTCCAAAAATGACGAGGACATATTGACAACATTTTAACACAGTGGCAGCAAATTTTAACAACATTTAAAAGTAAAGCAAAGAAACTGTCCCAACTCAGCAATTCTCAGAGATCTACTGGGTTTAGTTAATCAGCATTTCTATCATGCATTTCGGGAACAAACCATTCAGTGATTTATAGAGCTGTTGCAGAATTTTAAAATTCAGCTATTTGGCTATTGGGCAGCCAGTGTAAAGCCTTTGGGAGTGGAGCAAAATGTTCTGAGCTCTTTGTTTTAGTCAGTACTCGAGTTGCCACGTTCTGAATGAGCTGCAGCTGTTTGATATGGTTTTGAAGGAGTTCAGCAAAACGAATGTTACAACTGAAAGTACTTTTTGGGTAGTTGTCACTGTCCAGTGACATCGTGATCGCAGGATAATTGCATTTACATTAGTAAGCATTCAATCTAGATTTTTATTATGCAATTGCTTTGCTACTAACAGTATCTCAGGGCACATCACCAAAAAATAAATAAATAAAATTGAACAGATTTGGTTCAGCAGTAAAAACCATCTACTGTCAGACTTGACTCAATACCATCTGACTTTTTCAAAACTATTGTGAAATCTGATCAAAACGAGTTGTAGCAAATAATCAACTGCTTACAACGATCGGGCAAGCTTCCTAAACTAGGTATAAGTTAGGTAGCTCCTTCAGCCAGAGACTGTTACACCCGCGTTGCAAGAAGGAGAGATACCGACGCTCGTTCGTACCGACTGCTGTCAGGCTGCTGAATAAAAATAACAACAACAACAATAATAATAATAATAATAATAATAATTAAATGATGTGAAAAACGGCCCGGTAGGCCAGTGGTTAGCACGCCGGCAGTGCAGAGGTACTGGGTTCGATTCCAGCTCCGGCCTCCCTGTGTGGAGTTTGCATGTTCTCCCCGGGCCTGCGTGGGTTTTCTCCGGGTGCTCCGGTTTCCTCCCACATTCCAAAAATATGCATGGCAGGCTGATTGAACACTCTAAATTGTCCCTAGGTGTGAGTGTGAGTTCGAATGGTTGTTCGTCTCTGTGTGCCCTGCGATTGGCTGGCAACCGATTCAGCGTGTCCCCCGCCTACTGCCCGGAGACAGCTGGGATAGGCTCCAGCAACCCCCGCGACCCTAATGAGGATCAAGCGGTTAGGAAGATGAATGAATGAATGAAAAAAAACAATTGTAAATAGCACTGCGATGTATGCATTTTGTATTTATATTGCACTTAATTGAACGGTGTTTGGTTTTTTTTTTCTTCTTTCTACCCACATTCTTGCTGCTGGAGGCTGTAAATTTCCCCAGTGTGGGACAAATAAAGGATATCTTAAAGTGCTGAAAGTCGCCACCATCAGACCCCTTTTTGAAAGCGCTGAATGTCTCCTTGGTAGCAAATTATAAACCCATCTCAATCCTTCTTTTCCTGACCAAGAGTGTCAAGACAATGGTTCTTAATCAATTCAGCAAATTCTTGAACTTCAAACTGAGTTTTTGATGCATTCCAATAGGGTTTCTGACCTCATCAAAGTAGAGAAACAGCCCTTATTAAAGTAGTAAATGACATAAGGTGTCAGAGCTAGTCTTGTTGGATCTCCGTGCAGCATTTGATTACAATACATATATACCGTTGAACAGGTTGGAAACTTGGGTGGCATTAAATGGAATAGTCCAAACATGGTTCAGGTGCAGGAGTTGTGAAAGAGCTACAGTACATAAATAAAGATGTATTGTATTGTGCTACATTTGACTTAGAAAACTTTTCTCTTAGCATGTTTAAATATTTTCATTTTTGTAAGCTGCATTTGTTTTCTATCGGTTGCTTATGATTTTAATCGTGTTTCTAAATGATTCTAGGTGCTGTTTCTTTATTTGTGTGACGCACATTGTGTTGCCTTGTGTATGAAAGGTGCTCCAGTATATATATATAAAGCCGCCTTGACCTCGCTGCCCTGCAGGGCCTTTAGAGTCTTTTGAGTTATTTCTTTGCCGTTTTGCTCAGATAACGTTTTAGTTTAGATTTCTTTAATGTTGATATGTCTTACCGCGAGGGATTTGGCAGACCCATTCCAGTTTGGCATCGCAGTGAAACGGTGTCGCATGGAAAGATGTAGGAAGGAGGTCGTGGAATAAAAATATGAGGAGATGCTTCATCGTTCTCTTCATTGTCTAATGAGGGGATACATTTTTTTTGCATTAATGTCATTGCAGCAAAAATACGAAGTTGACATCACTACTTCTCCAACAAGAAGGGGATAACTCTATGGTGGACTAAGACAAAACAAAATGGAAATCGATAAGCAGCTCAAGTTTTCTGATATGAAATGAAATTAAGGTTTCGAAGTAGCAGTTCGAATAATGCTAATATGTCGGGCCCAACTGATGAACTGTCTGGCAATTAATCGCCGGATATTAGCTCTTTCAAAACAGACAAAAATTGTCCATTTTCTATTTAGGTATTTTTACATACAATAACACATCACAACATGAGATAAAGATAACTACATTCAAAGTTACCTTAAACGCAGTGCAGTCCCGACTGTACGCATCATCCTCCTGGAAGTCATGATGTAAAACATCCATAGTTACCTAAAGGACAGACATATCAAATAACATCGTTATTTTGTCATATTGGACACATCCTTATAGACATGCGCAATAGAATGAGCTCCCAAAAAAAACCTTTATAAAGAACTTTGATGTTATATTTTTATGCAGTTCATGTATTAGATCCTATTAAGTGGCACATCCCAATTGTTCCCAAATAGCAAAGAACACTGTGCATGGCTGTGAGTAATGTTGTATGCTTTGTTTACATGTGTTGCTGCTCCATGTGTGGTTAGCTAGCAGTTGTTTGAAGGTTTATATTTACCGTAACACTGATGCTTTATTTTCGTTAGTGCATCTTTGGCATTTTAAGTTATTTATATATATTTTTGTTATCATTAAGCTACCCATAATTTGTTATATGACTTGGGTGAAAGTGTTATGTATTTTATATGTTGGTTTTATGGTAAGCTTTTAGTAGGAGTGACGAAAAAACAACTTATAGCAAGAGTGTGAGGGACTCTTTAAGGTTCCACAAAGTGGGACTGATGTGATGCAGCTCCCATTTCTTGACCGCAGAAAACTGAGAACAGGCCTTTAAGTGTATTTCAATAAATGCAAAAGCGTCTTCATAAGTTAAAACGTATTTAAACATATTTAAATTGTGTGGGAGGTGTGAAACTATGCATACATACATATATACATATATATAAACACACACACACACACACACACACACTGTGACCACTCACCGGACATAACATTAAGATTTACTGTAGGTTTTACTCACGGGACGGCCATCACTCCACTGCCAAGAGCGATCGGCTGGGTTTCTTCTGTTCAGGCCGACCCAGAAGTAGCGATCATCGCTGCAGCAACAAGAACATTGGATGGCAATCCACCGGTTAGGACTATAGCCCTTGCCATTCAGGTGTATGCTTCATTAAGCATAAAATAGCCACAGTCTGTACCTGATGGTGTCTCTCATGATACCATGCAGCACTTTCATCTCATCCAGAGTGGTGAAGCTGGGCAGGTTGGCTCCAAGGGCCTGACAAAACCTCTCGGCTTCCTCCCATGAACGTTTGCGACTGAGCCTCTCCTCGTGAAACACCTGATTCAGAAAAAAAAGAGAAAGCAGCGTAGGAATTAAAATGATGTATTCAGTTGAACTCTAATAAAGCTGTATAATTTTTTTTGGTGTTGTGACAAGCTGTTATAGCATTTACTCCATATCCCTGATGTCCAGGTTATCCAGTTTTAAGACAGTCATTCTACGAGCATGTGCCCTTATTCATTCTACGAGAGTGTTGAATTATGTTCAGGACAAGTGGTACATTTGTACAAGTGAAAGGATTGTGACTAAATTCTCATTTACAGGTATTCCATATTGTTGATACCCAGCTATACACGCAGCTTGGACATCCTAGTAGGACAAATACATGTTACTCGTGAGGCAATTCTATTCGTGGACATGTTGGCGCTAGTCGTTGGAAAAACATTACAAGTAAGGTCGTTTTTCTACTCGTTCTAGCGAGTTGTGCTACTCGTACAGTGAATTGTCTTACTGGTGAATAAAATGAGTTTACTAGTAGTTTATGTAGCATTTATGTGAATAATGTGAATTATATTGCGAATGAAGTACATCTCCTTGGCAAAAAAAAACTCAGTCACTCACTTACCTTGTAGCAGTATTTGGAGTCCGGTACGGATACCCATCCATCTGGGCATGGCAAGGTTAGGTCCGGTTCAGGTTCTGGTGGTATAACTGGGCTGAGGTCTGTCCTACAAATGGTGCCAGCCTTAAAGAGCGTACAGTTTTTCACCTCCCACTTTCCCAGGCTGTTTGAGGTGCCGACCACAGCACAACCTCCATCGTGCGCTGAAAGAAAAAAGGATAATCGAGTAGAATATAACACTTTCTTGAAGTAGGTTTTGAGGAACACAAATAGATGAACAGGCAGGACCGAAATCATGACCTCATTGCCAAAGGCATCAACAAGGGAGTAGGAAGATAAGATATATTTTCATTTTTCTTAGCCCTCCCAAAATTGAACCCAAGTTGATGTGTTGCCTATGTGTATGGGTGTGCGCGTGCATGTTTGCGTGTGTGTTATTTTGAATATATTATAAAGTTGATTGTAATCAAGTTGTGGAGTTTGAATCAACAATTGTGGACAGAGGGGGATGAAAGAGGTGAAACATATATTGTTCTCATTAACATGAGGGTAATTTCTGATTATACGAGCCTTGTGACTCACGAGTCCATCCTGCTGCATGTGACTCTATTGCCTTTCATCCATCCATCCATCCATCCATCATCTACCGCTTATCCGGGGCCGGGTCGCGGGGGCAACAGCTTTAGCAGGGAAGCCCAGACTTCCCTCTCCCTAGCTACTTCTTCCAGCTCTCCCCGGGGGATCCCGAGTCGTTCCCAGGCAAGCTGGGTGACATAGTCTCTCCAGCGTGTCCTGGGTCTTCCTCGGGGTCTCCTCCCGGTGGGACATGACCGGAACACCTCACCGGGGAGGCGCTCAGGAGGCATCCGAATCAGATGCCCAAGCCACCTCATCTGGCTCCTCTCGATGTGGAGGAGAAGCGGCTCGACTCTGAGCCCCTCCCGGATGACTGAGCTTCTCACCTTATCTCTAAGGGAGAGCCCGGACACCCTGCGGAGAAAACTCATTTCAGCCGCTTGTATCCGGGATCTCGTTCTTTCGGTCACGACCCATAGCTCGTGACCATAGGTGAGGGTTGGGACGTAGATCGACCGGTAAATTGAGAGCTTCGCCTTTTGGCTCAGCTCCTTCTTCACCACGACAGACCGATACAACGTCCGCATCACAGCAGACGCTGCACCGATCCGCCTGTCGATCTCCCGCTCCCTCCTACCCCCACTCGTGAACAAGACCCCAAGATACTTGAACTCCTCCACTTGGGGTAAGATCTCCTCCCCGACCCGGAGGGGGCACTCCACCCTTTTCCGACTGAGGACCATGGTTTCAGATTTGGAGGTGCTGATTTTCATCCCAACCACTTCACACTCGGCTGCAAAACGCTCCAGTGAGAGTTGGAGAGCCCCGTTTGAAGGAGCCAACAGCACCACATCATCTGCAAAAAGCAGGGATGCAATACTGAGGCCCCCAAAACGGACCCCCTCAACGCTTCGGCTGCGCCTAGAAATTCTGTCCATAAAGGTTATGAACAGAATCGGCGACAAAGGGCAGCCTTGGCGGAGTCCTACCCTCACTGGAAACGATTCAGACTTACTGCCGGCAATGCGAACCAAACTCTGACATCGGTGGTATAGTGACCGAACAGCCCGTATCAGGGGGTTCGGTACTCCATACCCACGAAGCACCCCCCACAGAACTCCCCGAGGGACACGGTCAAACGCCTTCTCCAAGTCCACAAAACACATGTAGACTGGTTGGGCGAATTCCCACATACCCTCAAGGACCCTGCTAAGGGTGTAGAGCTGGTCCACTGTTCCACGGCCGGGACGAAAACCACACTGCTCCTCCTCAATCTGAGGCTCGACTTCCTGACGGACCCTCCTCTCCAGCACCCCTGAATAGACCTTACCAGGGAGGCTGAGGAGTGTGATCCCTCTGTAGTTGGAACACACCCTCCGGTCCCCCTTTTTAAAAAGAGGGACTACCACCCCGGTCTGCCAATCCAGAGGCACTCTCCCTGTTGTCCACGCGATGTTGCAGAGGCGTGTCAACCAGGACAGCCCCACAACATCCAGAGCCTTGAGGAACTCCGGGCGGATCTCATCCACCCCTGGGGCCTTGCCACCGAGGAGCTTTTTAACCACATCGGTGACTTCAACCACAGAGATAGGAGAGCCCACCTCAGAGTCCCAAGGCTCTGCTTCCTCCAAGGAAGGCGTGTTGGTGGAGTTGAGGAGGTCTTCGAAGTACTCTGCCCACCGGTTCACAACGTCCCGAGTCGAAGTCAGCAGCGCCCCATCCCCACTGTACACAGTGTTAGTGGTGCACTGCTTCCCCCTCCTGAGACGTCGGATGGTGGACCAGAATTTCCTCGAAGCCGTCCGGAAGTCGGCTTCCATGGCCTCACCGAACTCTTCCCACGCTCGGGTTTTTGCCTCGGCGACCACCGAAGCCACGGCCCGCTTGGCCAATCGATACCCGTCAGCTGCCTCTGGGGTCCCACAGGCCATAAAGGCTCGATCGGACTCCTTCTTCAGCTTGACGGCATCCCTTACTGCTGGTGTCCACCAGCGAGTACGGGGGTTGCCGCCACGACAGGCACCAACCACCTTACGGCCACAACTCAGATTGGCCGCCTCAACAATAGAGGCACGGAACATGGTCCACTCGGGCTCAATGTCCCCCGCCTCCCCCGGAACATGGGAAAAGCTCTGTCGGAGGTGGAAGTTGAAACTCCTTCTGACAGGGGATTCCGCCAGACGCTCCCAACAAACCCTCACAATACGTTTGGGTCTGCCAGGACGGACCGGCATCTTCCCCCACCATCGGAGCCTACTCACCACCAGGTGGTGATCAGTTGACAGCTCCGCCCCTCTCTTCACCCGAGTGTCCAGAACATGCGGCCGCAAATCCGATGATACAACTACAAAGTCGATCATCGAACTGCGGCCTAGGGTGTCCTGGTGCCAAGTGCACATATGGACACTCTTATGTTTGAACAAGGTGTTCGTTATGGACAATCCGTGACGAGCACAGAAGTCCAATAACAAAACACCACTCGGGTTCTGATCGGGGGGGCCGTTCCTCCCAATCACGCCCCTCCAGGTCTCACTGTCATTGCCCACGTGAGCATTGAAGTCCCCCAGCAGAACAAGGGAGTCCCCAGCAGGAGTACTCTCCAGCACACCCTCCAGGGACTCCAAAAAGGGTGGGTATGCTGAGCTGCTATTTGGTGCATATGCACAAACAACAGTCAGGACCCGTCCACCCACCCGAAGGCGGAGGGAGGCAACCCTCTCGTCTACCGGTGTGAACCCCAATGTACAGGCACTGAGCCGGGGGGCAATGAGTATGCCCACACCTGCTTTGCGCCTCTCACCGTGAGCAACTCCAGAGTGGAAGAGAGTCCAACCCCTCTCGAGAGAACTGGTACCAGAACCCAGGCTGTGTGTGGAGGCAAGTCCGACTATATCTAGTCGGAAATTCTCTGCCTCACACACAAGCTCGGGCTCCTTCCCTGCCAGAGAGGTGACATTCCATGTCCCAAGAGCTAGCTTCTGCAGCCGAGGATCGGACCGCCAGGGTCCCCGCCTTTGGCTGCCGCCCAGCTCACATTGCACCCGACCCCTTTGGCCCCTCTCATGGGTGGTGAGCCCATGGGTAGGGGGACCCACGTTGCCTCTTCGGGCTGTGCCCGGCCGGGCCCCATGGGTGTAGGCCCGGCCACCAGGCGCTTGCCAACGAGCCCCACCTCCAGGCCTGGCTCCAGAGGGGGGCCCCCGGTGACCCGCGTCCGGGCAAGGGAAACCGAGATCCATTTATCGTAATCATCATTGGGGTCTTTGAGCCGTGCTTTGTCTGGCCCCTCACCTAGAACCTGTTTGCCATGGGTGACCCTGCCAGGGGCATAAAGCCCCAGACAACTTAGCTTCTAGGATCATTGGGACACACAAACCCCTCCACCACGGTAAGGTGACGACTCACGGAGGGGTATTGCCTTTCAACGGACTAATAATTCACTGTTGCATTTTTATAAAGAGCAGAATTACATACCTGGTTCAAAAGAGCCCCAATTGGTGTATGTAACTTGAACTTGGGAATCATCCTGGCCATGCCATTGATACTCTCCTGTGCTCTTAACATCCTGCAGCCCAATCCAGAAATACTGAGGCGTATTACTAATATAATCTCCAAGCAAACGGCTGATGAAGGCCTGCTCAAACCTAGAGAAAATAAATAAAATTGACTGTTCAGACATCTGACATCGACAGTTCCACAGCTTTCACATTTTAGCTTTTGTCAGTTTGTTCGTTTGGCCGTATCTGCTGTAGTACCACAAGTGTTTCTTGGTGCCAGTCAAGTCGCAAGGTGAACCGACTCCTACCTGTTTCTTATAGTGATGTGACAGCGGTCTTTGAAAGACACTTGTGTGGTGTTCACTTGATAACAGGAATTGCCATGTCTCCTCCAGCCCTAAATATCAACAGCAGTGATATGTTGGCAAACTTTCATATGATTGCATAAACATAGACTAAAAACTATGACATCAACAACATAATTCTGTCCGGACAGAAGCTTGACTCCTCATAACATGGACATACACAGTACGGCAGCACCCGTGGCTCCCTCACAACCGATCGGGGAAGAGAGTCCCGCTTGCGTGTGAGCCTGTGCCCGACTAAGCTATTACTGCGACGTACATTATGAAGTATCGAAGTATTGATTAGCAAAATTGCTCCTCTGAGAAAATAGTGATTTTCAGACTTCTTAATGTAAGCAATTTTAAACTGAAAAGAAAAATGTTTGCACAGTTGGAAATGGAAGTTGCAAATCCAACTGGAACTCATTTGCTGCCATCAACACAATTAGGTAACAAAGATTTTGTACGCGACTCCGACCTCTACTGTTCTTGTTCTCACTTTTTGTAAAATGGATTTCCACAAAAAATGTGACTTACAGTCAAGTGCAATGTATATTTATTTTTAATCTATGATGCATGACTGGAGCAATTTATACTCCACAGCAATTAAGTCCAAAAAATACGGTAAGTAAGTGCTTTAGCTTGGGTGCTAGTGGATCTGCAAGTATCATTGCCATGTAAATAACCAAAAAATAAATCCATCAGATTTTATTGACGTCATAAAGCTCAGGCCGTACTCACATCTTCAAAGTGACAGCCGGCCGGCCCCGATGATTCGCTGACTTCTCCTTTTGTCTGACACATGAAAGCTTGTTTCTCAGAACAGCGGCCAACCTGCCAATCATGAGACTTTGGGGAGACATAAAGAGTTTTAATTTTGTGGCAAGTAATAAAGTACAAATAATGTACTCATAAAGTTTTTTCAGGACTTTGTACTCAACTTGAATAAGCTTTTTTTTTTATTTACTCTTTACATTTGCTATCAGGTATGAGTACTTTCTACTCCTTTCTTTGTTAAAATAGTTAATTTATTTTAATATCTGTGGATGACAATTCAATTTGAGAGAGGTAAAGTTAATTGGGTTGATATCCTGATTGATTGAGAGCTGTTAAATTGTTTTTTTCGCCATTCAATTTTTCCCAATTTTTGAGGGACGTGGCTAAAATGCTGCCGAGTGATGCACTTTGGCCTGTGCTTGAGTCCCGGCTTCTCCATTAAAAGCACCATTGTTCACATCAGCAGTCATCAGTGCAACTGTGACATGCGGTTGGCTTGGTTGTTATAGAGTGCCTCATTGTCTGCCATGAATATGCACAGTTTACAAGAGAGACAGGGGAAAAGCAAGGTGAAAAAAAAAGTCTGATCTGGCAACCAGTGTATGGATAGCTTTGCGATGGCACGGTTTTTGAGCTCCTTGTTGTCACAGCAAGGCCCCACAGTGACAATGCCACTGGATGCTATCAGCGAATATATTTAGATCAATGAATCAAAAAGTTATTAGTAGACAAAATATGCTAGATAAAGGAGAATTCATTTTTTCAGCTAGTAGCAGTGATATTTGATTGACAGCTGAACGGGGCGTGGTTCAAGAGTATTTAGAGGGCATACCCACAGCATTTGAGAGCGGCCAATATGACTTGATTGTAATGAACTTTGAACTAATTTGTGTAGTAAATGTACTTTTCGAAACATTATTCCCCCCCCCCCCTCCCCACACAAATACTCCACACACACGCACATGCACACACACACACCGAGGAGTAGAATACACAGCTGATATCCTGCGAAGGCTTCAAAGGCTGATTTGGGCCCCAGAATGTGAAGGTGACTGGTGTCTGGTCCACCCATTTGAAGACCGTGGGATTTGTGCCCTCTCCAACCAGACCGATCCACACATTCAACTGCTGGCCATCTGACAAAAAGTAACACACATTTGATACTTATTTTCAATAGGTATGAACTCTAATGGATCCTTATATATTCACAGTTGAGTATTCACAGATTTGCCCAGTTGCCTTTTTTTTTTTGGTGGGGTAACCTGTCGTATTATTAAAACTAAGACCGAGGCATATCTCATACAGAAATACAGTTTTTATGCAATCTGGTGTCAAGCACCTATGCTGAACTGAGGAGAAAAGCATTATTTTGTTTGGCCATACTTTCATCTAACAGAAAAACATGCATTGCCTCCATCGATTTGGAATCTACAGGCAATTACAAACCTCATTCTGTGGATGTCAATTGCTCTGCGATTTTTGCTATTTGTGGCAGGCTCAGTCCCTAAACCCTGCAGATAGCAAGTGTTCACTGTACTCACAAAAAGTTAGAGTGATTGGGCTTCCTGGTGAAATTTCAGGATGAACCTAAAATCCACTACGTTTCCAGGTAAACTTTATTTGATCTGATTTAATCTTTCGAATGCCCATGTTCAGCTGTTCATTGTTTCTGCACTTTTTTTCATAACTTGATCTTTAAAAAGAAGAAGATGATTAAAATTCACAACAAATTCTAAGGCTGTGTGTGCATTCTTAGACTCATCCAATTTGTCTGTATCGCTTTGCAACCTGGTGATGACACTTGAGTGTGACGTTCTAAAATCAGTGGCCATTTCCCTCTGGGAACACCCTGTTTGAAGCTTCTCAATTGTGAAGTCGTGTCCAATCAATTGTTGAAGATGACTGTTTCAACAAACTAGTTGAACCCGGAAATTTATTGGCCGATCATTAAAGTTCTAAGTTCATCCTGAAATTTCGTTCCACAGCATGATATCCTTACCTTTTTGTGAGTATCGTAATTGTGTAAACAAGTGCGAAACATATCAGCGTGTTTCTTTTCTATTGCATTCATTGACAGAAAAACATTTAAGAGGGACAAACCAGCATGAAAATTGGTGCTGATCATCTCCTTGCTGTCGATGGAGTGGAAGCTGGCAAGAAAGCTTCCTCCTGCTGTGTGGTTACAGTTCTGCTGTGCATCCGTGAAGTTAGAAGGGTTGTCCGTCACTAACTTGTAACACCAGCCATTCCACGGGACCCAACCCGGAGCACACACTGTCTCTTTATACACGAGTGACTCTGCAGGGAGAGTAAGGCCATAAAATGTGTTCTCAACCCAATCAACCAAGGCTAAAAGTGACAGAAAGGTTGACATTCAAGTGAGTTGCAAGCTACCCGATGGAGCTGTTTGAGTAGCGTTGACTATCTTCTTGCAGACGTATGGCAGTTGTTTGCTGCATGCTTCAGCTTCATACTGTTGCTTGGTGTTCAGGACTCCACAATCTGACGCGATGATTAGAGAGACGGGGGGCATTCCTGACACAGAAAAAAATACAAAAACGCGTCATGAGGGAAGAGCAGACAAGTGGCATTCGCCTCCAGCTGTCTTTTCAATGTTCACAGTATCCGTTATCTGAGGGGATGAGTTAACAGCAAGAACAACAGATTCTTGAAGATACCTCCCTCCCTCTTCCTTATGACTCAAAAGGCTTCTTCACAAAGTCAAGTTCCAGGCATGTCTGGGCGAAATATCTTCAAGAATCTACAATGGCATGTTCCATGTATCAGCAAAGAGCTCATATCACTCTGATAACTTTATCAAGAATTTACAGTGTCGTGCGCTAAATATCAGCAGAGAGCTCATGTCAGTCTAATAGCTTTAGTCTCTTTCACTTTTAGAGATTGAAAAGAGCTCTACCATAGTACGATAACTAGTTGTCTTGTATTCATTGCAATTCATGGGCTTGCTCAGCAAGAGTACGACCGGGCGCAGTGAGCTTCTGAACAACTCAAGCCAGTCGCCACCGTCACCACCACCAACAACAACACACACCAAATGTTTATTGAGAGCCAGATTTCATCAAGATAGACGTTTCATTCAAACTAAATACTGTCAATTTTTACTGAGCTCATGTGAACTTCAAATTATATACAAAGTATATTTTAGCATACTTTTTGACATTACTGCATGTACAACTCACTTTGAATATTTGAAATAATGTTATGCTATGAAATTGTGCCCACATACACGCCACCTTGTTACTGTTACTGTAATCTTTTTACCCATTTAGATGAGGGGAGAAAAGTGAGCCACATGATACAGGAGAAATTATATCAGCAATCTCATTTCGCTGACCATGGGTACATTGTATACAACTCAGTAAATAATTGCAGGGTATGCACTGGAGATGGAAATAAAAAACAAGGACAATGAATTATAACTGATAGAAAGTTAAGATCTTTAAAATATTGAAACATTGTGTTGAATGACTGATTTTCTTATATTAAATGCTAAATATGTATATCTAAGTCTTCCCAAAATTCCCAAAGTTTAATTTCACGTGAACATTATTGGAAAATTTCTGGAAGTTGACCAGCAATCGTCCAAACCTATAGCAATCTTCATCTTATCAAACTAGATGAGGAGAACAAGCACCTGTTTCCCAGCGCAGCATTGAGAGCGGGGAGCCATCTGACCACTGCCAGCCCTGAGATGCGTCTAACTGATGGAGACCTATCCACATCCTCTCCGGCATCATGTTGAGGCCATCTAAAACTGAACCAAGCATACACCGCAGGACTCATTGAGAAAACAGGAAGTGAGAGAGGTCAGAATCATTAAGAAACAGGAATGACAATGTCCAGTAGAAGGACGCAGTCAAAGATCACAATATGACTGATTATGTCCGAGATGGGATCAAATCGTGCATGTGTTCGTCTCAAGTCTTAGCCTTCAAGTGCACATATTAATGTGGTCTTAGATGCGGTATCTGGTCTTCAGGAAGGGAAGAATAAGGTCAGATAATGATGTCACGTGGACGCATATCATCTCATCCTATCTCATGTCAAGTCCCGAGGCTAACTCTCACATCTGTAGAAAGCTGTTTGAGCATTTATTCAATTTCCTTAGTATAAATAAAAAACTAACAGACACGAGTAAAATGACTACCTTATCAGTAATATTTTTCCACAGTACCATATAACATTTCCACACACACGAGTAGGCCAACTACATTTTACTAGTAGAAGTAGTAGCACACAGTGATCAATAAGTGTGCAGTTTTGCTTCACTAACATGTAGTTGTGACTTAAACGTGGACTTCAAGGCTATTAAATATTGTAAATGTTTTCATCGGCTCTGCACACAAGTCCAAGTTGAATCTGCAGAGTTGTAGTGTTTCGTCAATACAAGTCACAAGTTATCAAAACATCCAGTTGACTTCAGTAACAAAGTTGCAATGACTCCAGTTCCCATCTTTGTGATGTATTATTTGTATCATTATATGATACATGTGTTAAGTTGTTTTTGACGGCGTGATTCTTACATGTGCAGGAGTGGAGATCATCCAGGGTAGTCACACTGAGCAAATCCGCTCCTTGGCTCCGACAGGAATCTAGCGCTTGGTGCCAGGTCACGGCGGCATTGGGAACAAATTGATAGCAGGAGTTCCCCTCCGGCCCAGTAAAAAGAGTCTGGCAACCTTTCTCTGAAAAGTCAGTGAGACAGTTGAGTGTTTGTTTTTTGTATAAAACGAACCCTAAGGGTCTGATTTACTAAATGTTTGTGCACATAAAAACGGCAGCAAACACATGTAGAAGCTGATCTCATAACTGGTTGCACCCAGGATTGCATCTACCCACCGGGCAAATTTGTAGCGCAATTCATTTTATTCATTTCAACCGACACACGCAAAATACTGAGTGGTCGATGCAAACAGATTAATTCAGCACACCCGATGTGAGCTGATTTTGTGTCCGAAAATACCATCTGAAAGGAAGGCATTCTTGCCTTGGTTATTGCGGCAAAGGTATGGTCTCCAAACTCCATTTTAAAGGGCCATTGTCCGACATGATTTAGATCGGTTCCAACTCCAACATGGCTGATTCAAATGATCAGGATCATTTTTGGATTTCTTCACAGATGGTACAAATTTACAATAGGGAGGAAAGCAGCCCTTGAGGATTGGACATGCCAGTTCTTACAGCAAAGTCAGTCACAAGAAGGGGTCATGGCACAGTGTACCACCTGTGACAAACGTCCTTTCAATTTTGCATTTCCTTGCATCTGGGTCAGTCCAGTGCACTCTGGCAATTGGTGCTGTGCTTTCCCAGGGCAGTTTTTCCGGTATGCTGCACCAAGATTTAAACGCAACATTACTCAGACTAGAGCACTATGTCCAAATCACTCTTTGAATTTAGTTAATTCAAATAAAATACGGTTGCTAACTTCACAAATATTATTAGTTGTTGTGGAACTTGACTTTTATATTGCAATCATAAGCAGACACTTGCTCTGAATATGCAAGTTGTGTGGAACTCAACATGAGTCAAACGCTGTGATGAAATATCCAAGTTTCATTTGCGTCTCCCACCAACACTTCCAATTCCATTATTTCAAACTTCATTTGGCACTTCCGGAGCTTTCCAAAACTTTTCAAAGTGAAAACAATCAGAAGTAAAAAGAGTGTAAATCTAATAATTTAGATAAAGTGGTCTGTGCCAAAATCTTGCCAAGTCATGCCCATCAACATCTCTGAAGGAACATGCAATTTAGCGCCCGCTGTTTGAGATCTTAGTAAATCAGACCCTAGTACCGGTACTTATTATTATTATTATTTTAACATACCAGGTTTTAGACAGGTCCCCTTCTTTCTGTCTTTATCGTAGTCACTGGTGGTAGAGCACCAGGAGAGTCCTGGCAAGTCAGAATCTGGGAGGCATTCGTGATGCCAGTTTCCATTGTGCTTGAAGGGGAACTCACAAGGAGCGCCGGCAGAGTTTCCATTGGTGGTGTGAACGACTGCATAAAAATATAAAAGCAGGAGCACACAGGGTTAAAGACCTACAAGAATGTAAAAATAAAATAAAATAAAATAAAAAGTGAAATGGAAAAAAAATGTAAAGTTTGAATGTAGCAGCAACATTTAAGCAGCAAGAGTGGAAATCACAAGATACAATATAATAATAATAATAATAATTTATTATTAATGTCCAAATAATAATTTGGACATTACTGTGAGCTTATCCTCACAAGGTCTCCCAGTGATACAAGATGAATCTTATAAATTTTAAAAATATATCAAACCAATGGTACCCGTGGAAATGAATGGAATTTACATTAATTACTAAATAAAGAAATATAGTATTGTACTCCAAAATATATACCTAGACGCATAATCAAATGAAGTCAAAGGCCAAGTCAAATTAATTTGTACATACCCACAAAGGAGTGTCAAGGGCTTCATAGGTAAAAGAGAATGTAAAGGAATAAACTTTTATCAAGTCTTCTGAAGCCTATAAAATCCCATGCACTCAAGTATCTGTGTGTTGACAGGTTTTCTTTTTTACACTTGCATCGAGCAGTAGGGTATGAAATGCTTGCTCGCAATACAATTAAAAAAAAAAAAAAGCGATAGCTTGTAACTTGAAATCGTATTAAATCGGGGCACTCGTACATCCAGGTACCGCTGTATTATATTTTCAGTATACAGTACTGTAAATTGCCGCCTTTCAATGGATCAAAGTACATTTGAAGAATTATTCCTTATCATACGATCTGTAGTTCAGCCAGCGGTCATGTGCTTTCAACACATATTTTGTACTTTGAAGCAACTTGATGAAGTATAATTTTTCAAGGAAGATCCATTGGATACAATTAGATGATGCATTTTATTAGGTCTGTGCTGCAACTGCAGCTGATCCAATTGCACAAGTTTTTAATCTGTGCCTTTGTATTGGACAACAACATGATTCCAAAAGAAAAAGCGACTGTAAACATAATCAGAAAAAGTCAACAGTTTTTTCCATGCAATCAAATGAGAAAGATTTTCTACTGTTGGAGGAAAGTGGCCTTCTTTCCCCGGCGTGTTGGTTGAATTTCAGACAAGGAGGATGTTGGTTATCCAAATGCAGGCTGGAGTTGATGAACAGTTTCTTCGAAGCTTTTAATAACAGAATATTCTGGGCACCCGCGGTTTACAGACAATAGCTGCGGTGGTCACGAGTGCAAAGCAGGAAGGGATTCACATCATTTTTATGTCATCAGAAGGGCGACACCAAAAGATGTGACATCAGAACTTTCGTTTCCTCAAAACTGATTCTCAGATTTGTATTTAACTAGTGCGTTACAACGATCTGTGCGTCTCCACAAGGCCTTCAAGAAGGAGTGTATCAATTTTAAGTGATGATTGCTACAAGGACGCAGAGTCTCGCTGCGTGCATGTGAAAGTTAGACATTGTGACTAAATATGAGCAGAATACAGACTTCACTATCTAATAGGAATGCAGCAAAAAGCTGGGACAAAAGCTAAACAACCACTCCTACATGAACATGAACGATTGAGTATGAAGCCAACGTCACGTTGGGATTTGGGGGAGATGTCATCTCTTCCTAATAGGAATTTGACCGACTTCCCTTTTACCTGGCATAAAAGCACGACAGACGAAGAGAAGATGTTAGACATGTTAGACATGTAGAAGAACCAGTTTGGTCAAGTAACACACCCGTTTAGTGTTGTATCTCTTTCAACTCATCCCATTAAATTCACGAATTTAACTCTTATCTGCTGCCCTAAACACCATAAGAAAGACTGACATACATTTCCAACCAATATTGTAATACTTGTTCACTGAAACTATATTCATTTATTCCCAAGAGTTAAATCTCTTGATTTCGATTTTTTCTTAGCTGTAGGGTGCCATATGGAAGATGGTGAATCATGGCTTTACCTGTTTTGTAGCCCTTCACATTCATCAGTACCCAAGAGGTAGTTTTCAGTTTCAAAAGCTGGTAGTATATCACTGATCGGCAAATACTAATGGATACGAGCTTTTGGACTTTGGACATTTTGTTATCAGGGTATGAAAAAAAATGCAAATATGTTTACGGGCAGTTTTCACTTATCCCAAACAGTTTTTCTTATCGGCACAAAATTGAGGGCTGAATCCACGAAAGGATTGCGTCTCTTGCGTGGCGCTAACCGGTAAAAATGGTGAATTGCATGGCATTCAATTCACAAAGCAAGCGCAGAAAGTGGAAATGCTTCACTTGCTGTGCTGCCAAGCAGAATGCGTCTCAGTGCGCCGGTGGTATTTGCACATACAGTATGTGCATATATTTGGAGACGAAATCGCCTACCTCAATGCAAATGAGCCTCTTTTTCACTAACACCAGCGTTAATAGCCACACGCAATTTCAGAGAAGTGTAGTGTCTGTTTTAAATCTGTTTTGTGTTAGTTTCATGGAAATACGCTACCTAATTGTAGTAAGTAGGAAAACACGCAGATGGTTGTCAAGCAGAGAAATGAACATGTCAAACAAATGCATAAGCAAGGAGCAAAACGTATGTCGATGATGCTTGTTAGCTAATTACATGTCAAACAGTGCATAGGTAAAGAGCAAAATGCATACTGATTATGCCTGCCAGCTATTCTGCGATGGTCATTATTAGATTAGCAAGGATTGGATTCGCGAAACGCGTACCGGTAATGACTGTTGCACCTTTTCAGTAATTTCATTGGGTTGCCAAGCCGAGGAAGAGACAATTAAATCTAAAGACTCGCATACATCAAGTTGCCATGCCTACGGGGATATAGTTATATCTGAAGCCCACATGCAATCACACAAAGGTCTCTATTATATTTTAAAAATAAAGCCATTGTGATACCATTATAAATCAGAACCATGACATGAAGTTGCTTACAAATACCATTAAAATCTAGCCGACAAAGAAGGCCACAGCCAATCAGAATTACACAAAGCATTATGGTACTATTAGAATTGATAAATGATTGTAGAGACTAGCCAATGAAATGAGAGGGGTTGGCCCCTCATAACGCTATAAAACTTGTGTTTAACCTCGGGAGAGTTCAGAGTTTTCCGATGTGCACATCTGTACTTCTGCGGGTTTTGATTGAATATAACTCGTTTGTGACCAGCCTGCACCTCGGCCTCTGGACTAAGTTTGTACTTGGTTTTTGATCGATTCCGGCCTCAAGCTCAAAGAAACATCTGGTGTGTCCCCGGTCTGCGGCTCAACGAAGGAACGTTTTAGTGTCGGCCCTCCTGATCCCTCAGCCGACACCCGGGAGGAGGCGGAACGCCTCAACGCACCCCTGGTCTCCGGGAGGAGGCGTGGGTCTGCCTCTGGGCCGACACATCAGAAGCAAATCATGTCTAGCGAATGCTGGTGTAAAATTGGTGCTGCTCTGTGGGAGGAGGTTAATGACAGCAGTAGTATAGAGAAGGCATCGTCATGCCAGGCACAGACGGTCTTCCCTTCATGCACTGTTCATAGGGCTCCATTTTGCAATGCATGAAAATTTTTGAAGTACGGCTGTTCGGCCCAGGCTGCAATATGCTGTTGGCGTCAGCATATCCATGAAATTCTGTGAATTCGGCACTGAGTGTGTGTTTTCAATGTCTTGCAACCCTGATGAAAACCGTTAATTTCGGCATTCATAGGCTTTTGCAACTTAGTGAGATACCAGCTCAAAGGACCATAAAAAGACACGTTTGAGTCTATTGGGCCACATAAAGTGATGTGGCAATCTGGATCTTTGGCCTTGATGTTGACACTTCCTGAAGTTTTGGTCACATGTCACTCACCGCGATATGGCCTACGGCAGATGCTTTCCTGAGAGCCTCCTCTCACCCACGCGTCATGAGCGTCCCGTTGGGCTGCTAACTGGCCTCCGCTGACCACCAGGCTCATTTGGTAGACAGTGAACACAGCGCCATCCATACAGCGCCACCACAGGATGTCCGAGCCGCAGTCCGCCAGGGACAAAGATTTGGAGTGGACATCCAACGCCAAACAGAGGGCGGTGGCCACATGGAAGAGGCGGTGACCCGAGCCCCACTTCCACAAGTGGGACGTGTTGTTTGCATCACAGGCTGAGACACCCAAACTTCCAGAGTCCTGAGATGATAAACAGCTCCCTGTGATGGAGTGCTGGATGGTGAAGCTGTCCTCCACTGTAACACAAAACAAACCTCATAGTTGAGAATAGTACCTTGATTCACAAGGTACGACGTATAAAAGACAAGCGATGCACTTTCTGTCATGTATTGTAAGGTAAAAACACACACAAATATGCTGAACTAAACGCATGACTACAGATCCAGACTTCAATCACTAGGCCACGCCCCCTTAAGGCGCAACACATACAAATGCTTAATCTCACTAGAAAACAAGATTATTTCGTTACACTCTCTTTTAATGTTTTTATATATACATTTTAAAACAGAGTGTTTTTAATTATAATTGTATTGTATAATTGTAAATCAACATTTGTTTAAAGTAAAATATATGAACATCTAGCAGACATCGCATCTTAATGGGCATTTGAGAGGATGGAGAAGGATGTTATCCACACAGAATAAAATTGACTGTTTCATTTTATAGATGTTGTTTGTTAGCATGTCTATGGGGTTTCTCATTCTGGTGAGCATTAAGTTCGCAGACCTGAAGGCTAAGGTTTGTGGTTGCTGTGTCAGACAATGCGCAATTCTGTGAATTTTATGTTTAGTTTGACAGTAAACTGGGTATGGCAATAAACGTAGGCCAGTAATTCTGATGGTGGAGAACGATGGGCATTGCTGACCTTGACGGCTTACCACTGGACCTCAGTGGCCTAATGCATACTCGCGTAATGTATCGATTTCTGTTTCCGGACCTCTCCGCTGATTTCGAACATATATGCAGTGGACACGCCCCTGAATGTGAGACCTCCGACAAATACACGCGATGTTTGTATCAATATACAGTACATTGTTTAACTTGGCATAATAGACAGGCTGAAACAACCGGGATGACTCGGTGATTAAATCAGACTCTACGTGAACAGAATTTCACTTTCTGAATAATGTAAAACAAGCAAACATTGTTTTATTAAAGGACTAATCTGTTTGTTTTTTGCGCCTATTTTATTGTTGCTCAGTAGGTCAGCTGCTATTGTCCTAGTTCGTGAGTGGGAGTAGCTCTTACTGTGTGTGAGACATTTAACAAGCATTAACGAAACTTCGCCCTCCTACTAAGGTGGGGGCAAAACTAAAGTAAAGCGTAAAATGTGTCTTTTGCAGGAGGCTACTTACCAAAAGTCGAGCATGCCCTGTTCAATACAGTGGTCCCCAACACCAACAACAAACAAAGTGTGGCCGTTCGGAACATATTTTTAAAATTATCCTTTTCTTGCCGCACTCATAAAGATTGCATTTTCCGTGGAGAATTGAATTGTAAAAGAAAGTGGGGCTAACTCATTTAGTGTAAAACGAAAGTGAAAAGATTGGGGCACATGAACCGCCGACTCTGCTGTCAAGCGCCAACGATTCCAACAAGTTAAAAATGTAAGATGAAGTATATTTTCCGGTTCAACATACAAAATAAAGCTAACTTCCGGTAGCCTGTTCACGAACGTTACGTGGCCACTTCAAAAGAAAATACTCGTGCAAATGCGTAATGTTAAATCATTTACACACAGTAAAACCTTTATCACAGAATGTCGTAGATTTTTAGAGTGCTTTATTTACCTATTTAGTTTTGTTACAAAGTGTTGATATCTACTATGATTGTTTAAAAAAAAAAGAACTCAGATTCTACTTCAGTAGAAGTACAGATGCTCAATGCAACTCAAATGAAGGGGGAGATTATGTGTACAGAAGTTTACTTTTGCATTGTCCCAAGTTTCAAAATGGGAATTGGATGAGTAAAAATTCTATTGTACTTTTGTACGTAAGTGTATTTCAGAGTTTGATTTTTTAAAAACTTTTTGTTAAGGAGTTGAATCGGCGCTTTTTTTAAACACAAGTACAGCCGCACGGCTTTCACTTAACTTGTGTGAGTACTTTAACCACCTCTGAATAACAAACATCAAAATACAGGCGAAAGCTTGCAATGTAAAAATATCCATCCATCTTTCCATTTTCTAATTTGCTTATCCTCAGAATGGTCGCGGGGTGTGCTGGAGCCTATCCCAGCTGTCCTTGGGCAATAGGCGAGTACAACCCTGAACTGGTTGGCAGCCAATCTGAGGACACAGACGAACAACTATTTGCACTCACAATCACACCAAGAGACAATTTGAAGTGTTCCATTAACTTGCCATGAGAGAACATGCAAGCTCCACACAGGGAGGCCGCAGCTGGAATTGAACCCGTTACCTCTGCGACGGTGACGCGTTAACCACTGGACCGGGTCGCCTTTCTATTAATTTATAAGGTAAAATAGTTATGGTAGAATTATAAAATCAACTAATGTGACTAAAATAATTTTCCATAAACTAACTCGATAAAATTACAAAAGAGTTTGATGAAGACTACACCATAATTCCTACAGTTTTGCATGAATATGGTCCTATGTTCAGATGTTTACTTATTTTGATTTGTTGTTTTCTTTGTGCTATGCAGTGGTGTCTTTACTTTCTGTATCACAATGAAATGGTTGGTCAGCAAATGACAGTGCAAACAGTAAAGGTGAAATGTGAATCTTGTCCAGTCGCTTGCAATCAATCTTCCACATACACACAGGTGCAACTTTCAATTTAGAATACTGTACTCAATTTGTCATCAAAATTTAAACAGCAGTTTACATTCGAACATCTCTCCAAAATACACCGTTATATTGATCACATGACTATGCAATGACACAAGACTTGTCGTTCTGATGGCATTGGCATGTTCAGTGGTGCAAATATTTTATGCCAATGTGTGTAATAAGCAACTTGAGAGAAAAAAAATACTTTTGTAAGGGAACAATTTTTTCATTTTGATATTTGTACAAATTATTTTGAGAAATGCACTCACTGTTTTCCAGATTTCAATTTATATCCAAGAAATGCACCAAAAACACAGAAAAACTATTATGTCACAGATGTTTTTTCACATACTGTACTACACTTTTCACTCATAAACCACAAACCCAAGTTTTCATGAAATAAACGGCACACGCAGAACTAATGGCTTCTTGAACATTTGGTGCTTATACATTCATGCAAAGTGATGTTGCCCTTTTGTTTTTGAAAAGTGCAGCTGCTGCGGTTTTACTCCTCATGAATGATTCATTACATCCTGCTGCCGGATTCTCTTCAGAGTGACAATAGCAGCAATTTGCTGTCACAATTTTCCGAATTGGTTCTCTCTTGTGACCTCAGTTGAGATCATTAACACAATGTTATTGCTTTATCGTTTGGACTTTAAACTCTCAGGAAACAATTGTGGTGTGGCAAGAGGTGTATGATATAATACAGAGTAGGACATTAGGAATAACGAAATGACCCACAAATGAAAGCATCATTCATGATACATGAATTTTATCACTCAAAAATGTATCATTTGTGGGTCCACCTTGAATTTATTGGAATACACACAAATATGCAATTTACAGCTTATAACTTGCTTAGCAACAAATAACACATCCAGTTATAAGTCCTCCTATACAGAAAGCCGTGTGCTTGAGCCTTTATTGGATATCCTTGATATCCAGCTTAAGGTCCATGTATCAGTACGCTCTTTGTCCTCACTAGTAGGAGAACTTTGGCATTCTAGTAGGACAACTACTAGTGGACATTTTGGTGCTTTTACTAGGGTCCAGGTGGCTACTCGTGTGACACATCTACCGGTACGATTTGGGGATCGTAGTGGTAGTTATGCAGCGGAGTACTTTAGAAGCAAGGTTGAATTTCATAGTAGGCCAAAATTAGCAATTGTAGTGGAAAAGCCGAACGAGTAGTTCTACTAGTGCACTCTTGTCAATTGACTTACTGGTGTGGACAAAGAACTTAAGCAGGATATCAAGGAAATTGATTTAATGCTTGGGACCAACAGCCTTCCATAACCTTATAAGTTTTGAGGTTTGACAACTTTCAACACACAAAAACAGAACCTGTTTTTACATCGAATATTAGTAATACGGACAAAGTAGCTATAACAAGTGCAGTTCCAACAACATTAATTGGACTGTAATCCAAATGTACAGAGTAGATTACAAAACATTTTATTTTTGACAACAATCTTTCAAGAGAATGTCAAGCATTTCAGTATTTTATCTTATTACACTACCTGTAACTCAACTGCTGTCCAGATCAAAGCCATTTCCAACCTGATTTGGAGTCCAGGCATCAGTTTTCCCTTTTGTCATGTGACATGTTGAAAATGAACTTTTCATAGGCCGAAATAGCTCAGTTGGGAGAGCGTTAGACTGAAGATCTAAAGGTCCCTGGTTCGATCCCGGGTTTCGGCAATGTGTTTTCTTCTGAGAGCAAGGTCAAAACGGAATATTTGAACATTCTTTTCGTTCATCTGCTTTTTAAGGGCCGTGCACGAGTGCGCTCTTTGTCCTCACTAGAAAGACAATTCAGCAAACAAGTAGTATGACTTGGGCAGACTAATAAAAAATAGTATTAGTCATCATGTTCTTCATTCTACGGGAAGACATTTTGGCAACTCTAACATACTAGGAAGACAACTTCATGCTACCAAAATTGTACTTTAATTGACATCTGTGTGCTACTAGTACTACTAGTCAAGTGCTTTCTGATAACATGAAGAATTCTATGATGTCACTAGTAATACTAGTAGCATGCAATTATGCCTCACTAGTAATATGTGTTTGCCAAGGTTGGACTTTTGAATATCATGGCTATCAAAGCTGGTTGGGTGGTAATTCGATATATTTGAGATCAAATGAGTTCCATAAATCTTAAATTCATACCAATAAGACAAAAATGGCACTAGTAGTTAAAAAAACATCACTAGTAAAATTCTAGTCATTCTACTCATGCAACCGAAATGTCTGACTCATGAGGACAAAGAGTGTATTAATACACGGAGCTTAAGTTAGATATCAAGAGCATCAAATAAATGCACAAATGGCTTTATGGAAATAAACATTTGATATTCTTGGTGTCCAGGGTAAGGTCGTACTAGTAGGCCCAAAGTGACGCTTTACTAGGAAGACACAGTCGTCCAAATAATGTGCTCAATTGTTGTACGATAGTGTGGACAAAGAGCAATGAGCTAGTACATGGTCTGATGGAATAAATGCCCAAATGTTTTTCTTAATATCCTTCGAATACTAAATTAGAAAGTATATATCTCAACACTGGTCCAAAGCATTGTGGCAATGTCAGTCTGTAACGTTATCCTGAGTGATCTTCCAGCTCTGTGATCAGCACATTACCATCAGACTCTGTAGCTTGGGAGCCGGATTGTCGGTAATAGGCACTACCGAGTGCAGGGAGACCCCGAAAATGAGCAGCATTTCTCCTGTAAGCAAAGCACAGTGCTCCTGCCAGCAGAGCAAAGATCAACACAGCCACCAGCACAGCAGCAAGGATGACGCCGTAATGTAATCCTGAAATGCAAAGTACACAATGGTAGGTTTTGGATATAGCCACTTCTTGAAAAAAAAAATCACTCACTTTCTCCATTTGAGTGGAGTATGCTATTAAATGCCTCTTTCAAGAAAGTAAGAATATGACAGGAAATTGCTCCGTTGTCCCAAAAATCGATACATGAAGTAATCTGGTAGCAAACCTAAAAAAAACTATCATCTTAAGTGGTGACTGTACAATGGAAACCATTCTATCCCAATTGTTTCATTTAAGACAGTGAACAAATAATCTAAAAAAATAGTGTGGGTTGAGAACCACATAATAACAGAAACAATAGAACAGGTTATAATTTGACGTAAATGGTGGATTAAGTTATATTTAGAGAGCTGAATTTGGAAATGACAAATCCGTACACTTCGAAAGTGTCATTACGCGTGAGTTAATGGTCAGCAAAGAGCTCAGAATGTTAACATGCACCATATCAAAACAGGAGCAATGGAAGAAACTCTCACATGACACCTACTGTATAGCCCAATAAAGAGTTACTGTAAATTGCAATTAAAGTCCACTTTACCATTGAATGGTTCCACTTCCACCTCAGTAGTTACATCTGCAAAAGAGAAAAGTCAGTGAGGTTATTTTTTTCTTTTGTGTTTCTACATTCATAACCATTATTCATTAATGAAAACAAATTCTCGCTTTCTCAGTATATTATAATATATATATTATTATATACTATGCCAATGTGTGTGTGTGTGTGCGCGTAAGAACGTATCAATAGTGTGTGTGAGAGTGCTTCAGCAGTGGGTGTGACAGCGTTTTAGTATTGTATGTGAGTGGGGAAAATAATCATTAGTGTGTGAGTGTTTTATTAGTGTGCCAGAGATGGTTTCAGTGGGGTTTGTCAGCAAAAAAATCATGAGTGAGAGAAAGAGCATTTCATTTTGGCTGTCATAGTGATTCTGTAATGTGTTTGAAAAATATTTAGGAGTGAGTGTGAGAGAGTTTCTGTAGTGGACATGAGAGTGCCTCTGTATTGTGTATGAGAATGTTTCAGGAGTGGGTGTCACAGTGTTTCAGAAGAAATGCATGTGAGAGAGGTGCAGCAGTGCGAGCAAAACAAAAAAAAACATCTGTCACATATTGAGTGCGTACGAGACTGCTTCTGTAGTTTGAGTGAAGAAAAGTCAGCGTGGGATCTTTTCAGAAGTGTATGAAAGTGTTTCTGTAGTGTGTAAATGCAAACAACAGTGGTGTATATGAGAGCATTCAGCAGTGGGCAGTGTTCGGTCACTATAACACCGATGTCAGAGTTTGGTTCGCATTGCCGGCAGTAAGTCGGAATCGTTTCCAGTGGGGGTAGGACTCCGCCAAGGCTGCCCTTTGTCGCCGATTCTGTTCATAACCTTTATGGACAGAATTTCTAGGCGCAGCCGAAGCGTTGAGGGGGTCCGTTTTGGGGGCCTCAGTATTGCATCCCATAAAAAATCATCAGTGAGAGAGAGCATTTCATTTATGTTGTGTGTGTGTTTGAGAAACAGTAGTGGGTGTAAGCCTTTCAGTTGTGTGTGTGAAAGCGTTTCATATGTGTGTGAGCAAAAAAGATTCAGTAGTATGCATAAGACCTTTTAAGTAGAATGAGAGTGTTTCCATAGTTTGTCGGCGCAAACAATTAATAAAAACCCATCAGAAGTCTGTGTGAGAGCATTTCATGAGTGAGTGGGAGTATATCTGGAGTATGTGTGTGAAAAATAGTCAGTTGTGTGTATGAGAACATTAATGTATTGCATACAAGAGTGTTTCATTAGGGCGTGTGAGAGTGTTTCAGGAGTGTGGATGGGAGCGTTTTAATTCACTTTGTGAGAGGAAAAAAAAAATACGAGTAGGTGAGAGAGTGTTTCAGTATTCTGAATGGAAGCATTTTCGTCGAGTGTGTTAGAGGTAAACTCCGAATGCTCCATAGATTCTTCAAGACATGCCCAGGTGACCTGAGATTGTTTTGCAGACAAAGCCGAGTCGCTCGGTGCACCCCAACAAGAGCCACACTCCATCAACTGCCCGGGTGGTGACGCAGGTGTCTGCAGTCAGTAATTTGACATCTGGAGCTTTGCTGGGCCAGCTGCTGTAGTCCAAAGGAGAACCGTCCACCCAAGCCATAGAATCCGCTAGAAGTGAAAGACATGGTTCATTACTAAGTAATTTTAAAGGCTTGTGTGGTGGAAAGCCATTTAATCATTGACTCCATATCACTGATATCCCACATTAGGTCCATGTACTATCACCATTATTATTAGTCGCATACAATGAGTCCCGCCATGGGGAACTCATTGTATGTGGAGTGAATGACTAAAAAAACAAATCACAGTCAGTCAGCCGAAATAGCTCAGTTGGGAGAACGTGAGACCGAAGACTTAAACGTCCCTAGTTCAATCCTGGGTTTTGGCAGTATAACTGATTGTTTTTACTGTGAAAAGCCATCCAAGCAAGTACTGTACTCCAGTCTTCTTGATATCCAGCAGATTGTGTCTTACTGCCATTTTTTATCACATTTTAATTACCAGAGTCATTGTAACTTCTACCAGTGTGCTAAATTTTCTTTTGTTTGACTTATTGAATAACTGTGTCTTACTAGTGATGTTTTTTCACTACTGCACACTAATGGGACAATTCCAACCAAATTGGTATTACTGGACTCGGACTGACCCCATTGGATGGACATGAGAACTGCAGCTAAAAGCATTCTATGCAGTTGTAACTATAAAACTTTTCCTTGAAATGTAAAATATATTCCTGTATGATTGTGTATTGTTGACTGTGCTTATCCTGCTAACTTTGCCTTGATGAATCCACTTGGCCATGATAATAATAATTTTCATGATCACGTTTATGATATAACAGTGCAGATATATTGTCTAAACATATCTTTGTTGCCCGAACTACAGATGGGTTCAAAATGAGTTTCTCCCAGCCGAGCGATGAAATGTTCTGCAAGTTAGAAATTGTGAAATGCACAAATATTTTCAAAGGACAATTTAATAAGCTCAAATCTACAATGAATGAATTCGGTCTCACCTGATATTCAAGATATTTTGTACAACTGACTGTCTCGAGCAGATAAAAGGTCTCCCCTTTTGTCCTCTACCCTCCCCTCACTCCAAAATTCTCTCCAATTTCCAAGGGCTCCCGAAAGCTCTCCAAAAATTCTCAGCACTCTTTTCCACGTTTCTCTCATCATACTCTTCTGAAAAACCTGTGCTCTTTCACCAATTTTTTTGGTTGCGCTCCCACGAATGGAATAACGGCTTTCGGCCGTGTGTGTGTGTGTGTGTGTGTGTGTGCCTTTCTCTCTCAAGTAGTAGGCAGACACTCACTGTCAATGTTGAAGTAAAGCCCCAACCACATATTCTGGTGAAGGAACCCTGAAGTCCACAGCTGCTCCAGGACAAAGCGGTTCTCTGCCTCATTCTCGATGGACAGGACATCTGACGTGTTGACTGGAAAAGCAAAAAGCCACTCAATAAATTGATCTGTGTTTTATAAAATAAAACAGATGAACTTAAAATTCACTATAACATTTACAGGAGAAATTAATTTGACCTTCTCAAAACTACTGAATGCACATGTTCAGTTGCTCAATTTCTTGACTTTTTTGCTGAACAGCAAAATTCAAAACAGGTAACTATTATAGTAGGACATCCACCTCTATGCCTTTCTGTGACTCTTCCAGTCTCTATGTTTTGGTCTTTTGGTGATTCTGAGTGACAAAAAGAAGGCAGCGGGTTGTAGCTCATTCTCTGTAGGGGCTCCAGCAATCTAACCGACTCGCAGAAATTAGAGCCGCTGTTTAAATGTCGACTTCTGACTAATTTTTCTATTCTTGTATTTAGTTAAACCAAAGGTAGGCCTGTTTTACTACTACGTCTGTCTTGAAAAGTTAAACTTTAGGCTCATACTGAAATCTAAACCCAAAGCCAAACAATTATCTGTTCCTTTTCAGGAGGAGTGTATGTGCTTTGGCTCAATTGAGGTCGGAAAACATGGGTCGAGTAAACTTCAGCTCAGCAGAACCACTTTGGCCCTGTTGGGGGAGTTTCAACATTTATATTTTAAGCACACCTGTGTGGTGTTTCCATGTTCTCCCCATGCCTGCGTGGGTTTCCCCCCGGGTAACCAGTTTCCTCCCACATTCCAAAAACATTCACGGTAGGTTAAATGAGCACTCTAACCTGGATGGATGTATCAGCTAATACTTCAAATCGTCCTTAAATGTGTGTCTATATGTGCAGATAGATACATATGTGTCTATGAAGCGTCTTCGTCATTCGCCCCTCGGGCCGTAAGGTGTTCCGATAGTTTTACGTAAATGTGAAAGTGTTCACCAGTTGGGCGATCGCTTACGATGCTGATGTTTGACATTTTCGACATTTTTATTCTTTATTATTTGTTTTTTTTACATTATGCACAACTCTCATTTATTGTGCAATAATCTAATTGTAACATGCATTTGTTAGATATTTTGATGCATTTTTAAGCTTTAGGAAACATTTATGTCTGAATTTCTTTTGGGGGGGGGGGGCTTGGAACGAATTAGGGCATTTACATGGAAAACGCGTCTCTACTTACAAATTTTCTCGTTAAGAAATCTCTTCCAGAAACAATTAATTTCGTAAGTAGAAGTACTACTGTAAGGTTTAAAAGTGTTCATATCACATGGGAGGGGTAAAACTATTTTCTATTTTATTTTCAATTTAATTTTATTTCGTCTCTCTGTATTGCAATTTTCACTTGTCATGGGTTGGTCTGAAATCCACCCACCTGCTACATTTCAGTCACATCCCTGAACAGGGTAAGCATAACAAAATAGATGGGGTGCCACCCTACCTTTCCGTCTGCAGTGCTCACGTGCCTCCTCAAAAGTCAGTCTTTGCACCAGAGGCTCAAAGTTGTAACAGCCACTTCCAAATTTCACCCATGTGGAGGGGCACACAGCTTCATATGAGATAAATGGTTTATTCCCTGCAATGGAGAGCAGAAAACCTTTTTGTTCTTTTCAGGGCTGCGAAATTCTGGAAAGTTTCAAAGTTGGATTTTTCCCCCCTGAAAATTAATACGAATGTATGGAGGAAAAAAAACTGAAAAAACAAAATGGAAGGTTGGACCTAATGGGGAACTTTAACCTGCTGTTCTACTTAACACATACATTTGTTGAATTAGAATGTATTTTAACTATATGATTTTGACTGGCTGTGTGCTTATGACAAAATGTTCCGATTTATACTTGAATATGATACCTTTTAATTTACTAAACCTAAACTCTTAGTCAATTGCCATAATTCTCATGGAAAGTTTCCATATTTGAATGTTTGCCAAATTCCCCTGCTTAACTTCCCATGAAAATTTACTGCAACTTTTCACCCTGAATTCTGCACCCCTTTGCAACTATCTAGTGCACATTCAAAACAGCAAAGACCTGGAATCAGAGATGAATTAATGTTCGAGAGTTTATATTTTACTTGGCGGAGGAATGTGACACAAGGCTCCTGGTAAAAGAGTTTCGCAGTCAGCTCGCCGCCATCCTCCATTCACATCCATGTACACGCATTCTCCGATCTCAAAGTCATCTTCAGTCGAGTCCCAGTTTGTGTACACGGTATCGCTGCCATCTGACCACTGATAGTTGATCCCACTCTGTAAACAAACAGAGTTATGCCACATTCAATCAGGACAAAGTGGCACTCTTGGATGGAACATCACAATGGAGCCTGAAACCTACTCACAAAAGGTTACCATAGTTATCTATTTACTACTTAAATTTGCTGCACAGTCATTATTGTCAGAACATAAATCGATTGTGAATTTTTTTGGTTTAAAATGATGTTGCTTCCCGGGACACGCAAGGATTCACTCATAATTTGCAGGTTTAGCCATTGAATGTGTGAGCAAGTACAAAGCCTATGAATTTATCTTTAGCAAAAATTGCTGTCATGTTGAATCTCATCATAAGAAGTCACTTACATCTTGGCTGTACAGTCCAATCCAGTGCGGGACTCCCAATCTATTGACAAGCACCGTAAGGAAAGCCTGGTGGTAGGCATCGGTGATGCTCACTAGGTCCGAATCATTGTCCATGCACATATGCATGGCATCATACCAGCTCATGTTGCCTGAAACCACCTTGTAACTGCGACTTTTGTACTCAATGCTGTTGGGGAGTGGGTGGCGAGATGAGTGGGTGGGGCGTTTGGATGTATCTAAAACAAGAAAAGGCAACAGTGGTAATTGCAAGTAAGATCTCTATGGGAACAATAAATATGTTTTATAGTCAAGATCAAATCATCTTCATGTTCAGTTTTACAACTTTGAACATACTACTTTGAAAATACACTCTAGAATCACAAAAAAATTGGTATTTCACAATTTAAGGTGAGGGTGCTGAACAACAAATTCTGCCTTTCCAGAGAAAATGCTTCTCACCTTTGATGTTACAGACAATACTGACATTATCTTGTGAAAGTTATAATTCACTGTCACTGGTTGCTTCGACACAGTGGTACCTTGATTTACGATATTTCCATTCACTTCAATGGGGAAATTAAGGTACCACTGCATTCCGTATTCATGCTAGGGTTACGGTATTCTATTTAATCGGTGAAATGATAATATTCAAATAAAACGCAAGTAGAACTGGTAGAGTTTTTTGGGACTCTTACCTTGAGGTTTTTGGCAAACAAAGCCGTAGCCATCCTCACTGCATTTCTCATCATACCACTTCCCTGTCAGGTGGACGTTGTGGTTGTTGGACAACACCGTGCACAGAGGTTCGTCAGCAAAGCCAGTGAGCAACTCATCCTCCTGGAGTTACATCACAGTATAAATCAGTTGACATTGGCATATTTATTATATGGACTATATGTATGGACTTTTCTCCTTATTTCGACCTCACCTACAAAGACTAGCATGAATTACACTCCCTTTATATTTTCCAATCCGCTTCATTGTATCAGAAAGCAAAGATATGTTGGCACCCTTCTGTGACGTGAACGCCCACCATATTGTGGTGTGTAGTTTGCACCCCAGTTGTTAGGGGTATGCATCTCTCCACAAAAGATACAGTAATTCGATATGGTTTTTGACACGTGGGGTGCAAAATGATTCAAGGACGTCACGATTTGAAAGTGAAACGATTCGATTTGGTTTGACTTAGTGAGACTGCGATTCGAGTCGATTTGATACAGCTGAGTTGAAGAGAATATGATGCAATGGCTCATTTGCTGTCATTTTACATACTTTTGAATGAACTTGTCAGTACTGTAAAAACTATACTCAAAGCTGTTTTATTACACCTCTGCCAGTTATATTATGTATCTTTAATCATTTGTTTTTAAAGTTTTTTTCAGCAAACAGGCGAGTGTGAATTTATAGTTCTACGCTTGTGGTGTAGTCCCACATTACTGGAAAAGATGCAGCGTAATTAACAGCAGAGAATGTCCTCAACTACTGTACACCCGAGTAATAGTTACTGTTCAACTTGAATATCAATATGTGATCATGTTTTAACGAGAGCTGTCAAACGATTAAAATATTTAATCGAATTAAAAATACAACTGTCATAATTAACTCAAATTAACTCATAATGAATCGTGATTACTCACATATTTATCGTTTCTGAATTTCCTTTTATATTTTTTCAGTCCTATTTTTTCCCGATTTAATTCTCTCATCAACATGGAATCATGGATCAGTTTTCTATGTGCGAAATACAAATATTTACTGAAACAATTTCGATTTGCAATTTTACATGAACATTTTTCACTTGGAGCAGTTATTCACACATAATCTCTCACACAATATTACTGTCTATCAACAACAGTGAAAAAAATATTTTGCCACACAACAGCTCCTTTAACAGCTCATTTTAGGGAATCAAAACAGAGCAATATAAAATTATAAAGTGCACATCTATGGTAAACTAGTACTCAGCCTATAGTGGATTTAAGCCATGGTTGCATATTTCATTTTTCTCAAGTTTGCTTTGAACAATTATTTCGTGTATGTTAAATTCTAATTTGTCAATTTCCATTTTAAAGTAAACATCAGCTGCGAGTGACAAATAAACAGCTTGAAGCAAGCAAGCTTTGCCTTTAATTTAGGGACCTGTGCAAGCTTTTCTGATTTGATACAATAGTCTCCTATTTCTTGACAGCGAGAGAGTGAGAGCAGGCATGGAGGAATAAGTTTAGAACTATCCAAATTAGTTATTTTGTTTCTCTTATCACCGATTTCGCCTATTTTCCTGAGATAAAAGGGGGTTCACTGTATTCATTTAACAAGATATTTGTATTAAAGTCATCAAAATGACAGGGGCTTACATTGAGGTAGCTCTTTGGTTCAATGGGAGACCAGTTGGTGTAGCTAACTGGTCTCCCATTCGTCCATTTCATGGTGTCTTGATTCCACAGACCAATCCACACACCTACAGAGATTCCTTGAAGCAACATGGTGATGTATGCTGCATGAAAAAGACACACAATGACATGAAAAAAGAGGCCACACACACACACACACACACACACACACACACAATGATATTATTATGGAGTGCTATTTTTTTGTCATTAAAATACACGTTACAACCAGTTTTGTTGTTTTGTAGGAAAGGCGGGGAAGGATTAATGGGTGGGTTTACCATTCAATGGGACAAGATGATTTGCATTCAGTCAAGTGTATTAAAATATACCTTGTTCAATCTCATCTTCGATTGCCACGAGTGAGCCTTGGAATGAGGAGCAGATGGACCGGGCGTCGTTCCAGCTCTTTCCCTCGCTTGGCTTGTCAGGGAGGTGAAGCAAGAGACACTACACATGCACACAAAAGCAAATGTCTCATTTGCATGCGGTTGCCTTTGAGAGATGGAGAAGCAAAGGAACAAGGAGAAGTTTCCACTTGGCTCAGTCTATTCGGTACACAATTCGTACAGAACCTGCTGCTCCATTTTTTGTTGTTGTTCTTGTTGTTTTAAGCATTTGCAAAAGTTAATTATTGAATGAGAGCAAATGAATGAATCTTGGATACTACAGTAAGGGTTTAATTATTTACACATGAAAAATGCAAACATGTTTATTGCAAACATGTTTTATTTGTATTTATTTGTTGATTTTACATTGAATTCAGTTTATTGTACTGACAATATAGTCCCTCATTGGGAAATTAAACTGAACAACAGAGAACCAGTTCAAATGTAGGCATGCTAAGTCACTTAAGCGAGGGTTGTTGTTGATGTTTCATTTTTTCCGGACCTTTTCTTTTTTCCAGAACACACTGGAATTAATAATAATGCCGAGACTACATTTTGAATGAAGGGAATCCCTCCAAAAACTTTGGACAGTATGGAGCAGCGACTTGAACAAAAATGTCACCAGTTTACTAAGAAAATAGTAATTAGGAGAGAACTGGTATATGTTACAGGTACATAAATTTTCGTAACCATTCTTGGAGAGTCAACTACAGTGCCGGGCTATGCATTGTGTACCTGGGACTTCAGTCATTTAAAGTGAGTTCATAGATTTGTTTTGACATACATTATATACGCTTGAAGAAAATTGCTGAAAACATGCAAAGACTGAGAACTATGTAGTACTCAATTGTGTGGTGTGTCAAAATATGTAAACAGGCAAGACTTGACAAGTCACTGAGCTAAATGCCATGACTATCAAGTCATAGTCTAGTCAGGTCCTTCATAAATTTCAAGCAAGCCTCAAGTCTGAAAATTGTCGACTTTTGTGACTCGAGTCCCAAACCTGCTCTATATACCTTGTGTCCAAAGTACAGCCATTTCTCTGGACACCGTCCAATGTAATGCAGCTCCCTCGGAGTCTCCACAACAGACACAGTCTTTCTCTTACAAACAAATCCATAAAGATTGCTGCATTTATTTGCCGTCCACTTCCCTGCATCGCAAGAACACAACACACACTTACATGTTACACTGGTGCGCATGAATCACCGCTAGCTGTGTGCTTACCTGTTGATGAAGACATTGTGACACACCACCCAGACTTTTTATCGTGGTGGCCATCACTGTCTTGTGCCCAGTTGTGAAAATTGACTTCTGTCTTGTCACTCCACCTGCCAACAACAACAAAAGCCTTAATTCAATATTTGACACCCATATCAGGTGCTTAATTTAACTGCATTAGGCATTTGTTCAATGTCCTTAAATTCCAGCTCAACGTCCATATACTAGTACGCTACAGTAGGGATGTAAGTAATTCATTGTTCGAGTAGACTGTGTCTTAGTAATGTTTTACCGACCCCCTAGTGCCCAGGTCATTCTATTTTTAGTGCGGTAGTCTAGGGGAGAGCATAACACTACAGAGCCGAAATAGCTCAGTTGGGAGAGCGTTAGACTGAAGATCTAAAGGTCCCTGGTTCGATCCCGGGTTTCGGCATTAGAAGGGTTCATTTATTGATGCAGGAAGCTGCTCGTATGGTTTTCAATGAAACATTTCAGTTATTGAAGTTAGATAACAAGCCAAGTTGAATGATTCCACATTGTATCCAAACTTACATTGCGCTTTTCGTTTTCACTGTGTCCCTCCAATATAATTGGAATACAAAATATAATCAATTGGAAGCAAATCAGAGAACTGCAACCAATGCAATATAAGACACACACGGACGCAACACCCACACACACGCACGCACGCACACACACACACACCTGACCTCCTCTCCATGCTGGTCAATGGAAAGACCAATCCACCAATCAGTGGGGCCGAGGGACAGCTGAGGAGAGACACAAAGAAAAAAAGTATCAACGAATGAACAGCGCTTAATCCTTCTTTGTAGCCTTTATATCACTTTCTTCTATTGTCTGGTTTTGTGCCTATTCGAGGTTGTGAAAAGTAATCCAAGCAGAAATTGTGATTTAACCTTTACATACTAATTAAAAATACAAACTAAAATGAGCAAAAGTAAAAATTATGATTACCGGTAGTTTTTTTGAAGCGCAGATGTCAACTACTGGACAGTTTTGCCTTTTTCATCACATTAGCGCAAATGGAAATCTGCTGATCAATAAATCAACTCTGTGTGATTTCAAAACCAAAAATGTGAACAAACGAACCCGCCGCAAGCGCTCCTTAACAAAATTCAGCTCCTCCCTGGAGTGAATGGACAGCAGGTAAGCTCCCATCATCTTACAGGCAAGAGAGACGACATCCCAGTTGAAGGGATGCTTGGCCACCAGGTACTCAGCTCCACGATAAAATACCCATGGCTCACTCCCTGTAGGAGAGCCATGGGTCAATATACAATACTCTTAAATGTTTAGGGATATTTGGCTTTGGGTTGAAATTGAAGGGTTAAAAATGCACCGGAAATGTCCTATGATCCATGAAGGCAAGTTTGAACACGTTTTAGAGTATTTTGTATTCAGACTTCAGTACTGTGGAAAGCCCTACCCATGTTAATTAGAGTGGATAACTGTGCCGAAAAGGTAAATCACAATCAAAGATATTTGTTTTGAAATACATTAGACATATTTGAAGGCAGTCGCTGGAAACAGTTGCAAAGACTCCATGGTAATTGTGGAGATTTAGCGTAAAACTGTTTTTAAAAATGTGCATTAAATAAAAACAATGCACTTACGCTCAGTGTACCAGTAGGGTTTTATCAGTTGATCTCCTGCAACATGAATACATTTTGGTAAATCATTTGATTCCACCTTCTATGTGACTGCGTTTCGATTAGTGACTTTTACCTCTGGCCACTTTACAGATCCATTCGTGTTTACTTTCACACGGCCGCGGCATCAGGCTGTTTGGCAGGTCACTGTACACTGCGCAGTCCCTTCTGTCATCCTCATCATTTTTATCCTCGACAAAGGCGGTCATCACCTGAATAAAAAAAGTCGAAATATGTTCATTAGCAGAGATGGCAAGCCGTTTCATGGACTAGCACGTTTTTGTGCGCACCTGTAAAAAGATTATTCCAGAAGTAGAATGACAGTGTGTTACTCGTAAAAAAAATCAAATTAAAAATCCACTATTGCATGATAAAAGCTAAATGTTAGGTACACTAGTTACTACTCAAGAGTACTTGTCAAGATAAAACATTTTTCAAACCATTATATTTTGCATCGGAATTTGGACAGGTTGTGTGAAGTACCCTATGAATACTGTACATATGAATTTGTAAGGATATTCAAAGGACACTTACAGGAGAACCATCAGACCATTCCCAAACTCCTGGGTGTTCAGGATGTCACGTTCTGCTCGAGGGGAAAAAATCGCTCCGAGCAGAACAAATGAATTAAATAAGTTGGATCCCAGGTAAAGCAGACAAGAGAGAGTAATGTCACAAAATAAGGTGTCTTTAATGACAAAACGAAAAAAACAACAGAAAGAGCCCGACAGGGAAAAACGGTAACAGAAAACGCTGATCAAATAAGGATCAGGAAATTAACAGAAAACGCTGATCAAATAAGGATCAGGAAACAAACAGAAAACGCTCGCGGCTAGAGCAAACGCGAGGAGATAATCGCGCTGGTGGTAATAGTATAAAAATACGAAATATCGAAAGTCGAAATAAATGGGCAACAAGTATAGGTCGTAAGGCAAGTATGCAACGAGGCAAATAGCAATAGCGCAAATAGAGAGCGAGAGCGAATAATGGCTCGGCGAGGAATTCTCCGGCAGTGAGATGACTGCCGGACTCTCTAAATAAAGGGGGGTAATCAGCCCGAAATTACGGGCAGGTGTGTCGATGGTGGAGGAGAAAACCCGCCACCTGCTGGCGGACACGCGACGTGACAGTACCCCCCCCTCAACGGACGCCTCCCGGCGGACTACCCGGTTTGGAAGGGTGTGCAGCGTGGAAGTCGCGCAAAAGGGACGGATCAAGGATCCAGGAGCGAGGCACCCACTGCCGCTCCTCAGGCCCGTAGCCCTCCCAGTCGACCAGATACTGGAACCCCTTTCCCCTGCGCCGAGAGTCCAGGATGGCACGAACCGTGTACACCGGGTCACCGTCGACGACCCGCGGAGGAGGCGGCGGCGTGGGAGGAGGAGCCAAGTCACTGGAAGAAACGGGTTTGAGAAGGGAGACGTGGAAGACGGGGTGCACCTTCATGGTAGGAGGTAGACGGAGCCTGACAGCAGCCGGGTTGATGACGGCCTCGACCTCGAAGGGACCAGTGAATCGAGGACCCAGTTTCGCCGAGGAGCCGGCCAGGCGAAGGTCTCGAGTAGCCAGCCACACCTTCTGCCCCACCACATAGGGGGGGGCCGGGCGCCGACGACGATCCGCGATTTGACGATTTCGGGACGCCGTGCGGGACAATGCCGCCCGGGCCTCCCTCCACACGCGATGGGCCCGCTTGAGGTGGTGTTGAACGGAAGGGACCTCCACCTGCCCCTCCTGCGACGGGAACAGCGGCGGCTGGTAACCGTACGCCGTCATGAACGGGGATCGGCCGGTTGCGGAGGAGACGAGGGTGTTGTGTGCGTACTCCACCCAAGGCAAGTGGTCGACCCATGTCGCGGGTTGGTGGAGGCACACACAGCGGAGGGCCGACCCCAGATCTTGGTTGGCGCGCTCGGCCTGTCCGTTGGACTGGGGGTGGTAGCCGGACGTCAGGCTGGCCGTGGCTCCGAGGGACCGGCAGAACCGCTTCCAGACGCGTGACACAAACTGGGGGCCCCGGTCCGACACAATATCTGTAGGGAGGCCGTGGAGACGAAAAACGTGTTTAACCAGGAGGTCGGCGGTCTCCAATGCCGACGGCAACCCGGACAATGGCACGAAGTGGGCCGCTTTGGAGAAGCGGTCCACGATAGTGAGCACGACTGTGTGACCTCGGGAGGAGGGCAGACCCGTCACGAAGTCCAGCGCGATGTGTGACCAGGGGCGAGGTGGAATGGGCAACGGCTGGAGCAATCCGGCCGGGGGTCGATGGGAGGACTTGCCGCAGGCGCAGGAGGTGCAGGCCCTGACGAACTCCGTCACGTCGTTCCGGAGTTCCGGCCACCAGAATCGCTGGCCGACAAGTTGTACCGTCCGGTTCACCCCTGGATGGCATGCCACCTTGGACCCGTGTCCCCACTGAAGAACCTCCGACCGCAGGGACGGAGGCACGAACAGTTTCCCCGCCGGACACCCCGCCGGTACCTGCACCCCCTCCAGGGCGGCCTGGATCCGCTGCTCCACCTCCCATTGAACGGCCCCCACGATGCACTGAGCCGGGAGGATGGTCTCTGGGGATAGGTCCACTTCCGGGGGGTCGTGGAGACGGGAAAGGGCGTCGGGCTTGGTGTTCTTGGAGGCTGGGGAGTATGTGAGTAAGAAGTTGAATCGGGTCAGGAACAAGGCCCACCGGGCTTGACGGGAGTTGAGCCTCTTGGCGGTACGGAGGTAAGCGAGGTTCTTGTGGTCCGTGTAAACCGTGAATTGTTCTTTTGCCCCTTCGAGCCAGTGTCTCCATTCCTGCAGAGCCGAGACAACCGCCAACAGTTCACGGTTGCCAACGTCATAATTGGCTTCGGCAGCAGAGAGTCGACGGGAGAAGAAGGCACAGGGGTGCAGCTTCTGGTCGACTGGAGAGCGTTGGGACAATACCGCCCCCACCCCTGAATCCGAGGCGTCCACTTCTACAACGAAGGGAAGATCAGGGTCAGGATGTTGAAGGACGGGGGGACTGGTAAACGCCGCCTTTAGGCTAACGAATGCGGCCTCCGCGGTAGAGTCCCACTTAAAGGGAGTCTTAGTTGACGTAAGGCGGGTCAGGGGGAGCGCCTTCTGACTATAGCCGCGGATGAATCGTCTATAGAAGTTTGCGAACCCCAAAAAGCGCTGCAGTTCCTTGCGGTTAGACGGGACTGGCCAATCCCTGACTGCCAGCGTCTTGATGGGGTCCGCTCGTATTCTACCCCGCTCGATTATAAACCCCAGAAAGGAAATGACGGGAACATGAAACTCACACTTCTCCGCCTTGACGAAGAGCCGGTTTTCTAATAAGCGCTGCAACACCCGCCTGACATGTTGCTGGTGTTCCTCTTCTGACCGGGAGAAAATCAAAATATCATCCAAGTAAACGAAACAAAAAATGTTGATCATATCCCTTAAAACGTCATTAATGAGGTTTTGAAAGACAGCGGGGGGGTTAGTGAGTCCGAAGGGCATGACCAGATACTCAAAATGGCCCAGAGGGGTCTTAAAAGCGGTCTTCCACTCATCTCCTTCTCTGATACGGACCAGGTGGTAAGCGCTGCGTAAATCCAATTTAGAGAATATAGTGGCGGATTGCAATGGGGCAAAGGCGGAGTCTAGCAATGGTAGTGGGTAGCGATTCTTTATGGTGATGTCGTTTAATCCACGGTAGTCGACGCAGGGGCGCAGAGTCTTATCTTTTTTGCTCACAAAGAAAAAACCCGCCCCCAACGGTGAACGCGACGGTCTGATGAGACCTGCGGCGAGCGAGCTGTTTATGTATTCCGTCAACGCCTCGCGCTCAGGTTGAGACACCTGGTACAGCCGCGAGGACGGTAACGGAGCGCCCGCCTGCAGGTCAATAGCGCAATCGTAGGGGCGGTGTGGAGGTAAAGAACGCGCTCGATCCTCACTAAATACCTCCCCGAGGTCCCGATAGCAATCCGGCACTCCGTCAAGGCAGACTTCCACGGAGGGGGTGACATGTTCGTACCCCCCGACGGCCGACTGTAGACAGTGTCTATAGCAGTAAGGGCTCCAGCTGTTGATTGCTGGGCGCGCCCAGGAGATTACGGGGTTGTGTACTCGTAACCATGGTAACCCGAGGACGAGGGGAGCGTTGCGAGACCGCATGACCAAAAAGCGCCGCAGCTCGATGTGATTACCCGAGAGTTGGAGCTTCAGTGGCTCCGTTCTGTGGGTTACGACCGCCAGGAGACGCCCATCGAGATCACGAATCCGCTTCCTATCGATCAGTCTCTCTAACGCACAACCTAGCTCGGAAGCGAGCTCGGTGTCAATCAGGCATACGTCCGCTCCTGAGTCCACCAGGGCCCGAACCCGCTTAGACCGGGATTCCCCAGATATCGTTCCCTCAAGTACTAGTCTGTTCGGTCGCGTGTCGACTCGATCAGACTTGGGGTTTAACGCGCGTGACGGTGACTCACAGTACTCATGTTCGAAGGAAACAGATGATCCCGGGTGATTGGTGATGGTTGAAAAGGAATCTCTCTCCTCGCCACCAATGTTCTCGCTTCCCAGCTGCATAGGCTCCTCTGCTGGTGCTGTCTCCCGGAATACTCCCCCACGTTCCCGGCTTCGCTCCCTCAGGCGATTGTCCATGAGTAGGGCGAGATCGATCAGTTCTTCCAGGTCGGTGCTGTGATCACGGGTCGCCAGCTCGTCCTTGAGTTGGGAGTTTAATCCTCGGCGAAACAGCCCACACAACGCTCGATCCTCGTAGCCGCTTTGCGCCGCCAGGATCCGGAACTCGATGGAGTAATCGGCGACCGATCGTCTCCCCTGGTGGAGGGCGAGTAGCCGACCCTCTGCCTCTCGACCCCGCACGGGATGGTGAAACACCCGGCGGAATGCTGTCACAAACTCCGGGTACGATGATCGGAGATTTGGCTTGGCCTCGCTGGTCGCAATCGCCCATGACGCCGCCGGACCTGTCAACAAACTCATAACGTAGGCCACCTTGGCGGCATCATTAGCGTAGGCAGACGGCTGCTGGCAAAAAATGAGCGAGCATTGGTGGAGGAAGTGACCACACTGCCCATGCTCACCCCCGTAACGAGGTGGGTGTGGGAGCGAGGGTTCCCTCGACATAGTGGTCTGAGAGAGGGGTGCCTCCGGAGTGGTTGGATAGCTCCCTGAGGGGGGAGTCTCCGTTCCTCCACCCGCACCAAACGAGGTTCGAGTTCATCGAACCGATGAGCCAGCATGGAGACCGTGCTTCGGAGTTCCGAAATGGCTTGGCCCTGCTGACTCATTTGCTGCTCTTTTCGGGTAAGAGCGGACAATATTCTCTCTACATCCGCGGGATCCATGGTGGCCGGAGAATTCTGTCACGTTCTGCTCGAGGGGAAAAAATCGCTCCGAGCAGAACAAATGAATTAAATAAGTTGGATCCCAGGTAAAGCAGACAAGAGAGAGTAATGTCACAAAATAAGGTGTCTTTAATGACAAAACGAAAAAAACAACAGAAAGAGCCCGACAGGGAAAAACGGTAACAGAAAACGCTGATCAAATAAGGATCAGGAAATTAACAGAAAACGCTGATCAAATAAGGATCAGGAAACAAACAGAAAACGCTCGCGGCTAGAGCAAACGCGAGGAGATAATCGCGCTGGTGGTAATAGTATAAAAATACGAAATATCGAAAGTCGAAATAAATGGGCAACAAGTATAGGTCGTAAGGCAAGTATGCAACGAGGCAAATAGCAATAGCGCAAATAGAGAGCGAGAGCGAATAATGGCTCGGCGAGGAATTCTCCGGCAGTGAGATGACTGCCGGACTCTCTAAATAAAGGGGGGTAATCAGCCCGAAATTACGGGCAGGTGTGTCGATGGTGGAGGAGAAAACCCGCCACCTGCTGGCGGACACGCGACGTGACACAGGATTTCTTTTATTGAAGCCAACCCACAGCCAACGACCCTCTGTTCTGAAAAGAAGGAGCACAACACTAAGTCTGGTTATGTGTCCAGCATGCCAGATTCTTCTCATACTGGACCCAAACTAAAATGTTATTTCATAGCAACACATAGCTTGTACATAAAATATGTGTGTGTGTGTGTGTGTGTGTGTGTGTGTGTGTGTGTGTGTGTGTGTGTGTGTGTGTGTGTGTGTGTGTGCGTGTGTGTCTGTGTGTGTGTGTGTGTGTGTGTACGTGCGTGCGTGTGTGTGGCATGAGCCAAGTTCACTTGTATTTACTGTGATAATCTTACAATTATACATTCTGTAATTATGAACCTGTACCAACCCTTCAAACATGCTACTGAGGAGTTGCTTAACAAACACCTGCTCCTCATAGTGGCGGAAACTGGCCAGCTGGGCCCCGAGAGCCTGGCAAAAGTAATCTGCTTCCACCCAGGAACGTTTCAGGAGCACCTTTTCGTCATGGAACACCTAAAAGAACAACGATTGTTAGTTTCAGTGAAAGCAAAATAGAAGAATAAAATTCTTTCAGAAAATGATGACATTGTGATACTCTAGCAGAGGTGCATGAGGTTCGACTCTGGCTCTGGCCTTCTTGTGTGGAGTTTGCATGTTCTATCTGTACCTGCGTGGGGGGCTTGCTCGAGCCTATCCTAGGTAACTCCGGGCAGTAGGCAGGTTACACCCTGAATTATTGGCAGCCAATCACAGGGCACACATGGACAAACAACCATTCGCGCTCACACTCACAATTAGGGACAACTTGGAGCGTTAGATTAACCTGCCATGCGGGTTTTTGGAATGCGAGAGGAAACCGGAGCCAGAATCAAACCCTGCACCTCTGCACTGTGAGGCCGACGCACTAACCAGTCAACCAACGGATGGCCTCTCTCTTGAAGTCATCATATTTAATTCATAAATACAACAACAGCATTGGCAAGGGACAATCCCTCTTAATCATTGTAGAACTCAATTCATTGAATGAATTATAATCATTATCATCTTAAAACATATTAAAAGCACACCCTTGAACTATGGGAGTTGTCACCACACGTGGTAGTGTGTGCAAGATGCATTCTAATTGCACACGTCATAGGCGTGGCCGACTACATCATACGCAAGGGGAGATCTTGCAGTTTACTGGTGTAAAGACACTGTGCAGGGCGTCCCTAGTGAGTCAATTCCTACTTCCGCAACATGTGCTTCCACCACCCTGATTTTAAAGGGAATGAGGGAATCCACTTCGATTGGCCAGAAGTTGGCTGCTACCATCCCAAAACAGTGCGTAATGCAATGGCGTAATTCTACCTGTGCAAAATTTTGGAAAATACCAAAAAAAAGTCCACTGATGCAAGTTAGACAGCACACAAGACTGGCGCCGAGTGCTCACAGGAATGATATCTTCACGAGTGATGAATTTGAAAAAGAAAGTTATTGCTCATACTTTAAAACAGTAGAGGAGACCAGGCTGTGATTCCCATCCTGGAGGGCAGGCACTGAAGGCATCGTGGGCTTCAGGTAGCAATTCCACCTCCTGGTAACTACTGATGCTCTGCTTACACACTGACAAGGCCTTGTGGGAATTGCAGTCTTTCACCTCCCACTGGCCCAGAGCAGACCCACCTGACATCGCAACACAGCCGTAGGCACTGACTAAAATAGGAAAGAGTACTCATTGTGTTTTGCCTGGTTTTTGAATTGTCATACATTACATAAATTGCAGAAATGTTGGATTTTACAGTTGATACAAGAACAAATGAAAATAAATCAATAAATCAATCAAATAAATCAATCATGTAGTACACTTATCTGATCTGTACTCTCAGTATTAGAAGAAAATATATTTTCAAGTCTATACACAAGTGGTATGAGAAGCCTTCAAATTTGCAGATGACATCTCTGAGAGCAATCAAAAGGAAAAAGGATGGGCCCTAAGCTTGACCCTTGAGGAAAACCACAGTAAAAGTGAAATGTCTGATTTATACAGGCCAACAATAACTAAACAAATCTAAGGACATGATTGTAAACAGTGTCAAAAGAAGCCGGGATTGAACATTTGAACAAAGAAAGTTACATTTTATATACCTGGCTGGTGTTTGTTCCAGTTTGTGAAGGTGAGGGGCTGAGTAGAACCATTGTTATGAAGCCATCTGTATTCTCCCCTCTCCTCTGAGTCCATGAGGCCAATCCAATAAGACATGCTGCCATTGGCACCATTAGCACTCAGCAAACTGTTGACAAATGCTTGCTCAAACCTTTCAGAGACATTAAAAACCATTGTGATACAATGATAACAATCTTTTAAATGAATGTCAAATAACATATGAATACAGCACCTGTTTTCCACAGTAAGGAGAGGGGCATTGCAGAAATAGCCGCTCTGTGCGTCTTTATGTGTCTGCTCCTGCTTGGTGATGGTGTAACAGGAGTGACTGTGACGCTTCCAGCCCTGCAACAGTAACAAAGGTCCAATCAATTATTCTAATTTCAAATTTAAATGTGGTACCTGGGGACTTAATTCACCTCTAAGTACTGCTACTATTATATTATCCAATAAAACGACAAAATTAAATACATCATACTCAACAAAGTCTGATTATTAGGATTGCTGCAAACGAGATCCGCAGAGTATATATCTTTCTCTCTGAGATGTGGTCAGGTACCATGTGCTCGTGGGTCCCTTGACCTCAAATTGACCCCTGATTCTCTGTGCTTCCATTGTGTGCAACATTTTCTGAACACAAGCATTTCAAGGTCAATCAAGCATGTAACAAACTGAAACTTTAAAACCTGACAACATTGTATTTGTCTATTCTAACTTTAAACCAACATAAAGGTTCTGTGAGCCATGCTTTGTCTAGTCCAGGGTTGTCCAAAGTCGGTCCTCAAGGGACCGCCTGTCCTGCCTGTTTTCCAGCTCTCCCAGGAGCAACACACCTGATTCAAATCATCAGAATCGTTCTAATGCTGCTTCAGAGCTGGCTGATGAGCTGATCATCTGAATAAGGTGTGTTGCAGGCGGGAGAGCTGGAAAACAGGCAGGACAGTGGCCCTGCAGGCCCAGAGCTGGACATGTCTGGACTCTAGTCCCTCACTTTGAACCTGTTTACTGTGAGTGACAACACCAGGAGCATAAAGCCCCAGACAACTTAGCTCCGAGGATGATTGGGACACACAAATACCGACCAAACGGCTAATGGAGGGCGGTGTTTGAACTTTTGCAATCAATTTGCCACCAACGTAACACCTGTCTTTTCATTGCCGTCCATGTTAACCCACACCTTCTCTTGACCTAGAAATCAGAAGGTCTCCCTCTAGTTTTAAAAGAAGTTCAGTGGTGACATTGAACTAAACAAATACAGGTAGTTCTCTTTTTTCACTCGGATATGATTCATATTAGTCAGAAAACTATACAGAAACAAAAGTTGCAATTTTGAATTGCGTAAGGTGACGATAACCAGAAAGAGCAAGAGTACTTCTACGAGTGTATTCAAGTGGAAGTACAGATACGTGTGTAAAAAAATTACTCAGGTAAAAGTCTAGAGACTGAATCTATTTCTTTAGTTAAGTAAAAGTCAAAGGACAGACTCTGAATTGAAACCTAATTTTCATGTAAATTACATGCAATACCTGTTTTGATAACCTGGAAGAGATTGCTGGAGACTAATAGTTTGGCTTGATTTGTTTACTGTGATTAAAATAAACAGACAAAGCAGAAACAACGTGCATCTTGCATGCACACAATGCTGAATCCATGTTACAGAAACTACTGTATCTTCTAGTTAAACTATTTAACAAAAAAAAACACCTTTACATAAGCCTGATCATAAGTATTAACTTGACTAAATAACATGTTAGCATAAACTGAAGTGACATCGCACACGGGCAAATAATGAAACCATTTGCATTCGATAGGTATTTAGCTCACCTTTTAGCATTAATGTAACTATTAATAAATGTTGGGAAAGTAGACTAAGTAGCTTAATTGCAAGAGAAGCGAAAGTAAACTTTTAGTTTGATTTTGACTGTGCATGAGGCGAATTCACGGGCCGACAATAAAACAGGACTAAAAGTAAGAAGTCATCAAAACAATTAATACTCAAGTAAAGAACAGATAATTGAACAATCACGTGGTTACTTCCCACAACTGGTCGGAGCACAGAGAAAAGCAGAAGCCTTAAAAAACAGTCAGGGAATTATCCGTGACTGCGTCAATCGGTCGACCCACATTGTGCACCATCCTGATGTGCGTGTGTTTCAGTTTCATGACTCAGCAGCCTGACATTCATGTCAACAGTGTCAAGGGGCAACATGAATGCCAGAAATGGCGTCATAATTCTGGTGAATCAGCTCCACTGTGCTTTTGACTGGCAGCTTGCTCAAAAATGGAGCTATAAGTTTCATGAGATAGCACAAGCAGCGTGTTTGTTGTGTTTTTTTTTCACATTTTCTGACCAATTCAACACATTCAAAGTCTCAGGTTCTATATTTTAACATTTCAATCATTTCCACAGCATTCCAGTATAGCGTGACAGTGTTCACGTGTGTGTTTGTGTGTGTGTGTGTGTGTGTTTTACAAAATGTAATTGTGGTTATTGATTTGTTAGTATTCTGCAGATTTTTGTCACTCAACTCCTTCCACATTTATCCACCAATTCCAACTTTAAAAGATCACTAAAATAAAAAGTCAATAAAAAAATGTAAAAGTTCCCCAAATTCTGTACTTTCCTGAGTAAAAATTCCCACATTTTCACCAAAATATTCCCTAATTTAAGAGCTATTTTGTGTTGTGTTGTATTATTTTGTCAATTATGTAAACTGGTCTGTTGATGGCGGCGCGGGCATCCACAGCGACTCCTCTCTCACAACTGTGTTTGCACTGTGGTTGTGAGGAAAGAAATTTCATCTGTGATGTATGTTGCACATAGAACACATTTGACAATAAAGTTGACTCGACATATTTGACTGACTCAAACCATTCCAACTTCAAACTCCTCAACATGTTCAGAGTTGAATGGAATGGAAGAGTTGGAATAGTTTGATGGTTTGATGCCCCTACTGGTATTTAATGCCCCAATTTTTTTAATTTGCACAGTGAAATTCCCCAACTAAAAGCTATCATACATATTCAGCACCACTTTTGACATTTCGTGATGGATTCAAACCATCCTACCTTCAGTTTACATTCTGCATTGCAACAAATCCATCTATTGTACAGCATTTCAGTTCAGCTCTTGAGCATTTACGTCTAGCATATACACACAATTTCAACAGGAATTGCATTCTTTAGTTACAGCATGCAACATAATGCAGAAAAAACAAATGCTGTGCACGTTTTAATTGATGTGTATGTATCTCCATGTTTCACCTCAGGGCAGCCTTCATCCCAAGTTCCGAGTTCATGAGCCGATGTCTGATGTTTCACCTTTCTGCACATAGCAGGAAGTTGCTCGTCACATGAAACCAAAACCCAGGCACCTTCCTGTGAAAACAAAGTAAATGTCACCGATGTAGATGAAATGTAGATGTAAATACTTCCCGCTGGATAGCATTGATATTCATTTTCTAAATTCAAACAGTAGAGTCATGAGTCATCAGAATTATTATTTCCACTTCTTGAATGCTAGTCTGATGAAATGGTTGGCCTCGCTGCCCACCTTCCTGTCTGCCTTGGCACAGAGGGTTGCACCAGTCAGGTTGTGAGGAGGGTGATACTGGTGCCACATTGTGAGAGTCACAGGTGAGCCATCAGACCACTCTACAGTAGCAGATGAAACTTGTTTCCGCAGACCAATCCACATTGCTGAAGCCTCGCCAGAATCTGCACAACATAGCATTTAGACACACCATTTGCTGAAGCTGCAGTGCGGTTGAAGTCAAATATCTTACAGTTCGCCAGGAGGCTGTGCACCATCTCCACTTCAGAGAGAGAGTGAAGGCTGACGAGGTTGGCACTACGAGAGAGGCATGCCTGAGAAGACTCCTCCCAGCTTCCTGCATGGCCCAGGATCTGGTAGCAGAAACCGTTATGAGGCAGCCAGCCTTCATCACACACTGTATGGACATACTGCCAGTTCTCTGGACAGGAGGACAAAAAAAAAGTCTGAATCAGAAGTGAACAATTAGGGATTGTGTACATGTTTTTAAACTTTTGGGCACTATGGTGGCCATTTGTGTCCATCTCGCTCCTTCTTTTTAAACCATTTTAGCTATCTATCCATCCATCCATTTTCTAATATGCCTATCCTCATGTGCTGGAGCCTATCCCAGCTGTCTTCGGGCAGTAGGTGGCGGACACCCAGAACCACTAGTTGCCAGCCTCGCAGGGCTCACACCTAGGGACGATTGAGAGCAGGGGTGTCAAACTTATTTTAGTCGCGTGCCGTTAAAGGGCTGTTATGACTTAATTATTATTATTACTTATACACAACAAGTTAATGCATTACTTGTTTTGAAATCAGTGAAGTCAATTATAATATTTTGTTCAATTATTGTTCAAGTGAACAATAATTGAACAATAATAAAGTGCACGCGCGCCGGTAAAGGTAGATCCCGGGAGGTTAGTTGACCCGAAAAGTAGATATTCGATCCAAAAAGTTTGAGCACCCCTGTGCTAACTAGTCGACCAACTTGCCGCCTCATTTTCGCCATCTTAACGCAAATGTAGTGCCATTTGCCAAGGCTGTGGATTTTTGTCTAATTGTGTAACTCCTAACTTCAGCTCTTAAAATATATTAATAATATTATTCATAATTATAATAGAAATATATTATTGTTAAAATATAATAATTATTAACAAATTGTACCTTTTGCCACTCATGAAAGCTTTGTTTACCAGTTCCTTGTGATTTACTGTACTGAATCATACAGCTCATTCTAGACTCAAAAACTCAAATTTTGTAGTTTGTTTATTATTATTATTATTATTATTTCACCATTTAATGTCATTTATCAATTTTCTGGGGTGGAAAAGGGAGCAATTTCATGCCATATTCTTAGTTTAATAAAACAGCCATTACTGCACTCCAGTGGACCAAATTTAAATTGTGATTTCTGGCCTTGTCCTCCTTTACTTGCATTACACTGCCGTATATACAGGCATTACAAATGTCTGTATTTGGCCAAATATGGCCACAAACAAGCTGAAAGGGCAGTAAAATCCAACAAGCAAAAATTCACTGCAGACTTGTTGTTTTGATCTTGTGGCCACTGACTCCATAAAACAGACGGTCTCTCTCCAGGTGTAGAGGAGCTTTTCAGAGCAGCAACCACAGTAAAAAAATAATAGTAACAATAATATTGGACATTTGGCTCTTCTTCATTCATCGTGTAGCCAGGGGTGGGCAATTATTTTCCCGGAGGGGCCAAATGAGAAGCGGAAAATATTGTGGAGGGCCGGGCCAAAAGTTAGAAATAGAAATAGAAAATAAAGAAGATAGCACAATGTCTTTGTATGCCAGTAATAATGTAACATTCTCCTCCACCACCACACTCATCACCGGTTCTTCTCAAGGATGTGTACTGAGCCCCCTGTTGTTCACGCTCTACACATTTGACTGTGATCTACTGAAGACCAAGTCCCCTTTGCCTTTTTAACATTCTTGGCCAACCAAGATGATTCAGATGCTTTTGTTTCTCACCAAAAGGCTCAGCCCTATGCGTGTCATTAGGCGTCTTCTTGCAGATGTAAGGCAGAGCAGACTCACAGGAAAGACTCTGCCAAAGTCCGTCAGGGCCAGAGTTGTACACTCCACATTGTCTGTTGTCCTCCAAAGGGCTGGATGGCAGCGCTGATGGAAATACAAAAGAGGAGACACTACTTTCTTGTTGGAATGCTGAAAGGCATTTACACGTATGTTATTCTGCACCAAAATTGTTTTTCTTACGATTATTCCGCTGCTCCACTCATTCCGCATATCTACCCCAATTTGAACCGATCCAACTTCAACATATTCACCTCATTCAGAACATCTGGGCAACTATTTTCCACATTCCCAACAATCGTCCTTTCAAACAATTTCACATTTCCCTAAAAATAATCCCCCTTAAAATGAATGGAGCTATGATTGATTCACACTACCTTATTTCACAGCTTATTCAACCAATTTACACCATTGCAAATTCAAACTGTTCACCTCATTTAGGACATCTCAGTAATTATTTTTTCACATTACCCAAATTCCCAATTTCAAATTATTCCGGGGGCGGCCCGGTAGTCCAGTGGTTAGCACGTCGGCTTCACAGTGCAGAGGTACCGGGTTCGATTCCAGCTCCGGCCTCCCTGTGTGGAGTTTGCATGTTCTCCCCGGGCCTGCGTGGGTTTTCTCCGGGTGCTCCGGTTTCCTCCCACATTCCAAAAATATGCATGGCAGGCTGATTGAACACTCTAAATTGTCCCTAGGTGTGAGTGTGAGCGTGGATGGTTGTTCGTCTATGTGTGCCCTGCGATTGGCTGGCAACCGATTCAGGGTGTCCCCCGCCTACTGCCCGGAGACGGCTGGGATGGGCTCCAGCACCCCCCGCGACCCTAGTGAGGATTAAGCGGTACGGAAGATGAATGAATGAAATTATTCCGGAGTTTCCTCCCTAACATTCAGAAATCAATGCAGACCTTTTACTTGGTATGCATTTACCCGGCCTTCTACATTTTTCCTCCAATTCAAATCATTCCAACTATTAGACTCACATTTTACATTTCCACCCAACTCAGTACAGTGCATGATGTGCACCATATGTGAGGTTTTATACACATTCAAGGTCAAAGGTGAAGTAATTTTAGAAAATCACAAACAAAATATTTTTAGGCCACAAGTAATTGCACATAATGTATTAAATACAGCATGAAAAAAAATCTATTTCATACATTTTTACAATGTAATTGTTTTCCTGAAATGAGATCCTGACGAGTGTCAAGCCGGGAAGTGTCGCCAAATGTGGATGTAGAGGGACTAAATACGTCAAATGTATCTTCACTTGGGATTTTTTTTATTGTGCACATTTAGGAAAGTATATAAAATAGTTCTGAACATGCCCTGTATTTGGAATGTTTTAAGTTACAAAAGTTGTACTGGTGGGAAAATGTGCACCAAGTACAAAAGCGAAAACTGTCAGTATTGCTCGTCAGCATTTGGACAATTACATGTAATCCCACCATAAAAACAGACATTACCCAATTTCATATAGACACATCTATCATACCTGTAGTGAAATTAACCAATGAGAGAGGTGCGCCATCTGACCACTGCCACCCCCAACCATCCTTCAAGTGGTTCAGCCCAATCCACACCATTGCTCCAACACTATCCAGCCGATCTAACACAAGAAAAAACATTGTAAGATCTTGACCTTCTAATCATCTACTGGAATGTTAAAATGTAGGTTGCAGAGTCAGAGTAATTAACAATTGCATTAGAAATGAATGAAAAGATGGAAGGAGCATTTGGGTCATTCCAGAATTGGAAATCATTCTGTGATCATTTTGGAATAAATAAAAATGTTTTTTAGGTGCCTGGGTATCTGGAACAGGGTTGCGCCAAATTCTAAATATATTACATGAAAAATAGAATACCTTATCGGAACTGTACCATTGATCGTTGAGGTGGTTTATTCAAATTAGATGATGTCTTATTAATCAAATTAGATTTTGGTTTCTTACCTATATTTCTTGAAAACATAACAAAAGACGATCATATAAATAGTTCATTTTCAATTCTGGACTGACCCATCCACGGAACATGCAAAACAGCATAATATTTGGTGATTACGGTCAATATCTTTAAGCAGCTGCATACCTCTGATGTACCTGTGCTCTGCCAAACTGGTGATGCTGAGCAGGTTTCCACCCTGAGCCTGACATGTCAGCATCGCTTGACTCCAGGTGAGGATGGTGTACAGGTTGAACTGGTAGCATGCACGTAGTTCCTGGTTTGACTCCCAGAAATGCTCACAACTGTAGTCTAGCATGCAAAGTCCATCCATCAAGCCATTATTCAAACCGCTTATCCAAAGTTTATATTAAAAATACTGTTTGGGTTTATGGAAAGCCGTATGAGCATTTATTCAAAATCGTTGATATCCAGCGCAAAGTCCATGTATTAGTGATACAACTTTGATGTACCAGTATGACAACTACATATTACTACTAAAGCAAATACACACAAATACACTATGTCGAGGGTGCAGGTCACCTTTGAATCTATGATGGTGCATGATCTGCATCACTAGAAGTTGTTAGCGGTCAGCAGTCTGCACTTGCAGCTTGCGATCAGAGCTATTGCGATATGTCTTTTACCATTATTATCATTATTATTATTATTAGCATTTGTTTCATGTACAATTCACCAATGGCATTGGCAAAGAATGGGAATCTGGAGCATCAGGAGAAGTATTTTTAAATGGTACATGTATGCACGATAGTTTCTGCGCTTAACACACTACAAAAGTGCCTCCGTGTCAGGTCTCTACTAAGGCGCAGTAGCGGTCCCAAACACACAAACACACAAAACCTGACTTGATTCGACAACAAAATGATGTTACGCCCATTTTTACGCCGAGCACATGGGTGCCAGTCTACCAAAATAGGTCCCGTAGTGTTTTGGTATCAATGCTAGTTGCATACATATCAACTAATGCACTATTTTGGCTCACTGGTAAGATATAATGGTCCTACTTAACTAGTACGCACAAATTGTCCAACTAGTGTGCAGAGAAATCATGGTGTACTGGAAGGCAGTTGTCAAAAATATATTATTAGTGAAAACAAAATTGTTGTACTAAAAGAAGGAGAAATTTCATACAAGGACCTTCAGCTGGATATCAAGGATAAAATACAGAATAATGTTCAAACGGCTTCTCGTGCAGGTGTAAGCATTTACCATGCACTGGACAGAACCCCCATTTTTCAGCCTCATCATATCTGGTGGTGGTCGAGCACCACGGTAGATGGTCTTCACGGCCCTCAGTGGTGCACTCCGAGTACCATTTGTTGTTGTATTTAAAGGGCAATGCACAGGGCATGCCGTGTGCATTTCCCAACAAAGTGTGGATATCTGCAAAGACACAGTATGCAATAAACCAAGTGACAAAAGTCACATTTGTGACATTTGTGCTCACTGGGACATTTTTTTTTGTTTGTTTTACCTTCATATGGATTCGAGCAGGGCCCCTCTCTTGGCGTGTTGTACCTTTTCCACTCGTAATAAGAATTTCTTTTAACCACTACTAAATTCCCAGCAACAGCCACCTTCCACCGGGATGTCCCGTACAACATATTTCCTCTGCAGCGCCACCACAGTACGGGAAGGTCCATGTCGCACTGGAATGTTCCGAGGGGCTGCGCGGGGTCAGACATGTTGAGGCCCAGGCACGTACTGGTGCCAGCGTTGAAGAGACGATGGTGGGAGACCCACTTCCACAGCATGCGGCGGGTGGGACGACTACAGTCCCGGAGCACCAGGTTGGATTGTTCCACTGTCACACAGCGCTGAAGAAGCTTGCTCTCCAGGATGAAAAGGCCCTTTGCTACAGAGAAAATGGTTGACCAACTATTTTGCATGTATAGAAATTTAACTTTTGTACCAAAATACATTTCAGTCTGTATTTTATCATTTTCATTGTATAATAATAAGAAGAAGATGAATGTAAATGTCCCCATTGTGGGACAAATAAAGGATCTTATCTTATCTTAAGAAAAAAAGAAGACATTTATCTGAAGTAATTCAAGAAAAGCACATCACATTTTTACTGAAGTGAAAGTCAATATTTCTACTTTAACCAGGGTATTGTTTACACAAGTAGCTGAACCTCTAAGTGCCGGGAGTTATTTTTCCACCTCTAATTACAAAAATGTGTACAGTAAAAATGTATGATACAAAAATCCAGTATTATAAATTTACCTTATTCAACTCAAGCACTTAATCTTGAAATAATTAAAATAAAGCATTTTCTAATTTTACTTTTGATAAATGAGTAAATGCTGTGGTATTTTTTATATAATAATATATAATAATTTAATAATTAATAATTTATATAATAATACATTATACATCAATACAAGTAAACAGATTTATTAAAGAACTTTAAAAATAACTTACGTGACTAAGATATCATTATGTGAACTCAGTAAAAGTGCAATATGTTTTAACTTTTACTTAAGTAAACGTGTAAAATCAGTACAGCAGTTCTACTTTTACCAGTCTTTTTTGTACGTTTAGTCGTTCACTCAAGCAAAGTACGCGCGAGCACATTTGCTACCTGTAAAAAAATATGTAATACATAAATGAAAATATACGTGAACACTTGTAATGTAATATACATTCGATGAATAAATACTATGAGTACTATTTTCAAATTAACTTGTGTGACAAAAATAATCTCTCGAACTAATGACATAAACTTGCAGTACTTTGGGTACTTTTACTTCAACGATTTGAATCATTACTTCGACTTTTACCAGAGTATTCTTATGCAAGTATCTGTAATTCTAGTCAAGTACAGCGTGCGAGTACTTTGCCACCTCAGATCAGATGTCAATCACTTCTCACGTTCGACTATAGTCATATAGTCTCCACTATTACATATTTACGACACTAATGGCTGCAAAGATGTTTTGTTTTGTTTGTTTTCCAAGGCCAGGAATGTAACTTACTGTAAAACTCGGCGAGCTCATCTTGCTCCAGAATCTCGCCGTTGTCCTCCCCCTCCTGGGCGGAACACGCACAAATCTTCAGCAACAATAAAGTTAGACATATAACCGTCACCACGTCCACGTCCACGCAGCGGAACATCCGTGAGAACATTTCGACGGCGGTTTGGAAGGTCCAATATGGCTAAACATTCCGAGAGGCCAGTTCTGGAAGTCAGGAACTCGTTGTACGGAGGTCGTCGTCGTGTTCCCCCCACTCAGTCGCACTAAAAGTTCAGCAGAGGACTAACTAGTTTTTAGTGGTGGGCTGCAACGTCACGTCCGACGGAGAAATCCAAAGAAGATGAGTGGATGCATTGATGGATGAGTTTATGACAGATAGATAGACAGACAGACAACATGAGAGAAAAATAAAGAAAGACATTTTGGACATTTTCACTAAGGGATGGTCTCACTTTTGTTGCCAACAGTTCAGACACACGCTGTGTGTTATGAGTTATTTTGAGGGAACAGTAAATTGAAAGCCACACAAGCTGCACACTAACTACTTAACATCAAAGTGTCATTTTTTCAGTGTTGTCAAGTCATGAAAATATGAATACATAATATACAATGCTATAATGCTTACAAAAAAGAGTGTACTTACTTTTGTGAGACTGTCATGTAGATGCAATCAAACTTGTGCCACACCATTCCATTTTATTATGAACATTTTAAGGCTCAGCCTTACTTTACAATAAAAGAAAAAAACATTTTAAAACCATCAACATAACATTTACATTCATCGGATGAAAACGAGGAGAACAGTTGCTTTTTCAGTAGTCGACCACTCAAATATTTTAGTGTTCTCTCCCAGCTGTGTGTTGCCATGTTGAAGCTTGTAGGTTCTGGCAACAGACAGTCGAGATCAGTGTGTTAGTCAGTGTGCATTTGCACCTGCAGGCAAACTGCAGTTAAACAGCAGCAAATGTATGACACAGAGTCACGTCTGTTCACAGAGATGTCAGTTTTCTGTCTTACAACTCTGAACCAATTCAGAGCTTCATGCAATAGTACAAAGAAACGAACAATGTCGAGAAATCACTTTCCTGTTATTACACATGCGCGCACGCCCCCCCCCCCCCACACACACACACACACAGACACACACTTTAACACACAAACAAAGACTAAGTGCACTCAGATGCTGGTTGGCATTTCCTCCAGCTCATCCTCAGTAGTGATTCATTGTAATCATCTTCTCCCGCTCTCTGTTCTTATAGGTAACATTTTTAAATGTAGATGTAGAGCTCCTGAACAGTGGGTTGGTCCCCTAAGTAGAAACACAAAAAACACGCGGCACTCATATTGGGGTCAAATGAACAATGCGCATTATTCAGCATTGTGGGACATCTCTGTTGTTTTGACACTATCAAAACCCCTTCTCTATATTCTGATAAATCATTCTGCAGCGGACAGTTAGGGCTGCAGAAACGGTCGTTGGAAATATATATTACATTTGCATTACAGTACGTACTTGCTTTTTCTTGACATGCTGAAGAAACTATAGATTAGCATCCTTGAAAGTGGAAAAAAATGTTGCGGAAATACAACATGAGTGGTACATCCATTGCGGAATCTTACCGACTGCCACTTTGCCTTTGCCATCTCAGCCTCAAACCTGGCCACCTCTTTCCCATCGTGAACTGACACCAGCACTTTCCAAACAGCCAGCAGAATCAGTCCAATGCACACAATGGAAAGTGAGACACCCAGGATGATCATGAGGATGTTGGGAGGTTGGGGACAACCTAGGACACATGATCACATTTAACATTGTAGACATTTTTTTTGTTCACGAATCAGGTAGCGTCATATTCTCTGATTTGTGTGTCAGTCTTTTTTTTTTTAACATGCAAGGCTTGCACACCTTCAGGGTATGCACATTTTTCCGTCAGGACTTTCCTCCACCATGCGTAACTGTGGGTGTGGGTGTGTGCAACCGAGGTGTGACACATAAAAATCTGAGGCTGGATGTTTAATCACAAAGCATAGAGTTTACCTGAGACTTGTGAAATCCCATAGAAATCAATTTGGAAAATGGGCTTTAAATCTGAAAATCACATGTGCACTGTTTTCGTCGAACAGGTTCCACTTTGAGAGTGCAGGTATTTTTTTTCTGCCTAAATGAATCCATCCATCCATTTTCTGATCCGTTTATCCTCACAAGAGTCGCAGGGGGTGCTGGAGCCTATCCCAGCTGTCTCCGGGCAGTAGGCGGGGGACACCCTGAATTGGTAGCCAGTCAATCGCAAGGCACACATAGACAAACAACCATCCGCAATCACATTCACACCTAGGGACAATTTAGTATGTTCAATCAGCCTGCCATGCATGTTCTTGGAATGTGGGAGGAAACCGGAGTACCCGGAGAAAACCCACGCAGGCACGGGGAGAACTTGTACTCCACACAGGAAGGCCCATGCCGGAATCGAACCCTGAACCTCTGCACTGTGAGGCAGACGCGCTAACCAGTCAACAACCGGACCGCCTAAACAAATCCAATAAAATTAATTCAATCAGAATACTGTGCTGATGACTGAAAGCAAGTATGAAGGCCCATCAATAGAAAAGCAGGTGTGACTGCAGTTATTGTTTCGCGGGTGAGTCATTTAAATGTATTTTCAAATTGGCACTGTACTAAATCTTATATTGCTGTAATTTAGCATTGTGGACCAACATCGGCACAACACCACCAGCTTGCAAATTCAATAAGTTTAAAAAAACACCCTGCTCATTCATTTATACGGTGATTGATTAAAATGATCGGACAAAACCCTGCCATACTTAACAAAAGTAAAAAACAATGGTTACATCATTTTCCCAAACGCTTGTAAAAAAAAAAAAAAAACAATGGACAGAAGTGAATCTGCACGCCAAAAACCTTCGTGCCTTACCAGTTCCTTCTGCACTTGAAGCATTGTAGTTGGGTTTTTTTTTTTAACAAAACAGGCTTACTCAAATCTATGTAATGTGACTATTGTCACTCATTATTGTCTAAAAAAACATCCAGACTTTCAATTTTGAGGCAGCACAATACCAATCGAAATGATGGACAGGCGGAATTTTATGACACTACTCAGACAGTGCCCAAGACTGTTAATGGATTTGTTCTACACATAAAGTTATTTTGAACACTTTAAACTTATTAATAATGTGTAAAATTAACAGATGAGGTAGCGACATTTGGTAAAAAAATCTGAAATGAACCATATTTGAAATATGAGATTCTGGCCAACAGCCACAATAAGTACAATCACCATCATGCATATTAATATACATACATCGTTTATAGTGTTAACCATCTATAATCATCCATCCATCCATCCATCGACTGTGCATACTTTGTTGTCCATCTTACCGTACATGTGGGGATTGTAGACTGTCATTGTGTCCCCTCCAAACACACTAAACGAGATCCAGCACTCATTTTCAGAGATCAACGTGCATTGCATAAAGGCGCTCTTGTCTACCTCTGAAAGGAAATTGGAACATATATATATAATGAACCCACCAATGCATTGTATATCATCTTCCCTCTCAGTACCGAGGCGAGAATGTAAGCGGATATGCTTGACTCTGTTGTGCTGTCATTGTGATTTCTATATCAAAGACGACAATCTGCGTGTGTGTGTGTGTGTGTGTGTGCATGCGTGTGTATGTGTGCGTGTGCGTGCGTGCGTGTGTGTGTGTGAGTGTGTGTGTGTGTAGTGTCTGTGTTATTGTGTTTCACATTTGAAAAATCCTCTTTGATGATGAGATCTCGCTCTCAGCTTGCACAAGTATAGCGTGTTTAAAATAATCTCTTCTTTAAAGGAAGCCACGCTCCATCGGTTGTTCACATGCACCACAATAGCAAGGCCTGTTTAACAAGGTAAAGAATACGTTCGCCATTGTCAGACACTGTCTGAAAGGACATGGCTCACGATCTAATAGAGCAGTGGTTCCTCAACTTTTTATGCCAAGTACCCTCTAGAAAAATACTTTGTATTCCAAGTAACACTGTCTTGACTAACACTACAATACAGTGTCATAGTAGGCCGAAGTGTTCATTCAAAATGTGCCTGAGTTTTTAGCCCTAAAATGGAGAGCCAAGATTGTTCCTTAATGCAGAAATATATTAAGATAAGTACTGTAGCAGAAAAAAAACCTAGTAATACACAGTTGTTCTACATGTGCACCTTAGTCATTCTACTACTGTGTTGAATTGGACAGGATTTTAAAGGGGAAATCAACCCCCAAAAAATCTTTATAAGAATACAGGTATGTTCAATGTTCCTTTACGAGTCTAAAGACTGCATTCTGATTCATAATGTGTTTGAGGAATCCGAGTTAATCAGCAAAATCCACCCGTTTATATCCATCTCAGAGGGTGGCCATTTTAACACTTGTTGTCGGCTGAAAATGACCTCACAGGTAATGATCAATCACGGCTAACCTGTTTTCCGAAGGTGAGCCATTATTGGTTGTTTCCTGAGGCCTTAGCAACTGTGATGCCATTTTCAGTTGACGGCAAGTGGCAAAAGTGGATGTCCCGTCAATTGGACAAAAATGGGTGGATTTGACTGCTCAACTCATATTTCACAGAGGCAATACTAATCAGAATACCAGAACATATTCCCTGAAGGAACATTTTTGTGTTGACTTCCTCTTTAGGCTGGATATCAAAGATAACAAATCAATGCTCACATGGCTTTTTATATGAGCAGGCACTCAATAGAACAATCTATTTGATTACACACAGGCAAAAAGTCTGTACTGTGTCCCATTATAAAATAATATAAAATAAGAGGTGTAATGCTGGTGTGGTTCAAGAACGATCATTTCTGGGTCATGTACCTGCTGTTGTGTTGATGTAAATGTTGGGGAGACTGCAGTTTAGTTCACACAACTCAGCATTCTCTTTTGCTTGCAGATGGCACTCCACACATGTCCTGGTATGAAATACAAAGGCCATCACAGATTCCAATTGTCTAAAGAAGTAGAGGACACCGTTTTCCAAAGCCCACCCATATCCCCTTTAACTGAGCTATCATATGGCTGCAGAGGCAACAGCGACTTTACAATAGCGAAAGAAAATCCTTCAGTGCCGTGTTGAAGACATTAGTTGCCTTTTGATGTCACCTGCAGGGTGATGGTGATGATGACATGTGAACAAGGACACTAAAACCTGATATGCTACTCAGGACAGAAGACAGATCAGACTAATTGTGTGGTATAAGGATACAACACCTAACACATTTAACCCTTACATGCTGTTCTTTTCCCATGGATTCACATTCAGTATGTACGAGATCACTTTTGACTCGGGCCAAGAATATCCTGATATTGAATGAATTTATTAAATTATGAACTGCAGATCAGCCTGAAAAAAATCAATGGATTATTAATCCTAAATAAAGAACAATGGGAATGTGTTTTTACACCACTTATTCTTAATTAAAAATATCCACTATCAAATAACGTGAAGTCCGATTTAAACTAAGATGTGAACAAATAACAGCCATGGGAATTATGGTTCTCACTCTATTTCGAGATCCGAAGAGCATCAGGCGCATGTTCGATGACAACCTGTGCAAATGTGGCAGGACAACGGGCAGTTCTCAGGACTGTTTCAAATTCCCTGACGAAGATCATCACTAGTAGTATAAAAATATGTACATACAGTACACTACATGAACTTTGCAGTCCCTGTTTTCATGGCCAGCGCAAGTCTTGTGCAAACTACAATCTAACTGTCCGCATGAGTTATGTTTTATTTATTTTGGTATTTTCATAGATGCGTGTAGATGGAAATGGGTGGTTGCGCTGTTGTGGGAGTGAACATAGAACACAGGCGAGGCGGCGCAAGGTATAAATTGAGGAGGCGTTACGGATTCGCTGACGACAGGCACAAGTACATTTATAAGGAACTGCAGGAAGATCTCCACTTGCGGATGATGGATAATTGGCCGCTGTGAAATGGGCACTGCCTTGTGTGTCTATGTGTGACAATCTGCTTTTAGCTGCTCCAATGTCTCGTCTATTTTCTCTCATCAACTTGTCAGGTGCGCCAGGGGTGTAACAGAAAAGCCCAGAAAGGCACACAGCGGTCTGCCAAATTCCCAAACACTGTAAACTAGACTTGCTTTAGTATGAAAATGAAGATGTGACAGTTTTTATCAGCGCACACATGCACCTGTCTACGAAAATAGAGCCCACGCTGGTAAATATAAAATCCATTTGAGTTTAGACAAGGGTCAAATTTGATCCAGAACAGCACCTGCATAAAATGATGGCATTTAAAATAATTTCATTGTTGTGAATTTTGGGTATCTTTAATAAAAAAAAGTAATCCAATTTGAAGTTGGAAGAATTACTCTTAGGTGTGGTTTTTTTATTTTATTGCTGTCAAATGTCAAGACACGTTAGCCTTTTCTTTTTATTATTGTCAAATGTCAAAACGTCTGAAAAACAAAACAAAAGAAGAATTTTTTTAAAGGCCCACATTTATCAACGTCGAATTGCAAAGGCACAGGCAACAAAGAAAAAGCCACACATCAAATCCTAATAATTGACCTCTCACAGCATCTCTCTCTCTCTCTCTCTCTCTCTCTCTCTCTCTCTTTCACCTTGCAACGGAACAGGCGTCTCCACATGTGGGGCACTTCTCACACAAGTCTCCCGACGCTCCCGATACCAAGCAGACACAGTGGCCGCACTCGCACTTGCCCCTGCCGCTGCACAGGACTCCTTCTTCGGAAAGGCACGCATCACTGCTGCTGCTGCAGTTACAGTACTCTCCTGTCCAGCCACTTTGGCAGTGGCATTCCCCACAGTCACACACCCCGTGGCCTACAACACAAACACGCTAATGTGAAAAGGCTCACCACAGAATCACATGAATAATCCCATAAAATGATTCGACAGAAATTGCTCACCTCCACATAGCTCGCCACGGAAGCGAACACATGAGTAATTGTCACACTCGCAGTAAGGCCCGTAGATGTGACCGAAGTTGGACGTGTCACATACGCACTCTCCGCAGTAGCATTGCCCCTGGCCGCTGCATATTTCGCTCTCATTGTTTGCCGCGCAGTTGCTCAACAATGCGCTTTCCTCATTGCATTCGCACTCCGCTCCCGAGAAACCCGGCTGACACTCGCACACGCCACAGCGGAAAGTCCCCTGGCCCTCCGTGCACTGGCTGCTGTTGTCGGCTTCGGGAGGTCGCCCACACTCGCAGGAGCACAGAGATTCCAATTCTATTTCCAAAGTGTCCTGGAGGCCCACTGGCTTTAAGGAGAAGTGTCGGCTTCCAGACAGGCATCCTGGAAGCTCCACAGAAACATTGAACACCACCTAAGAGAGACGAGTGGGGAGGAGATGAAAGTTACAGTAGACTAGGGTTGGCTCCGAGAGCACTTATCAATCCCGCTTTAGATGCCTCCCTCCTTCAAATCACTTGATTCAAATGATCAGGATCATAATCAGACTTCTGCAGAGCTCGATGATCAGCTGATCTTTTGAATCAGGTCTGTTGGAGGAGGAAGACATCTAAAACAGGCCAGACAGGTGCTCTCGAGGAACGGACTCCGCCACCCCTGCAATAGGCAGATAGAATGACAGAGAGATAGAGAAAATGGATCCAAAGATGATAGGAGATGAAGAGAAAATGGGCGGCGACAAGAATAGACACCAACAGACAGACAGATGGACAGAGAGAGAGAGAGAGAGAGAGAGAGAGAGAAATACATTCAGTGTAAGCACAACTGACCATCTCTCCAGGTTTGACATGAGAACAGCGTTTGAGTCCCGGAAGGACTGTGCCATTTGGACAAATAGCTGAGAAGGACATTCGGAGCTCTTCGGTGTCTCCAAGGACTTCCAGTTCGATCTCTGATCGCAGTTCCTGCAAACCAACACGAGCACGATGTCTTTTTCAAAGAATCATCTCGGAAGAATCACCACAAGGAAATCTGTCATCATATCATTCAGCGGACTTTCAAGGTATTTTAAGGTCAATTCTACTTTGTGGTGACCTGTAATGTGCAACGCCTCCTGTCTTTATCCCCTCTAAAGGATGAGTCACCACGCCAGGTGTGCTGGGCTGTAAAAATAACCCGAGGAAAGACTGATGCCTCACCTGAGCAGAAGGAAAGGCCTCGTTTGACAAATGAACACTGTGACACACTGTCTGGGTGCTTAACAGCCTCATTGTGAGTTATTTGTACGCCTGCAGTGTTTTTGAGTTGCTTAGGTAGACAAAGGCGATGACATTGATTCTATAAAATCAATTTATAATGGAAAGCCATGTAAACAATTACTCCGTATCTTTACCGTCCAGTTTAAGGTCCATGTATTAGTAGGATCTTTGTCCTCCCTTGTAAAACACTTCAGCACTGTAGTAGAATGATGACAGCAAACTCGCAGGACAACTGTGTCAAACTAGTAATGCTTTTTCCACTACAAATGCCACTATAAGTAACCCATACTATTAAACTACTATGCTGGACTAGTAACGTTACCGGGCCCAACAAGAAGGTATACTTCATACACTAGTAGCCTCCTGTGCTTCAAACTAACAACAAAATGACCTAGCAACAAAAAAGTAGTTTGCCTAACATGGAAATAGAATTGTCTTACTGCTAATATTTCAAAATTGTCCTAATAGTGTCAAAATCTCATAAAAGGGTGGAAGGCAGGAGTGAGAAGAAAAAAAACATTGATAGTGAAGAAAAAGGGAATTAGAACCTTTTTTAAAAAAAGCCATTTGAACATTTATTCAGGATCCTTCATATTCATACACTCGTTGTCCTCACAAGACGAAAACTTTGGCATACTAGGAGAAATAGATCTTACTAGTGATGCAAAACTGTGCTCTAGTATAGCATTCTACTAGGTGACGTAAAATTCTCATCAAATTCTCTTGGACACATGACAAATTATGGGAGTTCAAATCTACTTCATTGTTAGTAGTACTTGTAACACACAAATGTCAACTTTTTGCAGTAACATGCAGTTGTCTTACTAGTATAACAAAGTTATCCTACTCATGTGCAAAAACATCATTCAGTAGTGGAGAAAAATATGGTTATTCTACACCCGAATTATTCTACTTGTGTGCATTGAATTGTCCTCACCTTGAGAACGAAGAGCATATTAGTACATGGACCTTAAACCTGATACAAAGCACATGGAATAAAAGCTCAAACTGCTTGCCAAGATTTATGTGTATACATAAACCACCACAATTAGAATGTCTCCACTTCGTGGTCACGCTTTAGTTAGCAGACAGACTAGAATTGTGCCCAAATCACGGAACTGTCACTGAATGATGGGAAGTTTGCCATTGCGAGCTGGATACGCACAAAAGCACAACGAGGAAGTGCAAGTTGCCGAGAAAAAATGAGTAAGACACAAACACATCAAACAGCTTGGACAAGACAAGACTTGCAGTGGAACATGCTGACGCAAATTCCCGGGAGGTGTAAGGAAGCGTAATAGGAGAAAGAATGAAAGGGGGATTTTAAGAAAAACGCCTAGGAAAGTTCTTCCACCCATGAGCTTTTTCTTCACACTCACTTTGTACGCCGTTAGAATCAGTTCGAGGATGTTGCGAGAATCCATGGCCACGACTCCTACGGTGGCACCGGGTATCAGATTTGCATAGTTCTATGACAGTGGGAAAAAGCAGCAGATGCATTCATGCCAATAGCGAGGCTGGCATCTTTAGTACAGTGAACCGGGACGCTACATCGGCATTCATCTTTTGTGTTCTTCCTGTATCATTATGCGTAAAGCAATCGTTATCATTTTACACATGCTGTTTGTATGTCTTGCTGCTCCAAGTATGTGAAGAGCAGCAGCTAATTACAAATAGGCCACTGTATTGCGTTCGCATTGTGTATTAGCCTTAAGATAGCGAACCTTTGTTAGGGCGTGCCGGGAATATATTCCACAGAATAAATAAATGGTGTTTCACCGTACTTCGATAATATGAATCCTTAAAGGACCTTACTTCATAGTTCAGCTTCTGCTTTTCCGTCACAGCAAATATCAGTAAGATATTGTTTTCCACTACTTTATCAATCAACTGGCCCAGAGTTGGATACTCCTAAGGAGAAAAAGACAAAGCATGAAGAGCAGGGGTAATTGGTTGCCGTGGAGCGTTCGGCGTGAGCAAAATGAAAACGAATGGGGTCAGAACCTGCTCTGTGGACATGGAGTATTCATTGTTGGTGTCCAGGTGACACTGGCCATCGTTCGGAATCACAATGCCGGCCATTTTGCTGTCCATCCCAAAGTGTGAGTCAGCATCACTGACAAACACCAGCAAACGCATGGAATCATTCCTCCAACCTATTCTGTCCTATCAGGAAAACAACGTTGCTCTTGCTTTTACTTTTGTCATCTCATACCTCACTCTTCTTCTGTCTGAGCTGAAATGTCGCCCTTACCCCACAAACAGCTGCCTGCATGACGGCATCGAAGCCGCATTCTGGAACGTCAATGTTTGCAGACACGTGCTGCATCGAGACCATCTCGTTGAACTTGCCCGTGTTGCTCGTAAGGGACAAGACGTGTTTGTAGCCAAACGTCGGCAAGCAGGTCGCGTCTGCGCTCCTGTAACAAAAATAAAGGCACCGCAAAAACATTTCAAAAATGATCTCCAGAGATTCAGCTCAGTTTGTACATATTACATGTTGAGTAATATGTCACAGTCTGATGGTTTCAATCCGCAAATAAAATCAATCACCAATCTGAAAACGTCTCCCCTGTTTATTTATTTTTTTGGAGACAGTCGCAAATCCCGACATGTGTGGCAATAAGTACCACAATATTTTCTAGTGGTAGAAAAGTGATTGACGCCTGCAACGACCTAAAATGAATCAACGACAAAAACTTGTGATTGGGATCGTGCCGCCAGATATACACCGAAAGGTTCACTTTTTTTTCTTTTTCCATTTAAAAAAGTCCAAATTCATCCAACGGAACCGGCGGATGAGGAAAATGGATCGAGTGGATGTCGTAAATAGCTATGCGGAGATTCTCGCAAGACTGCCTAGTTGGCGTAGTGGCAACTTCTCAGGGGACCGACCAGGAGCCAAACCTCCATCATCAAGTTGGTGGAAGGCATTTGCTCGTAGCAATGTATATTTAGCAAAACAATGGTTGATAGTAAACGACAGTGTGCCTCGCCATTTCACCATCAAATGGCGTGCCAATAATCAGAGGAACAGAAAAGTAAATTAGCCGGTCCGTTCTTATTCATTACTTCTGCATTTCTCTCACATCTATATGCGTTACATCTCACTTCCAAACAATTTAGCTTATGTAACATCTTCTTTTTCACTAACACTTCACACATTCAAAATACAGTGGTAGCGAAGCCGTCTCAAATAACCATTTAAGTAATTTACCCCGTTTCCGCTGCCTTGGTCAAAGGACATGTAAGGGTTTGTTTACCAATACTGTAGTGCCATTGAGGAGCCGCTGACTTTTGCCACCTTGAAGTACAACGCTTTCTAAAAGAGAAGCTCTGAGAAGCATTCTTAGAACAACCACTACAAATGCTAGTTTTTCAGTATGGCTATTGCTCTTCTTTCAAGAACATGAAGTCATCTTTAAGCTCATCCAGGCCCCCTAGATCAGATTTAAGTCAATTTAACTGACATCGTGGCGATGCAGAAGGAGAATTGGCCGCATCTGTGATACCTGCAAGGGTTGGCAAGCTCCTCTTCTGTAATCTTGATGAAGGGCAGAACTGGTTTCTCCACAAAAGAACCAAAGCCCATGCGAAATTTACTGGTAAGGTTGGCCATCTCCTTGGACAGCGTAGAGCCAAGGTCCTTGATCATGTTGAGATCATCAAACATGGACGCTGACAAGTCCATCAGGTAGTAGAGGTCCACAGGGTAGTCTTCAGTGTGTTGGATTTTCACCTGGAAAGTCACCTGACTGCCTGTTCAAAAGCAAAGCCAATGTGCTTCATGGAAATCCTGAAAAGAGATGTCTCTGAATATAAAAATGGCATACCAGGTCGTAGTTTGAGTGCCATTTTCTGTGGGGAGATCTGTGTGAGGTTCAGGTTGCCACTCTTCTTCCCGAGTGGTTGATTCTGGAGGATTTCTCCCTTAGAAATGGGAAACTCCAATAGGCTCTCAGCACATCCTTTTGCCAACAACTGCTCCGGTGTGTCACATCTTTCATTGACTGACAACCAGTTGGTGAAATTCTAAGAAGAAGAAAATGTACACCGTGTCATAGTGAAAAAAAAAAGAAATCACAGATTTTGAATGTGTTCTGAGGTCGACGATGCTGCTGCTTACCTCCTGTGTACACCAGGCGCAATGTGGACCGAGCTGGAGACATAGATCACACGTTGCAGCGCTATCAGATGAACATGAACCTACAAAACACACACGCACACACACACACACAGGCACACACAAACTTATTTTTTTTTTTGTACACATGTTTGTGCATGTGCGTACATGTGCGCATGTGTTATGCTATTCGTGCTGATTGAAGATGTCTTCTTTTTTAATCATTTAAAAGTTCAGTCGTTTTGGATGGCTGTGATTACAGAATCACCGCTGGCTCCCGAACTGCTAGTCTAGCCTTACAAGGTTAGCAGGACAACACCGGCAACAAATAACCACCCAGGGTTAATTGACACGAAACAACCAAATTGTCGTTGGATCCTCACTATAAATCTCTTCAACAACTTGAATCATCCAAGCCCCCCACTTGTAACTACTTGCACTGAAATGACTAATGGACACCACTACCACTGTGCTTAAGAGCAATCAAGTTGCACTTGTATGAAGGCTTATGCTACAACATCTTTACTAATTTCCATGAACGCATCTTTGCCATTTCACATAATACTGTTTGTAACCATTATGCTAGTGTACTTAGACAAATTGGGTTGAACATTTGGGGGTTTAAATATGAGATGCCAAATTCTGTTTTGTTTTGTGTTTTGCAATAACTTTCAAGTGAAAGAGAAAAATAAACCGCTTGAAACAAACATGCTTCGGCGATAGTGAATGACAGTCTTCCAGGATATTAAAATTTAAGTGTGTTTTAATTCATGTTACAATAGTTTGAGATTTGTATTTTGTTTTGATTTGATTTTTGTTTTAATTCGTTTTTAGAGCAAGTTTCTTGGTTTTTGGAAAAAAGTTTTAGTTTACAGTTTATTAGTTTTATAATTAGAAGTATCTTTTTACATGTCATATTTGTTGAGTGCAACATAAAAAAGGTCATTAAGCATCATATAAAAGTAAATTCCTATCCTGAAGAAATGGCCTTTGTTCCTCTGTAGTTATGGATGTACAACAAGACCCAAATTAATACATTTAAAATGAACCCCGAAAGCTCATGTATGATCGTGAGTGACAAAAAAAAAGAAAAAAGCATTTTCATGTTTATTTAAAAAAAACATTTTTTTTCAATTTTAGTTTTTCCGTTAGTTTTTATTGACTTTAATTACCTTGGTTTTGATCAATTGTTCTTTTAATATAACATGTGAATGTTTTGGTGTATGTGAGAGGGATAAAACTGTCAAAAATATTTTGTTTCGATGGGATCTCGAAACTGCAGATGTTCACCTATCACGGGAGCATCTCCAAGTATCCCCGCGATAAACGACGCTGACGGTCTAACGTTGCTTTGACTACGGCCAGGTGTAGCAATAAATTACAAAACAGGCTACACGATTGAGGGAGCAAACAAGAGGATAGTCGTTATCTCGTATCACACATGCGCTTTTTGTTTACACTACACACACAGAAGACACACAAGAATACACTCTTGTAGTGTGCTCACCCTCCACGGTGGTGATCCAGCAGCGGAGAATCAGGCCCAGTAGGAGAAGCCCCATTTAGTAAGTCCGTGACGTGACTTCAACTTGTCTCATATTTACACGCGTGAAAGGCGTCCAGCAGCCTCGTTCTGTGCGCTTCTCCAACTAAGGTGGTGCGGAGGAGAAAACCCGCCGCCGTGCACTTTTACCTGGCAAAAGAGGAGGGGGGAAGATATGAGGAGGAGGAAGAGGAGGTGATTCCCGGCCTCACCTGGGCTGCTTTTGTATTGACTTCCGTAGACTTCTAACGCGTCAACATCTACATGCTGTGCACGCTAATTGAGGAAGCTTTAGAAAATGATGAGGAAGCTTGCACGCTGTCAAAAAGTCCATCATGCACACAGCAGTAGAGAAGGGATTTCATTGTGGTCGCGGGCCACATTACTCCAGAAAGTCACTAGGACGGTAAAAAGTCAGGTAGGCTATCATTTCATCAAGTTATTTACTTTTAATTTTTGCTGCATTTCTTTGTTTTTGTATATATTTTTTAACAAGAGGTAGACTTTGGGATGAGATGGCATGAGGAATAGTAAGATATCCTTTATTTGTCCCGCACTGGGGAAATTTACAGCTTCCAGCAGCAAGAATGTGGGTAGAAAGAAGAAAAAACAAACAAACACCGTTCAATTAAGTGCAATATAAATACAAAATGGATAAATCGCAGTGCTATTTACAATTGTTTTTCACATCATTTAATTATTATTATTATTGTTATTATTTTTTTTTTTTCAGCAGCCTGACAGCAGTGCTGTCAGGGCGGGCTGGAGAGAGTGGGAGGGACTGTCCATCATAGCTTTTATCTTAGTTAGCATCCTTCTGTTGTCTGAGAGATTTTTTTTTCTCCTAAATACACGTAAAAAGCGAAGACAAAATGCAATATTTGGTACCGATTTCTGCTCGTAAATAGTCATGGTAACTTGCATGCATGCACAAACAAATCAGTTAAGTGCAAAGTTACACTCACCAGGCACAACATTAGGAACATCTTAACAGTCTTACTCCAGCACATGTATAAAAATGCCTTCACAAAGTTGATGGTCACTTGAAATTGGAAATGAGAGATTAAAAGTAATTCTTGTGTCATATACAGTATGTGAAGTACTAGTGCTCAGTAGTAGGAGCAATGAACTTTGACAAAAGGTAGACAGGCCACACCATTTGTAAATAACGCCTTTCTTTCCTTATTGCTTAACAAACGATTAATCATTAACAGCACCAACGAACTGAATATGAATCATAGTCTAGGCAGCCATTTGTCAGGCTTCACTTTTAACTTCCCTTGAAAACAAACCAAGCTCAACCAATGAGGAGGTGTTGAACTATAAACACCTGCAGGGAAAATATCAGCGCTTTTCTTTACTCGGAGGAATCTGCATTCGGCACCACACCCATGTCAATCTCTTTGGGGGAGTCCCATCCATCTGTCACCCCACAATCCGATCCCATACCACACAGCCCACCATACCAGTACGACTCAGTAGGGAAAGCCGCTTGGTAATCTATTTCATATCCTTGATATGCAGTTTAAGGTCCATATGCTAGTACCGTATACACTTTGTTCTCACTGGTCTTTGTCCTCAATGAGCATAGTAGTAGAATAACTACGGTACTAGCCAGGCAAAACTGAGCACTAGCTGGCTACTGCTATCTATGCTAGTCATCGTTAGATCAAACTAGTAGTACATAGTTGTCAACAAATTCAGAGTTTTGCCTCATTAGGAACATGTGATTGTCCTATTAGTATGCGAAAGTTGTCCCAGTGAGGATAAGAAGTGTACTAGTACATGGGTATCAAGGATATAAAAGGCGTGTGAACAATTGATATCATGAATTGATTCAATATCAAGAATATCACATGAATGCTCAAACGCATTAGATGTTGTTGATATCCAGTTTAAGGTCCATATAGTCGTTAACTCCTCACTAGTAAGATGATTCAGTGCCCTGGTAGAATAACTAGAGCACACTCGTGGCATTAACGTGTTTTAGTAATATTTTTCCCCAAAAATGTTTAAGCGACTTTCCATTAAGGTCCATGTACTAATAGGTTCTCTGTTCTCACCACTGGTAGTAACATTTGTGTGCAATAGTAGGACAACTACATGTAAATCATTAGGCAAAACTGTGCAACAGCTGTGTGCTACTACTATAATTAGTGACGTGATAAGATTCAGCTAGTGAACATAATTTTGCTGACGTTTTAGCATTAGTGTTATGCAGATGTCAACCAGTGCAAAATCTTGCCTCATTACAGCAGTAAGATGTAATTGTCCTACGAGTGTGCAGAATTGACATCTTGCTCTATTTTGACTCCACCTTGCCACTCTTGAAACGTCAGTGTGTGAAATTGTTTTGTTCATGTGCACATGGACATACTGTACTTTGTACTTGGAGTACAGCTACAGACAATTACTAGTGAGGCAAAACTGAGTTCTACTTTACTGCCTCACGCTACAAGCACTACTCGTGACATGGCATATGTCAACTATCGTACAAGTTTATACTGTAATGTCATGGGCACTGAAACAGTAGTGAAAAAAACGTCAACTAGCGCACAGATTTATTCATATCAAATTAAACCTTATCAGAAAACTACTGTGCTGCACTAAGAATTCAACCAGGTCCAAGTTCAGGATGGAAAATATGTTTATTTTCCCAAACGGCCAGTGTAGTTGGGGAATTACGGCCGTCAACGACAACTTTTCAATGTACGACGGCCGTATTACCCTCACCACCGTCAATGATAACTTTTTCAATAATCCACGACTATTCCCGGGCTGAATTTTTTCCCCAGAATGTCCCTGCTTGCGCTCTGTAAAGACAATTCAATGCATTTATGAAACAACTTTGGCATACTAGTATAATGACTGACTTGTTACTTTTTAAGGTTTTTTCCCACTGTTGTATGACATTTCTGCATTCTACTAAGACAACTACATATGAGGCAAATGTTCCTGTACTTACGCTACTCGTGTGTGACACATAATTGGGCCTAATAGTAACTAGTGCAGCAGTTTCATATTTGTGTTAAATAAAGATGATCTTTGTGCTCACTGCTAGGACATTTTTGGGGTATTAGTACAACACTATAAATAAGGCAAATATGTGTACTAGTTGGAAACTGCAATCCATTGCTTAAGGCCTTATTAATGGGCTAAAAGTGGCAGTAATTGGTCCAGTTCTACTAGTGTTTGCGAGTTGTTGCACTAATGTGCTGAATTGTCTGGTCCAATGAGGACACATTTCTACTTCTTTACAGTTAGTTCAGAAAACACCTTGGAACTAAAGCTGTTTAATTTTCACATGACCACCTGACTTTGAAAGGTCACTCATTCAAATTAAACATGCCATCAATCATTCTCCCACAAATCATATTTTCGACAACAACAACAGGAACTACTTCTACTACAGTACTAGCATACGGAGATGCCTGCAATGTGGGTGCTCACCTTCAGGGGCTTCGTCTGAAAACATGCTGCCCCATCCGGCTGCGTTGTCCTTGCTGTCATCTGGTGAAAAATGGCTAGAAGTGGAGTCACATCAGGCCGGCGAGTTCATTTGGGCCTATTGTGTCGTAGCTCTGTGCTCAGAGAAACAGAAAAGCCATTGTAACGGCGCCCTTTATGAAGCATGTGTGACCCCCGCTGCCCGAGTGTGTGCGTGTGTGTGTGCGTGTGTGTGTGTGATGTCAGTGAGTGACAGTACCAACTGTTGACTGTGACCGCTCTACTCTGCCTCTCACTCAGTGTAAAAGTGGAGTGCATTTATTAAATATCCTTGATATGACGCTTAAAGTCCATATACTAGTACACACTTTGTCCTCACTAATGAGACAATTTGGTGCACTAGTAGAAGAGTCAGATGCTCTAGTAAGGGCTGTGCCTTGAACAATTTTCCACTTGGAGTGTCCATTATGGCCAAATAGGACACACTTATTTTGCACTAGTAGTCTCCTGAACCCTTCTAGTCAGACCAAAATGTCCACTCGTAGGTTTGCCTAGTAAGTAAAAGCCGTCTCTCTCTCTTATACATACACACACACACAAAAAAAAAAAACAACGACAAAAAACTACCACCCATCTACGCATCCATTTTTTGATCCGCTTATCCTCAAAAGGGTCACAGGGTGTGCTGGAGCCTATCCCGGCAATCTTCGGGCAGTAGGCGCGATACAACCTGAACTGGTTGCCAGCCTATCGCAGACCTGTAAACCAATTCAATAGAAAAACGCTATTTGATATCCTTGATATTCTGGTTTCAATCCATCTCCTACTAATACCCAATTAAGTACCCTCTGGTAGACGGACGTCTCAAAAACACAAAGGTCAATAAAACATGTCATACTCGCCAGAAATATTGTTTTGTTTTCCAATTACTGATACAAGTCACATGGTCCAGCACTACTGATTCTGAAAGCTCTGGTCAGATGAGGTGGATGTGACAATAACATCCACATGCACAACATACCGAAAGCATGCAGCAAGAGAAACGCTATGAAATGAATACAGTTCCGTGGGTCGTAAATGTAGGTCAGTGTTTCTGACCGCCACTGACCTATTCCTCAAGATATCTAATCTATACTCCATAAACATTTCAGAAATTATTTGAGTGACAATGATAGGCCGGCCATTCATAGGAGATTACTCGGCATCCCACGTGTTGAATGACTGATTGTATCACAGTAAATAAACCAGATTAAACATTGAGACGAACCCCCAACACCCCTTCGCGCCCTCCCACCTCTTTTTTTCATGTCGGTGCCCCGTGTCTAACCTTGGGCTTTCTCAAGGGATCACTGCCATGTGTCCCTTCAGCTGTGGTGAATTAAAACGAGAGGCAGAGGGAAGAGAGCGAGTGAGTGACAGATACTTGGCATGTTCCACGTGTTCACAGGCTTGATGACATTAACAACGGAATGTGATGGACATCTGTGTGTGTTTTAGGTGGATGTATATTCCTGGAGATGACATTGAATAATGCGTCACACAGAGGAATTGGATTTATTTATGCGAGTGTCAAAAATACAGTGCCAAATGCAGGACGATACACAAAAGAGCAAACATTCATTGTTGGGATTGATAACAAAAAAAAAAATACACATTAAAAAAGCTTTTCACCAAATAAATGCTCTTACTAAAATGAAAACCTTACACAGAGAAAAGGGGAATCATTATTGTTCTGAGAGTCCAAGCATGCTTTTCTGTGTAACACTGTTTTTGTCTATATGATCCCCCCCAAAACAGTGTCAAAAAGTATATGTGAGAAAGGTTTTTGTCATGTATGAGAAGTTTTTGGTGTGTGAGAAAGGTTTATTTGGTCCGCATAAGTTTATTTTTTGGCGTGTGATTTATTTGGTGAGTGTGAGAGGTTGTTTGCTTTGTGTTTTTTGTGTGTGAATTTTGTATCAGATGTGTTTTTAGTGAGTGAGAGAGGTTTTTGGTGTAATACTTTAATATGTGTCTAGATTGCATTTGTTAATTCAATTAATGAGTTAATTCAACACAACCACCTGTCTTGTGCTTTGTTTTTTCAAGGTAACTGATTTATTGTAGAAATTTTTACAGTATGCTGTGTGAGTTTTGGGGATAATGGGAGAGATTTGTTTGGGTGTACATGAGGATGTGAGGTTAGTGTCTGAGTGTGACAGGTTTTCAGTGAGTCTGGGAGGTTTGTGTGGGTATGTGTGTGTGTGTGTGTGTGTGTTGAGTGAGATGTATTTGTGAGATGTTGTTGTGTATGTTTTGTTGACATGCTTTTGAAAGGGTTTTGTTACATGTCAGTTGTGTGTGTGTGTGTGTGTGTGTGTGTGTGTTGAGTGAGATGTATTTGTGAGATGTTGTTGTGTATGTTTTGTTGACATGCTTTTGAAAGGGTTTTGTTACATGTCAGTTGTGTGTGTGTGTGTGTGTGTGTGTGTGTGTGTGTGTGTGTGTGTGTATGAGTGTAAGAGAGAGAGTTTGACCCGTATGAGACTTTTGGTGAATGTGAGTGGTGTTTGAGTGTGTTTGAGGTTTTTGTTGTGTTTTTCTTTGTGACAGACAGAGAGAGAGAGAGAGAATTTTTATTGTTGAACTAGCTAAGGTGCTCTACACCAGAGCTAGGGGGTGCGTTAGCTCCAGCACTTTATTTGATATTCTAAAAAACATTTATAAAATTGTTGTCTCAGCCCCCCCACAATGCATCAGTCGAGTCGAGAAAAAAGACCCTGGAGCCATCCGTGTGCATAAGTGAGGGAAGTGAATAATAGAGCGTATTGCTTGTAGCCAGTCTCAAAACACTCCCTCCAATGTCGTCTCCAGAGATACAAGTTTCATCCGGTGTGTGTGAGTGTATGTGTTTTGTGGGTGCGGCAGAGGGTGCGATTGCTAATCTCGCACCTGGGTGCTTCTGATCCCTTTTGACTGGTAAGAGATGGAGCGTGGTGCCTTTATGTCTCAGAGATCAGATGCGCCTAAATCGGAGCTTAAATCGGGAGATCCGACCTAAGAGTTATGAATCTACTGAGGCTCTGTGCTGCAAATAGTGCAGGAGGAAAGCTTCCGGGGAATGAGCGCACACACACACACACACACACACGCACACACACACACACACACGCACGCACACACACACACACACACGTGACACCCATCTTTCTGGCTGAATTTAGATTGCCGTCGTCACAAGATCAAACAGTTTGTCGAGATAGGAGTGAACAGCGTCCTCTTCTGGAAGATAATTTGTTTTGCTCTTGCCATCGGGTGGACTGAAAATTTCAAGCAGATGCTCAACTGTTTCACGTCGGGGTTGTTGGTGGGGTTATATCAAGTCTTTCTGTGACTCTTACAGTCTCCGTGTAGCGCTGCTGCAAAAATGATGACGATACATTAAGATCATTGGTTACACCCTGAACCTGAAAATGAAATCGATCATTCAAACGGAATCCATCCATCTGCTTTATCCTCACAAGGGTCGCTGGGTGTGCTGGAGCCTATCCCAGCTGTCTTCGGGTCGTAGGCAGGGGACACTCTGAGCCGGTTGCCAGCCAATCACAGGGCACACAGAGATGAACATCCATCCGCGCGCACACACACACACACACCTCAGGACAATTTAGAGTGTTCCATTAACCTGCCACGCATGGTTTTGGAATGTGGGAGGAAACCGCAGTACCTGGAGAAAATCTAGGCAGGCACAGGGAGAACATGCAAAGTCCACACAGGACTGCGCTGTGAGGCAGACGTGCTCTCCTGTGAACCGCTGTGACACCCTGGATTTACAGTTTCAGCTAAATTTAAGAGTCCAGTCCTCTCTCAAACACCTCCAGGTGTTTCAAAATGCCGCCGCCCAACTCTTAACTGGAGCACGTAAGAGGGAACATGGCGCAGCGCAATAAGTTGAGTTGCGGCTCATAAATTGAAGTGAAAGTGTACACATCAATCACGTTGATTGATACCTTTTAAAACAGTTGAGTTGACCTACACTGGTCAAATAATAGCTTGTCACTGTCTAAATATCATGAATAAGGCTTGAACATCATCAGAGAAAGAGAAGTTGTTTATTCAGCACGGTTTCAAATGTTTTCAAAGGAGAGAGCAAGGAGATGATTGTTTGAATCAGTTGAGGGTGACAGGGCGAACAATGAGGATCAAATGTACAAGATTAACCAAGCCCCCTCCCCACCCTCCCCTCTTTAATTTTCCCCTCCCTGTGGTGAAATCACCTGCAGTAAAAGTTTGGTTACTGAAGTATTTCCCTGTTGTGTGTACTTAGTACCCAAGTAGTACAACCTGACTGTCATAGCTATGACCTTTTTCTTTTATGTGTCATAGCGTAGAGTTCATTTTAAAACAAGTGAACTTGAGGAGAAAAGCGAAGCAAACAACACTTATTTTCTCATTTGTCCACCAATTCAGATATATATTAAAAAAACAACCAATCTAGCCATCAAGCATTACTACTCGTGTGACTTCTCATTGCAATTTTGAAACAAATAAAGCATCAGAAACAGATCCCAAAGCGTGCCACTCACTTTCCAGCAACGGTTTGACCTAGAGTGACCTTGACAACAGACCAACTTTCAGGGGCAGTGGGGTGTTGCATTGACGAAGGTGGATTCTTTCATCAAAGGAATGCATGGAGTCTGCATTCATTTGCTGAAAATTACTGAAGGAGCTCAAGTAAACTAATTCACTAAATCTGGGGTGTCAAACTCATTTTCATCACGGGCCACATCATAGTTACGGTTTCCTTGAGATGGCTGTTATGACTGTGAAAAAGATTTAAATGTATAATCACATCATATTACCCAATTTCCAATCGTTGTCATTGTGATTGTAGTTACTTATAACCGTAAAATCAGAAGAATGGAAAATAGTGGCAAGGAAATAGACTAGGGTAAAAAAAAAGAAAGTTTTGGCTATTGAGCTTCAGGTGAAGTTTCAGGATGAACCTAAAATACTCGGAGCTTTACAGGTGATCTTAATTTGACCTTGTCTTAACTTTTAAATGTCCAACTGTTCAAAGTTTCAGTATTTTTGGCACAACTTGCTGTTCTCTGCAAAATTCGCAACGGCTGCTTTGCTAATGACACTATAAGCATTTGTTACAATTTAAGAATGGACTGAAGCCGGCCCAATGTGGCCACTGAGCTTTGGGGGACATGGTGTTGTCACCAGAACATTGCAACAGAGGTACTGGAAGCGTCACAGAAAGGCACAGGAGTGGCTTTGGAAAATATATACTTTGAATGCACATGTCCAACTATTTAATGTTTCAGGTTTTATTCTTGAATGGAAAGTTCATCAAGGGTGATCCGTAAATGGACCAATACATTTCCTGGTTTAATTTGGCATAGTTCTCTTCGAATTAAATTCATCTGTTTATACTTCATTTTAGGTTCATGCGGGAATTTCACCAGAAAGCCCCAATATCCTAAACTCTTTGTGATCAGTGTATGCATGGCGTCCCAAAAGTCCCTTTACACTTTTGTCCATTTTGTGGAGAGACATGAGGCCATCAACATTTGACAGGTTAAGTTTCAGCAGTGTTTGTATCACGTACTTGCCAATGGCTGGCCAAATGACATTGGAGGAACATTCTACAACTGAAGTTTGCCCATCCCCAACTGTAATTCAGAGCCGGTTTGACAAGATTTCTTTACCATCACACTGCCCGGACGCATAGCACAATTTATGCTTTCATGACAAGTTCCTTGAAATGGGATTTGTTCTTGACAACAAAGCAGCAAACGGCCTGCTACCACCACCTCCAATGAAAGTGCAACGACAAGCAAAGTCTATCTTGGATGGCTGCACTGCAACTGAAGATTAACAAACGCTCACTCGATTTAATGGATACTTCAAAAAATGAGAACGCTTAACCCGTACCGACTTCAGGTTGTTCAAAGGCTTCAGTGTTACTTCAGTATCAATTGACCAGCTATGGGCAAGGAAGTTCTATGCGTACAAAAACATAACGACAGCCTCACATCTGTCCATAATGATACAATTTTTAAAAAAAAAAGGAAATACATAATGACTTTTGGGGCTTATTATAAAATGCTTGTAACGTCTCTAACAAGTGACGAAACATGCAATTTTGAGAGATCTTCTCCCAAAATGACAAGAACAAATCCATTCGGCAAGACACTATTAGCTTTCAGTGTGCCACAAATCAAATAAGTGGCGGCCAGATGAGTTTGACACCTATGCTCTAAATGGAGCCTGGAAACTAAACTACACACACTTTCTCGAGCAAGACAAAAACAAAACACTTCAACAATAAGTAATGAGGAGTAAAGATGAGCCAAAATGACCACGTTTCAAAAGCATGGACGAGAAAATGCTGCAAGTGGGAGGAGACATAACGCTTGAAGTCCAAGTTGGCCAGCTCCCGAGCGTGGCTTTTGTTCTGCTTCATCCACTCTGGTGCAAAAAAACCCCAAAAAAAACAAAAAAAGAAAAAAAAGGGCTTTACCTGCAAACCCAACCACACCGGCAGACTCAGAACCATGAGGTAGATCACCGGTCAAACTGACCATGAGAGGAAATAAAACAAAACAAAAAAAAATAACCAAACAAAAAACACATCACAAAGTACGCCAATTCCGTGTAATTTCTAAAAAGCACAGCTCCTGCTTGATGTCATTTCGACAGTTATTTAAACAAAAAAACAAAAACAAAAACCAAAGAGGAGAAAAATAAAAATTCTGTTGTTTTGAGTTTGTCACTATTTTTTTTTCCTTTCCTGCCCTCAGTATTGCAGTGGGACTCTCATTATTGCTACCAGAAGACTAGATAGCGACGCACTTCCTCTGTGAGATCAATCAGATGGAATTATGATGCGTAATATGACACCTGATCAAGTTCAATGAGAAACGCTGGAAGATGGTGGTTAGGAAGGCACCTTTTCATGACATGGTCACCTCTTTCAAGCATGTGATTCTGTGACAATTGTGAAACACAACCCTTTTTTTAACTTTAAAAGTCAGTGCAAACAAGGTTTTGCAGGGGCACGTAGCTATAAAAATCATAAAAACCTAGAAGTGGGAGGTGGGGTGGGGGGGACATCGCAATCTCATGCATGTAAAATCACATCATACTGTGGATAATGCGGTGGGGGTAGGGGCGGGGAAGTGTCCTCTGGAATTTGAGAATCCTTCTTGAAAAAAAGAGAAAATCTTGAAGAGCATGTTGTTTCTTATCAAAATAAATCTTTTTTTTTTGTGATTAGCCAACTGCTTGAGTGCATTTTCACTGTCCTCGTTTTCCAACACAAGCATAAGGGCTGTGCAAAAAAGTTTGTGTGTCTGGTCCAATCAGAGAGGGCTGCTAAAACGGTGATGTCATCAGCCCGCTCTCACCAACCCTCTGGCTTGCCGAGTTATCGCTGAGCCTAAAAACACAGACAAGAAGAAGCATGGTTGACAATGACGGATGTGGAGTAGGCTTGCATAGGGCTGGAAATTGTGCTATCCATTTCCATTCCACATTTTCTGAAGCGTGTAAGACATAACTGCAAATTGAAGGCCATTCCAATCGAGGCCATTCCAAAAGTATCATAATTATTCAAGCATGAATAATCAGCATTATTAAGTAAATTAAATAAACATTGGTTCTTCTTAATTTTATGGGTTAATTATTGCTGTAATGCATGATTTACGTCCTGCATTTTTTTCCCATAGTGCAAGTGCAAGTCAACACGCCATGGCATTATGGGAAAATACTACATTTGTAGCATTTAGGCCACAAGTACGTCCAAACGTATTGGTGTGAGAGAGAGAGAGAGAGAGACAGAGAGAGAGAGAGAGACAGTAACTGCATCGCTACTTAATCAAAATCTCAATCTATTTGGCATGATGTTTAAACATTTGCATTATTTTGAAGCTTTATAAAAAGTATCTTTATCGAGTACCTGTGGTTACTTGCTGAGTTGACTGTAAGGGGACGAGTTGGTGGAAGAATCCAGCTGCTGTGGCGTGCCGCTTTCCTGAAAAGCAATTTGAGAATATGTGAGAGATGTATATTTAACAGTAATGTTAACTGGCTTCATCATATCTTATCATTTGCAACCCCGTGATATATCACACTTTTAAGCGCTTGTTTGTAATGGGTTTTTACAGTTTATACAAAGTCCAAATCTCAGTTTAGCTGGATAATCAACAGTCAGAAGAGGCAGAAAACTACCCAAGTAAGTGCCACAGGTATTCTCTTTGCCACAGAGCAAAGAGAATACCTGCCTGTGACTAATGAGTAATGTTGAATGCTCATTTTGTATGTGCTGCTGCTCCTTGTTTGTTAAAGTACCAGTTGTTCAAATGTATACTGACCGTAACATCTTTGCTATCAGTCGTTAGCTTCACAAAGGAATTTCACATGGTTGTTTTAGCATCAAAGTACCGGTAGCAGGCTTGAAACATTTACAAATTAAGGTTAGGTTTCCCATTGAAATGAACGGAAACACAATTTATTCGTTCCAGCCCCAAAACTAGGTTGCACTAGCTTCTTTTTTCTTTTGTGGCTACAAATCTCTCCCTCTTCCCCCCCCTCTCTCCCCCTCTCTCCCCCCCCCCCCCCCTCTCTCTCTCTCCCTCTGCCCCTCCCTCCCTCCCTCTCTCTCTATATATATACACAGACACACACAGACACAGACACAGACACACTTGTTTTTTTTAAAAGGATACTTGTAATGCAAGCGCTATATTTGGACTTTTGGTTATGGTTGGTGAGTGACAAAAAAAATGGATGTGCTCAGGTAGAAGCTGACAGTTAAGGATGATGTACAGAATGCTGTAAATGTAGAACGAACCTACCGGTGCTGCTGGCAGAGGATGATACTGTGGTATGTAAGCACCTTGGGCCCCCGGGTTGGCTGCAATATACTGTGAAACAAAATCAACAATGGTAGAACGTGTTCTAAGATATATATGCTTGTCAATCATGAAGGGAGTCATGAAAGACATTCCAGGATCAGTAGAAGGAAGTCACAAAGTACAAATACTCTGTTTATTGTATGTGAGTAGATTTTTTGGAGGATTTTTTTTTATTTTTACATTTGACACAGTAAAGGGAGTCAAATCTGTACTTAAACCTGCACCGTTTTTTTTCCCTCATGAAAGTATCTGCACTTTGATGACAATATGTGAGTACCGGTACTTTTGCCACATCGGTCCAGAATTCTACTCACTGCTCCAGTGTTTCCTAGGGACAGCTGACCCATTTGCTGAGTAATCATAGTAGAGGGATGCAATGACATGGAGGGATCCACAGAGGGAGACATCACGGGGGCCTGCAAGAGGGAGAAATCAGCTGGCTTTCACCACAGACCACATAATAGAGTTTCCTTCATACAGGCGATGCCAGAATTTTTTAAGGAATCTCATGATCACCTGAAAAAACACTTGATTTAAATAAGTAGTCCGTTAACAAATGTTTCATTTTGTAATGAAAGTAAAGAACAGATTCAGGTGGGGTGTATTCACTTCAACATACTGTATAGAGAGCCATTTGAACATTTCTTCCATATCCTCGATTATCCAGCTTAAGGTACGAGGACACACCTTGTCAAAACAAATAAGCATAGACTGACTGCGTTCCACTACCGTATGCCGTTTCTGAATACAAGAAGGAAATCTTGGGAATACTTGTACAACTACATGTCACAATTGAGGCAAAATCGTGCACTCGACATCCGTATGCTACTAATGCTAATAGTGAAACACTCGATTTTGACAAGCAGAAGTACTAGGAGCATGCCGTTATCAACCAGTGCACAGTTTTGCTTCGCTAGTAGCACATAGTTGTCCTACTATTTTGCGAGAAGTTGACCTTCTAGTGAGTAGTAGTAGTAGTAGGACACATACCTACTACAAACCCAATTTCAATGACGTTGCGAAGCTGTGTTTTCCATAAAAAAACAGAATACAATGACTTGCAAAACATGTTCAACCTATACTTGATTGAATATGTTACAAAGACAAGATATTTAATGTTCAAACTGATCAACGTTGTTTTTAGCAAATAATCATTAACGTAACATTTTATGGCTGCAACAAGTTACAAAAATTGAGCTATAGAGATCAAAGATATCAAATTAATGCTCAAATGACTTCTGAAAAGCTGTCTGAGCATTTTTTTAATGTGTCCCACCAAGCAAAAACTGAAACTAATATCGTGGGGGGGGGGGGGGGGGGGGCATGAGTTAGATATCAAGGATATGGAATAAATACTCAAACAGCTTTCCATCTCGTCGCCTTTTTGGTATTGAGCATTTCCCGGTAAAGTGTCGGGGGAGGGGCAGATCTGCAGAGACACTTGTTCCATTGGAAACCATCTGTTGGACGAGTCAAAGAGTCACAAGACGGTTACTGCTTCAGGCATTTCCTGCTCAATCCAGAGAGGCAAGGCTGCTGTAGGGCTTCACACTCTTCTCACTCTTTCTCACACATCGACACTTGCACATGCACTCTGACAACATGTAAATAAATACAGGTTGCGCTTTCTTTGATCAGTGTGAGTCTGGAAAAAGCCTTTTCAGCATTATTTTGATACCCATCTTAAGATTCATGAACTAGTAGAGTATTTTCCCTCATTACAATGGTAAGACAATGACCTGGGACTGGCACTGGGAGAACAACTGGGCTGCACGTTGTAATAGAAGTAGAATGACTTTTTCATATTGAGAGTGTTTTACCACTACTAAATGACACTTTTTGACTACAAATATGCAATTAAACCGTATTTGCATACTGGTATGCTGCACTAGCAACAATACTAGGCCCAATCTTTTAGGCATGTGTCACACAGTAGTAGCCTCCTGGCTCCGACTAGTTAGCACCAAAATCACCACTTGTCGTTTTTACGTCACTCGCAACATGTAGTTGTCCAAATAGTATGGCAACGTTGTACTACTAGTGTGCAGAAATGTTATACAGCCATTGGGAAAATGTTACTAATAAGACATCAGCACATCAGCCGTTTGACTTGTGTAGAAGGGTCTTCTTAATCCTACTATTAGTACACAGAACTCTCATACTTGCACTCTGACTTTACTAGTCGAATAACTAGTCAAACGGTTGTAGGACAACTTCATGTTACAAGCAAAGCAAACCTGTGCACTCACAGTCTTGCTACTAGTACTACAGGTGCCAAACAATTCTACTCCTTTAAATCTAGCACTTCACAGATGTCAACTAGGCACAGTTTGACTCACAGTTAACAATTAGTTGTTCTATGAATATACCACAGTTGTGGAAAAAAGAAATAGTAAGACAGACAGAAAACTAGTGCACGGCTCAGCTTCAGAAAACAGGTGAGCCGTGATTGGTTGTTACCTGAGCTCTGTGCAACTGTGGTGTCATTGTCAGTAAACAGAAAGTGACAAAATGGCCGCTCCCTGAGATGGCTAAAAACAGGTGGATTTTGCTGCTCAAACTCATATTCCACAAACACAATATCAATTACAATGCCGTGTTTAGACTCGTGGAGGCGCATGTATTCTTGTAAAGGATTTTTTGGGGGGGGGTTGATTTCCCCTTTAAAATCCAGTCCAATTCAATGCACTGGTAGAATGCACTGGTAGGGTGCATGTATAGTACAACTGTGCATTACTAGTTAGTTTTTTCTGTTACATTACTGTATTACATTTCTGCATAACCAACAATTTTGGAGTTGACCCTTTCAGCTGGCTATCGAGCATAAAATGCTCAAACGGCTCTCCATGCAAGTAATGCTGCATTTAGGGGAAGTTGCTGTTTTAACCGTGTCAGCAGAACAAGCTGAATTTAAGTTATGAATTACTGTTTTACAGCTGAGGCTGAGCTACACACCCACACATGCTTGCATACAGACAGTACATATGTACATATGTACATACATACGTGTGATTAATGCATGTAGCCTTACCGGGTGTTGCATGATATATGGCTGATGTGCCACCCAGGAGTGACTCTGAACCTTTGAAACGACAAGACAGGTACAGTCGGACATAGAAAGGAGAGAAGTACATAAATGCTACTGTCTATCACAAGTGTGCATTATGTGCAAGCTAACAGACAAGGAATTGCACAAGTCCTATGGAGTAAAAAAATGTAATAAAATAATCAAATCAAATTATTATTATTTTAAACAAATGAACCATTGTTTGTGTTAAGAATTAACGAAGAGCAAAATGTGTCTCATTCTGAACAGGTAAGCTATTACTTTTTTTTGCACCAAATACTTATTACTCTATACTTAAAATAGGAAACTGACATACTGCACTACACTTGTATATGTTTTTTCAATAAATAGTATCTTGGTGGGAATATAAATATACTTATTGAAGACTTATTTTTGTATAAATTGACTGTGTGTTAAAACAATGTGTGTTAAAGTAGGAAGTTAATTACAGAGATATCAATGCTAATTTCCACTAGGCCATTTAACATTATTTATACACTAGCAGTTACTAGACTTCCGTTAACCATGTTAAAGACACACCACAATTTCCTTTGACAGAGAATTGTGATAAAAAGGGACTCCCACTGAACATTCGGCAAGCCTCCTCGCTGCCCATCTTCAAAGCCCTCCTCAAAACTCACTTGTATTCTTTGGCGTTCGACTCAGCATGACTTAGATTTGTTCTTGATTTTACTATTTGGTGCTTTGTCTTACTGTTTATTGTGCATGCTAAACGCTCCATGTACAGCACTTTGTATGCAGCAATGGCTGTTTGAAAGTGCTCTATAAATACTGTTGACTTGACTTGACTTGACTTGACTTAAGATCAGGTCCATGAACTATTACACTGGTACATGGAGCCATAGCTGGATATCAAGGATATCCCATAAATGCACAAACAGCTTTCTATACAGGGAAGAGCCACACATACAAACAGCAGCAAGAGAGTTGTACAATTATCTCAAATATTTACTCTTCTGAATGCAATAAAGAAAAATGTTTTGCTCAAGCTGAGAGGGATGGAGCAAAAAAAGTGAGGTAACTCCAGTTGTATGCTGAGCATAGCAGCAAGGAAAGCCAAGTTTAACAGGTGTGTTTTCATTTTTGCAATTTCTACCCAAGTATCCTAATCTTACCCAAATAGAGTAAAGCTTGCTATATTGCGTTGTATCGTTCCTGTCACCACGATATTTGGCAGCACTGAAGAAGACATGCTGAGTAATGGACAAAGAAAATGGTGACAGCAAGAAGAAGAAACAAAGAGGCTCTGCAACTGAACTCCAGTAATAATTGTAGTTCCCACTGAGCAGAAAGAATGTGTTTTTGTATAAATTGACTGTGTGTTAAACCAATGTGTGTTAAAGTAGGAAGTTAATTACAGAGATCTCAATGCTAATTTCCACTAGGCCATTTAACATTATTTATACACTAGCAGTTACCAGACTTCCGTTAACCATGTTAAAGACGCACCACAATTTGCTTTGACAGAGACTTGTGATAAAAAGGGACTCCCAAGGGAATTTGTGTATGATTAAGAGTAACGTGTCCTTGGAGAAAACGGTCCTTCTGATTACATAATTCAGGAGCTTTCATGGGCCAAGTAAAATAAGCATAATGCTCGACTTACGATGGCAAGATTTCTTGGGGGGGGGGAAATGCAACCACCCTCATCTTAAATGCAACACACAGTAGAGAAGAGCGAGAATGAACTGAATTCAGCTATAACCCCTGAGCTACTTTATAGAAGCCAACCTGGTAAGCAGAGAGCGGAGACATGTAGGGGGACATAGCCGGCTGCACGGTCATTATCCTGTTGGGCACTGGATATGGAGATGGATAGTACCTGGGTAACAGAGAGCAGTTCAAAATAAAGCTCTTGGATAGAACAGCTCCCAGCATATGACGTATGGTGCATGTGACTGACCCATTCTGCATAGCTGCTGAGGAGGGATCATAGGTAAGCGTCATTGCGCCCTACAAAGAGAAAATTCACATCAGCTTTTGTAGTTAGGTCTAATTTGAGCAAGGACAGCCACAGCGAACACAAACATTGTATTATCTGTCCAAAAACATCTTCAAATATTTTCATTTTTGTGAATTTTGCGTCACTTTAGGAAAAGTCACCACATTTCAGGGTGAAACAATGACGTTTACGGTATTCTTATTATTGTCAAATGTCAAAACACGTCAAATTTGACCCAAAATAGTATGTAGCCAAAACTGCCTAGTCTGTTACATCTACTTTTCATTTTAGGTAGAAAAACCATAAAAGCTGATACATACTAGTCTGAGATCGCCTGTCTGTCCATTGGGAACAAATCCACCGTGAGCGTGTTTCTTCCTTTGGCTGTCTGCAAACTTGCACAACAAGGGCTGAGAGGGAGCTGAGGGAAAAGAAGAGGAATATAGTTAAGAACAGCCATTTTCATCACCGCCTCCACAAAGGGGAATGGCTTTCATACCCAGTGCTCCGGAGGCGATCTTGATAAATTTCCCGTTGAAGTGTGAGATCACAGCGTTACACTGCTCGGTGGTGTCCATCCTGGTTGGAGATGAAAGGGAGCAACAACCATGAACAGACTGACGCTAGCGCACTGCGTGGTGCAAAACGTTCGTTCGATTACATTACAGCATTATTGTCATCGTCAGATTCACATCAAATTATTATTACCGGTAGTATTTTTATTTTTTTTTTTACAAATGGTGGGCAGCGAATTTGGCCGCAGGGGCTTCAGTGGGGGTTGACCCGACTTAATCCACCACTAATAACCCCACTATCACATCGCAATTCCAGAATCTATCAATGTCATACTAAAAACACAATGCAACAGCACACAATTTGTGGCGCATATATAAGCAATATTAGTTCAGAATAACATATGTATCAAACATCATGATAAAAACAATTACCATAAACGCATCATACTTACCAGAAATGGTGGTTATTAAATGTATAAATGTGTGCAGATTGTAATCGGTGTCTTTTGATACTCAAAATTGGCTATAACAAGTTTTGATTTGACCAACCAATCAGAGGACGAGAAAATGTGGAAATCATCGAGGGCCATCATGCTCTGGCCTTGTGAGGGAGAATAGGAAAAGTGATTGGCTCAACAAAGGGCCTGGGCAGATTAGAGTGACATGCCAACACCGAGAGGCGATATTCTGACGGGACCAAAATAAATAAATAAAATCCAGCATCCAAATACAAATCACAGGAACAGTATATACAGCAGCAGTATACATTTTTGCATATTGTTCAGCAACATGTCGGGAGAGGCCTATGAGGACAGTTGAACTAGATTTGGAGTTAATCAGAGGTGCTGGCGGCAGATGCGTGTTGATTCCTTATTTAACATGTGAATATGAATGTGATTACTTCATTCTGTGTTACACTTGCACAATATTCAATGATTCATTTTGTTCTCATGTTTCCATTCCCCCTACAAAAAAAAAGTGATTAGAAAAATGTGTGTGTCAACTTTTTATATCTACTGTTTGGCCCGTGGTATGAGACTAAATGTATTTAGACAGACGTCAGTTTTTGTGAAGCCAAATGTACAAATGTTTGCTATTCTGTATTTTCTTTTCCTTTCATCTTGTCGCCACAGCATGACATCCTTTTCCATCGATGTTTAGCTTCTGCATCCTCCTCTCTAACACCAACCTGTCCATCTATCCATCTTTCTAGCCATCTGTCCAACCGCTCATCCATCCAGTCACACAAACACCTGGATGGGAAAATGGCCAACTTGTCCCATATTTAGACATGTTCACTCACGGGTGTACTCACTTTTGTTGCCAACAGTTCAGACATTGATGGCTGTATGTCGAGTTATTTTGAGTGGAATGTAAATTCACACTGCTCTACGAGATAGCGGTGCGATGGAATCACTAGTTTTGTTTTTCTTTCTTCTAAGGTCAGCAGGTAAATTGTATTATTTACCACCCTATGCTTTTTTTTCCCAATTGAATAATAAAGCTTGTAGTATACAGTACACGAACAGCACAAAAATATAAAATATATAGATTTTTTTTTCTGGGCTTATCTGAAAAAAATGAGTACCGGTAACATGCTTGTGGAGGTCACTGCTAGTGATACAAAAAAAATATCTAGTAAGAAGCATTACTTTAAGTAGAATTTGGGAAGTTTGCAAATCGGAACGTTTCCATGAGAATTAAGGGTGACTGAATGAAAATGCATTATATTCACATTTTGATTTGTCATCAGCAGACATCCAAGTAAAAGAGATTCTCCTTGCCCACATGTGAATGCGTGATCGTACCTTTACCACGCAATGTATTTTCACCTCACTCGAGTGATGGCATATCAAAAGCTTGCAAAAATAAATGACCCGAGCAACAACCTGTAACTCGAATAACTCAAAAATTGGGGGGAAAAAAACCCAAAAGTTGTGGTCCTCATAAGTCTAGTGACCACTGCACATGCGTGACTGTTTTAGTCAGTATTATTCCAAATCATTTTTCTCCAACTATATTGTCGTTCTCCATTAAAAGCCAACCTTCAATCTTGTACGTTTCTGGTTTATTCCTGTTCATTCCCATAAATATTTGCAAAACAGAGTTTCCAATTTTGAAAAGTCTCGGAATTGTGCAACCCCAGTAATTTCTTTATCACAAAGTAACAAACAAATGCAACGTTTCAAGGTTACTAGCTTGTCTATGACCGACCTGGCAAAGCCCACACCCCGGCTGTTGCCACCGTAGTCGCGAAGGATGCGTGTGGAAACAACTTGGCCGAAAGGCTGCAGCATGTTCTCCAACTCTTTTTCATCCACAGACAGAGGCAAGTTGGAAATATACAGATTTGTTGGATCTTGTTCCTGTTGCTGCTCACAGACAAGAAGACAAAAGAGGAAGCATGGTCAATGTTTAAATACTGAAGGTTGTCATTCAGTTTTTCATAAAATAGAGAATAGATAGAACAGACAAAATAAAACCTAAATAAAACAATGCTAATGTGGAGTCATGTGCGAAATGATTTTGACAGAATCCATCCATCCATCCATCCATCGATTTTCTCATCCGTCTTATCCTCACAAGGGTAGCCGGGTGTGCTGGAGTCTATCCCAGCTGTCTTTGGGCAGTGAGCGGGGGACACCCTGAACTGGTTGGTGCCAATGGCAGGACACACATAGACAATGGCAATGGCAGGACACACATAGACAAACAACCATCCGCCTGCACTCGCACTCATACTTGGAGACAATTTTTAAGTGTTCCATTAACCTCCCACCCATGTTTTTGGAAGGTGAGAGTACCCGGAGAAAACCCACGCAGGCACGCATGCGAATTCCACAAAGGGAGGCCGGAGTTGGGATCAAACCCTGTAACTCTGCACTGTTAGGCTGACGTGCTAACCAATCGACCACCGGCCCGCCTATTGAATACATGCAAATGTCAATTGAGTGTTTAATATTTGGAGAAGTGTGCAAGTGAGTCTTCTTTTTGTTTACGTACTGAAACTGATTTTCAATTTCTTGATAGTGAGAGTGCTTTTTTTTAAACTACTACATATGGGCACCGATTTTTACCAATCATACGTAGATCTGGAATGTATGCCCCACGAACAACGGGAGTTCACTGTCCATCTTTTGACATTTTGCTTAAGCATTAGACATCTGTTGGAACACTGTAATAAGCCCCTCACATGACCATACACTGAAAGACACATCCATCTGCACTGCAGCACTCTGGTGCCTCGTCGGCATCCCTGAGAAACATCAGGAGAGCAGCGTATCCAAGCTACAGCGACGCACAAACTGCACTGTTTGTTCCCATCAGCTCTGCTACATCCAAGTCTTTAGAGAGCAACCTTTCGCTAATTAACTCTTATCTGCGGATTCAAGCATATCAACACAGTCTGGGCTGCGGAAGCGGCAGAAAGAAATGGTGAGAAAAGTACTTATAGAACAGAAAGAGAACCGAGGATGACTCACAGACTTAATTATGCAGCTTTCCTGGTACCATGCAGATGTGACAACACTTATATGCACGAGGCCGTGAATCTCTCACAATAATAATAACGCAACAGTTAATTAAGCCTTTCTTGTCATTTAACAAACAGCGGTTTAGTTACTGGTGATTAAATTATACTGACAAGATTGAAAAATAAATAACCGTAAAGGGGAGAAAAGCACTCAGGGAGATTGAATGGATTTCAAATGAATATTACACTTGTATTCCAACATTAACGAGTTAGTGTGACATTGTGAAGCTGCAGCACAAGCCTGGTGTGTGTCAGTGTGCAAGCTGGTGGTCTGGTATGCGACATAACTGACAGGTTACTTGGCAGACGGAGACATGACATCTGGTTATACAGCGAAAGTAAATGAGGTCACAGGAAGAACAGCTTGTCAGCTGAGGTCATGTGACCAGTCTCATGTCATTCAATGGTGCACGCCACACATATTCAGAGAGGAAGTACAAACAACTTTGTGGCAATGAATGCAACACACACGGGCGCGCACGCACACGCGCACACACACTCCTCACCTTGGCCATCTGGGCTTGAATGCCGCTGGTTTTCAAAGCGTGCACGGCTTTCAAAGCAGCCGCTGGGCTGTCGAAGTCCACAAAGCCATAACCTGTAGTTGGCAGAGCAGTACAGTACTGTGTTTACATGAACAGCCAATAAATGGTGACCAGAATCCTAATTGTCTATATAGGCCAATTATAGTGGCGCCTTGACATATGACTAACTCAGAACACATTTCAAAACAGTTCGAACAGATGATGTCGTGATTCAATGCACATTGCGCTCTTTCTGATATGCGTGCCTTTGCCAACAAGGGCTGTATATTCGAGACAGGCATAAAAAACGAAGATGAGTTTCTTGTGCTACGTTCGCAACACTCTAAATTGTCCGTAGGTATGAATGTTAGTCTGAATGGTTGTCAGCCTCCTTGTGCCCTTGTGCGGCTGCCTGGCGACCGGTTCAAAGCCCAAAGTTAGCTGGGATAGGGTTCGGCATACATGCGCCTCTAGCAAGGATAAGTGACACTCAAAATGGATGGACGGATGGATGGAGTTTCACAAATAGGTGACTCTATGAACGGCACTAACACCTGTTTGTAGCAAAGTTTAAAGAACACATGCTGTGAATATTGGGGCTCGAATGATTACTGGGCCTCTTGACTTAGTCCGTTGATTTGTGACTTTAAGGGGGAGAAAACAAGCAATTTCATTTTTGATTTATATCCCACGTTACAACCTCCGACATAGTAAAAAATATTTTTTTTTTATCGTCAAGGGACCAACAAAAAACATTTGATATAATTTTTGTAAAATACAAAAAATTTGACAATTAATCGGAACCGGAATCAGCAAGGGGGCGGGGGGCGGGTTAGGGCCATAATTGCTGTATTGACTTTCTACATATGGTGCTGCACGGTTTGCATTCAAATGTCATTTGATTGAAGGGTTGAAGTACGCAATATCGATGTTAGTTTTGTTAGCCCACCTATGGCGTTTTGCATTAGCTTAGAGTCGGAAGCTATGGTTTGGATGGAAATCGAAGATATAATTGTCTTTGTTTTGTGTTCGCATTTTGGTATGTATTTCGGAGAATTGGTCACAATCTGCTGCTTTTTGTGAACTCACTTCCACCGTTGAGCGCTTGTAACTTGAATTTTTAAACCGTGAGCATTTTTAACCCCGAAAAACTCGTAGGTCGTGTCAATCATAAGACAAGGTATCATTGTATGCTACAAATAACGAAGGTGTTTGCCTCAGGCATTAATCACTTCAGTACACAAAAAGCATAACAAAATGTACATTCAGGATAAGATACACAAATGTACAAAGTACAGAGAGTCACTGGCAATATAAAGTGTGTAATAAGATGACATGAAACAGAATTGTGTAATTGATGCAGTGTGACAGAGCAGTTCGTGGAGGAAAGAGGCCTGCCGCAAATAGCAAAAATCTGCCAAGTGATTGACATCCAAAAGGTGTATAATTCTCCATAAATGGCACAATATGGTGGCAAAGCACTACATTCTCTTCAACACACTTTACCGTAGCTCCTTGGCACCAAGATGGGACCAAAACAATACTTTTATAATAGATATGCGTTTAACCCCAGCAAAAAACATCACACGTGAGATGTAAAAAAAATGAGTGTCGTTACCAAAGTACAAGTCAACCGCTTAAGAAGTTAATGGCGAGGTAATGATCTTTGACTGACCTTTACATTTATTAGTTGTCTTGTCCAGGATCGCCTTTGCCGACTGAATCTTGCCATACCTGCACACACAGCATGCAGATGATGGAGTAAACAAACAGCCATGATCAACTCCTAGTTTGCTTTGTATCACTTGGTAGAAGTAATTTCCAAAGACCGGACCTTTTATTTCCAACACAGTAAACCAAATGAGCACTAATTAGCGAGAAACAAAGCAGACGTAACAACAATACAGTACATCATTCAGGCTTGATCACGACCCTCACCCTGAAATGTGAAACAAATTGCGTGCCGCTTGTTGACACGTGTGCACAAACCTACTGAATGGCGAGCTGACATCACCATTCAAACCTTGTTGCTACGAAAAAGCGCTTTCATTTCTGCTTTGTGCTAGCGAGCAACATCAGGAGCATGAACAAAACAAGCGAAAAGGACACAAACAGCTGCTACTGGTTACATGGATGAATGCCTCACTCCACATGCTTGTGGGGGAAAAAGAGGAGACAAAACTCGGCTAATTATGGAATAAACCACACGAAATCCCCACATGGATAGTGGTCCATTGGATCTCGGATCCTGTAGACAATGTGTTACTTTGGATCTTAATATTTAGTTAGTTTCTAAGAAAACGCGGGGGCGAGATGAGTTAACTGACAGGCAGACAGAATTTACCGTGGACGCCCGGTGAAATTTCTAAACTGGAAAAAAATCTGCTGCGGCAGTCACGCTGTTCAAGTAAATCCTACAGTAAGTGTGAATACTGTGCAGTATGTATGTAAATAAAGCGCTCATTTTGCATGTTTTGGGACAAGAAAATTTATATGATCACACGTTTGTTGATTGGTAGTATGCGACCCCCTCCGCTGATACTGGCTCTCGAGCCGGCCGGGCCTGGCAGGCGAGCTTCATTCAAGTATGCCAGGGCCACAAACATGCTCCGGAGCTGCCTGGTGTCCACATTTCATCTGTAGAAAGCCTTCACACAACGTGAGAAATGTGGAGGACCCCATCAGACTATTACAGTCCGAGTGGGAACGTTCTGGCGTCTGTGGTAAACCGACCGCGAGAAAACTTAGCAACACTTGATTACAGCAAAAAAAAAAAAAAAAAGCAAAATAAACACACACACACACTTGCATGACAGTATACATTCTGGCACTCACTGGTGACAGAGTTTGACAAGGTCCAAGTCAGTGGTGGCAGGAGGGAGGCCTCGGATGTACAGGTTGGTCTTGCTGAGCTGCTCCAAGCCCGTGCTGCTGCTGTTGCTGCTGCTGCTAGGACTGGACGGAGTCATGGGGTATGACTGCACACAGGAGGGCCACTGTTATCGAAAGGTTACGGGAGTGACATAATCAGATTTCAATCCTGGTCAACAGTTATCACAAGGAACTGTCTTCTGTAAGGGATTTTAAAAAATAAATAAAAATATGACATTGAAGAATTCCGAAACCATTTGTGCATGCATTCCATGTTAATGCCTCATGTTTTTAATTAGTTTTCGTTTGAGTTTTTGGGCATTTTCTTATGGGTTGGAGAAAGCATTGCGGTTTTAAATACCAATGAGGTTCGACATTTACAGTAAGCCACTGTAAAAACATGGGCTGTGTTCAAAATTACTCCCCATTTAGCATCCACGGTCGTATGTATTGTTCTTTCAAATACACAGTAGCGCACTCCCCCTCAAGGTAGTCGACCCTGAAAGTGACTAAAAATTAAAATACATCCAATGGTACATTAAAAATATTTGCTGTTTCCATTTCCGGGGTATTGTTTGATTTTGGGCACAAGATGAACTCATAAGTTGGGGAGTGAAAACAGCAACACATCACAACACAGACGGACATAAAGTGCTTTGTTTGGAATCATGTTGTAAAATGCACGCAACTGAAAACAATAGAATGTCACTATAATGTAGTTATGTGCTCGGTATATATTACAGAAATTCCAACAGCTGACTTTGATCTGGCACGTTATAATTATGTGACATAAATGATGCAATTAATCATGCCCGAGAAGCGTTCCAAACTCAATTTTGTTCCACCGGTGAGTGAATACGCCACTATATCGTCCACTATAGAAAAAGCCCTATAGAATGATTACGTAGCAGGGGACCACATTCCATGGTTCAGTGAATGAAAAATGAAACGAAATGCAATGAACGAAAAAAAATTTTAATAAAAGAATGAATAATAATAAATGAAAAATGTTAACCTCATGACACAGGCCTGGACAAAAATGGTGGTCTCATCAACTGAATATTTTGTTGCATATGCTTTTGAGGCAAACTCTGCAACCACACTATTTTTGTAACTTTCCATGAGATTTCTGCACCTCATCATCAGGTGTTTTGGCCCACTCTTCATAAGCAAACTGCTCCAGTTGTCTCAGCTTTGATGGGTTTTTCTTCAAACGGCATCTTTCAACCCCTTGAACATATGTTTAATAGGATTTTGATCAGGGCTTATAGAACGCCACTTCAGAAGAGTCCAATTTTTTGCCTTGAGCAGTTCTTGGATGTTTTTCGCTGTGTTTTGGGCTTGCAAGACCTGCAACTCAGGCCAGGCTTTCCGGCGATGGCTAGTACATTTCCCTCCGGAATACCTTGAGAGTTTTGAGATTTCATTGCACCCTGCAGTTTCAAGATGCAACAGAACTGTCACGCTAAGAGCAGGATTTGGACTCAGAAGCAGACAGGAGACGAAAATGGTAAAGTAAAAGGCTTTCTATTCAAAGTAAAAAAAAGAGAGCAGGGCTGGGCATAGCAAGGCACGGCAGGCTAAACATTCTGAGAATATAGGCTCTTTTGATACGAATCATCTCTTTAATTTGTCATCAATTTTATAATAATAATAATAATAATAGATAGACCTTATAAACGTACATAGACTTACAAATTGCATCTTAATGGGCATTTAATTGGCATTCTTCCAGCTATTGGGAATGACAGCACCATTGAAAGCACTTTTGCATTTTAATGGCAGAGACAATTCACGCTCCACTTTTCAACCATAGCTACAAATGAAATTATAAATATATTTTAGTATTATTGTAAAACAATATTTACTTTATATACTGCACTGGTACAGCCTACATTAAAGGTCATTTTGGGTGTGAAAGACCATGTGGTATGTCATGGCGTTTTTGGATTGGCTGGTCCATGTTGTAAGACTGTTCAAACTAACTGTAGTTGCTCGTGGACAGCCCTTCATGAGGTGCATAATCACACACACTGTGAAACAGTTCAGTCCATTAGACCAAATCAAGTGTGCTGATATCAATTTTCTTGCGAAACAGTGCAAAACTTTGAGCTATTGCAAACATTTTTTTTGTTGTAAAACCCATTTACAATAGTTGGACAAACTATTTTAATTGACTTCTAATTTAAAAATTGTTATGAAATGAATTTGCTGTGTGTGTACAATATTATAATGAGGTGATGATAGATTTAATGTGAACGTCTGTTATTCAACCTGCCATAAATAGCAAAAATCTTCTATTAACTGCCATCCACACACAATTTTTTTAATTGCTGACAAATGCCACAAGATGGCGGCAAAACACTCTTTGTAATTGGACATGGCTATGGCATGGCTAATTGAAGCGCTTTCCCTCAGGTCAATCTAGTTACTTGGGACTATGATTCAGCAAAATGTCATAAAAGCAATATTTTTTGACTCAAGACATGGCTTTGGCCTCAGAACAAACATATCAAACAGATGTCTTTCAGCAAGTATGATCTCCTCGAAAAATCCATGAGTATGAGATTTCGCAAATGCCAAACAGTGAACATCTTTATTTAACTCTTGCTGTCTTTAGACGGGTCGGCATTGCAAATGAGAATCTGTTCTCTGTTGCCTTAGCCCATACTGTATTTCCATTGACTTCTCGTTTCAAAACTAGTTGGCCTTCCATTTGTTGTGTGTGATGACATCAGCACCTCCAAATCTGAAACCATGGTCCTCAGTCGGAAAAGGGTGGAGTGCCCCCTCCGGGTCGGGGAGGAGATCTTACCCCAAGTGGAGGAGTTCAAGTATCTTGGGGTCTTGTTCACGAGTGGGGGTAGGAGGGAGCGGGAGATCGACAGGCGGATCGGTGCAGCATCTGCTGTGATGCGGACGTTGTATCGGTCTGTCGTGGTGAAGAAGGAGCTGAGCCAAAGGGCGAAGCTCTCAATTTACCGGTCGATCTACGTCCCAACCCTCACCTATGGTCACGAGCTATGGGTCGTGACCGAAAGAACGAGATCCCGGATACAAGCAGCTGAAATGAGTTTTCTCCGCAGGGTGTCCGGGCTCTCCCTTAGAGATAAGGTGAGAAGCTCGGTCATCCGGGAGGGGCTCAGAGTCGAGCCGCTTCTCCTCCACATCGAGAGGAGCCAGATGAGGTGGCTTGGGCATCTGATTCGGATGCCTCCTGAGCGCCTCCCCGGTGAGGTGTTCCGGTCATGTCCCACTGGGAGGAGACCCCGAGGAAGACCCAGGACACGCTGGAGAGACTATGTCACCCAGCTTGCCTGGGAACGACTCGGGATCCCCCGGGGAGAGCTGGAAGAAGTAGCTAGGGAGAGGGAAGTCTGGGCTTCCCTGCTAAAGCTGATGCCCCCGCGACCCGGCCCCGGATAAGCGGTAGATGATGGATGGATGGATGGATGACATCATACATCATACAATTTATTTTCACATCCATCTTAGGGCGTCCATCAAAACTATAACCACATTGCGGCCTTCTACAAAAATTAGTTTGAAACCATCACACCTCTGCAGTACAGTCTTACATCTCGCACATTGTTTTATTCTTGTGAGACAAATCAGCACATAGCTGCCCTGCAAAGCATTTCCTCCCCCTTACTCATCCTTTAAAATAGCTCCCAGCTAGCCCAGATCAGTTCAAACACAAAAGCACGGCAGCATTGTGCCATCTGTCCGTAACCAAAGGACAAACCACTCCAAGACCCACAGCTATGGATACCATCACAGTCATGCAAAGCCCAAACAGAGATTTTTTTTACCCACTCATGTGATGGTTTGATGGTTGAATATCCATGAAGGATACATTTAGAGATTGCTGAGCTGTGGCAGGAACATCTGTTCATCCTTCAAGTAAAGGCCTGTTTTTATGTTGATATAGATGTACTTTACTACTACACTATTTTTTTGGAAGCATCAAAAAGAGCAGCTACAATGAGACACAGGCAGAAGACGGAGGGAAAAAACTCTCCACACTGACTCACCTTGACCGAATCAAATTACAGTACTATCATTTGATGGAATTCTATGGATGGAATCTTAAAAGTGGTTGTTAATATGCTGAAATAATTCACTCCATCGGCTCGGCTCTGATCATATTTCAACCACGAGAGACCATAAAAACTCCTACACCCTACATCAATCTTCCATCTCAATCAGAAAGCGTGACTGGAAACCAAGAGGCCTTCCAATCCGTCAACTGCCCCCCCTCCCTTTTTTTGTTCACCTGAGAGGTCAAAATGAAGAGTGTACACTGACATGAGGACCCCCCCCCCCCCTCCCCAACCCCCCAGAATTCAGTGGACGAATGCAGGGAGGCAGGAAAAGAGGACTACAATAAGCATGGTCCATATTGAACAGAGTGGCTGGCCAAACAAGGTTATATGGAAACAACAATTAAAGCCTTTTGAAAATGGTTTAATCTACATCCTCACAAGTCGCCTCTATTGTTGTTAATCACTTGATATTTGAAGGCTGTTTTGTTAGATTGTTGCAAACCAAACACAGAAGGGAAGGGCTTCCCAATGTCATTTCAGGCTCGGGTTTATTTGAAAAGTGACAGCAAAAGTAGAAAGCAAAACACAATGGCCTACCTGCTTGCGAGTGGGAGCTTTCAGTGGGTTGCCCGTGTTTGCAAAGATCATCCTGGAGGTTAGAGATATTCGATTTCCAGACAAGATCTCCCCCCTCAAAAAAAAATCGCAGATCCAATGAAATGGTCGGAAGCGGCGAGTAAGGCTAAAAAATAAGACGTCTGGTTAAAACATCGACATACTGAACGGGTTGATTAAGTTGAACAAAGCGTGCGTGCCCTCTCTTATGCTTTGCTGATGACACATTTATCCAGTTAGCTCAGTTTGTTGTACACCAGCGTATCGAGCGAGCCTCCGGTTCGGTTCATTGATCTACGACGTCCTGGTGCAGACCGATCGCCAGTCCCACCTACTACGGACCAAACCAACACTAGCATCTGGGGGGTAGTGGCGTCAACTCGACTGTGTTGCCATGCCGTAAAATAACTACATTTGACGTTTAACAGCGTAATGTGTCGCATATTGACGAGTAGGTGCCTCAGGATGAATTAGAAAGCGAAGAGAACGTGTTTTTAGGGTTTCATTTGTCGGCGCGCGGATCACTCGCCGCCTTTCGTGTTAGTGTCGTCCGCACATACCAAGCATTCTTTACCCCCACTTCCCCCAACCTCACTTCACGCACGCACACACATACAAGCACACACACACTTACAAGCACACGCACACACGCAAACCTACGCAACCACATACACACACGCACACACACACATACACTTTTACACACACACACACACACACACACGCACACACTCAACCACGCGCTCGCAACCACACACCCCACCACACACACTTCCTCTTCCTACCCTTCCCCCCATCCCACACACTACATGTCAGTGAATCAGGATGTAATGAAATATTAGCAGGCACTGGCCTGGACTGGAGGTCACACTACCCCGACAAAACAAATAGATAGAAAATATAATAATTAAAAAGCAATGACAATGTCAACATACATATTTATTGACCTTACTAAACCATTTTAAAGCACTAATAATAATAATGATACTACCCGCTTTGCGTAAATTGTGCATATCTATCTATCTATGGCTAATTGGGCGCAGACATTTTCACTTAGTAGTGTACACTTTTGTTGCCAGTGATTTTGACATTACTGTCTGTGTTCAGTTATTTTGAGGGAACAGCACAGTCCATTCTATTTACATTTTTACATACCTTACATCAAGGGTGTCAAACTCCTTTTTGTCGCGGGCCACATTGTAGTTACCCTTGGAGAGCCGCTATGAATTTTGGGAAACCATATAAATGTTTAATCACTTCCACATATTACACATACAGCATACAACAAATTGATGAATACCTCGTTTTGAAATCAGAACTCAAGACTAATGACTGTTATTGTGAATTTATTATGACAATTTGAAATTTGGGTTCAGACTTTAGCAAGCATCATGGAACTTGACATGCTTGATTTGCTTTTGCGGGCCACATAAAATGATGTGGCGGGCCATATCTGCCCCCCGGACCTTGACTTTGACACCCGTGCCTTACATTGCAGCAAAGTGTCTTTTTTTCAGTGTTGTCCCATATAATGATGGAGTAAAATATATTTACAAAAATGTGAGGTGTGTGATCACTTTTGCGATTATCCAGCCATACAGCAATTTCCAATCCAACTGGATTATCTAGCCATTTGTCATGTATCTGAATGTGTAACAGATACAATTTATTGTACTATGCAAAGCATCTACTTTTCAAATATTGGATGCTGATTAGAAATAGTTAATGAGCCCACTGCAAATATGGAGTCATTTATGAATAAGAATTACGACCGGTGCATTTATATGATTGAGCTACTTGGATGCAAATGAATGATATAATGTCAACATTTTATAATAATTTCTATTGAGGTACAAATAATGCACTAGGTTACTGAACTTAATTAAATCTCCAGGTATCTGTACTTTACTTAACATTTTTTGAAGACTTTTACTTTCACTTCTTACATTTGAAACACATGCCAGTACTTTTTACTGCTTGGTTTTGTCATGAACCGGTTTAGGGACCAACAGGTGACACTGTAGGGCTCCCTTGGCAGCTGCACACCTGTTGGTCATAGGTAATCAGGCCTTTAAAATAAAACCTCTCTTCTCACACTTTGAGACAGTATGCCTTTGTCACATCCCGGCTCGATTACTGCAATGCCCTGTACTTTGGAGTCAACCAGTCCTCCATTAAGTGCCTTCCTTCCGCTGGTCCGGAATGCCGCTGCTCGCCTCTTGACTGGTACTCGTAAGAGGGAGCACATAACTCCTACTCTGACATCCCTTCACTGGCTCCCCATTCATTTTAGAGTTATTTTCAAGATCCTCCTCTTTGTTTTCAAATCTCTGAATAATCTCGCACCACTTTACCTCTCTGAGCTCATCCGCCCCTACACACGTGCCCGATGCCTCAGGTCTGTGGACCAGACATTATTAGAAGTACCAAGAACTAAACTGAGACTCAGAGGGGATCAAGCCTTTTCTGTTGCTGGTCCCTCTCTCTGGAATGACCTCCCACTGAACATTCGGCAAGTCTCCTCGCTGCCCATCTTCAAAGCCCTCCTCAAAACTCACTTGTATTCTTTGGCATTCGACTCAGCATGACTTCGATTTGTTCTTGATTTTACTGTTTGGTGCTTTCTTCCGCCTTTATTACCGATTTGTCTTACTGTTTATTGTGCATGTTAAATTGCTCCATGTACAGCACTTTGTATGCAGCGATGGCTGTTTGAAAGTGCTCTATAAATACTGTTGACTTGACTTTAAAAGGACTCCCAGCCCAAACACTCAGTGTTGGGTCATTGTTGCTTCTTGCTACTGTCATGTTTGTTTCAGTCATGTTTAGTTCATTGTTATGTTTTAGCTTCAGTCCTGTTTTAGTCATGGGTTTTGTTTGTTACTTTGGACTTTGTTTAGGATTTAGTTTTCTATGTTTTAAATACAATTCTTCAAATACACCCTACTCCTCCCTCCTGCCTGCTTTTTGGGGTCCACCACCATACTACGTGACAGAATGACCCAACCACCTGGACCCCGCAGGTTCTACGGACTGTTCCCTATTCCACCATGTGCCTGGCGGAGGGCGTCTGCGGCCGACACCCTTACCCCTTTCAGGCAGCGCTGGTGATGCGGCTGTCCTGTTTTCGTCTCGTCAAGCCGCGTCTACGGTGGGCCGAGCCGTGTCCGCGTCTTTGTTGAGCCGAGGCGTGTCTGTTGGAGCTGAGTCACATTCACGTCGACGACAAGCCGTGCCACGTCCACGCTCATGTCAGGCCGAGCCCCTGTTCACGTCCGGCTGTTCCATGTCCCCCGTTACGTTGAGCTCCGTCCAGGTCAAGCCACGCCCAGCCAAAGGATTGCTGCCGCTTTTGTTCCTGTTCCCTGGCGAGGTGAAGGTCACTGTCACTTATTGTATTGTATTTCGGCGAGGCGAAGGTCGCCGTCGCTTTTTGGTCCTGTTCTCCGGCGAGGCAAGGGTTGCCGTCACTTTTAGCTCCTGTTCCCCGGCGAGGCAAGCCTTTTGGACAACTTTGGGACGTCTGGGATCCGTCCCTTGAGGGAGGGGTACTGTCATGATTCGGTTTAGGGACCAACAGGTGGCACTGTAGGGCTCCCCTGGCAGCTGCACAACTGTTGGTCATAGGTAATCAGGCCTTTAAAATGACTCCCAGCCCTGCTCCTCCCTCCTGCCTGCTTTTTGGGGTCCACCATACTACTTGACAGGTTTGTGTAAATAGGCTGGTTACTGATAAATGATGTAAAATGGAAGTCAATAATCAGAAGTCAAGCACTGTTTAGGTTTTGATTGATTGTTTAAGATCTTGTGGGGACCTATAAGCCAACATGGAGGGACATGAACTGTTTGGAGCAATTGCAAGCAGGTTCATGCTTCATTTAAGAATTGATTGCAAATTGTTTGTTATTGATGTCTAGAGGGACCGTGGTGCTCTGCTCTGCTTGACCCTTTACGACCGTCAAGCGCTGGACCAGCTAAAGCTCTTTAGGTGCCCCACCCAGAGAGGGAAAAGACTCCTTCATTACATCGTGCTCAAGTCCCAATCAATCCAAAACTCAAATCAGCTCTGCTCTTGTATCTTTGTAAATGGTTTGGCAGTGACTCTCATTTGAAATAAATCTTCAATTTTGACACATTTTTGGTCTGCCAGACAACCGCCCAGGGAATACAATTTTGTGACAACCTGCAGTTGAGAAACATCAACAGTAGCCCTACTGGACACTTTTTTTTTGTCCATGTAGAGTATCCATTTCATAACACCCTAAGTTACATAGGCCGAAGTGCCCCGTAGGTCTTTGCGGAGATTCAAAAAGTAAACCCAAATCATCTGTCTTGGGAAGCTTTTCAAAGCTTCACATTTCTTTCCCTTCTCTGCTGGCTGTTGGGATTATAGCTTTATGCTGGTGTCATGTTACAAGCTTCTCGTATTCCTCAAAAGCAGCACTCTTTCCAAATCAAGTAATCAGGTGCAGCAGTCTTTGTTTGGAAGATTCCTTGTTCTTGTAATGGATTACAAATGTTCATTTAGTGACAGGGTTTCGATGCACATCTTTCACACATAAAATACATCAATGTCACGCCTCTTTCTCCATTGTGGCATTTCAAATGGGCGATATGGCCAATAGGTCAATTGATCTGCCTAATTTGGCATCTTCAACAAAATGCTTGTGAAATGACTTCCCCTCCTGAGTAATGACATGAATAGGGTTTGAACTGAATAAATGGCAAACTGTCAACCAATCGTGTGCAGAGCTGAGTTGAATGAGGTAACCCAGTCAGCAATAGTGATTCAGCAAACACTTTGCTTGTTTCCTGCATTCTCTTAACCCTGATCAATGCATTGCCAGCACCTGCCCTTTTCACAGTGAATGTGCCGTTTTAAGAGATCAATTCCATTTCAAGAAGCGCAACCATAAAGGAAACATTCACCAACATTAAAGCCAGACGGTGGGGTTGTATGGAAAGTCATATGAGCATTTATTCAATATCCTTGCTATCCCGTTTGACATCCATCAGAATGATTCAGGCACACGAAACGGAATCTTGCCAGAAACATTTTTTCCACTACTGTCTTCAATTACTGTACTTTATGATATTTCTGAACACTAGTAGGACAAATATGACATATAGTCGTAGGACAACGACGTGTTACGAGGCAAAAACAATTGGGCATTTTGGGGCTACTAGTAAGGTCAAGGAAGCTACTATTTTGTTACATATGCCCACTAGTTGGGCCAAGTTCTCTTATTGCTACACCATAGTTTACAAGTACGTATTAAATGCATACTTGTGTGCCACTCGTAGTCGCAGTAGCGGTAAATAAATTTTACAGCGAGGCACAGTTGCTTGACTGGTGTGCCCTAGTCTTTCTGCTAGCGCACTGAATTGTCTTACGAGTACTACTACTACAAAGCTAGCCAATATATGCTGAAACTATTGTTTGAAGCTATTGTTTGTTCATTTAATCAATGTCCTTGATATCCATCTACTTGCCCATGTTCTAGTACACTTTTTTTCCCTCACTAGTAGGACAACGACCTGTTACGAGGCAGGTTGACAACTGCGTCCTACAAGTACTTCTAGTGACAAGTACTACTAGTTAACATCTCATTCCTACTAGTTGGCCTTTATTTGGGTTTATTGTAGCTATATGCAGTAAGGAAAAATGTGCCAGCAGGTTTTAGAGACAACATAAATAATATAGAGATTTAAAGTCTGCTAGCCCATTGTGGAGCTCAAATGTCCATTTAAAGTAATAAATCGTACGTGAGGGAAGTACATCCTGGCTGAGTGCTGAGGTAAAAGGAGGTCCCATGGGTGTGGTGAGGGAGCGACTGAGGAATGTGGACTAGTTCTTCTCTTTCATCATCTGCAGCGAGTGAGGAATGTAGGCTACAGTCAAGAACTCAGCTTGCCAGCAGACCTGTCGGGTAGGACTTTTTCGCATTGAAGTGGCACTGCTGGGTAGATTGAGAGACTTGCAACTGTTCGGCATGAACAAAAAGAAACACTGACGCTTATTGAACGAGCTCATCGGTTGTGCACTCTGGTTTGGGGTTTGTGACTCCTCGGGGATAGTGTAATGCTTTTAACTTGGAAAAACACTTAAGGAATCACAATGAAGCCCTGTTTGTCATGGGGGATTCAGAGAGAACCCACACAAGTGCATGATGACCCTAAAATCCATACTTCACACAGAAAGGCCAAAACTGAGATTCAAACCTAGAAACCTCCTCAGCAAGGCTGTGCTTCTTGCCCTATGCTAATTAAAAACATTCAAAAAATAAAAAAAAATAAAAATCAGGACATGGAATTATCTTCCACATTCCTAAAATTACGGTATTCCTTTCTTCAGAATTCCAAATTTCTCATGCAAGAAATATCTTCTAAATGAAGGAGATGTTCCCATTCATTCATTCATTCATTCATTCATTCATTCATTCATTCATTCATCTTCCGAGCCGCTTGATCCTCACTAGGGTCGCGGGGGGGGGGTGCTGGAGCCTATCCCAGCTGTCTTTGGGCAGTAGGCGGGGGACACCCTGAATCGGTTGCCAGCCAATCGCAGGGCACAAAGAAACGACCAACCATTCGCACTCACACTCACACCTAGGGACAATTTGGAGCGTCCAATCAGCCTGCCATGCCTGTTTTTGGAATGTGGGAGGAAACAGGAGCACCCAGAGAAAACCCACGCAGGCCCGGGGAGAACATGCAAACTCCACACAGGGAGGCCGGAGCTGGAATCGAAGTGCTAACCACTAGACTACCGGGCCGCCCGGAGATGTTCCCAATTCCAAATATTCAGCTCATTCAGAACCCCTTGGGGACTGTTTTCCCACATTCCATCAATTCCTTGCATTCCCCAAAAAAGTCCTAATTTCTAGACTGATTCAAACCATTCCAATTTGAAATCATTCACATTTTACATTTCAAAATGACAGCAATTAAATTCATTCTAATACTTTTCAAGTCAGCTACAGATTTTCAGCATCCATGCACAAATTTCGACAGAAATTCCATTCTTTCAATATGAGGAAGATATACACAAAATGCTACCAGACAAAATTGAGATTTCAAACTTATTCAATCAAGTTATTAATATTTGATTGGGTATCAAGTGGGAGGAAGTAGGGACAAGGTGCTGGGATGGTGGTGTGGGGGGAACCATACTAGGGGGAACTCAGGAGCTATGTGGGGGTTTTGGATTTAGGAATCAGTTTTACTACTTCTACAGACGCAAGAAAAAATGCTGCAGTCACAGCAACAAAATGGAAGCAAAAATTTAAAACCATAAAATAAATGCAAAAGAAAAAAGAAAAAATGAAGGGCTGCGGAAATCCAAAAGCCATGAATTCAAAGAAATGATATGATACCACGGCAAGAAATGATATGATACAAGTGCATGCCACTCAGGGGAAGTTTTCCAGGCCACTAGGAGACCAGTCCTGTGGGACCAGATCCTCACAATTTTCTGGTCTCACGTTAACAATGTCCATGTGTTTAAAAAGGCATGAAGTAAAACGTACCATTTATTTTCTCCAAAAGATGGCCAATTACAGTACCACCTAATTAGGCAACCCCACTCACGTCTTTCCAAGAGGATTTGGTCTTACACGGCTGGTCCTGCGGTATCTCCTAGTGGCCTGGAAAACTTCTGCTTAGTGAGGTAAACTGGCATCATTTATTTCCCCTCACTGTCGTTTTGGAGTTGGTATGTTTTGGATTTCTACAGCATTATTATTATTATTATCGTTATTATTATTATTATTAGTTTTGTGTTGTGTAATTTTTGTTTCCACTTTGTTGCTGTACTTGCAGCATTTCTTTCTTTTATTTGTGTGTGTGTGTTTTTTGTTATTATGCATTTATGTGTTTATGTTTTTTGTTTGCATCGTTCCTGTGCTTGCAGCGTTTGGCCGTTTGCAGCATTTCTTACTTGCAGCGTTTTTGTTTTGCAGTTGTTATGTGTGCAGTGGTCGAGTAGTGAGCGCGTCGACCTCACAGTGCAGAGGTCGTGAGTTCGATCCGGCTACGGCCTTCCTGTGTGGAGTTTGCATGTTCTCCCCGGACCTGCGTGGGTTTTCTCTGAGTACTCCGGTTTCCTCCCACATTTCAAAAACATGCATGGCAGGCTCGTTGAACACTCAAAAATTTCCCTGTGTGCCCTGCGATTGGCTGGTAACCGGTTCAAGATTTCCCCTGCCTACTGCCCGAAGACAACTGGGATAGGATTCAGCACACCCGTGACGCTCGTGAGGAGAAAGTGGATCGGAAAATGGATGGATGGATGCATAGATGGATGTTTGTTAGTGTGCACCATACCCATACTTGCAGCGTTTAGCCGTTTGCAGCATTTCTTATTTGCAGCATATTTTTTTCTTCTTTTTTTTTGCAGTCGTTTTTCGTCTTTTTAGTCTGAGTTTGTTTTTTGAAACCTTTTTGTTTGTTTGTTTTGTTCGAGCAGGCACGGTGACCGACTGATTATCAGGTGCTCCTCACTGTGCAGAGGTCGGGATTTCGATTCCAACCCTGGCTTTCCTGTCTGGAGATTGCATATTCTCCCTATGCCTGCGTGGGTTTTCTCCAGGTACACTCATTCCAGAAAACATACACCGCAGGTTGATTGATTGACCGTTCTTGCCCCTAAGTGTGATTGTGAGTAGGAATGGTTCTCAATGTGCCCTGCGATTGGCTTGCAACCGGTTCAGGGTGTCCGCCGCCGACTGCTCGAAGACAGCTGGGATCAGCTACAGCACGTCCGCGTCCCTCGAGAAGATAGGCAAATTAGAAAATGGATGGATGGATGTTTGCATGACGTCGGCCGTTTGCAGCGTATTTTCCCATGTCACCGTAGGGAATTACCCCAATTAATCAACAATATATCAGTGGCGCTTCACCTCTTTAAAATTCAATATGTATCATTCTGCCAGCTGTGAGTAACCTTCCCTCAGCCCCGCTTGAGCATGTTAAGGAGAAACAGTACCGTATAGAAAATGGATGAACTGTCTAAGTCCTTGCACACTCAGTTAAATGCGGTTCTAGCGACCTCGCGTGTCTCTTCTCTGCCGTTGCATTTAGGATTTTGACGTCATTGTGCGACGGAAGTTGTTCGACGCCAAACCTTATTCTGGCTGATTCATGGTCGCCAGTCTGGAAGATTCACGTCGGTGTGTTAAAACAGCCTCCCGAAGCTAGAAAGCAAAAAAAGGTAAGCATACGTAGGTCACACATACAGTCATTTGTATGATTTTATATATGATACTCGGCGAGGTGGACTCATTGTGAATAATTTATTGCTGCCTTTCCTTTGGGAAGATGACACTGTCACTAGGCTAGCATCATGAACATGCTAACAAGACGCTAGCCTCAATTGGAACTTAAACTGGTTCATTGAATGGGGGACCAATCAAATGGAATACATTGTAATATTTACCAAATCTGCAATGGGACCTTAAGGTTCCAAGTATCCCGCGTGGTTGTCCAGATCTTGGTGCGGACAGATTAGCCGATTAATAATAAGTAATGATAGCGGTCAGTGAATCGCAGAGTGAAAGTTTTCTTCTATACACAATACAACATTATACATGGATGCATGCTTCTTTTTTTCATCCTGTGAAGGACTTTGACGCAGCAGCGATATTCACACAAAACACTGTACTGTATTAATAATACAGAAACAACCAACCGAGTGTGAAAAATATAAATACATCGAGTATGATTGAGAAGTGGAATTAAAAGAAATTTAAATCTAACCTAAGTAAGAAAATACCTTGATGGGTTTGTGGTTTGTAAAAAGTAAAATTTAAGTGTGCTGTCACGATATTTGTACGATTAGTTAATTGGGGTGTTTTTATATTGCTTATTGTGTCAACATACATTACATTCGACACTGTAACAATCAAGTCATTAAGATAGGTGACAGAATGGCACAGGTAGAAGGAGAGCTCATTTAAGCCTGGCCATTTTTTTTTTCGTCTGGCAAAGGTAACACATTTGCTCAAACTACCGGTTTGCAATATCCACAAATATAAAAAAACAGTAATTGTCAATTAATTGCCATTCAAGTAACTACTGGCAACATTCAAAAATAGCATTGCGTACAAGTAATATGAAAACAAAAAATTATTCACAGATTTTTGTTAGTGTTTGAAATATGGGAATTTGCTTCATTCCCATATTTCAGTCCAACATTAATTCCTTTTTCAGCTTTTGAACAGTAAACAAACACCGCTTGAATCATTTTGAGACTCCCGAATTACAAAAAAACTATGACACAAAGAAGGGATTGTTATTGGTCTAAACATTTTCATAATTGTATAATCATAGCACTACAGACATCAGACAGTATATGCTGTTGAGAATCTTAAAAAGGGGAATCGGGGGATTAGAATGACTAAATTCTAAAATGATTAAATAGGTGGATTTGCTTCATGTTGTTTTTTGCTTCTGTCATCATCCATAAATAATTTTATTTCACTAGTGTTGACACCTGGGCAACAGAATGATGCTAACTAAGCTAAAAGCTATGATGGACAGTCCCTCCCACCCTCTCCAGCCCGCCCTGACAGCACTAGGTAGCTCCTTCAGCCAGAGACAATTACACCTGCGCTGTAAGAAGGAGAGATACCGACGCTCGTTCCTACCGACTGCTGTCAGGCTGCTGAATAAAAATAACAACAATAATAATAATAATAATTAAATGATCTGATGTGTGTGATGTGAAAAACAATTGTAAATAGCACTGCGATTTATCCATTTTGTATTTATATTGCACTTAATTGAACGGTGTTTGTTTTTTCTTCTTTCTACCCACATTCTTGCTGCTGGAGGCTGTAAATTTCCCCAGTGTGGGACAAATAAAGGATATCTTACCTTTAAAAAAATCATATATATAGATATATTCATTCATTCATTCATCTTCCGTACCGCTTGATCCTCACTAGGGTCGCGGGGGTTGCTGGAGCCCATCCCAGCCGTCTCCGGGCAGTAGGCGGGGGACACCCTGAATCGGTTGCCAGCCAATCGCAGGGCACACAGAAACAAACAACCATTCGCACTCACACCTAGGGACAATTTAGAGTGTTCAATCAGCCTGCCACGCATGTTTTTTGGAATGTGGGAGGAAACCGGAGCACCCGGAGAAAACCCACGCAGGCCCGGGGAGAACATGCAAACTCCACACAGGGAGGCCGGAGCTGGAATCGAACCTGGTACCTCTGCACTGTGAAGCCGACGTGCTAACCACTGGCCTACCGGGCCGCCCTATCTATCTATCTATCTATCTATCTATCTATCTATCTATCTATCTATCTATCTATCTATCTATCTATCTATCTATCTATCTATCTATCTATCTATCTATCTATCTATCTATCTATCTATCTATCTATCTATCTATCTATCTATCTATCTATCTATCTATCTATCTATCTATCTATCTATCTATCTATCTATCTATCTATCTATCTATCTATCTATCTATCTATCTATCTATCTATCTATCTATCTATCTATCTATCTATCTATCTATCTATCTATCTATCTATCTATCTATCTATCTATCTATCTATCTATCTATCTATCTATCTATCTATCTATCTATCTATCTATCTATCTATCTATCTATCTATCTATCTATCTATCTATCTATCTATCTATCTATCTATCTATCTATCTATCTATCTATCTATCTATCTATCTATCTATCTATCTATCTATCTATCTATCTATCTATCTATCTATCTATCTATCTATCTATCTATCTATCTATCTATCTATCTATCTATCTATCTATCTATCTATCTATCTATCTATCTATCTATCTATCTATCTATCTATCTATCTATCTATCTATCTATCTATCTATCTATCTATCTATCTATCTATCTATCTATCTATCTATCTATCTATCTATCTATCTATCTATCTATCTATCTATCTATCTATCTATCTATCTATCTATCTATCTATCTATCTATCTATCTATCTATCTATCTATCTATCTATCTATCTATCTATCCATCCATCCATCCATCCATCCATCCATCCATCCATCCATCCATCCATCCATCCATACACACTCACACACACACACACTCACACACACACACACACAAATCAGAAAATTCAAGCATGATAACATTTTCTACCATTGTCAACAGATCCTGACATGGACCGTCTCTTGAGACTCGGTGGTGGAATGCCAGGTCTTGGCCAGGTAACAGTCTAAATTGTAAAAAAAGACAAAATCGTCAACACCTTAGAATTTGGAACAAAAGGGAAACAAAAATATATTTTTAGATTACATTTAGTTAAATTACCTGTTTGTTTGATTTTTCTTCATCTTTTTTTTTGATCAGGGCCCCACAACAGATGCACCAGCTGTGGACACAGCAGAGCAAGTCTACATTTCATCATTGGCACTGCTCAAGGTATACCCCAACTACAATAGTACCTTAACTGCTGAGTTGAATTCATTCTGTGATTGTACTCATAACTGCTGCATGTATGTGCATATACTGTGTGTGTGTGTGTATACATATATATCTATATATATATATTACCCGCCCAAATGTGACCAGTGCCTCTTTTGTATGTGGATATAACTCAGAGATGTATGTGATACAATTTTGTGAAGTCAGTGTTTTGCAGTTTATAATAATTAAGTAGATACATAAACAGTCTTTCTTATTAATTCATGGTTCATTTGTCTTTATTTTCACATGAGCCTAACCTTAGACCAAAACATTTATGTAAAATAAATGATCATGTTTATTGTCATTCAAATTAATTTATTGCTTTTGTTGGTCAAAAAATAAGTGGGAAGAGGACCTTGAAAAAATAATTGCCGCATGAAATTGCAATCACAATATTGAGAGGCAAGAAAATACAGTGAGATTATTTTTCAAAGTCATTCTGCTTTGCCGTATATCTAAATGTATTCTAACATTGCTGTGTACTTTTGTGTGACCTCAGTTATTTTTCTCTTGTTAGATGTTAAAGCATGGGCGTGCCGGTGTCCCAATGGAAGTCATGGGATTGATGCTGGGAGAGTTTGTTGACGACTACACAGTGCGAGTGATTGATGTGTTTGCCATGCCCCAGTCTGGAACGGTATGCATTTATTTATTTTAATTTGCCTTCAGATTCTGTTCTCCAATCAGATACTTTCGAGAAAAAGCAAACATTGTAGTACAAAGCCTGACCTGTTCGAGGTAGCCTGATACCACTTGGCATCCAACTGCTGAAAGTACAAAAAGAACCAAGTGTAGTCATAGTAGTTCAAGAAGAAATGGAACAAGCTAAACTCTGGCAAACTGTTTGAGCATTTATTTGACATCTTGATTTCCAATTTTAGATCAATTTTGTCCTCACTACTAAGACAATCCCCAGTGCATTTAATAAATGTTCTATGGCTCTGAAACCTAAATGGAATGTATTTATTTGATAGCGTAGATGTCCGGGCTTTAAGGACTATGTACTCATATACTCTTTTTCCTCACTAGTCCATTTTGGCATTCTAGTACAGGGTTTTTCCTGGCTCAAATGGAGGCAGAGGTGATGCCATCCTGATCGTGCTTTGTGCGTGTGCATGTCACATCAAGAAGTAATGTGAACGATACCATAAAAAGAGCACATTGAACAAAAAGAATCAGAAATGGGGTATACTCCCTGCAGTCTGACCGCAGCATGCATGTCCTACTGTATGTACCAAGAATGTTAACATGTTGAAACTTGTTGCCTCACAGGGCGTGAGTGTTGAGGCAGTGGACCCTGTGTTCCAAGCGAAGATGTTGGACATGTTGAAGCAGACTGGCAGGTAAATATTCTGCACTGACAGTGTCGCAGGATATTCTCTTCTTCAGTGTTTGCAAGTAGAATTTACAATTTGTTATGCCTCCAAGTAATGTACAGTATAAAATGAATTTGCATGGGCAACAAGATTTTCTGTCCATAATGGAGGACAAGTTCCCCAAAAAAATCCACAAATGTCAAACCATTAATATACAGGATTTCAAGTTCCTCTCTTTGTATGTCTTGCCGCTCAATGTTGGTTAAAATTTCAGTTGTTTGATAATTATCATAACATATTTGCTAATTTCTGTTAGCCCATCCATGGCATTTTGCATTATGTCAGCATTAGGCTAGCAGACATTTGTTAGGCAAAATTATGATTGGGGGGCTAAAAATGTACAATGTTCACTTCAAATCGGAGTGGTAAGAAGTGGAAACAAGTATGCACTGCATTTTATTTGGAGAGCTGTGCTTCTTTTCGTTCACACATCATGATATTATATGATAGCCTCTCATTTTTTTGAAAGCACCAGAGGGGGAGGATAGGCGCTGGGGTAGACTTAGTATGTTTTAATAAGATTGTATCTTATTTGATGTAGTTTTTAACATTGTACTCGTGATTTTAACTGCTTGTTGTAAGGTGTCCTTGAGTTTCTATAAAGGCGCCCACAAAGAAAATGTATTATTATTATTATTATTATTTTAATAAGATTGTGTTGGGGGGAGGGGGGGCGGTAAAACAAATGTATCAATTTATTTATTTTTGCATGGTCTGTGTATGTCAGAGAGTGTCATTTATCATTTGGGTTGGTTGTACCTCGCAATAAAAGGAGGTCCACGACTTCACTTAGTGTAATTATTTGACGACACACCGTGCTATTCAATGCTTATCAGGCCCGAGATGGTCGTGGGTTGGTATCACAGCCATCCTGGTTTTGGTTGCTGGTTGTCCGGGGTGGACATCAACACGCAGCAGAGTTTTGAGGCACTGTCGGAGAGAGCGGTCGCCGTGGTGGTAGATCCCATTCAGAGTGTCAAAGGAAAGGTGGGCATGCATTTTCAGAGGTTTATGCAATATCAGTGGTACGTTTTAGAATGCCTTTAACTTGATCCTCTTTTCCCTTTTCTCTACAGGTGGTCATTGATGCCTTCAGACTGATCAATGCCAATATGATGGTGTTGGGTCATGAGCCAAGACAAACCACATCAAATCTGGGTCATCTGAATAAGCCCTCAATCCAGGTCATGTATCACTTTCAATCTTTTGCTCCAATGAAGCCCGATAGAAAACAGGCGTGGACCCCAATCCTCAGGGGTGGGCCACTTCAGACGCCTATCTGAAAAACGTACTGGACTTTCAGTTTATTTATGACCCGAGGCTGAAAAATATTTTATTTTGAAAAGCGACGGGATTGTCTCTGTTACAGCCCTCTATGATGGACTTTTATTGCATGTCAAGATGCAAATTGCCTTGGTTGCGTTACATTATGAAACTCATCAGCTAACAAATAGATTCAAATTGACCATGTAGCAAACCCGCTCTGCACAACGTGCAACCAGTGGCTCTTGATAAAGCAGATCTGGTGAGTTATATATACATGTTCGTGTACTTTATATTAGTTATGTGGTTGGTGCATTTCAGGAGGACTGTGCTAATATAGTTTGGAAAATGTGGCTTTGCATTTACTGTTATATCTACAAAATACCACCGGTTTTTGTGTTACCCGTTCATGCACTTTATATTTGTTCTGTTGCGTTACCATAGTGACCATATGATAGAGTATAGACAAATTCAAAGTTACTATGTTTAAAAGACAATCTCTTCCTGAGTCTGTTTGTTCAACTGTCCGAGCGAACATCTCTGACACCATACTAAAGTACATAAAAATAGACAATGGATTTGCATTTGTTGTTGTAGCATTTTATTAGCCTCCTCCAGTCCCCACGGTTGCCAGTCCGAGAAAGTTAAGGACATGTACTGTATGAACAGGTCGGCACCAGAAAAAAGATTGGGGACTGTTAGAAAATAAAGGTAAATTACCAGGACCTGTACAACGGAGTGAAACCTGTTCGCCAGATCAGTAATCCTGAGTTTTGTTGATTCCCTCCAAGCATGATTTTTAGTTAATCATAGTTTATTGATGTATGTTATTTCTGTACGGTACTCATATTAACTTGAATGTTTTGTCACATTTTAGGCTCTGATTCACGGACTGAACAGACACTACTACTCAATCACCATTAATTACAGGAAAAATGAATTGGAGCAGAAGGTAAGAGTCAGTCGCCTTTGTTTGCAAATCTCCAATTAGTGGACCCCAGTTTATTGCTGGGATACATTCCAGACCTCCTGGCAATAATGGTGGCAAAAAAGGCTGAGAAGTTTGAGGGATGCTCAACAAACAACCGTTTGGAACATCCGACAAGTGAACAAGCTAACTGGGAACAGTTGGGTGGCATGATTGGTTATAAAAGGAGCTTCCCTGAATTGCTCAGTCATTCACACGCAAAGATGAGGCGAAGTTTACTTCTTCATGAACAACTGCGTGAGAAAATAGTGAAGCAGTTTCAGGGCACTTCTCCTCAACGTACAATTGCAAGGAATTTAGGGATTTCATCATCTACGGCCTATTTCATCATCAAAAGGTTCAGACAATCTGGACACATCACTGCATGGAAGCGGTAAGGCCGAAAACCAACATTGGACAAGCTGAAAGCCACAACAGCAACAATTGGGCATCTTTCTGTGTCATTTTTTGTTCTAGAAGAGCTTTCAGTGCTGCCCAGTGGCACAAAGTTGTACTACTCTGAAGGCATGAAACTTGAAATTCAGACTTGCAGATGTATTTAAAAAAAACTGTTGTGACTAACATAGAAATGTGCGCTTGTCTAAAAAAAATAAATAAATAAAATTACTGCATTGAAACATGACTGACTGTCCTGCAGATGCTGCTCAACTTGCATAAGAAGAGTTGGATGGAAGGTCTCACCCTGCAGGATTACAGCGAGCACTGCAAACACAATGAGACCATTGTCAAGGAAATGCTGGAGCTTGCCAAGAACTACAACAAGGTAGCAATTCTTCAGTTTCGCTTGCAGCATGAAACTAGATCAATCATCCATATCGTATACGCAGTGATGTTATAGTTGGAATAAAATATTAACATGTTGTTAGAAGAATCTATGAGCAAAAATGTATCATGTTTAAAGTTTCATTTATTTGGGCACATCGAAGCGTTTGGGTGCATATCCAGCACCCTCAAATGCCTACACACACAGGCGCCGGCCACCTGGCCGGAGGGCTGTTGAAGTCCACAATTAGCACGTCAATACAGGTGGGCGACCACAGGGGAGAAGGCGAAACTCGGTCACAAAAGGGGAATGAATAATTCGGGAACAGCGGTTGAGCAACAAAAGACGAGTTGAGAACACTCGTCGCGCCCAGACGACATTGACCATCCGCAAAGTCTACAGCATGCTAATTCGATGTAGACCAGCCAGAAATGGCGCCAATGTACTGGTGGTTCGAGGTTGAAAAACAGGTAACCAATCACTACTGAGGGGCCCGACCGGGGGTGCGGCATGCAAATATTGGGGGCAGTGTTTTTCTTGTATTTTGCATATGTTAAAATAAAATGTGGAACTTGCGGAGACGGGACTTTGAGTGTGATCGCGGAGCAACAACCGTCGTTCGCTCCCAGAGGTCCGCTCCCGCCGATATTGAAGACGATTTTCCTGTGTGCCGAGTCGTTTTTTTAACTTTGTCCGAGAAAATCTCTGACACATGTATCCAATACCCCTCAAAACCAATGAACTAGAAAATCGTCTAGTCTCAATGCAAAGTACCAATGTGACCATTTGTTACACAAACACTTTTACTGCATGGATACGTTGCTTAACAAGTTGTTCATGTCACCGTTGTGTTTTTGTCTCAGGCTGTTGAAGAAGAGGACAAAATGACACCAGAACAGCTGGCCATCAAGAATGTTGGAAAACAGGTAACATTTGCAGTTTTCATCAACTATTTGCACGCCATTCGAGATAATTATTGTTTCGGTTCAATTCAAGGTGGACTTCTAAGATGCATGGAATTAATTTAGATCGTAAAGGCCCCTAAATTTGTCAGTCTGACACTTTTGCATAACATGTTTCCTGAAGTACTGAAATTTCACCCGAAAGCCTAAGGTGACTTTTGTGTGCTTATTGGACAACACAAGTACAGTCGTGTAATTTGAAAGTGTCTCAGCAAGAGTGGTATCCCTCAACTAAACTGTGAACGTCTTGAATAGTAATTGCATGACACATAAAGTTAATATTTCCTTCTCCATTTCCCTTTCCTGCAGGATCCCAAGAGGCACTTGGAAGAGCACGTCGATGTGTTGATGACATCTAACATTGTTCAATGCCTCGCTGCCATGTTGGATACCGTGGTTTTCCAGTGATGACTTCCTGTTTATATCTGTTAATATTACAACCAGTTTTCTTTTATATAAAATAAATGTTATGTACGAAAAAATGCCTTTTATCCTTGTTTGAACTTTACAAAGCTTTTTTCATGGGCCTAACGGGTTGTGATTTTCTTTCCAACACATGACAAATTGTTTGCTCCTGAATAAAAACTTTGATACTTTATTCATCCCATTACTAGTGCCACTTTTGGATGCGAATATGCATTTAAATCTGAATAAACTACTCTGCTCAACAAATAACACTACTCGGCCCAGACGGTAGCAATGTGTGACACACTAGTAACTCCCTGCAACCCTACTAGTAGCACCAAAATGCCCAGTGGTATGTGTGCCTCACTGATAACATTCAGTTGTCCTACTAGTGTGCAGAAATGTCACCCTGTACTGAAATAGAAGTGTTCGAAACACACTTGTGATGAATAAGTGTATACTAGTAAATGTTCCAAATGACGTTCTATAAAGCCATTTGAGCATTTTGTGAATGTCTTTCATAGCTGTCCATGAACTAGTATGCTGTTTGTGTTCACTAGTACGGTAAGTTAGGCATACTAGAAGGATTGAATGAGGCAAAACTTCACATCACGTCACTAGTGGTGCAAATAGTGCACAGATGCCAACTAGTGCACCATTTTGCCAAGTGTATACATTACATAACATACAGAAATGGGAATACACTTACAAGTAAAGCAATTGTTATTTCTAGTTGAGCACTGCATTATCTGAAAGATACTTCTGAAAAAACGGGAGACTCAAATTTAAATTCCAGTAACCATTTGTCACAATTCTAACCTGGGTTTATGTGGTTATTTTGCTGTTGTTGAAGTCCCCCAAGTGTAGGTAATCTGAGCTAATGTTTGGCGCACAAGATGAAAAAAAAAAGAGTCCCTTTACCAAGCCAGAGGCAAGCATTCAAACTCCTCCAACATTTAAAGACGGTGATTTTGGCAAGAAGAACCTCACCATAAATTTCCACGTTTACCAGATGTCTGTCAGAAACAAGAAAATGCTGCATGCGGGGATTCTCCCTTTCCAGTGTATACACACAAATGTGGCTCTCTGTCACTAATGAAAGGGTTTTACGGTTCCATCATTTTGTCCCAGAACAAATTCTTCCCAAGTGACCCTTTTAAAACTTGTTGCGCTTACCTTATTTTATTTGGCTCGTAAAGAAATCACAAAATGGGGACAAAGAGCCTCAAAACAAATGCACAGCAAGAAAGTGTTTTTGTTTTTGCCGAAACCCTCTCAGAAACACAGAACTACATACAAAGTTTTTTCAATATTTGTTCCATAAAATGCGATTAATCCCAACTGTCTAGTTGATTCATTTCATAGCGTATTGTTTGTTTGCGCAGTTGCACTGATTCCATTAAGAGATTGTGCATGTGTACATTTTTTTTCCAATCAGATTTCAGCCTCTCCATGATTCAATGTCAATCCTAATCTGTCTTGGGCCTTCACAATCAGTTTTGGTAGCCCCGTCTTAAACTATATTAGCAATGGAACGAATGGAATGAATTACATTTGAAATTTATCATGGGCCAGGCCGCTGGCACCTTGCTGAATCCGACAATCAGGGTTTTGTCATGGCTGTGCAGTGATGGTTTGGGATGAAAAGACAACAGCTTCAAAAAAAGAAAGAGTACAAAGAAAGTTCTTTGCAAGTTGCAGTGGCCATCGTTTAACGTCCATTGTGTACTGCTTGAAACATCATCGTGGCATTTCCAGATTTTCTTAGATGCAGTCTGTCCCAATGCCCACAGATGTCTTCAAGAGTTTCGAGGCTGAAGTGAAACTTGAGGTCATTGGCTTCTTTTCCTAATACAGCGGGAACGCGATGGTAACTTTTCGGGTGCAAGACAAGAGGTCGCTCTTTAGAAATATCACTGGAGGACACAAGTCATAACAAACTTCCTTCTCTTCTATTTTCTCACTGTGGCAGAACAGGCAGAAGGCACAAATATGGTCACCTCACTTGTTTATTTATTTATGTATTATATTATTTCTTTAGGCGTTGTGGTGGGTGGTCCATGAGCAAGCTTGCCCAGGCAGTGATCAATGCTCATATTGAAAATAGTTCACTTTAAAATAGGGTTGCAAAAAGAATGGGAAATCTTCGGAATGCCCGAGAATTAATCAGGAATTTATTGAATTGAAGTTTGGCCTTGAACAGGCCTTAAATATAGGTGGAGATTTCGTGCTGCGGCCCGGTCCAGTGGTGAGTGCGTCAAACTCACAATGCAGAGGTAACGGGTTCAATTCCAGTTCTGGCCTCCCTGTGTGGAGTTTGCATGTTCTCCCCGGGCCTGCGTGGGTTTTCTCTGGGTACTCCGGTTTTCCTCCCACATTCCAAAAACATGCATGGCAGGCTCATTGAACACTACAAATTGTCCCAAGGTGTGAGTGTTTGTCTCTGTGTGCCCTGCGATTGGCTGGCAAACGGTTCAGGCTGTCCCTTGCCGACTGCCCGAAGACAGCTGGGATAGGCTTCAGCACCCCCTTGTGAGGATAAAGCGGTTCAGAAAATGGATGGATTTCATGCTGTGGTACCTTGCCTGACAAGCATTCCAACTACGTATTTACCAAAAGGTTTCTGGAAAAAATTTCACCCCATAGCAACCCATCCACACCCCTGCTTTGATAAAATACAACACAAAATAGGATGAAATAAGGTAGAAGATGACCTTTCCATTTGGTTTCCGACTAAACTATCCCAACAACACACGGATATAAAGGGGCTTTAATAACCTGCAAATAAAACAGCTGTTTCCTTGTACACCCCAGTTTTGGCACACTGGTACACAGCAGCCCAAAATGGTCTTTTGTACGGAAACGTGTGCGGTCTCACAAACGAGCAAGAATATCCATCATAAGATCTCGGTATACAGACAGTTGGGGTGTCCCAACGATGTGATTTTTCCCGTGCAGAATATGAGGTAATACAGCAGAATATCTTGGAAATACACAAAGCCACTGATTTTCGATTGCCTCATGAACCACCGTTAAATAAAAACAGATGTTGATTTCAGCTTGAAGTGTGTTAAACGGTTCAGAATTACCGTTGGGTTGAATCCATGGTGTGAAATCACGTGCTCTCGGTATACTGTAGCTTCAGGGATTTGTTTTTGTTTTTTTTCTTGTGATTGGATGGATGGTGTATCGAGGCAGGAAAGCACAGAATGTCCATCACAAACTTTGTGACACGTTCACATCCAGTAAAACCAGAATGCTTCTTTGCGTCACTGACGGCACCCCGGTTCACTCGCCTGCCTTCCGAGCAAGCGCCGTGGGTTAAGTTTCCGCTCAATGACTGAATGTAAATGGTTGCCTGTGTATATATTTCATCTGTCAAAGTTAGCAGTGACAAATTTGGCTCCGACCAATCAATCAGAGGACAGAAAAATGCTGATGTCATCGATGGACAGTGTTCTGGCCCTGTGAGCCAGATTAGTTTCCCAGCAGACTTCAACTGGGACTGTAAATAAACAGCTTGAAACCATGTTTTTAGTTTGAAATGAAGAGAATAGATTGTCGGCAATTAATACAATTTATTTTAGATTGTAAACATAGGTCAGTCGTAGATAGGAAACATAGATAGGTCGATCAAATCGAGTTGCCAGTGCTGACCGCCCACCACTGTGCTCAAGTGACTCCGCGCGCACCGTCGCATGTGAAGGGTGAGCGTCACTGTTTAGAAAGTGCAAATGCTTTCACATGCGTGGCTGAGCCTCTGATAGCATGTCCCTACGGAACAGTAAACCACTCGTCGAACATTCCATATTTGCGCTCTCCTTACAATCTCCACAGACCACCGCTGTCTTTGCTTCGACTGTTGATCTTTCCTTAAAGCCAATTTGAACGTGGAGAGGCAGAGATAACATGTATCATTTGGACATTGTTAGTGAAAGGCAACTTTGCTGGCCAGCTGTGTCATGTCAGACTCACTGCTTGTGCAAATGAACGCAGCTGTACTACACACTCTGCAGAACTGAAACGCAGTTGGTACCTGCAGCATCATCTGACAAGCATTAATGGATACAATATGTTCTCGAAGCCTTGAAGTATGTCTTTGGAAGGGTATGAGTCAGGCATGTCAGGTAGTTAGTGAAGGCAGTTTCCCCACACGGGACTCATTAGATACATCCAAACAATCCAATAAGGGTATGGATGCGTTAAATGCCCCCCCCCCCCCCACACACACACAAAAAAGGTTACATTTCAGCTTTCCTGACTTTGGAGGGTAGGGGGGGGCTGGCTAAAACAGTACTGTGTGATGAGTGGCTTGCGAAAGTATTCACCCCCCTTCAACTTTCTGACCTTTTGTCACATTTCAGGATTCAAACATCCATCCATCCATTTTCCGACCCGCTTTATCCTCACAAGGGTCGTGGAAGGTGCTCTAGTCTATCCCAGTTGTCTTCAGGCAGTAGGCAGAGGACACTCCGAACCGGTTGCCAGCCAATCACAGGTCACACACAGACGAACAACCATCCACGCTCACACTCACACCTAGGTACAAGTTAGATCTTTCTGTTAAAACCCAGGAGAACACATGGTGCCAAATATGGCACCTACTGTATAAATTCTGCTACTCAAATGCCACCCTTAAATCCTAAAGGGTCAGATTTGGCCCTAATCCTAAATTAGAATTAAAGCATTGAATATTTGAAAAACATATATTTGGGTGTTCAGTGAACATCATTTAATGAATAATTCATCATTTTCCAAAGAAGAAAAGGGTTCTTGGGTTAACCTGCCATGCATGTTTTTGGAAGGTGGGAGGAAACCGGAGTACCCGGAGAAAACCCACGCAGGTCCGGGTAGAACATGCAAACTCCACACAGGGAGGCCGGAGCTGGAATCAAACCCAGTACCTCTGCACTGTGATGTTGACGCGCTATGCACTGGAACACCGGGCCGCCCAGGTTCAAACATAAATAGATAAAATTGGATCTTTTTTTGGGGGGGGGCGGTGTGAACCAAGTGAGATACACTCGTGAAGTGGAACCAAATTCATACAATATTAAAATGAACAAATAAATAAAAAGCGGCCCATGCGATATCATTCCGTCTCTTTTCTGTCAATACAGCCATCTCACTCCAGACGTTCCCTGAGAACTTCTGAATGAACCAATGTTGACTTGAATGAATGCTGATGCTAAATCGAGTCCACCTGCGTGTAATCAATCTCAGTCTAAAGGCACCTGCTCTCTGGTAGCCTCAAAGGTCTGCTCAAATAGCGGCATGAAGACCAAAGAACACACAAGGTAAGTCCAAGATACTCTTGTGGAGAAGTTTAAAGTCGGATTACAATATAAAAAGAGTTCACAAGCTTTAAACATCTCGCGGAGCAACTGTTCAAGCGATGTTAAAATGGTATGAGACCACTGCAAACCCGCCGATCAAGACTCAGCCCTCCCCCTAAACTTTCAATTCAAACAAGGAGCGCACCGATCAGAGATGAAGTCAAGAGGCCCATGAGCACTCTGGATGAAGTGCAGATATCCACAGCTCTGGTAGCGGAACCTGTCCGCATGACAACTACTACTTGCACACTGCACAACTCTGGTCTTTATAGAAGAATGGCATGAAGAAACTCATAAAAAGTCCTGTTTGAAGTTTGCCATAAGCCACTTGGGAGATACATCAACTATGTGAACAAAGGTTCTCTGGTTTGATGAAAGTTGAACGTTTTGGGCAAAATGTAAAACTGATGTGAAAGTATCCCTGCAATTTTTTTTCTTCAATATCTTTGCTTGATGCCTGAAATGTAGCAAAAGGTCAAAAAGTTCAAGCACGTCAAATCCTTTTACAAGCCACATTTAGAACTTTAACACCCCTGTTTGCATCATCTTTTATCTAGCTGTGCCTGCAGCCCGAAAAGTGCCTCATTGTCATTCGTCACGGTGAAAAAGCCTCAAGCAGCAGGAGGGAGGAAATTGTTTTTACGAAGCCCGTCTTGACAAGCCAGCGTGTGGCCTTCTGGCTGACGTGACCGCATTGGAGTGCTTCATTGTCGCAAAGACCTGGTTGGCGCCATTCCAGCCACCGGCAAGCTTTAAGTGGATGTATTTTCATATATAGGCATAAAAAAGGAAAAAAAACAAAATAGCATCTTATTTTCCGCATTGTAGTAGCGGTGAATGGTTGGCAGCTGAGCAACGGCGTGGTTTCAATATATGAAGCGGAGACGGCCACAGTGTTTGACAGCCGAGACAGTGCTTTGATTTTTCACAATGTTGATGCCTCATTTTACATGCTTGCTTCATTTTTTGGAATCATTTAAGCGGGCTGTTAACGACTCTTCTCTGTGGTGTGTCAAATTAAGAAGGCATTTATTTGCACTTCACCGTCCGCTTAGGATGTAAGTGAAGGCAAACTTCCCTCTATAAATAAAAATGCTGCATTGTTAGTTTGTAACAGCAGTGTGACTGTGGAACTCGTGGTGACAGCTCAATCTCGGTCTGATGATTGCCCAAAAACGAAACAGTATCCAATTGTTTTCAATGTTTTCAATCCATTTGTGGAAATCTGCAACAACAAAATGGAGGAATGCAGCCATCCAGGGGGAACCTGCGCCAGCAAGTTTTGCAATTATGTTATGTTGCAATGCGACCATATGCTCCCGATCCACCAGACAGTCAATGCAACACAAGAATTTGGCAGATGCTCTTATCATCCAAAGCACAGATAAACATATCAGCCCTCCGCTTCCTGCCAGCAGCTATTCACTGATGTTTGCGCCGAGATGGATGGCTCCATCGTAGATAATGATGGAAGTTGAGTACACAAATGCATTATTATGGAAAGACAAAGACTGCCCTTGACTGGTGGAAGGCAGTAGTGGAAAAACTGCAGTACAACATCTGACTGCAGGCAGGAGAGTCCAAAACAAATGCATAGACAATAAGCTGTACGTACGTTGTGATATATTTACTTCATACATTACAGTATAGCACATGGTAAATAAAGGTTTCATCGCAGGCAAAAAAAAAACAGATGCAGCGATCAGGTATCGTTTCTCTCACTAACTTCTTTAATGTTTGTATTGGGATGAATGAAGTGAGTTTTATTATTTGTGGCAGATTGTTCCAGTCGTTTGGGGCAAAACATTGGCAGGACGATACACCCAAAGGAGTACAGACTGAGCAAAACATGGTTCATCAAACTGCTGGAATTGAGTGTGGCCAGTGAGCAAATACAGGGCGGGGTCTTATTGTTATTGGTTGGTGAAACAACAATGTATCTTTGTTGGAAAAATAAATCAAATTCAGCCGTTTTGACTGAAAGTCACGTGACCCTGGTAGAGGTCCTGATCGGTTCCTTGGACAGACCCTTCCGACATGAAAATAAGATCCCTTTAAAGCATGGAACTTTGTTTCTGTCAGTGAAGGTTTCATACTTGTGTCCTACTTTTGTGCATAAATGTCATGCAATAGTGTAACATTGTACTCCTGCGCCCAAGTCGTTCTCCTCATATTGTCTTGGTCGTGGTTAGCCCACTAGGATATGCACATAATTATTACCGTAATTAAATGCTCAAATGGCTTTCCTTCCATTACATCCTCAATTGAAAAAAAAAGTTTTTGTTTGAGTTTACTCAAATTGCAGAAGAATAAATTTGCTCACTTAGAGGTTTTTACATATTCACCTCTCTTCTGTCTGTTTCCACTAATGTAGCTTTCCCAGTTGACGACCAGTGCTGACAGTAACACGTGTGGTATTTTGAGGTTTCCCGTTGCCCAGGACCACATTTCCATTCCGCTTGCTCATTCCCTTGGTTTTGGAAATATGATGTCACACGATACCAAATGTTTTCACCTTACCAGAGCCACAAAGGGAAATTACTAAAGTAGAACTGAGTCTGAATCAGAAATCACTTTAAATTTTATGGCAGTAAAAAAATGACAGTGTCTATGATTTCATTAAATTATTTTATTATGAGGCTTGAGTGCATGAGTGAGCAAGTTAGCCACATTTTTTTTGTACCCGTCTTTCTGAATAAAAATATTTCCCTTTTTTTAGGCTCAGGCCAACTGTTTGTTTAATAAATGTAATACTTGGGTGCCATTTTGTAGCGTCTTGATGCTAAGGAACTAGGTTGAAGTCAGTTGAGGAACGTCATGTAGTGCTTTTGTGATAGCACTCATCTTATTCGTATTCCACTTGACTTTCTTCTTTGTATTAAATTTTATCCTGTTGGTAACCCAGACGGGTGGATGGAAAAATTGTATCATCAATACAGTGTTCTCTGATTGGCACAGATTCACCTGTTCATTACTATTATTTAGTTATTTATTTAATTATTTTTTTAACTGGATCCTCTTATTTGCTAAAAAGTTCACTTATTCCCTTTTTTATGCTCAGCACTAAGCAATAAAAGTTGTACGTTGGACCGTCTTGATAACAAGGAACTACTGAATGCCAAAATGAGTTGAGGAGCTTCATTTAGACAAAAGTATTGCTTTCCTGCCATCTTGCAGCAAAGGAGCTCCTGAATGCAGAAACGGAGGCGTTTTCGTTTAGACAGAAGTAGTGCTTTTCTGTCATCGTGGTGCCAAGGAGCTCCTGAATGCAGGAGTTGAGGCGCTTCATTAAGACAACAGTAGTGCTTTGCTTCCATTTTGTGGCATCTACAGGTAATGATAAAACTTTTAGGATTTGGACCCTATTCCCCATGAACACACTTTTGATTTGATGGACAAGTTATTGACAACAGGAATGATATGTCCATGTTAAGCCCACCAAAGCCTGTTGGTTTTTCTTGCATCAACTACGGTATATTAAATTAAGTCAGAGTTGCTTTTATTCACGTTTGGGTCAAAACAAAAATTAACTATTACCATAAAAAGACATGGCAGAAGTACTCAGAGTAGAAGTCCAGATATAGTGCTTCCATTAAAAAAATAAAAATAAACACTCGATTCCTTTATTTAACTCAAAGGAAAAAAAAGTCTGAAAAATGTTAGCAGAAGAAGTCCAAATGATCTATTTACAGCACATTTTTAAAAAAATTACCTGAGTGTTTAGTTCAAGTACAGTTCAACCTGATATCTGGCTGTATTTCAGGATAGCCGTTTGTTCAACATATGGCTTGGTGGTTAATCACTGATGTGCCTTTTTTTTGTGTACACTTCAGACTAACTGTTGGCTCACACTTGTCAACTAGCCAGATGAAGACCTAACATATTGCTTAAACCTCGAGAATGTGCAAATGGAAAGAGAATCCAGACACTCATCCATAGTGGTTGGAAGTAACTACAAAGACTTTGTTACTGTATTTAAATTGATTTTCCAGATATCTGTAATCAGCCCCCCCAGATAACATACTACATTTACTCCCTACATTTTAAAACAGCTATTTGTATGTTCTACCCCTTACTTGGTGAAAATAGGCTTGATACTTTTTTCAACCTCCAGCACGATTGATCTGTTCTGATATTGCGCTCTTATTGGCGGTGAAAATGGACAGCAGCACACGGAGCGATGCAAACAAAGACAAATTAGCAACACGATGCAACTGAATCAGAGATGCACAATTTTCCCCATCGCCAACCTTATTTAAGATCATTGCTTGGAATGTCATGTTATCGAGAACACAAAGGCCTCTTTTCACAGACGGCGCATTTTGATTTTCGTGCTGGAGCAAGTCTAGTGTACCATTTATCATGGTTGGGAATTTGGCAAACTCAAAAAAAAAAAGGACAAATAAAAATGTACACTGTACAATTCTATTTTCCCTTTTTTTTTTTAACACACGCATCTGTCTGTCTACAGAAGTACAAAGTCCGAATACTTTTGCCGCCTCTGTTCATGCATGTATGCATGATGATGTCAAACATGGCAACAATTTAACCTTGTCAAAGCTGCAGCGTGAGCTTCGGCAGATAGCTTGCAGTGTGGCTGACCCTGGAGGTGAGTCAGGGGTCATATGTGCTTCCTCGCTATGCATGTAAGTCTGACTGAGTAAGCCTCAACTCAACAACTCCTTTGTGAATTCTCACGTAACGTTGTCAAATGGAGTCTTTAAATTTCTCGTAAACGCAGCACCGATCGGACACTTACGGGAACAACTGAGTAATAACGTACAAGGCCGCACACACCCACCTACTGCTGCTCTGGTGCCAGATCACTTCTTGATCCTTTCCAAGACTGCGCACTTCAATGGACTTGTAACTTCACTCCCCATTTTGAAGATTCCTAATGTTTTCTCCATGCTCAATAGCATTCTGCTGGGAAATACTGTAATGCAACAATTTCGGCGGGTCCGCACGCTAGGAATCATTTCTCTCACTGCATTGCCACACAAGTTGTATGCGATTGTTGAAGCTGTCATCTAATGAGCCTGGCGGTAACTATGCATCTGTGCAAACAAACTTACTCTATAAAGAGTCAACCAGGTGTGTCCAAATGATTTCCTCTAATAGCTGCATATAGACATATGTAAGGATGCAAGGGTAACTTGGACATTTTACACCTTGTATTTATTGAACAAACTAAAACCAATCCTTGAAATATTTCTAAATTGTTTTTTGTACATTGTGTCCTAAAAGTTAAGGATTTTTCAGTGATTTTGGAGCTGGATGCCACTCGAAGGAGATGTCTCTGCTGTGAGCAGGAAACAACTTTAAGAAAAAAAAATGGTCCCGGGCCATAGTTTGAACACCACTGACTGAAACTCTTGTGTTGTCGTCTTTGGCTCCTTGTAGTTTCAAACATTCTGGCATTTCCCTTAGAAAACAAGACTACAGCAAGGGCGCTTAGTCTGAAATGAAGCCAAAAACAGAGGAGAGACTGAGACCAAAAAAGGTAGTGGAGAGGAACACCGGGGATGGTGAGAGGGTGATGATAATCTCACCCATGTGAAGTTATTATTTCATGCGCTTGCCGGGATGTAACGCCACCAAAACATGATTTGTTTCCATGCGTGACAGACGTCATTACTAAACAGTCTGCCTTATTAAAGCCATCATTTGCTCACTAACTTCTTTGATTTAGTTTCTAGTCCATTGAGCATAACAATGACAGAGCGCTGTCAGGATAATTCACAAGTTATTTTGCAACACATTTGTAAGAACGTCTCATATGACCTTAAGCCATGACTGACTTCATTAGTGGAAAAGCTTGATAGGTTTGTCCATCTTGTCATGATTTAAATCTGTTTTGAATGAGCGAGCATTTCCTCTTTGTTACTCTTTTGCTTTGTGTATGAACATCCACTCACGGGTATTTTCTCTTACAGGACGAGTTATTATTAATATTGGACGAATGTCGACATATTAAATGAAAAGAGATCCTTGCATAGAGGTTGGGTTAGCTCCCATTTACATCATGAGAATCCTTTTTGAAAGGTATTCAAATGTCCCTTGTTCTCGACATCCCTAAAGATTTTATTTTCATTTGTTGGATTGTTGACAGAACTAAGACTTTATTATCATTCGAGCACACCATGCAATGTTGCAATGCATTTAATAAAAGAACAATGAAAATTGGAATGAGAAATAAATTGAAAATGTAAAAAAAAGGGGGGGGTGGCGGTAGATCAAAATGACAGGTTGAGTAGGCTGTTTTAAACAGGCACGTTTTGAGTTGTGATTTTATCAGCAGCTGCAGTTCAATTTTGTGGATTCGACCCAGAGTATCATCAGCAGCTTGAAACAAAGATACAGAGACTGGATGTGTCACAGAAAATCAGAGAAGCGGACATTAAAAATGTTTATTCCGTTTTGAATTTTGTCATTTGCATCATTGCTGCAGAGCAAAAAGTACTCAAAACATTGAACCGGTTTGGAGAAGGTGAAATGAAGTTCACCTGTGAAGGTGGTGATGTATTTTCAGTTCATCCTGAAATTTCACCCAATAGCTCAATGTCCCAAACTTTTTGGGAATAGTGTATATTGAGACTATAGCATCGGCGCTAGCGGTCGATGATAAAGCCTTTGCACACCAAGTGCCCACTTCATCACCTCCCTACCAAAACTGAAGCAGTGCCACTCCACTCCTCCGGCTAGCCAGCAGTAAATCATTGTGTGGGTGTGAACTGTGACCCGTGCTTCACTCAGCGCACCCTCTATTCATCCATCATCACTCCCCACCCTGTGATTCAAGCCTGACCAGCCAAGTGCTATGGGAAAGAACACTGACACGAGTGTGTCTGCAAGATGAAGAACTCGTATGTTTGGACAATTCAGGCTTCATTTACAAGAGCCTTGGAACATGGAAATGTTCACCAACAACCACCGGCCACAGGCTGTGTTTGCTAAGGTGTCTGCAGTGGCGAGAGTGCGTGTGTTTTCGTACCTTTGCGGAGCTTTCCAACAGTGTGGGTTTGTCACTGATTAGACGCAGTTGTAGAGACCCTTTATCTGCTTTTATTTGACCTCTTCAAGACCTTTCCACAGAGGAAAGAACTCAAAAGACAATTTTCATTCGGTTCCAAAAGTCAGTTAGTCACTGCACTCGATTCCCGAAATAAGAGTGACTTCACCTGCGATGAGACAGGTAGACACTCCCCCCTCCTACCCCCTTCACAGGTATGTTGACATGCTCATGTCGTCTAGACAGGATCAAGTGAGTAATAGTGACATTCGACTATCGGTGACAGGGGATATTCAGTTCATGATATTTCCCTCACTACCTAGAAAGGGAGTCTGCAACACAAATACAGAACAGATTTCAAGATAAAAAAAGACAATTTCAGAAACAAGGTAAAGCTTTTTATTGGAGAATTTGTTTTGCCTTTCATCCTCATATAACATTTAATTTAATGTGAGGCAAGAAAACATTTGCATGGTCAAAGCGGACCCTGTACTCCTTAGTGTGAGGCAGAAGAGCTGATCAGCAAAATAGCTAAATAAGTTAACACCAGTTAGGGTCCTATTTTTGTGCTCAGCGAAGTCTTAGCCCAGTCTATGGCACCCGCGAGGCCGGTGTAAAAACAGGCATAACTTAATTTAAGTGCACTACACCTCACTGAGCGTTTCTTCCTCACCCACCGGAGCATCTGCAAATTTCATGAGAAAAAGTAGACTACATTTAAGACTCGCAAAAACTTGTGGAGCAGGTGGTTTAACGCTCATTATCGTCTTAGAAATAATTTAACAGCTCACTGTCTTTTATGTGTGTTTGATTCAATAGTGACCTATTGCGTGGCCGGGGGTGTAGCAGAGGTCACACACAAATTAGCAAAGCAGCCTCCAATTGCCCACATCACATGCACGGTCGACGACATCATCGGCAAGACGAGATCTCGCAATTTACCTGCCAATGTCATGCTCAGGCCCCAGGGAGTCTATTTCTGTTTCAGAATATCAAGTACGGTGTGCCTCATGTGCCTTTGACCACTCTTATTTTGATACAAATGAGGGATGCCACTAGGATTGGCCGGCACAAGACAATGTCCAACCCACAACGCCGCATCAAGGAGCAAATGCCCGTTATGGCCATTTCTACTAGAGCAAAGTCTGGCAAAATACCAAAAGAAAGAAAACTCCAGCCAATGCGCAGTTAGACTGCGCTTTGAGTTAGACTTGTTCTCGGAATGAAAATTGGGCCTTAACCATGTGCCTGGGTGGAGTTTTTCTTTCTTGTTTTTGTAGACTTTATAAAAAAAAAAGGCCTTCGGTTTGCCGGAACGCCCAGCATGGCGCAGCACGGTCTCCCACAACAAGCTCAATTAGACTTGCCCCAGAACGAAAATGAATATGTCCATTTTTACACCGAGCACATGTGTGCTGCCTACGAAAAATAGAGCCCCCAGTATGACGCCGTACACTACTACTTTAACCAACAAATGTATTGTTATATAATTCCTCAAAACTTGGCATTACAGTGAACCGCTATATCACATATTTTGAAGCTGTCACCTACATCATGAATTGTTGTTCAGTTATGTGTTGCTGCTTCGACTGTGTTAAAGTAGCAGTTGTTTGAGTGTTGCTGTGCCCATTTCTGTTAGCCAGCCGATAGTGTTTTACATTTTATGCTGGCTTTGGTTAATGTAGCGGATTTTTGTTGAACAAAATTAAATGGTTTGGTTAAGCTTATTTGTTCGCCCCTTTTAGGCAAAGGTCTGAGTTAGTTATTTCACCCAAATTGGGTTACTTTTGAGCCAGCGGTTTCAAGAGTGTAGAGACATTTACCGGTACTGTCAAAGTCAGTAGATGAAATTCGAGAAACAAGCCACGCACATTTTCACATCTGTGAAATTCATTTTGCAATCGTAACAATAGGAGTATTAAAACCATTACAAGTGCAGTGAGTGCATCCTAAAGGAATGGGACAATTGCTTCTTCTACATTCATTTCATTTAGTCTGTGGTCCAGCTGTGGTCAGTGTGTGCCCAACAAAGATTAGACAACCAGCACATTTCTTTAAAAGAACCCCTTTTCTCCCCACAGTACACGAAAAACACATGTTTTACATCAGTAAGGTCATGCTTACAAGGTGCTCATATCCTTACGATGATCTCATACAGGGAGCAGCTAAATCTTCCAAATTACAGTCCGAATTGGACTTACCCTTGTTTTGAAGAATGAGCTGTCAGTAACACACCTTTTCTGGTCCAACACAATACACTGTTCCAAATAAAAGAAGAACCTGCATGGTTGCATGGTTTACATGACCAGACGTGACCAAGGAAAAAATACACAACTGTGGTGCCTTGAAGTATGAGTTTAATTCGTTCTGTGACCGGAATTGTAACTAAACTGTGTAACCGTGTACTGAACGTGTATCTAAAGCAGGGGTCCCCAAACATTTTCCTGTGAGGGCCAAATAACTTTTCCCTTCTCTGACAAGGACAGAGTTCGGTTTGTAACAAAAAGCGTGACGATCGCAGGTGTCGAGACATCAACATTTATTGTTTTCCAAAAAGCCGCACATAGCCAGGTATGAACCTTTTTCCGGGCTCTTGACAGGCACAATTTATGAAATCAATACTAACCAATCTTTTTTTTCTTTTACTTTTTTTATTTTATTTCTTCATTTATTTATTTTTGGGAGAGAGGAGTTCCGAATAGGGCACAGACTGCAGAAGGGTGGAATAAAATGTTATGTTCTGTGCATCTACAAGTCTCGATCACCTGGTCAGACCTGGAGGGGGAACCCCCCCCCCCCCCAAAAAAAATGTAAAAAACACGTCTATGGTATTGTTCAGGGGGCCTAGGAAAATGCAGAGGCGGGCCACATTCGGCCCGCGGGCCGTAGTTTGGGGACCAATGATCTAAAGTCATCTTTCCCCAATGAAATGAATGGAAATGCCATTAATCCGTTCCAGACTCACCTGCAAACAAACATCAAAATGTTTTTTTTTTATGAATAAAAATGGCACTCCATGATATTGTACTTTGTAGAAACATACTCTAACTCAAATAAAATAAGATAAAATGTAATATAAAAGGGATGGAACGGTAATTCATGCTGTTTGAAGTCATTTCAATGGGGAAAATCGATTTGCTCTTAGAGCAAATTGAGTTCCCACTATTTTTTCAAGTCTAACAGTTGAAAACCAAGATCTATGACCTGTTTGCTTTCCATTTGTCCTCACCACAAAGCAAGAGATTAAAAAGAGGACCCAAGAATAACATTTTCCGATTGTACTCCTTATCATCAGCTGTCACTTCCCAAATGGCCCAACCCAATTAGGTTTCCATTGGAAATTCGGTATTGTCGCACAGTGTTGTGGAATCTTTGGGAAAGTGCTTCGTCAGAGCGCCGGCGCGCTCGCTCACAGAGACCTCTAGCCTTTGTCGTCAGTCAGCACACAAACAGATACTCTTCACATCCTGCACCCAAAATCCAGACTGCGTCAAATCAAAGGAGATGGCAAGGACCAGCGAGAATGTTGACCCCCTCAAAATAGGTTTCTCAACCTCATAAATATTCACTGGTTGGCTCTTTGCATTCAATGTGATTTTCTTCAGGCCTCAGAATGCAGGCCGTCCAGCTTTAGGTCCATGCAACGACAGTATTACACTCTTAGTCAGCATTTTAAGCGTGTGTCGAATGTCTTACTAGTGAATTTTTTTTTTCTACTACTTGTGCCACTTTTATGCAATTAGTTACTGGTCTTCCCAATTTGTAACGGTAGCTTAAGGTCCATGTACTTGTACACAATTCATCCAGATATTTACATGCACAACCAAAACGACTAGGGCACAGAAGTAAAGTAACGATTTTACTAGAATTTTGTTTTCCACAACTAATGCCGCTTGTGACCTACTAGCATGCGATTAAACATGAAAAGAGAACTACTGTGAGTGCACTCGTAACACTACTAGGCCCCACTCGGAGACATGCATCACACACTAGTAGCCTCTTGGGCCCTACTAGTTCATCAAAATACCCACTAGGGTACTTCACTGTAATCTTTTTACTCGTAGGGCACAGTTCTCTTACTAAGCTGTAGGAATGTCATACAGAAGAGGAAAAAAAATCATCCGAGTTAGGCACGATGATTCTACTAATACGCCTCAGAGGACAACTTTGGAACAGTGTGCGGAAGGTTCCTTTCTCTTCCAACATGACTGAACATGTCAGAGTACACAAAGCAAAGTCCCTCAAGAAAATCTTGACAATGTGGGACGAAATTGGAAATTTCACTTAGGGGTGTGCTCACTTTTCTTGCCAGTGATGTAGACATAGTTGACTGTGCGTGTGAATAAATCTACACTTCTGTCCAAGCATACAAAGATGTATGGGGTGTGCTCCTTGTTTGCAGGATACTATATTTGTTACAAAATAAGACATAGAAACTCTTATTTGTATATTTTGGATGCCTTATTTAACAAGCCACCATTTAGTTTCAAGTTAACTACTATAAGACCTAAAAGAATGTGATCTACACCATTTACAGTCTAAATGAATTACGTACTGTATATGCTTTATGTCCATGAAAAAAAGAAAATCTCTGGACTAAATTAAGGCTCTGTGATTGTCAGATCAAATTTTTCTTCCACATGCAAATCACTTTCCATGAGTTTAAACAAGAATGACAGAGGAAACATCCAGCGCAGACATCATTTTTGTTGGAGTACAAATTTTATGGGCGAGTCAAACAGCACTGTGAGCATTAGAGTCCCTGTGATATACACCAGGCGGCCTTCCAAATGTTTTAACAAAAGACGCAGTAAATCTGATACTGAGACTTCCCAGCCCAGGAATTCAAGTCATGCCTCCAAATGCGCCATTCTTGTCTACTTTGTGTGCACAAATATTTACATGTTCTTTCACACCCGCTCCTCTCCAATTCTGCACAAGTGCAAATTTCATTGAGTTCTTTCCATCAAAAATAGGAGAAAGTGGAAGTGGGAAAATGCAAGGCTCAACATAGGGAGGAAAAAATGTACAGTAGACATCTGCGTGTGAACACTATTGTTAGTTAACTGACTTTCATAATGTTCCTGTTAGGACTAGTAGCACACAGACACCATGTCACAGTTTTTCCTTATATGTGACATACAGTATGTAGTTCTGCTTAAAAAGTGAGATTTTTGTGTGTTTAATTTGTTGTGAAGTTTTGAGCTTACTGTGCAAAATACCAACTGTAAATAATTATATAATGTCTCTAGTTGTACTTTTAGCACAGTATTGTTTGTCAACTACTTTTCTGTTTGTGCCACACTAATGACATGCAGTTGTTTGTCTAGTCTGCCAAATTTGTCTGATTCATGTGCAGAAATGTCATAATGTAGTGGAAACACTTTACTAGGAATACGGTTGTTCGACTAGTCTGATGAATTGTTTTAATGGTGAGGACAAAAAGCAGACCCATGGTCGTGGACCCTCAATTTAAGGTCAATATCAAGGATATTGAATGAATGCTCATTTGGCTTTTTCACAGATCCACGTAGACTATGTGATGTTCTGCATGCTTAGTATTATAAAACATGAATATGTAAATGAGGAGGTTCAACATGGCCCGTGTTCAAACCCACCACAGCTTTTCCTGAAATGGAAACTTTTCCACAAAGGAGATGATTGAGTAATTTGCACTCAATGCTGCTGCCCTGGAAAGCACAACTTGTTCGGTCGTTGTTGCGCAGTCAATATACTGGTCTCGTAGACACAGCTGGGGGAAGTACTCACACTCTGTACAGATACTTGTTTGAAAGACAAACTTGTAAAAGTAGAAGTACTGATTAATATCTCTTCAGTCACATTTAAAAAGTACTTACTGATGTTCTTGTTGTGTCCAATCTAACATTTTTGTTTTGTTTTGTCATTGTCATTTTTGCCCAAGCCACTATTAGAGGAGATGACAGAACTCTGATTAAGGCAATAGGCTCCTCGAACATCTTGCTGTATTTTTCAATATTTGATCTTTTATACTTCGCGTCAACTGAAGAGATCCCTGCACTCTCCACTTATTCACGCACCAAAAATGACGGCCCGGAAATGACTGACAATGGGTGGAGGGCGGTCCCCTGTATGCCATTGGTAAAAAGCTAACTACGCATATTTTGTGTTCCTGGAGCAAAACATTGTCATACAATAACCAAAAACCATGTATAAAAATAGAACATTCCTGCATACATTTTGAATGGGACTGCTAACAATGGGTGTCCCCCCGCCATGAACCTTGTGAGAATAAGCGGATCAGAAAATGAATGGATAGATGCTAATGGATGGCAAGTCTGAAAGCCGCATGTGCTCAGGCTTTGGCAATGAAAAGGGGCCAATTGCGGCACATGTTAAAATTTCCACAAGCCTACATCAGTCAAAATAAAATAATGTTAATCAGACCTTGTTATTTACAGCAGTTATTTTAAAATACCATTCGTGGTGCTCAGGCTCCCTCTAGTGGTACCCAAAAGAATCACTTAATTCAATGTTCGAACTGCATTTAACAGTGGCTTTAATCATTGAAATACACTTCAGTTGTATTTAACTTCTGAGAACATTTCCATTTGATCTTTTACAAGTTTTCAAACTTTTGGGTACAATTATTATTCATTGTTCATTTTCCAAACCGCTTTATCCTCATGAAGGTCGCGGGGGGTGCTGAAGCCTATCCCAGCTGTTTTCAGGCAGTAGGCAGGGGACACCCTGAACCGGTTGCCAGCCAATCGCAGGGCACACAAAGACGAACAACCATTCGTGCTCACACTTGCACTCGGGGACAATTTGGAGTCTTCAATCAGCCTGCCATGCATGTTTTTGGAATGTGGGGTGAAACTGGAGGACCCGGAGAAAACCCTCACAAGCACGGGGAGAACATGCAAACTCCACACAGGAAAGCCGGAGCTGGAATTAAACCTCTGCACTGTTAAGTTCCCGTGCTAACCACTTGACTACTGGGCCGCCCGGTACAATTTTTAGTTAACTTTATTTATTTTTTAAACTTAATACTGTCCTAGATATATATTTTTTTATTTTCCTATATTTAACCGTAGTGGTAATGTTCAAACTGTACCGAATGTTACAATGAGGCTCGCAAAAATATTCAATGTTTTATTTGGAATGCCCGTTTCCTTATTTTAATGTTGATCATATGGCAGTCTTCTGAGAACCAAGTATTTTTTTAAGTGATACTTTGCACAAAAAGTTTAAAAAAACAATGTTTATGTTTCTTTCATTTTACGTATTACCAAGTACTGACTGATTATTAAACCGCTTTACGTGCATGTTTTTGTGTATGTCCAGTCGAGCACTAAAATTGACCAGGGTGAGGTGCGTGGCCACAACTGCCTCTGACAAATTTTTGCCAACCACTGTGGTTTTGGATGTGCAATTGCTAAAACAATTTCCGAAAGGACATGATGGAAGCGTTGCTGAAGAGTGATGAGTCAACTGACTGTCTGAGGACAGGTCATGGTTGTTTGCTTCTGACTGCCCATCATGAACAGAGGCCTGCAGGAGGCTGTTTGGACTGCAGCACGACTCAACAGGAAGTCTGGGTGGTGTTTCTGTCTTCCTCGTTCGTCAAAACACAATTATGTGAAACATGAGCAGCAGTGGCAAAAGTGTACTCACACTCTGCACTTAAATAGAAGTATAGATATGTGTGTACTTTGTAATACATTTTTTTTAACGCTGATGAAAGTGCACTTTCAACTTTTTCACATTGTGTCGTGACTCGTGACAAAAGCAGAGGTTGAAAACAATGATTTTGACATCGTGAGGAGGAGAAAGGACACATATTTTTCAAATGTAGGGAGCAAAAGTAAAACTTGGTTAAAAAAAAAACTTTCTTTGACTCATGAGTTAAATGTCATTGCCGGTAATCCATTCCAGCCTCCCCCCCAAAACAATAAAAATGTTTGTAATATGTATTTTAAAACATAACGTACATTTCAAAACATACAGTTAATGATATTGTACTTCATGGAAACATCCAGTAAGTGCAGAAATAAATACAAAATAAAGCATTACATTAAAAATATTGCCACATTTGTGGGGGGCTTGCTTCAATTCACTGGACTGAGCGCTGCTCCTTTTGGTTTGTGCGCCTTGGTCCCCTGGGCCTGTGTAATACAACATACAGATATACAAAATGGCCATTCATCCATCCAAATTCCGATCCACTTCACCTCACAAGGGTCTCAGGGGGTGCCGGACCCTATCCCAGCCATCTTGAGTGTTCAATCAGCCTGCCATGCATGATTTTGGAATTTGGGAGGAAACCGGAGCACCCGGAGAAAACCCACGCAGAACATGCAAACTCCACACAGGGAGACCGGAGCTGTAATTGAACCTCTGCAGTGTGAGGTCAACGCACTAACCACTGGACCACCTGGCCGCCCTATGCAAATATAATATTGCTATTATTAATAAAAAGACAATTTGTATTTTCATCAATTGGTTCATAATAATAATAATATTGTTTGATTCTATAGTTATGAAATATACATTTATGATCAAGTGAGTAACAGAGCAATGCTTTCTAAATTTCTGTCGTGATAAATCAATATGAGTTGATCATTCAAATATTGTCTCTTTTTTCAAAACAGCTTTTTTAATTGCAGAGCTTCCATCGACTCTGTTTGCCTTTTCATTGTCGTTCCACATTCATACAGCAACAAAGTACAAATACTTAATTACAGTTCTGTACTCCCCCTGAAAAAAAGTTTTGTTTTCATATGGGAATTGATCTTCCTTTTCTTTTTAAGATAAAGATAAGATAAGATATCCTTTATTCGTCCCACACTGGGGAAATTTACAGCCTCCAGCAGCAAGAATGTATGTAGAAAGAAGAAAGGAGAAAGAGAAAAAAACCAACAAACAGTGCTTTTCTTGTTTTTTGTTGTTGTTGTTTTTTGCACAAGTACTGAACTTGTACATCCGAGTACGTTTGCCACTGCTGTTATTCTTTGTTCTCTGCAAAAGGGAGTGTCAGCAGCCACCACGATTGAAGACCCGCTCGCTCCCTCCTCCTGTTGGCCAGCAGGCTCGATCACATGAGCGCGGCCAGCCTTTATAAACTCTGCGCTGCAGTCACCTCAGCCTTGCACGGCAGTGGGTACCACAAACCCCACTGAGACGGTCTGAGCTTGTTGCTTTTTTTCCCCTCCTCTGTTGTCTTTTTTTTTTTTTTGCGTGTAAAATGACTTGTGTCCCACTCACGAGGGTTCTGGTGGCGGTGTGCGTGTGCAGCGCAGTGGTCCACGGCGTGCCGAAGAATAAAAGACAAAGTCACCAGCATCAGGTGTATCCTGATTACCGCCACGCAGACGTTATCAGTGAAGGTTTGTGCGTGCATTTTCACTCACTTAATCTCAGCAACTTTTTGCCATGACTTTTATTATTAGGTTCATCCTTTTTTTTAATGACGTTTATTGATCACCGTTTTTGTTTGATAATGTTTTAATTCCATGTGCACTATTATTCCATAGCCTGCCTTTAAAACTATTATAATCATCACATTGAATTGAGGATTGTCAAAAATGTAGATTTTTGACAATAGTTTGAATGTTTATTACTGTTTAAAAACTGTTTAAGCATTTCTTCAATATCCTTGATTTTCAGTTTAAAGTCCATTTACTAGCAAGCTGTTGAGCAACTTTTCACTAGTAAGACAAATCAATGTCCAAAAACAATAAATGCGACTTTTCAGTAAAGCATTTTACACCATTCCTTCCACAACTGGCACATTCTTCACAAGTGCAACACGCATTAGCTAAAATCTGTGCACTACGATTAGAGCGCTAAATGTTCAGTTGTAGAAATTTAGAATGTCGTTGTCACACAATTTTGCCTCACAAGAAACATGGGCCTGCCCTATTAGGGTACCAAAGTTGTCTTATTGGGATACATGCTCAAAGAAGCTGTTAGACTTTTTTTTCCGATATCCTTGCTATCTTGCTTCAGGTCCATGCACTAATGCACCATTTGTCCTATTGTGAGACAATTCAGCGCATTAGAACGGCTCGAGTGTACTAGGAGTGCGACTGTGTCTTACAACTACATTTTTTTTCTGCACTATATAGTACAAGTATATGTCACTTGTGAGCCAAAACTATTAGTGGACAATTTGGTGCGACTATTAGAGTCCTGGAGGGTACTAGTGTCGGACACCACCTATGAAAAGGGCCTAGTGGTGTTACTCGTGCAAACAAAAACAAAACAAAAACATGGATACATACAGTAGTAGTTCTACCAATGCACTAAACGTTCCCAGTAGTTTGGACAAAGAGCACACTATTACATGGACCTTAAGTTGAGTATCAAGGATATCAAATACATGCCTTTTATCTGGTCCTAATGTAAGCAACAACTCTCAATATGATGTGCAAGTGCAAGATTTTGTGCAAGCTTCCCCCAAATCTCAAACAAGCGGCAAACTACAACCACAAAAATGAACACGTATATATGAATCCGTTTCTTATAGTGAGGTCACCTATATGACGTGACCTGTAGATGTTTTTATGATCTCTACCGCAGTTGGCTGCGAGGAAAACGGTCGCTCATTCAGAGTCAACGAGCAGTGGGAGAAAACTTACCGGGGCAGCACGCTGCTGTGCACCTGCAATGGAGCGCACGGCATCAAATGTAAAACAAAGCCGGAAGGTAAGTGAGTTTTGTTTTTTCAATTATTACTACATTCATTATAATGGGAACATTCAACTTACTCTGCTGTATATAGTATTTGGCTTTATCCAGCAAGCAGTTAATTAAACTAGAGTGCATATTAATGCAAGAGAAATTAGTTTACAGGCAGCACTTCTGAGTACTATTTTGTTATGATGTTGTGCTTCCTTTTGACTTTTATTAGTGGAGGAGTCTTGTTATGATAAGCACAATGACCGGACATACCGGGTTGGGGAAACATATGAGAGACCAAAAGACGGAATGATGTGGGACTGCACTTGCATCGGATCTGGTCGGGGCAAGATCAGCTGTACCATCGCAAGTGAGTTACCTAAAATATGCTTTAGAGTTTCACGTGATCAACACTGACGTTCTTGTACAGAAAATGTCTTTGCTTTAGATTAGCTTTATCTAACTTGTGGATACAGGGAACCCTGTTTATTTGGGGGGGATACATTCCAGATCTACCCAAATATTTCAACTTAACAACACTTTTTAGAGTGCAACATAGCGTTACCGCCGAGATGATCATATAACATCACGATTACTCGATTACTGTAATGCCCTGTACTTTGGTTTCAGCCAGTCCTCCATTAAGCGCCTTCAGCTGGTCCAGAATGCCGCTGCTCGCCTCTTGACTGGTACTCGTAAGAGGCTTCATTGGCTCCCCATACCTTTTAGAGTTATTTTCAAGATCCTCCTCTTTGTTTTCAAATCTCTAAATAATCTCGCGCCACTTTACCTCTCTGAGCTCATCCGCCCCTACACACCTGCCCGGCGCCTCAGGTCTGTGGACCAGTCTTTGTTAGAAGTACCAAGAACTAAACTGAGTCTCGGAGGGGATCGAGCCTTTTCTGTTGCTGGTCCCTCTCTCTGGAATGACCTCCCACTGAACATTCGGCAAGCCTCCTCGTTGCCCATCTTTGAAGCCCTCCTCAAAACCCACTTGTATTCTTTTGCGTTCGACTCAGCATGATTTTACTGCTTGGTGCTTTCTACCGCCTTTATTACCATTTCGTCTTACTGTTTATTGTGTATGTTAAATCGCTCCATGTACAGCACTTTGTATGCAGCGATGGCTGTTTGAAAGTGCTCTATAAATACTGTTGACTTGACTTGACTTGACATCACTTTGACAAAATAAAATTAAACATATTTAGAGAGGTGAATAGACTATATTTAAATTCCAAAATGTTCAACCGAACCATGCATTTTATCTAACGAAAGTCTACCTTAATGCAATCGTACAAAGTGAAATGCCATTGCTGGGCAAACTGAAATTAACAGATGTTATATAAAGCTTTCAACAATGGCTACTAGCATAAACACAGACAAACAGGGCATACAACATAAGGGTGCACATTTAAGCATACAAATATTCAACCAAACCATAGAATTAAATTTAGCGAAAGGTCGCTAATCTTAACATATAACGTGACACACCAGAGAGAGGCTGATGGACATTAGCATAAATTCATCCATCCATTTTCTATATTGTTCAAACTCAACTCAACTGCATTTATGGAGCACTTTAAAACAACTACTGCTGTATACAAAGTGCTGGACATAAATATCATATATACAACAATAAATTAATACCGAAGACGGTAGAAAGCGTAAAAACAGTAAAACTAAGGTCAAGTCTGAGTCATGCTGAGTCAAACGCCAAAGAATACAAATGAGTTTTGAGACGAGTTTTAAAGATGGGCAGCGAGGGGGCTTCTCAAATGTTCAGTGGGAGGTCATTCCAAAGAGAGGGACCAGCAATGACAAAAGCTCGGTCCCCTCTGAGCCTCTTCTTAGTTCTTGGTACCTCAAATAATGTCTGGTCCCCAGACCTGCGGTGTGTCGTGGCGAAGGGGCTCAGAGAGGTAAGGTGGAGCGAGGCCGTTTAAATATTTGAAAACAAATACAGTCATACCTCGGTTTTCTGCATTAAAAACTCGAAATGTTTGGTCAAAACCCGATTTGGTCGAGAACAGAGACGTTCGAAAACCGAGGTTTGACTGTAATAGGATCTTAAAATCTGTATCTGTAGAATGTATAGTAAACTGATAAGGTTCACTAGAGCTGGAGTATATGCCAGCTGACAAAAGGTGGCGTATACCATGGACTGGTCGCCAGTCAATCACAGGGCAAATACAGAGATGGGCAATCATTAACAACAACACTAAGAGGGAACTGTACCACTGTAGTGACCTATTATAAAACTTCAAAGAGCATCAACACATTCAAGCCTGCGACAGCATTTCTTACAGGCAAAATACTCTCTCTCCTAGTTGAATGAACCTTATCACGTTGTCGTTCGCAGATCGTTGCCATGAAGGCGGCAGGTCTTACAAAATCGGGGATACCTGGCAGAGGCCTCATGATACTGCTGACTACATGCTGGAGTGTGTGTGTCTTGGAAATGGCAAAGGAGAGTGGACCTGCAAGCCTGTGGGTGGGTAATGTTTACTAAATGGACATGTTTTGACTGGTTGGATAGGCCAGCTTGCAAAGTCAATGAAACCACATCAACAAACTCAAAGACCAACTTGTGTTTAATATTGCTGTAAATATTTAACAAGCCAGTCAAACAAAGAGTGTGACGGCACAATAGTCCTCTTTGCTCATCTCGAAATCATCTTAATGGATTTCATAGCCAAGTCTCTCAAGCCTAAAATATGGGTTTAACTAAATAGAGATATTTCAACATTTATCCAATATCCATGTGCCCAGCTTGAGGCCCATGATCTGGTACCCTCTTTGTACTCACTCGTGAAACAATTCACTGCACTCGTGGAACCACTCTGTCTCAATGCTATGGTATGACATTCCTGCACACTAAGTGGAAGAAACTTTGGCGTATTGTGTAGAACATGTTACGAGTGAGGCAAAACTGTGCACTCGTTGATGTTTGCACACCGCTAGTATTAACAGTGAACTGCTAGATGTGAACTAGTAGAATTTTATAATGTCACTAGTAGCACCAGTAGCACACAGTTGTCAACTAGTCCATTGTTTTGCCTCTCATGTGGTTTCCTAGCATGCAATAGGTGTGGTACTAATGAGGACGAAGCACATACTAGTACATGGACATAAGAGTGGATACCAAAGATCTAATGAACGTCTTCTCATAGTCGTAAGGAAATTCAGCACACTAGTAGAACAACTTGGATGCAGTAAAACAACTGTCTCTCACTTCCAGGACTGTATGACATTTATGCACACTTTCACATCCTATTAGGACAACTACAAGTTCGTGAGGCAAAACTGGGCACTAGTTTTGTCTGCATGCTATTAATCCCATTCCTAACCTGTTAAATCGTAGAATTTTATCTCACTATTAGCACTAGTAACTTGCAATTTTCAAGTCGTGTTTCATTTTGCCTCACGAAAAAAATGTAGTTTTCCATCGAGTACGTATGCCAAAGTTGTCTTTATAGTGAGGACAAAGTTCATGCTACTATATGGACCTGTAGCTGGATATCCATGGCATCCATCATAAGGTCCATTAATTCGGACAGTACACCCTTTGGCCTGTCTTGTAAGACAATTCAGCACATGGATAGAACATCTGGGCGCACCTGTAGAACTGTGCCTTACTAGTAACTTTTGTCCACAACTGCCTTTCACGACTATATGACGTTCCTGTACACTAGTAGGACTACTTTGGTGACAACTAGTGAGGCAACGGATACAAGCGGCCGAAATTAGTTTTCTCCGCAGGGTGTCTGGGCTTTCCCTTAGAAATGAGGTGAGAAGCTCTGTCATCCGGGAGGGGTTCAGAGTCGAGCCACTTCTCCTCCACGGCGAGAGGAGCCAGATGAAGTTGCTCGGGCATCTGATTAGGATGCCCTCCGGAGGCCTCCCTGGTTAGGTGTTCCGGGCATGTCTCACCGGCAGGAGGCCCCGGGGATGACCCAGGACACGCTGGAGAGACTATGTCTCCCAGCTGGCCTGGGAACGCCTCGGGATTCCCCGGGAAGACCTGGAAGAAGTGGCTAGCGAGAGGGAAGTCTGGGCTTCCCTGCTAAAGCTGCTGCCCCGATGACCTGATCCCGGATAAGTGGTAGAAATTGGATGGATGGATGGATGGATGGATGGATGGATGGATAGTGAGGCAACTACAGTTATTCTATATTTTGGTGTTTCTAGTAGTAGTAGGGTCCAGGAGGCTACTAGTAGTGCATGACACATGCCTACTGGTTGAGCCTAGTGTTACTAGTGCAGCACAGTAGTATATTAGTAAGCTTTAATTGCATACAATTTGGCCAAACGTGCATACTGAATTGTCTTATTTGTGAGGACAAAGAGTGCACTCGTACGCGGACCTCAAACTAGAGATCCAGCATATCAAATAAATGCTGAAACAGTTTTCCATACATGCTTACTTTTCCACCCAGCTGAGCGTTGCTATGACAACAATGCTGCCTCGTCGTATGTGGTGGGGGAGACGTGGGAGAAACCCTACCAAGGCTGGATGATGCTGGACTGTACTTGCCTAGGCGAGGGAAATGGCCGTATCACATGCACCTCAAGGAGTAAGCTGATATACATAGTTTGGTCATGTTTTCGTAGCCGATTCTGACTCTTCTGGTTCCCCGCCCAGACCGTTGCAATGACCAGGACACCAGAAGGTCCTACCGCATTGGAGACACGTGGTCCAAGAATGACGCCAGTGGGCACACGCTACAATGCTTGTGTTTGGGAAACGGTCGTGGAGAGTGGAAGTGTGAGCGCCACAATGCAGGCCAAGGTGAGAAGGGAAACACTACACTCTTCACTTCGACCTGCCGTTGACACTTACCTTTGCTTTGATTTTTAACTGTCACAGGTTCGGTGGTGGTGAGGCCACTCCATCCTCAGCTGCAGACAGACCCTCCCATTGAAGGAACCTGCCGCACCGACTCTGGAGCCACCTATTACGACGGACAGCGTTGGATCAGAAGCCAGGGCAGCAAACAGATGCTTTGTACTTGTCTGGGCAATGGAGTCAGCTGTCAGGAGTGGGGTGAGTGCAATAGACAAGCTTCTCTACTTCGTTCGGGGGTTCGATGAAACTTTTTAAGACAAATATCTGGTAGGCTGTGCTTTGTTATTCCATTCACCAAATGACGAAGCATTAGGTGCAACTGCACAGTTTGTACGTTGTCTGGAAATGCTCCAGGTGGCAAAAGTAATCACACTATTTACTAATGTAAATTAGTAAAAAAAAAATGTAAGGGGAAAGGTCCTTGAGTGAAATAACTCTGGTAAAACGAGAAGTACTGACTCAACTCTTGTACTTGAGTAAAGGTTTCAAAGTATGGACTGAAATGTAATGTTGCATGATGTGTTTGGCATTGAAGAAAAGTGATCCTATAGCTTTGCTAACGTTGAAAACTGACACGAGCAACCTAAAAAGCGGCCGCCATCCTTGTGCTATTGAAAAAATAATAATTGAATGAGCACTTCAAAGACTCTAAAATCAATCACGAATAAGTTCCCATTTGCATTAGTTAAGTTGAGTTTTTAGTGCAAGTGTCAGCATTGTAAACATCCTGGTAATTGTGACCCACTGACGTCTCAGAATTTTGATGTGTGCGAGCAATCAATGGACATAACTGCAACCCCAAAAAGGACATTTCTCCGCCAGCACATCAGACAATTGTTCTGAACCTGTTGTGTTGTCAATAACGCACCCTGGTTCACGGGATATCTCAGTGAATCAATGTAAATAACAGCTGCGGTTGACTTAGCCTCCCTTTGTTTACATTGCTTGTCTGACTTCACATCTGGTTTTCATTGTGTTATTGTCTACACAAGCTTACTTCGTCAAAGTAAGCAGTGAAAAGGACAGATGTAGAGATGGGAGTAAAAGTAAAAAGTCTTCAGAAAAATACAAATGAATTCCAGGCATCTGATCAATCAACTTAAAAGGGAAGTCAAACCAATTTGTCTTGAGCATAAGATATGCTATGCACCCCCACTAGAGTCAACGGGGCATTCTTATTCAAATCTATCCGTATTTAGCCATTTCAGGGAGTGGCCATTTTGCCGCTTGCTACTGACTGAATATCACATCCAGAAATTCAAGTGACAATGACCAATCAGGGCTTACCTTGTAAACATCACATGACCAAACTCAGAAAACAGGTGAATCATTTTCAGCTGACAGTCAGTGGCAAAATAGCCACCCCCTGAGAGGGCCAAAAACGGGTGCATTCTGCTGCTTAATTCATATTCCACAAACATACGATTAATCTGTATGCCATCTTTAGACTAGTGGCTGTGCAGAGAACATATTATTTAAAGAAAATGTTTGACTTGACTTCCCCCTTGGGTACACGAACCAAGTTACATGCCATCACTGCTCCCAGCTTTTACGAATTGAAGACTGGAACATTTGAATGGGAGAAAAATAATAGCTTCCAGGTTTCAAAACCATCAATTAACAGCAAATTGAAATTGTTGATTTGTCCAGAGGCCCGAAATCAGGTCTACAATGGCAACTCCAATGGCCAGCCCTGCGTATTCCCATTTGTTTTCATGGGGAAGACACACTACTCCTGCACCACGGACGGACGCACAGATGGCCAACTGTGGTGTTCGACCACCTCAGACTATGAGCGAGACCAGCTGTACTCTTTCTGTACTGAGAAGAATGGTAAGAAGAATGAAAGATGCCATTCACAATTATGTTTTGACTCATTTTTAGGTGTTTTAGTTGATAACGACGTAGGCTGTCCAGATAAAACTCACACAAACAGTTTTTCCATTTTGTTGGTTTGTTGCATATTATTGGCTCAGGGCAATGTTTACAATCTTCATGTAAAATGAATCTTATTTATGGTAGCATTGTTTCCTCCACGTCATTAGCAGCCATTGTGGCCACACGAGGAGGCAACTCCAACGGCGCCCTTTGCCACTTCCCCTACCTGTACAGCGGCCGCAACTACACCGACTGCACATCTGATGGCCGTCGTGACAGCATGAAGTGGTGCGGAACCACGTATAACTATGATGGCGATCAACACTTTGGATTCTGCCCCATGGCTGGTGAGTGTGAGGTCCATTTTTAAGAATAATGATTGACAGAATTGAATATAAGCTTGCACGCAAGTGTCTGTTAATTTATTCTGATGCGTGGTCCCTGGTTATATATACATTTACGATCAGGCAGTTATCATCTGCCATCTTGAAAAAAATAGTCCTTTGAATTGACGACAAAGACAGGTCAAAAACTTTCCTTACAATAATATGCTCTATGTTCTGGGTCAGGTTTTCAGCATCAAAGTGTTGAATGTCATTTTGGTCTATGGAGCACCCATCCATCAATTATCAGCTGTCTTTGGGCAGTAGGCGGGGTACATCCTGCACTGGTTACCAGCCAATCCTAGGGCACACAGAAACGAAAAACCATTCGTGCTCACAATCACACCAAAGGACAATTTAGAGTGCTCAACCAAACTACCATGCACTAGAAATTCAGGAATTTCTAGAATATAAGCCATTTTACCCAAAGTGTATAATTCAATCCAGTACGTAACGATTTTAAAAGATGTCATTTCCATGTGTTTCAATTTGCCTAAAGTGGATAGAGCCAAAAAGTTACATTTGTTACAATCCAGTAACTGATGCGGAGTCAGTTTTGGTGTTATTTAGTGTTTGGCATACACTACATTGGACTGATCTGTACTCAAACAGAAACAAATCAATACCCACACGCATGTGTGCATAGTGTGTTAACACAAAGAGTACTTTTTGTTCTTATTTGTGATGCTTTTCCATAGCCCATGAGGAGGTGTGCACAACTAACGACGGTGTCATGCACCGCGTTGGTGACAAATGGGACAAACGGCATGACGTCTTGGGCCACATGATGGAGTGCACGTGCCTTGGCAACGGTCGCGGGGAGTGGAATTGTATCGCGCACTCACAGCTGCGAGGTGAGACGCCGCAAGATGTCATGAAGCTCTCGAGTTATGTCACCTGTCAACAGCGCGTGTTACTCTCTGACCCTTGTGTGTCCAGATCAGTGTATTGTGGAGGGATTGACCTATGATGTCAACCAGGAGTTCTCCAAGCTCCACGATGAGGGCTACATGATGAACTGCACCTGCTATGGACAGGGACGCGGGCGATGGAAGTGCGATGCTATTGGTATGCTCTTGGCCTTGGTGGAACAAAATTAATTAGTCTCAAAGTCTCTATCATGTGAAAATAAATGACTTCTGAATTTGACACATCAGATAAAAGAGTGTTGTGAACAACTCTGCCAAATCTGAATGGTTAAAAAAAAATCATCAATGACAAGTATATAAAATGAGGCTTCAAAATCTGGAAAAGGAAGCCATTGCCTTTGCATTAAAACGCGCAGCATCTATTTCACTGATAAATAGATGCTAAGGCTCGTATTTCTTATGCCAACACATCCTGACATGTTTGGGCTGTGAAAATCTATCCACTTAAAGCCTCCGGTGGTTAGAAATATATTCCACGTGACGAGCGGCTTTATCCACTGCCTAGCTCATGAGCATACGGTGCTCCTTCGCGGTGTCACTTCCTCACTTGGAGATTTAAATAACGACAACAATCCCTTCTGTTAATTATGGCACCCTGGAAAGATGCATTTTTAGGCCGCAAGCATAGTGAGCTAACTAGCTAACTGCATACAGAAGCGGTAGAAATGTACCTAATAGCAATAACTAACTTGCAATTGCAAAGGATAACCGCTGATGCAGACAAAGGTACTCAAGTTCTTACATATTGGGCGGCCTGAGCGAAATTATATCACTGGATGCCAGTTTCGCGACACGCCTGACAAATCATGAAACCTGAAATGGTTTATCGCGCTATATACACACTCCAGTAGTACATCTTTCTCAGTCTTTGCATATGCTTTTCAGCAATTATTTTCCAACATGTAAAATGTGCTTTGAATCAAATCTCTGAATTTGCAGGGTTTTAATGGCTTTGTTGATTTGAACTTCTGCATTGTGACTAAATTCGTGTCGAATCACAACAGAGGTCAGAACCCAAAGATTCAGGTTAAACATACAAATTGTTCAAAAAGAAATACGTTTTCAATAAGAGGTTTACTGTAATGTCATTATGGGAAAATCTGCCCTCTCAAATTAACTTAACGCGCAGCCATTAATGTTTAAACTTGAAGCAACAAAAGTGAAAATCCATAAGTCAAATGTCCTAATTGGGTGCCATTAGTAAAAAAAAATCCCCCTTGGTGTCATGTGACTTGTTTTCAAGGTCTCAGCTGTGAATACTGAGCAGATGTGTAAAATTAGTTGTTTGCTGTTCGACTCCAAATGTGTTATGTTATTGAAATGCATGCTATGTTATTTGTCTAGTTAAACAACTGCAAGCACGTCATTGTCATCTCCTACAACAGATCAGTGTCAGGAGCCCCAGACAAGGGCCTTCTATCAAATTGGAGAGTCATGGGACAAACTCATCCATGGCATCCACTATCGCTGTTATTGCTACGGCAATGGGATTGGAGAAATGAGGTGTGAACCCCAGCAGGATTCCCAAGGTGGGAAACATTTATTCAACTACATATTCTACTCCTCGTGATCATTTTCTCCCATTGCTTAAATTAAAAAAAAAAAAAAGGACTTGTGCAATGTCAAACTTTATACTGTAGCTCTCATTCTCAAGTCCCACCAGACCAAAATATTTTTGTAGAGGTCTGACCAGCACCAATGAAAGAGAGAGAGATGCCAATAAAGGTGGGCGGATAAATAGTGGTGAGCATAGTACTCAGGTGTTATGCCACACTGTGAACTGGTGCTTTGGTTGTGCCAAAGTGTCACAGAAGCCATCTTCCACCCACACCAAACCACAGCTGCAGTACTATAACACCATCACGTTAACGTACTGGATGTCGCCTCCAGCTTCTTCTTTCTCTCATCGAGTCTCGCTGCAACTTTCCAGGTGGCCACAGGCCAGTCCAAGTCATCATCACAGAGGCGGGCAAACAGCCGGACTCGCACCCCATCCAGTGGAACCCGCCCTCATCTGTTCAAATCACGCAATACATCCTCAAGTGGAAAATTGTGAGTCACAATAGCGACTCACTGTCTCACTGATACTCATGATTTGTATATTCATTGTCTTTTTACTCTGCTCCCAAATTGGTTTCAGTACTTCATGCATAGGGTAGCCAACCATCCATTTTCTATGACAGCTTGTCTTCGTTGGGGTTGTTTGAAATGGACCCTATCCTAGCTGATATTTAGCCAAAGGTGGGGTTTCCCCGGGACGAGTCGCCGGCCAAATGCAGGGCACATACAAGGATAGACAAACAACCATTCACACGCACATTCACACCTTTAGAGTATTTATTTTATCTAAAAAGCTTGTCTTGGGTTGCGGGATGCTTTCTACTGCTTTATGATATTACTGCATGCAAGAAGGATAACGGGTGGCTGGTTGGTCCAGTGGTTAGCACGTCGACCTCACAGTGCAGAGGTCATGGGTTTGATCCTGGCTCCGGCCTTCCTGAGTGGAGTTTGCATGTTCTCCCCGTGCCTGCGTGGGTTTTCTCCGGGTGCTCTGGTTTACTTCCATATTCCAAAAACATGCATGGCAGGTTAATGGAACGCTCTAAATTGTCCCTAGGTGCAAGTGTGAGCGCGGATGGTTGTTGGTCTGTGTGTGCCCTGCGATTATCTGGCAACCGGTTCAGGGTGTCCCCTGCCAATTGCCCGAAGACAGCTAGGATAGATTCCAGCATGCCTTGCGTCCCTTGTGAGGATAAAGCGGATCAGTATATGGATGGATAGAAGAATAACTTTGGCATACAACTAAAACATCTGCAGGTTACTAGTTTGACAAAACTGTGCATGCGTTAACATCCACATGGTCGTAGTCCTGCTATTGAAGCAATACATGCCTTTAACTTGTTAACCTGTTAACCGCTTTATTAAAAAAAAGTGGTCGTCATTCCTCTCATCTTTGTTGTTTGTAGAAAAATTCTCGCAGCCCCTGGAGGGAAGTGGTTGTTCCCGGTCACCTCAACTCCTACACCATCTCCGGTCTGCGTCCGGGGGTCACCTATGAGGGTCAGCTGATCAGCATTTTGCGCTACGGACAGCGGGAGGTCACGCGTTTCGATTTCACCACCACCCATGGTTCTTGTGAGTAAACCTACAAGTTTCTAAATCATCTCTGCCCTGTGAAAACATGTGTGTCCATTTTTGTCATTGTTAAAAGTCTGGGATGTGTGAAACACGGACACCCCATTTTCATAAAATGTTTTTTTTATAAAAATGACAAAAATGGCCATATGTGTTTTTTACTCGATGGCAATGAAATGTTGTCTTGCCATCAACTCACACCTGCACATTCGACTACAAAAGCTACGTCAAAAATGCTGCCTTTGCTAGTTGAAATGAGGTAGATCATCCGAGGATGAGTTACAGATCTCAAATAATTTAGCCAAAGGTAACCCAAATATTAGAAGTCAGAAGGTCTTACAACTGTAAACGTCCTCTAAAATAATCAACACGCTTGTTAGATAAATATCTTCCTGTCCTGTTTAAAGAGCCATTGGATTGTCCTTCGTGAGTATTGATTTGGTATCAAAGATATCTAACTTAACTCATACCAGTACACATTCACCACTCTAATAGAATGATTAAGTTGCACTTGTGGAATGACTATGTCTGAACAATAATGTTTTTTTTCCCCCACTAGTAGTGCCACTTATGACCCATTAATACATGACCCATATTTAGTAAACTAGTAGGCCTGTGTCACAGACTAGTAGTACCTAGGATCCTGGTTGCACAGAAATGTAAATGAGTGGACAGTTTTACATCACTCGTAATACGTAGTTATACAAGTATATCAAAGCTGTCTGACCTGAGTTCAGAAAGTAGTGGAGGGCAGCAATGGACAATAGGTAGTTGTAAAAAAAACAACTAGTAAGACACAGTCATCGTACTAGTGTGCTAAATTGTCTTACTAGTGAGGACAAAGAACATGCGAGTAAATGGATAGCAAGGATATTGCATAAACGCTTGAAACCACTTTTCATATGGGCAGTTCTCTAGGGATGCCTGATGAACCTCATGGGTGATTATTTATATACTTTCAGCGTTCCATGTCCATGAAATGTAAGGTTACATAACTCAACGATATCTCTTCTCCTCCCAAGTGGAAACCTCCGAGGGAGAGACGAACAAGCCTCCGCCGCTGGTTGACACCTCCGAATCTGTGACGGAAATCACTTCAAACAGCTTTGTCGTGTCCTGGACTTCGGCCTCGGCCACCATCTCTGGCTTCAGAGTGGAGTACGAGCTCAGTGAGGACGGTGCACCGCAGCAAGTCTTGGGTAAATACAGAGAAAGGTGTTGCACAAGTGTAGACCCAAAATGCAGGCGTGTTCATCCCGTAACCTTTCCGTTATCTGTTTCAGACCTTCCTGGAACGTCCACTTCAGTCACCATTGGTAACCTTCTGCCAGGGCGCAGATATAACGTCAAAGTCTATGAGGTTCCCGATGACGGAGATGCCACCCTCATCCTGTCAACATCCCAGACGACAGGTGAAAACAAGCGCTGGACAGCGCAACCTTTAAAAGCAGTGCTTTTCTAATTTGATGTGCCTGGTTTAGAATATTTTTTTCTCCATAAGAAATCATGAAAACAAAAAGAAATGATTCCCAGGGTCTGAGCCCTGCCTTCCACAGTAGATGCCACAACTTGGCGGCAAAGCGCTACTTTTTTATTCATTCATTCATTCATTCATTCATTCATTCATTCATTCATTCATTCATTCATTCATTCATTCATTCATTCACATTCCCCCACATTCCCACTTTTTTTCCCATTATTTCCTGACATTACCAAATTAATGTCAAGTCAACTGTATTTATAGAGCACTTTCAAACAGCCATCGCTGCATAGAAAGTGCTGTACATGGAGCAATTGTAACCTTTTACCTTCTACATTTCTTGACTGATTCAAACCATTCCATCTTAAAACTCTTCATCATTAACAAAATGAATTACAACTACAAATTTCCAAATGTTCCAGGTAGAAGACCCAAAAAGAAATTTAAGGGTCAAATTCAGGTTTCATGTTGGTCTGCTCCTGTACATACCACAACTTAGCGATTATTAGTTACTGTAAAAACCCTATATCTTAACATTGACAACACGTGTCGGTGCTTGTGTCTCACAGTCCTTCTTTTGGAATAAGTCTTTCAAATAAAATTTAATTCAATGTTCCCGCCAGCTCCTGACACTCCCGCTCAGCACGCTATCGATGATGTTGGGGAGACGTCGATCCGCATTAGATGGTCCAGACCTCAAGCTCCTATTACTGGTAATCAACTTTTGGCTTTACGTGTCGTAAGCGGTAGATGATCTCTAATAAATTTCCAGAAGGTTGGGGGAAATGTTCTGCAGGAATTATGGGAATGTTTGGGAAATCAACATGAAATCAAGGGTCATGTAATGGCAAGGTATCTCACTGAAGCTAAAATGTACCGGTAATGTTTTTCTTCTGCTTCATTTGAGCAGCGCCGCATTTGAAGCAAATTTTGACTCTCAAAGCAAAGAAAGGCTCATAAATGGAACAACTTGTATGTTGGGGCACTCGTAAGTCAAGGCATCGCTGTAGTTGCATTACATTTGGTTGTTTTACTCTGGATTATGATCACATACATGTTCACCACAGTGAATTTCCGTATTAAAAGCCAACCTTCAACTTTGTAATTTCATGTTTATTCCCATGATTTTCTGTTCCTCCCATATGGAATGTTGCAACCGCGGTGTTCAGGATATCTGAGGTTGTACAGTTCACGTATGCTTGTTGACTGTCTGCATCCGTGTGCAATCAGGTTACCGTCTGGTGTACACGCCTTCCGTGGAGGGCAGCAGCACCGAGCTCAACCTGCCAGACACGGAGACATCAGTGACCCTGGTTGACCTTCACCCTGGTGTGCTGTACAACATCAGCATCTTTGCTGTCGAGGAGAACCAGGAAAGTCAGCCTGTTTTTCTACAGGTCCAGACGGCTGGATCTTCTCAACCAGGTATGTTTGACCAAAGAAGATGTAAGCTGTAAACGGGGGTGGGATTCTCCAATTTGAGTACATTGTGGCCCCTGAATGACCTCTGTGTGACCCATGCACAGAATAGGAGACAAAAAATGTGAACACACGCAACTCTCACCAAGAAACACTCTCTGTCAGTCCTTATCGCATCTGCAGCTGGATTATTGACTTGTCAAGATAAAAACTGTTTATTAGGCTTTAAAAAGTAAAGCCAGATGCTGGAAACAGTTCTGTCGAAACACATTTCTTCTGACGTCTGTTTAATCTGGAACATGAATCGTCACGTTACCTCACACAAACACTTCACTTTGTTGGAACTGAAAGTTCTCCAGCAGTCTCTTACTTTTCCTCCCTGAGGTGGATATATAAACAATGCAATGTCACAAAATTTAGCATTTTTACTAGTAATGCGGAAAACACAACTAACCAATCAAACACCACAGGTTTTCCTGGAATTGTCCAACAAGTACACGACACCAAAGTACTCCTACTGGTGAGGACAAGGAGTATACCTTAAACTGGCCATCAAGGAACATTTTCATTCATAATGCTCAAATGGTTTACACATAATTAAAAGGTGTCTGTAGACACCCGGTGAGCGAACGTTCCATTTTGTCAATTCATTGATATTCTTTGATTTTTGTGCCGCAGAGGAAGTGGCCGCCCCCACCGACCTGCAGTTTTACGAGGTCACAGATGTGAAGATCACCATCACGTGGAATGGGCCACCCAGCGAGGTGACAGGTTACAGGGTCACCTTTTCCCCCGTCGGGCCTGATGGCACCGAGATCAGACCTCTCCAGTTGCCGGTGTCGCCCAACGCCTACGCTGACATCACTCACCTGCAGCCGGGCACTCTATACCGCTTCTATGTCTATGCCATCAACGGGGGTGTGGAAAGCGAGCCACTAATGGGAGAGATGTATACCAGTACGTGATGTTCTGAGGAGGGTTGAAAAAAATTCAGATTTATTTTTTTTCTTCTAAATTTGGAAAGTGAATTCGTGGGAATAAACGCCAATGCGTCTTACTTTCTGTTGCCCACCAGAACCGGATGCTCCCACCAACATGCAGTTCACTGACATCGGCCCAGACAGCGCTCTGGTCACTTGGGAATCTCCCCGTGCCATCGTGTCTGGCTATCGTCTCTTCGTGAGCATCGAGGGCTCCAGTCCTATCGAGAAGAGAATCCCCGGCGGTGTCACCCAATACGCTCTGAGGAATTTGCGTCCCGAAACTGATTACACTGCTACTCTGCACTCTGAGCTGAATAGTGTGCTGAGTGAGCCCATAACCACGCAGTTCACCACAGGTGTGTGTAAGAGATAAAACCGGATGATATTTACACTTGTGTGATGCTTAAGACCGGACGGAGCTCACCAAGACAAGACCCAGACTTTTTGGAATCGAGACCGAGACAGCATCAAGACCTTCAAAATGTGGTTTGAAGACTAAGACTGGTATCGATTGTTTCAAAAGTAGCAATTCATTTCCAATAGTGCTTATCCTCTTTGGCGTTACAGTGCATCTTAGGGCTGGTCACTGTCAGAAGTCAGCTATGTGAACAATTGCACAAGCTGTCTTGCGTGGGGGGACAAAAAAAACCCCTCATCCTCTTCGAGTGGAATAAACTGCTAGTTTGTAATTGTGATATGATGTTTCCAGCTCCCCAGATGGGAAATGCACCTGCTTTCAACACGGAGGTCACTGATTCCTCCATCATCATCACCTGGATACCTGTCCGCAGGTTTAGCTACAAGGTAGTAGCCACAACAAGCTCGCTACATAAAAGTAAAAGACTTTATGAATTGCCATACACACGGTTAGCATGTTACCTGTACTCACATACCCATGAGCAATACCCATTTTGGTGCGTCCACTGTGGTTTTGTAAAATCACTAGTATGCCTTTTGGTTTTGGTTTTATCCAAATTTGTTATTCAATTCCTTGTTAGAGAGCAGCACATTGTGCAAAAGTTCTAAAGCGTTGAGCAGTGGGGAAAAAAAAAAGGTCAAATGAAGTTCGCCCTGAATTTTTACCCAAAAAATCCCAATGTCACTAACTTTTCGCGAGGAGCATAGATTTGATCTCTACGAGAGGCTCACCACTATGATGTCATGTTTTTGCGGTCTACAGTCATGTATGCTCTTCTCATTTAGTGACCTGATCTTCTTTCCAGCTGTCTGTGCTCCCCGGCCAGCAAGGAGAGTCTCCAAGACACAGAACATCTGACACTGGACGCCTTTATGTAAGCGGTCTGATTCCTGGAACTCAGTACACATACAGCGTTCAGCCCATCTTCAATGGACGCCCCCGTGGAAACCCCATCACCCGCAAAGTTGTCACTTGTGAGTAACTGTCAAACACTTCGGCCCTCATTTATGAACCGGTGACTACCCGGAAGCACCCAGGAATGCATCTGCAATACATGCCAAATAAAATGTTAAAAATAGTAGATGCAAATATGTTGATTGGCACACGCAATGTTGTCGCAGTGGCCTATTTTGCGTCTGTCAACAGCCAGTATGAATGGCAGGTGTTAACAAATTTGACAGAAATCTGTGCGACTATCCTAAATGTGATAGTTTGACAGCAAAAGAAAAGAGTACTTCCAAAGAATATTTATACTAACGGGAGTGGAAAAGATCCCTTCTTCCTGCTCCCTCTTTTCCAAAATGAGATGTGAGGGGATGGAGAACGGATCTGTTCTTCCCCTGGAAAAAAAAATGTATCGAGACAGTGATGCAATTTTTTAGCTTCTGAATGATCTGAATTGAAGATAGTCACAAGAAGGAGTCATGCCATATCACCTATGACAAAACTGCATCAATTCTGTATCTCCCTGCGTCTACGATCATTCATTATAATGTGGCAATTGGTGCTTTCCTATTCCAGGTCAGTTTTATGGAGTGTGCTGTTCCAGGTTATAAATGCAATATGATGCAGGATAGGCAAATACAGTGAATTACCACACCACTTGGAGCAGTTAAATCAAACAAAACAATTTATGCTTTTGCTGGCTGCCTCAAAATTGTTTGCACTTTTCTTTCACTTGCTCCCTACGCAGAAAAAACTTTGTGGGGAAATACCCAAGGTTCGTTTCCCCTCTTCCACCGGCACTTTTTTTTCATGATTTCTTTGACATCTCTCGCCACTTGTGCTGCCGTCTTAGTCGATCACGCCCACCATCGATGCTATTAACATGAACATGCAATTTAGCACCCGCGTTTTGGGTTCTCAGTGTACCAGGCCCTTATCAGGGTCGACTGAATGATTATTTTGCACAGACTCAATGTCCCAATGCTCGTTCTGTGGCCTTTTTGCAGCCTTGTCCCCTCCCACTGACCTGAGAGTACAGTCCGACTCTGACACAGGAGATCTCACCGTCCACTGGACAGCCTCCAAAACACCAGGTAAATATTGACCCTGTTGCTCAATGCCCAACAAGTCTAGACTTTGAAATCTGAAAGCACCTTTCCTGGTCTAAAAGTCAAAAAGACTTCTCACAGTGACTCATGAATGAGCAATATCTGACGTCTTTTTCCACCCCATCACTCGACAGACATCACCGGCTACAGAGTGTCCAGCACGCCGACCAGTGGACAGAAAGGAAACAGCATCGAGGAGTTTGTGAGGCCTGATCAAACCTTGTGCATGCTGGAGAACCTGAATCTCGGGGTGGAGTACAACATAAGCGTCTTCGCAGTCAAGGACCATTTGGAAAGTGTGCCAGTGTCCACTGTTATCACACCAGGTAAGTGCTACAGGGAAAGGCCTTGATGCATGCTGTATGAAGACTACACTCTTGCGTAGAGAGTACAAAGTGTGTTTCGATGTTAGCGATGAGAGAAATAACTGGGGGAATACACAGATTTTCTTTGTTTCCCCAAGTCCATACATTTTTGTGCGCAGAACGAAGGCTAGAGTTATACTGGAGCAATCTGCTGAGCAAAAATCAAGTGAGACCGTTTATAGGGCTACCCATGGCGCCATCTCTGGCCATAAGACGAATACCGTAAGTTTAATTCTTTGCTTCGCAAGATGGAAAACTCACTGTGTGCGAGCAACATTCTGAGAACAGGAATTCAGGTGACCAATCAAATTTCACGCACTTTCCAGATGGTGATGACGCCAACAACTTTCAGATAAAGATTCAACATGTCACGTCAAGGCATTGTGCGGTAGATTCAAATGAATAGATTCAAATTGATCTGTTCTCACAGACAAAAGAAATACTAAATTGGTAACAGCTGAACAAGTGCGCTTGACCTCTGTGTGTTTATGTCAGGTTAGGGAATTTATGAGTGACAGAAGCGTGTGATTTTTAGGCCAGACAAATCGTGCTTGGCACCGACGACATCAAAACAATTCTCTTAAATCTATGAATCTGTTTGTTGCTGTTGTCGTGAATGCTCCCTGTTTTCTGTTCCTTTGCGTTGCTGCTGTTTTCTCGACATTGTAAGTCCCCCAAAAGTTCAATCAATGAAAGCTGTCAACCATGCTTGCGTTGACCTCCCTCTATTTACGTCGTCCGTGAGGGTTTGTGGCGAGGAGGAGGTGTAGGCATAATTAGAAGCGACGGAAAGAAGGGATATTTTTCCTTTTTGTAAACATTTTGCTCATAACAGAAACATACATACATTATCCCGACATATGGCACTTTCAGCAACACAGTTTTGAAGTTGGCTGACTTGGAGCTAGCCACGAGTCATCACATATTTTGACAGTGTGAGTGGGAAGTACAGATAACAGTTTCGAAATGTAAAATAAAAATAAGAAATTGTTGGAAAAATAAAGAAATAGTCTGGCATAGTGTAGATTTCTGGAAGAAGTGCTTCAGTACTGTAGTAAAACGTTTTTACAATATGGAATTGTTTTCTGAAACGATGAAATTGTGACATCTTTTATTCAGTGTCATTCAGAGGACGGTTTAGACTTTCTTTTTGGAAGCCGATTGTTTATTTTAGTGCAATTTATGCAACCTAGACATGATCATAAACATAAACCCTCGTGATACATTTTGGTTGTTTATGATCACATGTTCTTCCAATGCAACCTACACCTCTCAACACTATAATAATTTAGCAAAATCCCATTTTTAATTCCCGAAAATCTATACTGTCTGCTGCCAAAGAATCACTGCAAGACCATTTTCTTTTTTATTATTGTTTGTGACATGACGCTATTGTTTATTTGGAATTTAACAATTGTTAATGTGTGGTTTAATCCAGCCTTCTCCATCATAACCTGCTGGGGTCTTTGGCTAACATTTGCACGAAGGTCTTGTGTGTCATAATCAAATGAGTGGAGCATGCCCTCGAGTGTCGATTTTCCGTCAGATTTGAATGTTGAATGTATCCATCCTGGCACTGAATGTTTAATTCATTGAATTCATAATCCATGTATGGTAATCATTGTCTTTGTGTCCTTCTAATGTTGCTTGCGCTTTGCACCTGGCCTAACCCTTGCAGACATACGTCCACCGAGACATATTCACTTTGTCGACATAACTGACAACACCATTGGCCTGCGCTGGATCCCTCTGAACTATTCGACCCTAACGGGTTACCGGATAACGGTAACGACGGCGGGCGAGAGCTTGCCCATTTTTCAAGATATGGTGGACGCATCGGCTGGTTATTACACACTTCGTGGTTTGGAGCCTGGCGTGGACTATGACATCAGTATCGTCACGGTTACGGAAGAGGGGGAAAGCGAGCCAACCACACACACAAAGCAAACTCAAGCGGGTGATTTTCACATTTCACTATATGTGTGAGAAGAACGGGAGTTTTAATCACACCATTAATGAAAACGTTGCAATTTGAAAATAATATCTTATTTTGCGAGTTTTTTTTTCCAGAATTGCAGGACAATTTGGGCATCAATATTTCTAAAAAGCCAACAATTTATTTTCTAATTTTTTGTTATGTAAAAAAAAAAGGTAATATCGTAATCCAGACGTGACTATGAAAAGGCGCAATGCAAGACATATTATTTTTCGCCTCATATATTTTACTGTGTTTGGTGCAATCCTGTTCGAGATACGAAGCACCTAAAATATTGCAAAATAACAATTGAAAAAAAATGGTAAATTTCATTTGAATACGGGTTTTAGTTTCATATTACAATTACATTAACATAGTTGTAAATCGGCTCAAATGTTAGTTGTTGCTCAAGAGTACATGCCAGCCGTGTAAGCTTTGATGCTAACTGGTCAAAAAGAAACTTGGCGATATAATTTTTTTTAATGTTATTTTAATGATAATATAGGTAACAGGGTCTCCATTATGCTAAAAAAAACTTGAAAAAAGTATGAAAACTAGAGGCGAGGAATGATCATGAACATTTCTGCTAAGTCATGTCACTCACTCTTGGTGGCTAAATAAGTTTTAATAAGCGTGTGTTTGTCAAGAGCATAATTACTCTAACAGTACTGAAAATATGTCTGTGATTAAACACAAAGTTTGAACAAAGAAGACATCAACCAACTCATTTAAAAAAAACAGATTTGTGCTCAAATAAATTTTACTTGAGATGTCAATTGGTCATCAAGAGAAAAAGACGAGTGGGGGGTCATGTGAGGGGGTGATCAAGAGCTTTTTGGTCTTTTAAATGATATTTAGGAATCACTTTTATTACAGTCTTGGGACAGCTATAATTTATACAGCAAATGCATGTTTCTATATTTTGTGCATGGATGAGCAGGGACAGACGATGTCTTCCAATTCTGAAATGATGCACATCCTGAACAGTGGTATCATAATTTATGAGTTTATTTCGTTTCATGACCATCCTCATGACTCCAATCTCTCGTATCTTGAATCAGTTTTCCCTATTAAAATGAATGGAAATGCTATTCATCCTTTATAACCCGCCTCAAAACACTCCCCAAAATACCATGACATATATAATAGTACTTTACAGTGTTGTACTGTACAAAAACACACAGTAATAACATAATCAATTAAAATTATGTTTTTATGTAATTCAATGGGCATTGAAATTTAAGCTAGCACATTTTCAAACAAAGTTATGTGGTTTAGTTGCACACAACCTGTAATTCTCTTTGTCTTATGTTTAGTTTTTTACAGTAAACTTCCTGTGGCAATAAACAGCTTGAAGCAAGCACACGTGGCTTCTTTTTTGAAGAACTGTTTGCTGTCTGCCAGACTGCACAGAGCACGTTAAGGAATAGAACAGCCTTCATCCACTTATTTTCAGCATTTTCTAGGGACCTCATGGTTAGAAAAAAAAGACATTTGGCAAAATACCTGCATGAGTGACAGTCAAGCGAATGCAAAACTCAATTAATTGGTAAAAGGACTTTGGCACTTTGTTTGCCGCTGCCATCCAGTGATGGCAGTGAGATCGTGTGAAATTTTCGCTCACAACACAAACCATAGAGAGCCCCAAAAACTCTTAAATTGGGAAACTCATAAATTAAGGTACCACTATAAAAGCATTCTACGAAATGTTATTGCAGAACTATTTTTCTACATGAGATCAAACCTGCTCTTCCCTTGTATCATCAGTGATTCCAGCTCCCACCAACTTGCAATTCGGAGGGGTGGGTCCTGACCACATCAGGGTCACATGGACAGTCCCGCACGTTGCCAACCCGAGTGACATTTCTCGCTTCGTCATCCGCTTCAGCCCTGTGACAGAAGACCATGACTTGAAGGAGGTTAACGTGGGCGGAGCCTCTAACACTTTCTTGCTGCAGAGTAAGACAGAGCTCAACAACAAGCCTATGACAACTATAGAGACGTTGTTTTTAGTTGCATGGTTTAGTTCTTTCAAGCTACTGTATTCTAACTCAATATATCCCTTCCCATTTGTGCAGACTTGCTTCCCGACACAGAATATCGCATTAGTGTGGTGTACATTTATGGAGAGCGAGAGAGCTATCCGGCCACAGGAATACAGAGGACAAGTGAGTGGGATACTTGTCATTGAGGAGGGACGTAACACTATAGAAAGCCGGACATTAATTGAATATCCTTGACATGCAGCCGAAGGTCCAGGTATTAGAGTCAACAATGATTCAGAGACTACATGAAAGCAAGAAAAAAAAAAAACGAGATGTATGAATGTCATTTTTACAGCCTGCCAGCAATAACAATGCACACGTTGTGCCTTTAGATGTAGCATGTTAACATTGGAGAGAGACTGTATTTAATGAGTTTTTTAAAATGGAATTGCCTCCTTCTAGCTCTGGATTCCCCAACTGCTTTGGACTTTTCTGACATTCAAACCAATTCGTTCACCATTCACTGGCGGGCTCCATCTTCAAGTATCACGGGTTATCGGGTCCGCCATCAGAGGACGAACGGTGGGCGCACCAAGGACGAGAGACTTCCTCCGAGCAAGACTCATTTCACTTTGACTGGACTGACTCCCGAGACTGAGTATCTCATTGCTGTGTACGCTGTCAAGGGAAATCAGGAGAGTCAACCTGTGACTGGCACACAGGCCACAAGTGAGTATCCTGACTACACTGTGGGGCCTGATTTACTAAGTTTGTAAAAAGCGGAGATTGCATGTCTTCTCTAACAGATTGTTGATGCAGTTGGTGCCACTGATTGAGGTCATTCAGAAGCTCCAAAATTATATTGCTGAACTGACTATATGTGTCAGTCAGCATTTCAATACAGTGATCGTGGATTTTTTCAAACATTCCTAATTTTGTATATGTTGCTCTATGTGACTCACTGTTGTTTTGCTGACTTTCGCAGCTTCTCGCGGACCGTTTGCAGACTTTTTGCGGACGTAAAAAAAAAAAAAAAATATATATATATATATATATATATATATATATATATATATATATATATATATATATATATATATTCATTCATTCATCTTCCGAGCCGCTTGATCCTCACTAGGGTCGCGGGGGGTGCTGGAGCCTATCCCAGCTGTCTTCGGGCATTCGCTCTCACACTCACACCTAGGGACATTTTAGAGTGTTCAATCAGCCTGCCACGCATGTTTTTGGAATGTGGGAGGAAACCGGAGCACCCGGAGAAAACCCACGCAGGCCCGGGGAGAACATGCAAACTCCACACAGGGAGGCCGGAGCTGGAATCGAACCCGGTACCTCTGCACTGTGAAGTCGACGTGCTAACCACTGGACTACTGGGCCGCCATATATATATATATATATATATATATATATATATATATATATATATATATATATATATATATATATATATATGTTTACTGTATTTTGTTATTCTTAAACTAACCTAACTGATACATGTTTAAATCTATTAGTATACAGCATAGGTCATTAATTATTTCAAAATTTACTTCTACATGCATGTATACCATTAAATTTGGCCTTATAAATATTATGCATATGTACCTATATGGAGGGGGGGGTCGCTATTTCGCGGATTTTCGTTTATCGCGGGTGGTTTTGGTCCCCATTAACCGCAATAAACGAGGGATTACTGTAATGTTTAGTCAAGTGGAAAAGATCTGTTTCTCCCTGTGGCTTCTCATTTGGCTTCTGCCTCCAATTCTTCACACTGACCGCAGTCATGGTCATTCACAACGGTGCCATTTTACACCAGATTTTCAGACACTCTATTTAAAAAAGCGGCAATTGGTTTCAGATGTGATCAATCACATAGCTTGGTTAGTATCGGCATTATTGAGTAGATCAGCTTCCACATCTGTTTGGGGGGTACCATCAAGTTTGTGCCTGTTTTACATATGCAGGCCTTTCGTAAATCAGGCAGTGAGAATAACTGAAAACAAAATAAATCTTCTCCTCTTTTCCAGTCTCTGATGCTCCCACCGACCTGGAAGTTGTATCTTCCTCGCCCACAAGCATCACCATTCGCTGGGATGCTCCCTCTGTTGCCGTCAATCAATACCGCATCACTTATAGAGGCACAGGTCTGCTTTCTTGTACAAAATTTTTACTCCATTTTTCTCCAGTAAATATTACTGCATTTTTTTTTTCAATTTAATCAACCTCCGGAACATTTTCTGGTAAATTTCCATGTGTAGTTCAACTGGGGAATTTGGGGAATATTTGAAATTGAAGTTTCTATTGAAGTTATGGGAATCTATATCTAAATTCCCTATTAAGAACCAACATTTCATTTTTGTAAATTACTAACTAATTGCCATGAAAAGTTTGCAACTTCTACATTTTGCATCCATAATCAAATGTGTCAATTTCCAGATGGCGGTGCACCTCAAGAGTTCACCATCCCAGGCACTCAGACCACAGCCACTATCACCAATCTGCAACCGGGTCACGACTACACCATCACGGTTTATGCGGTTACCGTAAGAGGGGATAACCCTGCCTCCAACACCCCGGTCTACATCACACACAAGACAGGTAAAGAAATTAAAAGAATACACACACACACACACACACACACACACACATATATATATATATATATATATATATATATATATACACACACACTGTACATGTATAAGGCGGCCCGGTAGTCCAGTGGTTAGCACTTCGGCTTCACAGTGCAGAGGTACCGGGTTCGATTCCAGCTCCGGCCTCCCTGTGTGGAGTTTGCATGTTCTCCCTGGGCCTGCGTGGGTTTTCTCCGGGTGTTCCGGTTTCCTCCCACATTCCAAAAAACATGCATGGCAGGCTGATTGAACACTCTAAATTGTCCCTAGGTGTGAGTGTGAGTGCGAATGGTTGTTCGTTTCCGTGTGCCCTGCGATTGGCTGGCAACCGATACAGGGTGTCCCCCGCCTACTGCCCGAAGGCAGCTGGGATAGGCTCCAGCACCCCCCGCGACCCTAGTGAGGATCAAGCGGCTCGGAAGATGAATGAATGAATATACATGTATATTTTTATGAATGTTTGAAATTATGTTTGTTGTTTAGATATTGAGCCGCCTGCTAACATGGATGTGACTGATGTGAGCGACAACACAATCACTGTCCGCTGGTCCCCTGCTCGGGGGCCCATCATGGGTTATCGAGTCACAGGTGCACCCAAAAATGGCGTTGGACCGTCCTACTCTCGGGATGTGTCTCCTGGTAAGGGCCCTTTGTATTTCATAATTTTTTTGGAGGAAAGTCTTGGTACACACCAATCAATCAATGATTCACTCCTAAAGATGTATTTAGATGTCTTTTGAAAATTTTCAGACCCTTTCAGACCCTTTTCAATTACAGTCAATATAAAATGAGGAGCTGGGATTAAATGTGTGGCGTCTGAAAAGTCATCAAAATACGTCTTTGGGAGTGAGTGAATTAATATTAATCTATCCTAGTGTATTTGGTGTTCATCAAAAACCAGTCAGGGTTTTTATTCCTAAAAATTCCCCCATTAATACTGTGCTTAAATATAAGAAAATTGATCCCCCCCAAAATTCTATTAAAATGTATAGCACATAAAATTTAAATTAAAAAAGTATCTAGTTAAGTGTTTGTAAACAACATTTAAAATCTTAAATGCAAGTCTATTGAACTCAAAAGTTAAATACAGTACAACTAAACTGCTCTTCGGTAGTGTTTCTTTAGTTTCTCACGAGAGAGAGTCTGACTCCACTACACTTTAAGAATCATCTCAATCATCTCAAATCCATATAGGCAAAAATTGTGAACTAGACCATCTTTCAGGTCCAACAAGTTTCCAATAGCTGCAAAAGTGTTGTGTCCTAATACTCGGGTTGATATTTTGTGTGTACAGTACTTCTACAGTATATACTCTAAGCACATGTTCAGTGTTGCATTTTCCAAACGTGCTATGCCCCTTCTGCTTTACAGCTGAAACTGAGATGACCCTCACAGGCCTGATGCCAACTGTTGAGTACGTTGTCAGCATCTCTGCCCTGGGCAATGATGGCCAACCCTCCTCTGCAGTGGTGCAGAATGCCATCACAGGTCTGCTTCATTCTCACTTAAGAAAACTAAAAGGAAAACAACATCGGCGATATAAGACAACTTTTTTTCCTGGCGACTCAAGCAAAATCATTTTGGTTTGTCAAAAAAAAAAAAAAAGAAATGGACAAAGCTTCTGTCATGGATCTAACTAATTGTACACCAGTCCATAATTCATACGTTGGGTGGCTCATGCTTCCTTGAGCAGACAGTCCAGTACTTTCAGCTTTGTCCGTTTGTGAGCTGAAGCACTGCTATGGCCTTAACAAAGCTCCTCAAAAAGCTTTTTCTTGACGTCGCCCTCATTTTCACCCTCCCACCGCAGCCATGGATCGTCCAAAGGACCTGACCTTCTCTGACATCGATGCCAACTCCATGCGCATCGCTTGGGACAGTCCAGAGGGCACAGTGACATCGTACCGCGTTCTCTACTCCAGCCCCGAAGATGGGGAGAGGGAGCTGCGTCCGTCACCCCGCGGCGATCAGGACAACGTGGCCATAAAAGGCCTTCGGGCCGGAACAGAGTACACTGTCAAAGTCATTGCTCTCCATGGGCGCACACCCAGCACGCCATTGGTGGGAACGCAGGCCACAGGTGGACAACACTTAGCTGATATACCTCTCGTGAATAATAATGCAGAGAGTCCAAATTCCTCATGTATTTGCTTGCATATGTCCGTCCCTCTCAGTCATCCCCGCTCCTACCAACCTGGTCATCACAGAGGTGGGGCCTACTTCTTTCGAGGTGTTATGGCAGGCACCCAACGCACGACTGACGGGATACCGTGTGGTCGTCAACCCCGAGAACATCAACAGTCCCGCCAAGGAACTCAATGTTGCTCCTGACACAACACGTGTGGTCATACCTGGGCTCATGGTAATAATGTGATTATACGAACGCTAGGCTTTGGGTGCCAATCAAAAGTGGCAAAGTACTCACATACTAAACTGAAGTAGGAATACAGATGATTTGTGTCCAAAAATAGAAGCACCGATTCAACTCCTGTACTTCAATAACATTTAAAAAGTATGAACTCTTTACCAAAGTATGAACATAAAAATATTTTGTTTTCTTGTCCATTATATACAATACCCATTTCATAGTTTCTCCCTTTTAGTAACTCGCATAGTGAGGAAAAATAAAATTCATGTCGCACGTTGTTGTTTAAGTATTAGCGAGAGTTGGCTTGACTTTTATCTTATCAAAACGTGTTCCCATAATGTTCCTGAAGTTATGAACTGAGTTAAAAAAAATTATTGACCAATAACAACTAAAAAAACAAAACATATACTGTACATTTTTGTATGTATGTGTTTTTCCAGATTAGATCGAGATATTTTTAAAATGCCAGAAGCTGGTGTTTTTTTTAGGCTGGCACAAGACATGGCATATTCTCAAAGACTCATTCTTGTGGCCAACAAAGTAAAACAACTTGCGAATGGAAAATATCTTGCTTTTCACTATCTGCTACCTAATTGCTCCAAGGTTCACGTTCCTCCACGTTGCTGCTCTCCCTGTTTTTTTCTGCCTTACAAAATGTCAGTCAATCAATCTATCCAGCTCTCAATGATAGTTCCTGTAAATTGGCCTCCCTCGATTTATGTCAGGCATCATCTGCTGAGGTTGGGAAAGTAACCAGCCAGTTTGAACAAAATAAGGCTTAGAAAGTACAAATGTCTGTTTTGAAATGAGTGAGGGACAATAAAAAGTCATCAGAACATATCTATTCAAGTCAAGTTACAAACACCATCAACTAAACCGTTTGAGCATCCGTCCTTCCCACCACTGTTACCAATAACTACATAATGTCTGAACTTGTATCACAGGTGGCAACCAAATACCAAGTCCATGTCTATGCTCTGAAGAACTCTGTCACCAGCAGACCACTGGAGGGCGAGGCAACCACCCTGGAAGGTAATCCCACACCGCAGTGTCTTCTATCCTAAGCAAAGTGGGTGTGACTGGCGTATAGTTGTGAAATCTACTGACAAACAAGGACCTGCACAAAAAGTGGCTGGTAAATAATCTAACAAGAACTATCTTTCCCACGCAGATGTAAGTCCGCCTCGCCGTGTGCGTATTATGGACGTGAAGGACGACTCGTTCACCCTGAACTGGCGCACTAAGGTGGAAACCATTACTGGTTTCCTCCTTGAAGCCACGCCCCAGGGTAGCTCACGCCCCACAGTCACCAAGACCATCCCAGCAGATGTATACACTTACACAGTCACAGGTAGAACACACACACACACACACACACACACACACACACACACACACACACACATACACACACACGAAAAAGGATTTCAGAGGAAATTGTATTTGCTCACTACGTGCTGTGTTTTTGAAGGTCTCAAGCCGGGTACCACGTATTCCGTTCACCTGTACACTCTGAATGGCAATACAAGGAGCGCCCCAGTTACGCTTACTGTTCAAACAGGTATAGTGACGGTGTGTGTGTGGGTCTGCATGCTATATGCCCTTCCTGCTCAAGTTAACTAGGAGTATATGCACTTTAATTCTGGCTAGGGTTGAAAATTCTGGTCAAGATGGAACCATTCAGCTATTTGCAGCAGATACCGATAGACCCTACTGTGAAGAACGAATACCCATGAAAAATTGATACTCACCCCAAAAAGTGTTTTTAATTACCGATACGTGCCAGAGGATGGTGGCGAATGACTGCTAGGATACTTTCCCCCCAAAAATACTAATTTCATAAAGAGACACATTTGTGAATGCTGAAACACAAATAAGCAAGAGTGCACTGTGTTCACAATGCATCGGATTTTGATGCACAATATCACATTTAGCCGCTTCAGGCCAAAATTTGGGGAACCCCGTAAGATTAGAAATCAAATTGTAATCCCAATAGCCCGTGATTGACAATGATATTTTTCTCTGCAGCCAAACCGGTGGTCCAAGCTCCCACCAACCTCCAGGTTACGTCTTTGACCCCCACCTACATCTCCTTCACGTGGCAACCTCCAGCCACGCCCATCACGGGCTACTACGTCACCTATGCTGAGCCCAGAGCGACGCCACAGGAGCTGAAGCCACGGCCCCACGCTGGACAGAACTATGCCACCATATCTGGTTGGTTTTCGTTCGAATTAATCATAATCATATTACCCCTCTGGGCTCAATGCTGGGCCTTCTTTTTATCCACCTTCATTCCTTTCTTTGGGACAATTTTAGCTGTGTTCATTCAAATGTAAAAAACATTCCAAGTAGGGGTTTTTTGTCTGATTTTGTTGGTGTGATTTCCAATGTCAGCTCTTTAAATGTATCAATAGTCTGTTGTTTACTGTCTAATAGTGTTTGATGTTTGGCAATAGAGTACTAAGAATACATTTTAAAAATATGTTGTTTTTCAACCTGCACACGGTTCAAACAAACTGCAATTTCAAGTGATAAAAACTAAAATAGAATGCATATTTTATACTAATGACCAGAGTTAATGTCTGTTGAAAAAAAAAAAAAAAAACTTATGTCGTAAATGAAGGGGGAAAAAAAACACAAACCTTAACACCGAATCTGTCTTGCTGTGCTTCTCTGAGCAGGCCTGAAACCGGACACTGAGTATATCATCAAGATTGTTGCCATCCAGAACACACAGAGAAGCACTCCACTTGTGGGCAGAATCAGGACTCGTGAGTGTTTTTAACTTTTTTCATCTTTCAAATTGTAATTGTCATACTGTACTGGTAGGAGAGTTCTTGTCATTACGAGTTTTAGCTTCTAAATACGTTCCAACAGCTTTTTCAAGGCCTTTCAAAGATCATAAACAAAGTGATCACTCTATGCGTCCATCCATCCATCCATCCATCCATCCATCCATCCATCCATCCATCCATCTATCCACCCACTGCTGCCACTGAACTGTACTTACCAACTGTTGTGGATTAAAGAAAAATGTTTACGAAGGCACGATTAAGCACAATTTGAACCTTTAATTCTGCGGTACACATAGAATCACACTTTGAGAATCACTGTTCATAGTTAGAACCTTGTCTCCTTCACCAGAACCAGATTCCTTGCTCCCTGTGCCACAACCCCACCGCCCCGGAGATGTCACTGATAGGCTTGATGTGCCTGAAACAAACTTGGACAACAGAGTCCAGCTGGTGGGCAACAATGGCCAGGACGGCCTCGGTGGTCAGAGCCAGCATGTGGAGTACACCGAGTACAACAACCACAACCGGGCCACCCCACAGTCCCCGTACGGGCAAGTTCAAGAGCCCCTGGTCTTCGTGCCCCTGCCCGACGCCAATGGCCGGCGCAAGCCCTACGTGAAGCTCAATGTGCCCTATGGCACCATATTTGCCAATGAGACAGGTCTCCCGCAGGAGGCTCAAACGAGGACCCCCATTTCCTGGAAGCCGTACAGTCAGAGCAATGCGTACTTGGTCTCCTGCAATCCGGTAACACATTTGGATGAGAAAATGTTCCAGGTACGGGCGCCAATGGAAAGCAGTTTGAGTATTCAAGCAAAATCCTTGATATGCAGCTTGAGGTCCATGGACTAGTAGACTCTTTGGCAAGGCAAGGCAGCTGTTGTTATGTCACGCGTTTCAACAGAAAAATTAAGACATTTAAAACCAAAGTAGAGAAATTTGCCAAAATTACGTACAGCACAACAACACGATTTAGGAAGAAATTCATGATAGGAATTTTCTTAATTGTAGGTATGGAACCCCCAAAAAAACAAAAAAACATAGTTTTTCATACAGATTCAAAAGCATTTCCACTTGGAGCTAACTTCAGTTCCATTGGAAGCTTATGCCATTTGCATGCAGCATAACAGCTAAATGTTGATGCAACGTGTTTGCTTTGAATACTGGGCTGCCCTCATTGACCCGAGACTGCATAGTGCAGAACCAGACTGAGTTTTCATCGTATTTCCCGAGCATTTCTTGAACGTGTTCAAGACCTAATCCATTCAGTGATTTATAGAACAGGAGCAGTATTTGAAAATCTATTCTACAGCTGACTGGGAGCCAGTGTAAAACATTTTGGAGTGGAGTAATATGTTCTGATCTCTTTATTATGGTGAGACATTTCATTTCAGTGCACACTACTGGAAGGACTAGTGTGCACTTGGAGAACAAATGTGTCTTCTTATCAACCCTCTCAGGGACAGTGGTTACTACAGTGGACAGCATATCATGTTATCAAGTTACAGGGTGCATGAAAGGGTTAACATTTTTTCGATTGCTGTATGACATTTTGGCGCACTAGTTGGTTAGCTCTAGTATACTACAGTAGTAGGACAACTATGTTACTCTTGAGGCAAAATTTTGTATGAGTTCACATCTGTGCACTACGAGCAATATAAATGACCTACTTTCCGATGAGTATGCTAAAGTTGTCCTCCCAGTGAGGACAACTTAGGAGTATGCTACTAAACGGGTCTTAAGGTGCCTATCAAGGATACCAGTCGTTGAAGCATTTGTTCAATATGCATCTTAAAGGTGTACGAGTACGCCAACAGTGGCACTCGTAGTGGAAAATATGTTTCTGGTAAGACACAATCATGTCACGAGTGCACTGAAATATCACACAACTTCAAATGGATTTCAATGATATCAAATAAATGCTCAAAAGATTTTCCATAAACATTTGCTTTCCTTGCAATTTTCCCATGCAGTCGTGCCATTTCATTTTTCGATGCATCTGTCCAGGTGCGGCTGCCAGGCACGGCCACCACTGCCACGCTGGTCGGCCTCACCCCTGGAGCCGACTACAACGTGCTGGTGGAGGCTCTGAAGGGAGCGCTCAAACACAAGGTCCTCGAGCAGGTTGTCACCGCTGCAAACACAAGTGAGCCCCCAACCACCTTGAGCATGCTCCTACAGAAAGCCATTTGAGCGTTTCCTCCATCTCCTTGATGTACTGCTACACGCTTTGTTCTCAATAGTAGAACAACTTTGGCATACTGGTAGGACCACTACATGTTACCACTGAGAAAAAACTGTGGTACTAGTTGAGACCTGCCCACGAGATCCGAATGACTCAACTTACGAGTTTTCTGAGATACATGCCCGGAAAGCAGCCACTTGCGATGCGTCAGTAATGTCCGTTTAGCTTTTTTTGAACAATCAATGCAAAAGACCATCGACAGGCGAAAGAATAGCATCGGTGTCGCTGTTATAACCATTTAAGCAACAAACATTTGAACACAAATGGTGGAGCAACATGTAGATAGACAATATACTGTAACAACACTCGCAATTATAAATTATATATCCTCTAAATGACTAGTATTGCTGCGGCTTACTGAGACATTTTGACTATGTCCTTGTATATCCGTATCTCTGTATTATACTACTTGTAGGGGACCAAGGAGCAGCACGTTCCATTGGACTGAAGCAAAAACTATGGCAAAAATTCCTTATAATCTGTTTAATGATGCCATTACTGCAGGTTTCGTAAAGTACACCATGTCACACGATGGCCTTTATTATCGTGACTTTCTCATCTTCCTTACTACCAGTACAAGAGGGAGCTCCTCCCACAGACGACAGCTGCTACGACACGCTCACGGCAACCTACCACGATGTCGGCACTCAGTGGGAACGCATGTCCGAGACGGGCTTCAAGCTGTGGTGCACATGTCTGGGTCTCGGAAGGGGCCACTTCAGATGTGACTCCTCCAGTATGTGACAAACTTTATATGACAAAAATGCGCTTCTCACAAAAATTTAGGGGAAAAGAGAGTGTAGAGAAGGTCCAGTTTGGTTAACTACAGTGTAGTTTTAGTTCATCCTGAAATTTCACACGCAAGCTGACTATGCCTAACGTTGTCAGACTGTTTTGGAAGACAAGTACTGTAGTGTATTTTACTTGGCTCTTTTCTGATGTGGTCCATTAAGAGTGGTGCCATGACAACGGGCAAAACTACCGCATCGGGGACAAGTGGGACCGGCAGGCAGAGAACAATCACCTGATGAGCTGCACCTGTCTGGGCAACGGCAAAGGAGAGTTCAAGTGTGAACCACGTAAGCCTTTGACACCTTCATTTGTAGTTCTCCAAAATGGGTTGTCAAGTCATAAATGTGACACAATGTGACCTGCATATTTGTGCTCCAGCCAAAACCTTATCTAATATTAAAGTATTGCTTTGGAACAATCTTGTGACAGCTTGGTGCCGGGGAACTACGTTCAAGTGAGTTCAGGAACTCAATTTAGACAAAAGTAGTGCTTCGGCACCATTTCGGTTCCAAGGAGCCATGATGAAGTGAGTTCAGCTTCATTTAGTTAAAAATAGCGCTTTGCCACGAACTTCTGCATTTGCAGGCAATTACCATAGTTATATTCAAAACATGAATCTCATATACACATTCATTAAATACACAAAAGTACAAACCATTGCCCAGTCTGATCGGAAAGAAATACTTTGCCACCTTGTGGTGGCATCTTGTTGTCAAGGAACTACGCTGAAGTGAGAGTATGAGTTTCATTGAGACAGGCCATTGCCCACTTTAATAGAAAAGTAGTGCTTTTCCACCATATTGTGGCATCTATAGGCAATTACAAAGCATTTGGGGGACATCACTCACATGTGGCTTTTCACGATTCACAGCAAGGCTTGATATATATATATATATATATATATATATATAAAAAAAAAATCCTCATCTCACCCCTCGGGTGGTGTCCGTCCCTCATTCAGCTCGGGTCCTCTACCAGAGGCCAGGAAGCTTGAGGTTTCTGCGCAGTATCCTTGCTGTTCCCAGCACTGCACATTTCTGGACTGAGATGTCCGATGTTGTTCCCGGGATCTGTTGCAACCACTCATCTAGTTTGGGGGTCACTGCCCCGAGTGCTCCGACCACCACAGGCACGACTGTCACTTTTACCTTCCAGGCTCTCTCCAGCTCCTCTCTGAGCCCTTGGTATTTCTCGAGTTTCTCATGTTCCTTCTTCCTGATGTTTCCATCACTAGGGACCGCTACATCCACTACAACGGCTTTCCTCTGCCCTTTATCTATGATCACGATATCTGGTTGGTTCGCCATTACCATCTTGTCAGTCTGGATCTGGAAGTCCCACAGGATCTTCGCTCTGTCATTCTCCACCACCTTCGGAGGTGTTTCCCATTTTGACCTTGGGGTTTCCAGTCCATACTCCGCACAGATGTTTCGGTAGACTATGCCAGCCACCTGGTTATGGCGTTCCATGTAGGCTTTCCCTGCCAGCATCTTACACCCTGCAGTTATGTGTTGGATCGTCTCAGGTGCCTCTTTGCACAACCTACACCTTGGGTCTTGTCTGGTGTGGTATATCTGGGCCTCGATGGCTCTGGTGCTCAAGGCCTGCTCCTGAGCAGCCAGGATGAGCGCCTCTGTGCTGTCCTTCAGGCCAGCCCTCTCTAGCCACTGATAGGACTTCTTGAGATCAGCCACTTCAGTTATGGTCCGGTGGTACATCCCGTGTAGGGGCTTGTCCTCCCATGATGGTCCCTCTTCCAGCGCCTCATCTTCTGTTCCCCATTGTCTGAAACATTCTCTGAGTACGTCATCCGTTGGAGCCTTCTCCTTGATGTATTCATGGAGCTTGGATGTTTCATCCTGGACAGTGGCTCTCACACTCACTAGTCCCCGGCCTCCTTCCTTTCGGCTTGCGTACAGTCTCAGGGTGCTGGATTTGGGATGGAACCCTCCATGCATGGTTAGGAGCTTTCGGGTCTTAACGTCCGTGGTCTGAATCTCTTCCTTTGGCCACCTTATTATTCCTGCAGGGTATCTGATCACTGGCAGGGCATAGCTGTTTATTGCCCGGGTCTTATTCTTGCCATTGAGCTGGCTTCTTAGGACTTGCCTCACTCGCTGGAGATATTTGGCCGTAGCCGCTTTCCTTGTTGCCAGTTCGAGGTTGCCATTGGCTTGTGGTATACCAAGGTACTTGTAGCTGTCCTCAATGTCTGCTATTGTTCCTTCTGGGAGTGAGACACCATCAGTGCGGACTACCTTTCCTCTCCGAGTCACCATCCGACTACATTTCTCAAGCCCGAATGACATCCCGATGTCGCTGCTGTAGATCCTGGTTGTGTGGATCAGGGAATCTATGTCCCTTTCGCTCTTAGCATACAGCTTTATGTCATCCATGTAGAGGAGGTGACTGATTGTAGCTCCATTTCTGAGGCGGTATCCATAGCCTGTCTTGGTGATTACTTGGCTTAGGGGGTTCAGTCCTATGCAGAACAGCAGTGGGGAGAGTGCATCACCTTGGTATATGCCACATTTGATGGACACTTGGGTAAGTGGCTTGCCATTGGCTTCAAGTGTGGTTTTCCACATTCTCATCGAGTTCGCAACGAAGGCTCTTAGGGTCCTGTTCACCTTATACAACTCCAAGCATTCAGTGATCCATGTATGTGGCATCGAGTCATAGGCTTTCTTGTAATCAATCCAGGCTGTGCACAGGTTGGTACGTCGGGACCTGCAGTCTTGTGCGACTGTTCTGTCAACCAGGAGCTGATGTTTGGCTCCTCTGGTATCTCTACCAATGCCCTTCTGCGCTTCGCTCATGTATTGATCCACGTGTCCACTTATCTTAGCCGCGATGATTCCTGACATGAGCTTCCATGTTGTGGAGAGACAGGTTATTGGCCGATAGTTGGATGGGGCTGCACCCTTCGAGGGATCCTTCATGATCAGGATCGTTCGCCCTTCGGTTAGCCATTCTGGGTGAGTCCCATCCCTCAGCAGCTGGTTTATTTGTACTGCTAGGCGCTCATGGAGTGCTGTGAGTTTCTTTAGCCAGTAGGTGTGGACCATGTCCGGGCCTGGTGCTGTCCAGTTCTTCATATCTGAGACTCGTTCCTGTATGTCTGCCACTGTTATGGTAACTGGGTTCTGTTCAGGCAGGTTGCTGTGCTCCTCTCTCAGGGTCACCAGCCATTGTGCACTGCTGTTATGTGCAACCTCCTTCTCCCATATGCCTTTCCAGTACCTTTCAGTTTCCAGTCTTGGTGGGTCAGCTCTGTTGTTAGGACCCTGCCACTGAGCGTACACTTTCGCAGGTTGTGTTGCGAACAGCCTGTTTATTCGTCTGGCTTCATTCTCTTTTGTGTACCGCTTTAGGCGACTGGACAAGGCTTGGAGCCTTTGTTTGGCAGTTTCAAGTGCTTCAGGTATGGTCATCTGGATGTACTTCTCGGGTATCGGCCTTTTCATCACACCTCTCTGGGCCTCCGTCAATTGACTCACATCTTTCCGGGCCGCCTTGATCTTAGCCTCCAACCGTCTTTTCCATGGTGGGTAACGTATCTCATGGTTGCTCTTATAGCCCAGAGTCTCCAGGATCACTGATGCTGAAGCGTATATCAGCTCATTGGTTTCTGTGATCGTTACGGTAGGGATCGCCCTCAGTGCTGCATTCACACTTTCTATGAGACTTTCAGATGGTACTTCACATAGTCGTTGTAATCGGTTTCTAGGTTGCCCAGCTTTCATTCTCGCCATGATCTTCGCTTTCAGGTCAGTTGCTGCCTCGCTCAGCATTTCATTCATTGGGGCTGGCCACCCAATCTCATCATCTGCATTCATTGGGGCTTGCCTCCCAATCTCTTGTATGACCTCCTCCTCTGATCTGAAAGCCTGGGGCCCTTCACCATGGAACCTGCGTTGTACCTCATCAATCTCAAGTTGTGACAGCAGTTGCCGTTTGTGGATGTTGGAACACTGAGCTACTAGTTGTTTCTTGGTCAACCGTGACTGTGGGTTTCGAAGTAACCATTTAGCCCACATTCTCTGCATGTAACCCCTCTGACTAGGGTTGCTTGAGTAGTAGCATTCCAACAGAGCCATGTTATCGCATCTCGCCCATCTCCGCTTTGTTCCAGTAGCCCATTTTTCATCAAGGTGCTCTGGTCCCCCAGCACCTGACGCAGACCTTGTTTGGCCGGGCGACGTCTGAGCCGGCATGTCATTCGTTTTATTGTCTCTCATCATTGTATGAGGTAGGCATTAGCGTGAAGGATCTTGCCCAAGGACCCACACTGGATGGTGTTATGTGCTCATTTTTTGCCCAAGCGGGATTCGAACCACCGTCTCCCGTATACCAAACCGATGCCTTACCAACTGAGCTATCCAGCCGCATATATATATATATATATATATATATATATATATATATACATATATATACAGTAATCAGGCTTGATTACTGGATGTCATATCCTTTTTTTAAATTTTATTTCTTTTTAAGTTCGTTGGCACCAAGATGCCACTGCACTCCATGTTAACATGAATTTTGGTTTGCAGATGAATCCGTGTGCTACGATGAAGGAAAAACATTCCAAGTGGGCAACCAGTGGCAGAAAGAGTACCTGGGCGCCATCTGTACCTGCACATGCTATGGCGGACAGCGGGTACCATGCGGCGGCATTTTTTTTATCGTGCGGGACGGAACACGCACCTTCAAGTCCAAAGTATGATTGTTTCTCTTTGAACAGGGCTGGCAATGCGAGAACTGCCGCAGACCGGCCTCCGACCCTGGCGTGCTGCAGCCTGTTCAGTATGGAACAGATACATTGCGCAGACAGGTAGGCAATATGTTTTAGCATTAATTCAATATGCTTCATTTCCAATTTAACCTCCGTGAACTACCGGTAGTACACTCTTTGTTCTCGCTAGTAAGGCAATTCAGTGCGCTAATACAACGGTAGTGTCTTACGAGTTGCATTTATTCCCACATTACTACCTTCCACAACTGTAGACAGTTTCTGCACTTAGTAGGGCAACGTGGGGGTTCTAGTAGGGCAACTACAGGTTGGTCCTGGTAGTTGAATGGTGAGTGCGTTGGCGTTGCGCTGCAGAGGTGCAGGGTTCAAATCTGGCTCCGACCCTCCTGTGGGTTCTCAAAAATGTGCGTGGCCGTCCATTTTCTGATCCTCTTCTCCGCACAATGATTCGTGCTCACACTCACAACAAGGAACAATTCACAAAACACCTTACTATGAACGGTCGTTTTTTTTCGGCTAAAAACTGCTTACTATACATGGGTGTTTTTTTTTCGGCCAAAAACGCCTTACTATATACATGTTTGGTTTTTTTTGGTCAAAAATGCCTTTATACATGGTCGGTTGTTTTGGGCTAAAACACCATAATACACATGGTCGTTTTTTTTTGTCCCAAAATGCCTTACTATATATGGTCATTTTTTTCCGCCAAAGACGCCTTCCAATACATGGTCGTTTTTTCATCCCAAAACGCCTAACTATACATAGTCGTTTTTTTCAGCCCAAAACGCCTTACTATATATACATGGTCGTTTTTTTGGGTCTCAAAACGCCTTACTTAAATTGGTCATTTTTTTTTCGTCCCAAAACACCTTACTGTACATGGTGGGGTTTTTTTCAGCCCAAAACGCCTTACTATATATACATGGTAGTTTTTTTGGTCCCAAAACGCCTTTCTATACACGGCCGTTTTTTTCAGCCCAAAACACCTTGCTATACACGGTTGTTTTTTTTGTTCCAAAACACCTTACGATATACATGGTGGTTTTTTGGGGGCCAAAAACGTCTTCGTATACATGGTCGTTTTTTTTGTGTTTTGGCTAAAAACGCCGTAATATACTGCACATGGTCGTTTTTTTTTCTTTCCAAAACGCCTTACTATACATGGTCTTTTTTTCGGCCCAAGACACCTTGCTATCTATGGTCGTATTTTTTGGCCCCAAAACGCCTTGCTATACAGTACATGATCGGTTTTTTTGTTCCAAAACACCTTACTTTACATGGTCTTTTTTTTCGGCGAGAAACCCCTTACTATATACATGGTCGTTTTTTGGGGGCCAAAAACGTCTTAGTATACTGTACATGGTCGTCTTTTTTTTTTGGGCCAAAAACGCCATAATATACATGGTCGTTTTTTTGGGCTGTAATAAACACCTTCCAATATATGGTCTGTTTTTGTTGTGAAAATTGCCTTCCTATACTTCAAAAAATACTTTACAAATAAAACCCTTGCTATGTATGCGCTCCCATTCGAAAAAAAAACGCTCTTATGTAGGGTCAGTGTAAAGTCTTCATGACCTACCTGGTAGTCCAATGGTTGTTAGTGCGTCGTAGTTGCGCTGTTTAGGTGCATGCCTCGAATCCAGCTCCATTCTTCCTGTGTGCTCTCACAAATGTGTGTGGCAATGCATTTTCTGATCACCCCTCCCGCACTATTCGGGCTCACACTCACACCTATGGACAATGTAAAGTGTTCGCTCTTCACCAGACTGGTAGTCGAATGGTTTGTGTGTTGATGTTGCAGTGTGGAGCTCTGAGGTTCGATTCCCACTCAAGCCTTCCTGTGTCTTCTCAAAAACATGCATGGCTATCCAATTTTATGATCCTCTTCCCCATGCAACTATTCGCGCTCACACTCACACCAAGGAACAATTTAGAGCACTTATTCCCTGCCTGGTAGTTGAATGGTTTTTGTGTCGGCGTTGCACTGCGGAGGTGCAGGGTTGGTTTCCGGCTCCGGCCGTTTGGTGTGAGGTTGCACATTCTACCCGTTCCTGCACAAATTTCCAACATGTGTGGCCATCCATTTTCTTATTCTCGTCGCGCGCACACTGACACCTTGGGACAATGTAGACTATGTGAGTTGACTCAAACTACTAAAAAAAATGCCACTATGATTTAATGTCTTTAGACACTGTGAGGCTAACCTGTGCACTCGTTCACATCTGCATTCTATTATAGATCAACTAGTGACGTTACAGTTGTGTGCTACTTGTACCGCCATTAAAGATAAAAAAAAAAAATTGCACGACTTAACTTTTGTCCCCCGCGACCCTAGTGAGGATTAAGCGGTTTGGAAAATGGATGGATCGATGGAAGTTTTATGTCATGAGTTGTGGTAGTAGCAATATTGCGTCCCAAATTATGTGGTCAGAGACTTCATGTCCTCGAGTTCCTTGTTACAATTTTGCTCAGCACTTCCATCTCCTTCCAGAATATTCACTGCCCCATCGAGTGTCTCCGACCGGACCTTCTGGCAGATGCGCTGGTGGTCCCGGATCCTCGGGAGTGAGGAGACGCCCGTCGGCCGAACCGCTTTGCTCCCTCACTGTCCCATTACTGCACTGCCTGAACAGAGATGTCATGTCGTCTGCCGTGGCACAAACGGCCCGATCGCTTTCTGACACATGCTCATCCAAAGATGTTAAACTGCACTTCTGCCTGATCAACGTGATCCCTTCATTCATGACCAACTCTAACTTGGCTGTTTGGAGAAAAAAGCCATTCTAGTATTTTTGTAACTCTTGAAACACAATTAGTTTTCTTCAATGATATTCTGTTTCAAGGCATTCTGTTACTGCTGGCGAGAGGGGTCACACTGTCTCTTACTAATTTATCCCTTTAATTTCTGTGTGTGAATGCAAGTGGAATTGTATCTGTTCTATTTTTGTATCGTATTGTCCGTGCCAAAGTTGTTTCTACTTGACAGAAAGAAAGTCTCATAATTATTGTAATAAAGTTGGAAAGATCCACAATCACAGCAACGTAACGGGTCCTCACTTCTATGTTTGAACACTGCATTTGGTGTTAAAAGCTCAGCCTACTTGTGTTTGGAGCGATAAATATCAATATATAGATATACATATATATGTAGATATACAGTATACCTATAGATATCTACAGATATATGCTCCATGGCACTGCGGTTCCTTTTTTGCCACCTTATGGGCCCCCAAAATCTCACAATCAATCGCGGTGGACTTTACCTTTCTCAATTCATGTTGCTTTGTCATGCATGGAGGAACTCCTCACTAAACCTCACAAATAAATGTAGTGTATAATTCAATTATTAAAAATAATAGAGAAATACAAATTGTAAAAAGAAACAAAGAGCAAAAAGATTTCTGAGACAAGACACCTTCCCACACGTGAAACGTAATTGCGTGATATGCCAGAGGATGGCGCTAAGGTTTTTTTTTTTTTTAAATCTTAGACTCAGTTTGGACCTGAGCACAAAAAAAAACAAATAACTGAGGACAGGTACATATTAATTCTGGGGCCCAAAACACCATACATGGTCATTTTATTCGGCCCAAAACACCTTGCTTTACATGGTCGTTTTTTTGTCCCAAAATGCCTTGCTATACATAGTCGTTTTTTCCGGCCAAAAACGCCTTACATGATACACGGTCGGGGTTTTTTCGGCCCAAAACACCTAACTATACATAGTCGGTATTTTCGGCCCAAAACGCCTTACTATACATGGTCGTTTTTTTCGGCCCAAAACACCTTGCCTTACATGCTCGTTTTTTTGTCCCAAAACGCCTTACTTTCCATGGTCGTTTTTTTGGCCCAAAACGTTTTACTATACACCGTTGGTCCCCAAACTACGGCCCGCGGGTCGAATGTGGCCCGCCTCTGCATTTTCCTTGGCCCCCTGAACAATACCAAAGATGTGTTTTTTACGTTTTTTTGGTGGGGGGGGGGGGGGTTCCCCCTCCAGGTCTGACCAGGTGATTGAGACTTGTAGATGCATAGAACATAACATTCTATTCCACCCTTCTGCAGTCTGTGCCCTATTCGGAACTCCTCTCTCCCAAAAATAAATAAATGAATAAATAAAATCTGCGACGCAGACCTGTCAAAAAGAAAAATGGACTAATGGCGAAAAGATTAAGTAAAAGGAAAAAAAAAGATTGGTTATTATCGATTTCATAAATTGTGCCTGTCAAGAGCCCAGAAAAAGGTTAATACCTGGCTATGTGCGGCTTTTTGGAAAACAATAAATGTTGATCATAATAATAATAATAATACATTTTATTTATAAGCGCCTTTCAAGATACCCAAGGACACTTTACAATAACAAAAAATACAAAACAATACGGGTTGAGCAGCGGCAGCCAAAACGCGCCAGCGTTCACTCAACCCAGAAGGCAGAAAGAAACCACAAGGATAGCCATGCATTTGGAACATACATGATATTTGATTTCTATTGGATAAAAGCTACATGCGACACAAAAGTGGCAAAAAGACTTTGAAACTGTTGAATTGACTCAAAGTCAAATGTCCAAAATCTGAATAATAATCATGTTTTCACAATACATTAACATGCTGTAAATTTTCAACTGATTAGAACATTCTTGTGAGAACAGAAAAACATTAAATTAAAAATTGTGTTGGGCTGTAATGGTTTACATATGGCTCAAAACAAGGCTGAAATAAAATTTTCTTTTGGGAGCAGTTTTGATGAAGAATGACTTCATTTGAGGAGCAATCAATTTTGAAGAGTGGGGTTTTTTTACAGCATAAATCCCCGAAAGCTGAAGCAAGGCTTTTATTAAACATTAAAAACGTGACACTATAACAATGTCTCGACACCTCCTGCGATCGTCACACTTTTTGTTACAAACCGAACTTGGCCCCTGTCAGAGAAGGGAAAAGTTATTTGGCCCTCATAGGAAAGTTTGGGGACCCCTGCTATACATGGTCGTTTTTTTGGGCCAAAAATTACTATACATGGTCGTTTTTTTTCATCCCAAAACGGCTGACGATACAAGGTCGTTTTTTTCGGCCCAAAACACCTTCCTATACATGGTCGGGGTTTTTTCAGCCCAAAACACCTAACTATAGTCTGGGGGTTTTCGTCCCAAAACGCCTTGCAATACATGGTCTTTTTTTTTCGGCCAAAAATGCCTCACTATACATGGTCGTTTTTTTGGGGCAAAAATGCCTCACTATACATAGTTGTTTTTTTGGCCCAAAACGCCTTAGTGTACATGGTCGTTTTTTGGGCTGTAAAAAATGCCTTACTATATATACTGTACATGGTCGTTTTTTTCGGCCCAAGTTGGGGGGTTTTCCGGCAAAAAATGCCTTACTATATATATATATATATATATATATATATATATATGTTTTATGTTCAATAAACAAACAAACATGGTTGGGTTTTTTTCGGCCAAAAACGCCTTACTATACATGGTACATACATACATGGTAAATACAAACTGAAATTTAATTCCACCCAAAAAAGGTTTGTAATTCCTTAAAGAAGCCACAAGACAGGAGCAAAAAGATTTCTGAGACAAGACACCTTCCAACAAGTGAAACGTAATTGCATGGTATGCCACAAGATAGCGTCAAAGTATTTGTTTTAATTTTTTTAAATCTTAGTCGCAGTTGGAACCTGAACACAAAAATGCCAAATAATTTGCACCCGCGCTGCAAGGAGAGATACCGACGCTCGTTCCTACCGACTGCTGTCAGGCTGATGAATAAAAAATAATCATAATAATAATTAAATGATGTGAAGGAAAATTGTAAATAGTACTGCGATTTATCCATTTTGTGTTCATATTGCATTTAATTGAAAGATGTTTGTTGTTTTTTTTTCCTCTTTCTTCTTTCTACATACATTCTTGCTGCTGGAGGCTGTAAATTTCCCCAGTGTGAGACGAATAAAGGATATCTTATCTTATCTTAATGGAGGACAGGTACATATTTTCCCCCCCTCATAAATACTTAACTACAATTACTTAGTTGCATCCCAGTACACCATTTTCCAATCCGTCTCTTCCAATTTCGGAAAAACAGACAAACACTTGAAAGATCTCAAAGGTTTATTACAACTACCGGTAATAGCCAGTGAGCGACAATATGAACCTCTCTGAGTTTCACAATCCAGGAATGCATTTAACGTGTTTGAAAACCACAAGTAATGCAACATTAAGGTGGAATGCTTCCAATATCTTCAGTAACAGACTAAAGGTGCCACTTCAATACAGTCGAGTTAAGTGCTCAGTGGTGGAACAGTCGGCGGTTGGTGTGCACCAGAGTGATGCCCTGCTCGTTGCAGGCGTTGATCACAACTTGGTCTGCAGCCGAACCTGATGGTGCCGCGATGTACTCGACACCGCTCTGCAATGACACGGCGGAGGCCACGACATTAAAAGTGCAGAACGTGGACAGCAACCTGCAAATGCATCGCCGCGTGTATTTACCCGTTTGGCCCGGTCGATGTTATCGCGGAAGGGGAAGAAGGCATCAGAGCTGACAGCCACCGCCTGCAGGGAGCTGATCCAGCTTTTCTTTTCAACCTCCGACAGAAGCTCAGGAACTTCCTCGTACATTGCTTTCCAAACGGTCGAATCCGGACCCTAAGGAAACAACACGACCGTCCAGTCTGCCTATGCGTGGCCATTGGAATCAGTACAGCTAGGCTATGTAACAAACCAATCAGATTTCAAATTCATCCTCGCAGGGCCAGAGCGGCTTCAACTAGCAAAACAAGCCTTTCGCTGATCAGCTGATGTTACGTGGCACAGATAGGTGGGGTTATTTTGTCTTTTATTATTGATGGATTCTGTAATTGTGATGTGACGCATAACAGACGGATGAGACATGAAAATTTCCATCGATGTCTTTCTGTGACTCTTCCATGCGCTCTGTGACGCAAATCCTTTGAGCTCAAGGGCCACGTCTGACTTCTAAAACATACACACGGCGGGGTAAAAAAAAATATGAATAAGAGTTTATTTTTTTTAAATAAAATCACGCTTGATCATTGCAATGACTCGTTTTATAAGTGTTTATTAAATTTAATGTCAACAATGAATGAAATGTAATTAAATAAATGTCAAATGCATGTGTAGAATTTATTAATGTATATTTTTTTACTATCATACAGCAAATCCGTTTAAAGAACATTTGATGACATACGGTAAATTACTAAATATATTTACAAATAAATGGCTAAATTATTGCAACAAATGTATTTCAATATCAGAAAAGTGTCTAGTCATGTTTATTTATTCATTAATTTATAACCTAATTATTTGATCAAGTTAAGAAATGCTTGTGTTGGTACATTTGTTCAAAGGCAGTGAAATTATTTAATGAGATAAGAGATTGTCGAATGAATTAATTTTAAAATGATGCAAAAATTATTATAAGACTCTTGATGATATAAATACTTTGTGTCAGTGTCTTCAGCAGGTTGCAACAGAGGTACACAAACTGGAAGAGTCACAGAAAGGCCTAAAACTGGACATTTTCTACTGGCCTGAAAAATATCAGATGCTTTTGGAATTTCTCACGTTTCTGCATAAAACCACCATCAAATGTGATTTAATCTTTTTCAAAATCACACAGATGAAAAAAAGTCCAAATTGCACAGAATGCATACCTCTCCAATGGTGTCGGTGACATACTGGTCAATGGCATTTGCCATCTCCGCTCGCTTGACGCCACTGCGGAACTTCATGCTCAGCACACGAGGGTGGTGCCTGAGCCACCAGTTATCAGCTTTGTCACCCGCCAGTCTGGTGCAGTGGATCCGAGATTGCTGCCCCGCACCAATCCCAATCACCTGTTCAACAAAAGCCTTGGTCAGACTGGGCTCCATTTTTTACTTTTTTTTTCCCCCCGCTCTGTCTGCGAGTTACCTGTCCGTCTTTGGCGTAGCAAACAGAGTTGGACTGAGTGTACTTGACAGCGATGGTGGCTACCGTGAGATCTCGCACAGCTGCCTCAGACAGCTAGTCAACACATTTGTGAGTTTAGGTACAAGAACGTGGACTGATTCAACTAGTGTACTTTAAGTAATAGACCGAAAGTGCACAACTGAAATGGGGGTCGGGGGGAGGGGGGGGTCAAAGGAGGCTGAAACATTTGCACACACCGAGCCCTTGGACACGATGTTGCTGAAGAATTCCTGATTGATGACCGCGCTGTTCCTTTTCTGTTTGAGGTAGAGGCCAAACAACACTCGCACCTCAGTGTCATCAGGCTCGTAGTTGGGGTCCATCTTCAGGCAGGACGTGCAAGAAGAAAATGATACAGTCAACAGCAACCACTGGCCACATCATTCCGCACACCTGCACACTTTGTGTCAAAGTCTTCTGGAGCTTTATATGACAAACAAAATGCTAAAAATAGTTTTCTGCATGCTACCATTTAAAATAATCCAATTTTCATAGACGCTACTTCTCTGATTGTCAGTCAAAACAACTATAACACAGTGGTGGCTTGACTTTAATTTCACTCTGTGAACAAGCACCCAACGCAATGTAGCCGTACTCGTATTAATGTTCCCCAGTGAAATGCCAATAATCCACTCCAGCATTCCCCTAAAAAAATAAATAAACACACTGTTACAAGTATGTACTAATGAAAGCACTGCAATGTATACAAATGCAATATAGAAGAGAAACTCCTGTTAAGATGTGATGAACTTTTTTTTTTCTGCTGTGGCAGCAATAAACTTGCACACTCTGGAGCTCCATAAAATGGCTGAAATTGCATCAGCGAGTATCTCTCTAGATCAATTTTAAAGCAAAATAGTTGAAGGAAAAGAACTAATCTGGCACCTGAAGCACGCAGTAATTTCCATTTTTCTTTTTAGACAGAATCCTGAGTGCTTCCTCATCATAACCTGGCGCAATTATCCCATCAGACACCTGAAAGAGATGCAGACATACAGCGTATGAGTGAGCAATCGAGCAAGGTTATTTCAATAATTTGGGGGTGACCGGGCAATTTTTACCTCTCTTGATATAATTTTGGCAGTAGGAACGTCACACACATCAGAGACAGCAATGAAGTCTCCAAAAGAAGACATCCGGTCAGAACCTAAGAAAGACAAATATGCCGAAAACATGACCAACTGATTGACGTCCAGACAAGCTACATTATCTCAACAAAGTGAGTACACTCCTTACACGTTTGTAAATATTTCATTGCCTTTTTTTTCTTGGGACCAAGCTGAAAAGATGACACACAATGTGACATTCTCAGTCTGACGCTTGTATAATAGTTACTTCGATCTATCCATTTCAACTGCTGGTAACTAAAGTCAGTATAGGCCTCAGTGAAAATAGGCGTGTTACGTTTGATGTTATTGCTCATGGGGTCAGCCATCAGCGCTCAGATAATTTGCCGCACACGGTATCGAATCGGTCCGCGTGGCTGCCATCTCAGAAGGCAGCCCGCAAAAATGTTGCTGAACGACAAGCAGACGAATGACTGACGACAGGAACCCCGTCTCATGTGAGCTGATGAAACACAGATAAACGTATTTTATGCTTGGATATTGTCAATTAGTGTTGCCACCAGAACAACATTTTATTGCAGTTCTGAAACAATAACAGTGCAAAAACTTGATTCGTTCGTAAAAAGCACTGGAAGAACAGCTCTCATCTGACAAAATTTAAAGTATTTTTAATTGCATGAAAATAAACTATAAGTAAAATAATTACCATAAGTCAAATAAAATTAAAAATACATTTGCCACCTTTTTAAACACTTGAGAACAAAGGATGAAAAAAAATCTTACATTTCCAAACACTACCACCGGTGCTATGGCCATTTTGGTTCAACAGCTATAAGCAATTCCATAAATACAAACTACACCATGTACTGTATATGGCACACTTAAAAATAAATACATTTTATGAGTAATCATTTAAAAAAAATACAATCCAAGGAGCAGTGGTGGGGGTCCACCGGTTTAGATAATAATGTCTGCATGTTTGTTCACTTCGAGGGGACAATAAATTTACATTGTTAGACAAGCTGTACTGTACACAGACTATTGCCCTAAAGCCCAGTGTCTTTTTTTTGGGGTGGGGGGACACGGTGTAAAAAGATCTATTAAAATATTAATAGAGTAATAAAATATTTTCAAAAATGTGAGGGGTGGAGTAACTTTTGTGAGATATTGTATCCGAGGTAGTACTTTGTCATGGTTCAAACCTCTTGCCCTGGCATAGGCGGTGGCCAACGGGCTGAGATCCTTGAACATGTCGTGCACCATGCACACCTTGGCCTCCTCCTCAGTCAGAGGAACTCCTACGGCAGCTCCTTCACTCAAAAAACAAACAAAAAAGAATTATTCAATGGTCTATCCTGATTGAATCACATTCAAGTCTTTCATCTTACCGGCTGGGCTAACATGCTTGAAGGAGGCGGCGGCGGCCACGCCAACGGTGCTCCTCAGTTCGCGGACAAGCTGCCACGCGTTTAGAGCATCACACAAGTTGATGAAGCCAGGAGAACCGTTGACCACTGACAGAAAGTAAAACCCAAATCAGTGGACTAAAAAGGGCTCATTTGGAGCTTCTTTCGCTGCCCATCTTCAAAACCCTCCTCAAAACTCACTTGTATTCTCTGGCATTCGACTCAGCATGACTTAGATTTGTTCTTGGTTTTACTGTTTGGTGCTACCGTCTTTATTACCGATTTGTCTTACGGTTTATTGTGCATGTGAAATTGCTCCATGTACAGCACTTTGTATGCAGCAATGGCTGTTTGAAAGTGCTCTATAAATACTGTTGACTTGACTTCTTTCTGTAGATGTAAAATGATATCTGTGAAGAAAATCTTTGGAATAGTGGAGTGAAGGTTGCTTTCAGGCCATCACAAATCTATTTGAATACTTAATGCTAATTAATGGGCAAAATCTCCACCAACAATTTGAAAAGCTGTTGTGACTCCAAAATACAATTAAATATAATTCATTCATTCATTCATTCATCTTCCGAGCCGCTTGATCCTCACTAGGGTCGCGGGGGGTGCTGGAGCCTATCCCAGCTGTCTTCGGGCAGTAAGCGGGGGACACCCTGAATCGGCTGCCAGCCAATTGCAGGGCACACAGAAACGAACAACCATTCGCACTCACACTCACACCTAGGGACAATTTAGTGTGTTCAATCAGCCTGCCACGCATGTTTTTGGAATTTGGGAGGAAACCGGAGCACCCGGAGAAAACCCACGCAGTTAAGCACATAATTCTTCAACAAATCACATTTAAAGAATACCTTAATTCAATACTGATCTGAGAAAATACATTGTTAACTGTTTGTAATAAATTCATTTCAGGATTTACAAAGAATAAACAGATTATTGAGATGCAAAAATAAATACTTTTTTGTTATCCAAATTTAAGCTAAATAAATGCAACAAACACTTGATGGTGTAAACACTCGATGGGCGGCATATTTGGGCGACCCCTGAGGCCGAGTACGCCATCCTGTTAGAAAAAGAAAGCCACAGTAGAAGTGAATGTCAAGAGGGCACCTTTGAGGGGCAGGGCAGCGTGCAGCGTGTAGAGCTGGGCGGGGGCTTGGTGCGGGTTCATGCCGTAACGCAGGGGCAACTGGGAAACGCCACGGCCGTACTGTCCGCGGAAGTAATCCGAGATAGCGTCATCGTACTGGGCCGTGTGAGTGAAAGCCTGAGGTAGAATCACATTTGAAAAACTTAAGTGCAGCGAAAAGGGAAAATGTCATTTGCGCCGTTGCTACGATTAAAAGGAGCATTTACACATACGGTACATAAACCAATCATTGCTCTCCCTCTTTTTCTTTTTTAATCAGAAATTTCTTCAAATTGTCACGCTTTTTTTCCCTTACTTTGAGAGCCAGAGTCCGGCGTGTTTCCACGGTGGTATCCTTGTCTTCAGAGCTCTCCATCTCCGTAGCAACTAGTGAATAGTCAGCAGGGTCACACACAATTGTGACCCGTGCGTGATTCTTTGCTGCTGCCCTCAGCAAAGTTACACCACCTTATTGAAAGAGAGAAAATGTGAGCATTTTTCTAAATTAATCTTTATAACGTTTGTCGGGGGTGTTTACATGACAAGCGTCCCATTGCATAAACACGACTCACCAATGTCAATCTGCTCCACAGCGTCTTCGACTTTAACATCCGGGTTGGAGATAGTTTTGACAAATGGGTACAGGTTGCACACGACCACCCTTTGAGGAGCGCACATACTTGACATCAATAAGCCATCAGACTACTTGCTCATATTTTTCCAACTTTTACCCACAGAATGATTTATCGTACATTTTTACGTGATTATATTTTTGGCTATTACACTACACGTCCATCCATTTTCTAATGAGCTTATCCTCAAAAGGATTACATGATCGTGTACCAATTATTGACAACAAGAGCGAGAACAGGCATTAAAGAATACTTTTGTTGTTAAGTGTTTTATCCATCCATCCATGTGAGGATAACATGCTCAACCTCTACAAGAATGCACATTCTCAATAAATCCAAGTCAAAGAGCACTGAAGAGACTAAATCACAGGGCCAATCAATAACCTATCAGTGTTACTAATCAGATTCATTGTTCAATTCTAACAAGTCAGCTGACATAAGAGCCCTCTTGACCCGACACAAACCAGAGTCACAAGACCAGCTTATGGAAGCAGCACATTTCCAATTATCATGCTGCCGAAAGCAAGTGCACGTGCTTCCCACTTCAAACATTTACACAAACGTGCATGTTACAGACAATGTGTTTAAATTTATGAGCTTGCGAAATGTGTTGGCGAGGCTGCTTGTACTCTCACCTGACCAGGCTGTAGCCCATCTTGTCCATATCTGCAGTGTCACTGGCCATCTTTCTGGCAAGGATGCCACCGTGGACTGCGGGATGAAGGGTCTTTACCCGGCCTCCCAGCATCTCAGGGTGCCCAGTAAGATCAGACACATCCCTGACAAACGCACGCACGCACACACAATGTAACACAATGCATTAACGAGTATAATTGTGCGAGTATTATTTGCATGTAGCAGCACACTGGTGCGGTTTTCCCAACTAGTAGAGCAAAACAGTGCTTCACTAGCAACACTGCTAGTCCAACTACACAGTAGTAGGCATGCGCACCGGAAGCCTCCTGGTGAAATGTGCTGAAGATGGATCGGAGTGAATTGTAAGAGTTATTTCTACTTCACCGAATTGTCTGACTAGAGGACAACGACTGCACTAAGACATGAATCTGATAATAGACAAATATATGGAATCAATAATTACTCAATTTTATTTTGGGAAATGCACTAGTAGCTTTCTGCACCCTTTGACTAACATCACAGTGCACACTTGTTAGTAGTTTTGCCTGACCAGTAACTTGTCTTGTTTGTCAAAGTCATCCAACAAGTCCGATATCTTTTAAGTTATTTATTCAAGATCCTTGATATTCATCTTAAGATCCATGTACAAGTACATTATTTGACCTCACTAATAGGACAACTTTGGCATACTACTTACTTGGGCTGGCGAGATCTCTTTATCGGATCGAAATCAAGATATCGAAATGAGGATGATATCAGCGACATGTTCTTGCCACGCTTGGGTTGCATGTCACTCTCGGTTCAACCGACCACATTCCTACTCTCAAATTTGGCCTTGATCAAGCGTTAAAACCATCAAATGACAATCATCTTGCAGAGGTCGAGGAGGGACACGCAGCCACACACACACACACACACACACAAGAAACCACTTCATTGTTCGCTGTCAAGTATATACGGATGGTACAGACATCATGTGTTTTAGAAGATTACATGACCCAAATTACCAGTGCATAAAATAGCAGGACATGCTTTAAAATGTATGAGCACCTTGTCGTGTCATTTAATTGAATGCATCGGCAGATGTGCAATCCTATTTCTGTCACAATATCCTATTTCTTCAGTCTTTGTTAACCGGCACCATAATTTTGCAGGTTAATAAAAAGTCTTACAATGTAACACATTGTATGGAGACCCTCAAGACACGATCAAGGAAGAGGTAATATCGCTCCACACATCACATGGCCATTTGCTGCATCAAGGCATACACAACTATTGACATGTGCGAAGTTGAGTGCATGGTGAACCGTTTTGTTTTCCAAACCACACAACTGATCCATCCACATTCGAAACCGCTTATCCTTACTACGGTTGCACATGGACAAACGGTTACAGAACACAAACGGTGATGCAGTTAAACACACGCACACAATCAATCACAGCACACAACACTTCTCTTGTAGCATAAAATTGTTATTTAGCATTCAAGCACAGTTGCAGGACAAGGTGAATTTTATTATTTTTCATTTATGGCTGACTTTATTCGTATCGATGGCTGTGGGTTAAAAGGTAATAAGCGACACTTTACACATCATTGTCTATGGATATTTTTTTTCTTTTAAAAAAGCTTAGTTTTCACTGAAACCATAATAATGTCGTTACCAAGGTAATTGGCAAAAAACAAAACAGATATTAAATCTTAGCCATGTCGCACAGCCCTAGTACTTACTCATGAGGCGAAACTATTAGTGGCCATTTTGGTGCTACTGGTAGTGTCAAGGAGGCTACTCGTGCGTGTCACACGCCTACTAGTTGGGCCTTAGCAGCACAGTCGTTTGCTAATTGCCTACGAGTACGACAAATATGGCGTTATCAGTGGAATATTTGTTAGTATTGAGACACGGTGGTTCCACTACTTTCCTGAATTGTCTTAGTTGTCAGGTCAAAGAGTGTACACGTTTGAGGACCTTAAGGTTCGTATCAAGGATGGAGACGGAATGCTCAAACAACTTTTCATCGGCCGCATGGTGTACCTGACGGTCAGTCCAGCATCCCGCAGGGCTTTGGCTGTCCCACCTGATGCGACCAGGCCCAAACCCACGTCCACGAGCTTTTTGGCAAACTCCAGTAATCCACTTTTATCGGACACACTCAGCAGTGCTGCATAACACACACGCACACAAAAGTTGGTTATTTTCCAATCTCTCGGAAGTAAACATTTCGCGCAAGACGCGAAGGCAACGTCTGCTAATGTTAGCGAAGTTAGCAACACAAATCAAACATCGCTGGAGGAGTAAGTTCATTGAAAAAAAGACACAAATTTTAGGATGGGAGAAACCTCACCGAGTTCCGAGGGAGCCATTTTAACAGCCAGGTTGTTACTTGTTAGCTCGTAACGAGCACAGAATTTAGCAAAGTTTCTTGTGAGGTGAAGAGACTCACTATCTGAACAGACTCACTATCTGAACAGACACTGAAAACGCTTTTCAATGCTTTTCAAAACTTAACGCGTCTTCGTTCGCTCATCACGTGCTTTCAATAGTGCTATGTCCAGCCCACATTGGCCCAAACTATAGCTTGACAAGAGCGCACCCATATGGTCATTTTTAAATCCAGGAAGTACTGTACTATATAATATTATCAATCGTTATAGTAAATAAGGTGAAATAAGTTTCACATTAATTATATACCGATGTTACCCTGTGAGCTCATTTTTTGTTGAGTTTAATTGCGATATAGAACCGAACTGTGCCTTCTTTGACTAACATTCTGAGACTCTAATACATTTATTTTGGAAATGTATTTTCAGGATACTCGCAAAATATGTCGAGATCAAAAATAAAATAAAAGATTAACATGAAAGATAATATAAAATATATTTCTTTCTTTTCTCTAGTTTCCGTTGCCTTTTCTGTGAATCGCTCGCCACATTCCCTTTCACCACCAGGGGTCAGCTTTGGACTATAAAGACAAACGTCTGACGTTTGAGGCCCAAATGTACAATTTTACATTGATATCCGCAACTTGGTTTTGTAGGGTATACCAACCAATAATATATATATATATATATATATATATATATATATATATATATATATATATATATATATATATAATTTGAGGATATTAAAGTCATTATATATCTATTCCAATTTCACATAAACATTATAAATCTAAATATTACAATATTGGAATGCAATTTCTGAAGGTACAAATACAGAACTCAATGCTGGGGAAGTCATTGAAATGTTGCAAGTTGGAATGGGTTACAATAGGTAAAGAAATATGAAACGAATCTGTACATCTGTTTTAAAGTGGGAATTTTATTGTGAAAATCCGGAATTCGATAAGTATTCTAGTTTTATATTGGTGGACGTCCTGAATAAGATAAACAGTTTAACGTTGGAATGTTTTAAAGCGATCAAGAAATGTGGAGATATCGGCAGGAATTTGTGAATGCTGTCATGTAAAATGTGGAAAGATGAAAATTACAAAATGTGGGAAACGTTGGAAGATAGTTCCTCAGGTGTTCTGAACACGGCCGGCGCAATACATCGGGACTTGGGCGTGTTATTTCCCCGCCAAAAATCTACATAGCACCAGTTAAGCCTTCCAGAGTTGTATTGATATTGTAAAATATATAAATACTGTACATTATTTTCTCAGCCCACTTTCCACTTTTACCTCTAAGAAATGGAAACAAAACCCTGAAACCGTGCCTGGTCCTCAATGAGTTTCGAAGTAAAAGATACGGACTTTTGTTTTAATCTCTCCTTCACGTGAATATGTTTTAGAAGTGCAGAAAATGTGAAATCCTGTAAAGATTTTGATACGTGCAAGTAGTTCAGCGTGCCCTAAATTTGAAACGCTCTTCAGCATTTGAAACATGTTGTAAGGATGTAATGAAATAAGCGAGTTATTTATTTAATAATCTCATTTGAAATTTGAGAAAGCTTCTTTTTGTCCATTTATTTTTCATTGGTCCTCTTGAATTTTGTCACCAAGTCTCAAACTCACAACTCACACATCGTCATACATATTCCTGAAGCATAGGTGACGTGACATGTGTGAATGCATCCCTCCACGGTCGCCCTTTTCAATAAACTTTACGGGGGGAAACGGTGTGTTTTTCATGCCTTTTGAGTAGGACTGATGTGAATTTATTGGGCTCCTCCGTCACTCGGCGCCTGCTGTCCATTAGTTAAGTGACAAGGCCCAGGGAAACGTGTGATTACTTTAGGAGATCAGACAATCTGTTCATATTCACGTAATGAGCTCCACATTTCGCTGATTGATTCAACGGTGTAAAATATGTTTTTCTGATTTATTCATCCAACAAAGGGACGATGGGGGTGGGGGAGGGTGTTGTTGAGTCGGTAATTCGAAAGACAGCGAAATATTTTATAAACACAACGTGCATTATGGCTCCAATGTTTAAAAAAAAGGTCGTCTGCATTTTTAGTAAGAAACGAGACGAAATTGGTGATGGGAATCAACGAGAAAGGTGAGTTCAGATTAAATTAAACCAACTCGGGCAAACAATAATAAAGCCTTATTTTCAAAGAGTTGTGATGATGCACGGAAAATGTGTCATGATGCAGCCCGGCTGATAAATGACACAATTAAACGAGCTCCTATTGATTGGCTGCAATGTGATGATGACTTGAGGCGTCACCCCAAGCAGAAGATCTGTACGAAAGCTTCATATCGAGTTAATTAATAAAATAAAGTATCGAAATGCAAATCGACAAACAAGTGCAACAAGATAAAACAAATGGGCTTTTCTCAGATACAGTACAGTACTACAATTTGCTCGGTTCTCTTTGAGTTATGTTTATAAAAGCATACGAATAAATGAACACAAAATGAATAATCATCTCTAGATTATTATTAATATGAATTGGTATATTTAGAACAACTACAGTAATGGCAAATAAATGTGCTGTGCTTTGACACGTGTTGTTTATGTGAGTACCTGTAAAAATAAATCTCTCTAGAGATCTGCAGTATCTACAGTATATCAATATTCTAGCATAGAATGCATTAATGGTACAATTTAAGGTTAAAAATAAATCGCTGCCGACTAAATTGATTAAGGCGGGTGCTGGAGCAGCCTATCCCAGCTGTCTTTGGGCAGTAGGCGGGGACAGCTTGAACAGGTTGCCAGTCAATCACAGGGCACACAGAGATGAACAACCATCCGCGATCACACTCACACATAGGGACAATTTTGAGTGTTCAATCATCCCTGCCATGCATGTTTTTGGAATGTGGGAGGAAACCGGAGTACCTGGAGAAGACCCACGCAGGCCCGGGGAGAACATGCTAACTCCACACAGGAAGGCCGCAGGTGCACGACCTTTGCACTGTGAAGTCGAAGCGCTCACCACTGGACCATCTGGCCGCATGCAGCGGCATTGTCTTCACAGTGCAAAGGTTCATGGATCCGATCCCCGACTCCAGCCTTCTTTTGTGGAGTTTGCATGTTCTCCCCAGGCCTGCGTGGGTTTTCTCCGGGTACTCCATACACATTATATATATATATATGTGTGTTTGTGTGTGTGTAATTTGCTGATTATAATCACTCAAAGGTAAATTAATGCACAGTGCCCATGTGACCTATGTCGACAATGTGAATCTTCACTGAAGCCAAATCAAAGAATATCTCTTCAAATGTTCAATTTGATCAGCTGATCAACTTTATTTCCTGAGTTTTCTCACAAACGCTGTATCCCAAAGAATCCAACTGACCTGCTGACACAATATAAACATGCATACAGAGCTAAAGTATAGCCACTAGATTCTATTTTGTACAGCATCTGAATGTGCCGTGTGGTTTCTCAATTGGAGATCTTTAGAATATTAACACACTGTCCACAGAAACAATAAGCAATATGCAGCGTTCATTTTTAAAAGTAAATGACCAGTCATTTTTCTGTCCCCTTGACAACGGTCCAGTCAAGTGTATTTATTGCAAACATTTCTCAACACAAAACATTTTTTTAATTGTTAAAACCACAAACAAGTGTCCGATAAATACATTATGGTTTATTTTTATAACAAATCAATTAAATTCATTTCCTCACAATAAGGGGAAAACCTTGAGAAGTAAACAGGTGAAAGTGCAACATCACATTGAAAATGAATGAAATGCATCTAAACGCGTGGTGCCAAAACCTGAAAGGTTTGGAAGTCACAGCACCATTGGTTACTCTTAAAGTATCTTTTTGTGTACTTTTATAGACAACTTGTGATTCTAGATTACCGGTACATGGTCCCCGGCGATGATTACAAAGGTGTCAGGAGGCGACAAGTTGACTTGAGCGCGGCAATGATGTCAAGTATTTTGATGACTTGAGTCACAAACTAGTTTTTTGGGTTGCGTCTGCATGTGGCCGTACTTTTATATTTTCGTCAAGAAGGAAACAGCATTAAGTCCATGCGTTGTTAACCTTTACATACGTTAGGTCAAATTTGAATTGTTTTGACATTTGCCAGCAAGAAACGCACCCTAAATGTATTCTTCTCACCCTGATAATGTTCCTAAAGTCACCCACAAACACAAAAGAGTCATATTTCTAAATGTCATTCATAAGTGCTACAAAATTTGAAATGCTGCAGAGAACTGCTTGTGTAACCACCACCACATTTTCACAGTTTTCCGCAAAAACATGCAACTGTTAGCCATTGAAGGTTCACGGGGGTTTCGAAACAGTCCGAATGAGGTAAATGTGTGTACATACCGTATATGGGACAGTGTTGACGGTGATTCCAGAGGACACCACACAAGGTTGTTAGTCGATTACAATTTTTAATTGTAATTAGTCGCATGATTTATACACCGCATGTGTACGTAAATATACACATATATATGTACATATGTATAGATATCTAGATACATAGACATATATGTGTATTTATAAGAGACAGTGGGATGATGTTCATGGGAGCGTTTGAAACAGTCTAGAGAACTGGCTGTGTCTCACCACATTTTACAAGGATCCTAGTGAAGCACCAGTTTGTTTTTGAAGGGTCATGGGTGAAATCTCAAAACAGTGGCAATAAAATACATTTTTCCTTTTCTCTGAAACAGTTTTTTTTAAGGATTAATCATCCATTCATTAATACTAGAGCGGCTATTACTATAGTTTGAAAAGATCTGGAGGTCATACTTTCATCCAGACAATTATTAAGTGGATATTGTATGATATGAGTGCATGAAAAATGAACAGCATTTAAGGGTTAACAACAAATGTTCTGTTTGTTCACAATTGTGGCCTCTGCCTTCAAATGAGTGTCCCTGACATCAAATGTCCAGTCCTCTCACAGTCCTGCGACCATCTTCCTATCTCCTCCTCCTCCTCCCCCCGCTTGCACTCCGTCTAGTTCGTCCTCAGTGAAAGGGCTGTGAGGGGTGAAGCCCACATCCGCGCTGCGCCGCATGAAGTCCATGGATCTCGGTATCCCAACTCGGTTCCCCATAACCACTGAAAAACCGTGCTGAGGTTCTTCCTCCTCCTCATCCTCCTCTTCTTCTTCTTCCTCCTCTTCTTCTTCTTCATCACCATCCTCCAAGAGTAGATCCACACCACAGTCCTCTGGATTTGCATGCTGAGGCCTTTTCTCGCCGGGTTTGTTACTGGATGTTTTTCCACCAGCTTCAGACAGGCCAGAAGCACTGGCCTGCTCCTTGGCCTTCCGACTCCGCTTCCACTTCATTCTCCGGTTTTGGAACCAGATCTTGACCTGACCACCAAGCCCGCAGATAATACAAGTGTACATCAAAATTTGCACAGTTTGTGCGTGAAGACATGCACACAATTCTGTCCAAAGTAAATGATCATGCCTCCCTTTAGGGATGATAAACACTACATCAAATTAAAAGTGGTAATTGCAGTACCGGTAGAAATTGTGTGTGAATGATAAAAAGATGAATTTGAACTGAAAATGCTGCGGAGTCAACTAAAATGTTGAAACAGAAGGGTGAGGCTTAAAATTGTTTGAATCAGTCGAGGGACGTGGAAGAAGTGAGGGTTCATGTAAACTCTTAATTCATGAATTTTACTGTGCACAATTGGAAACTTGGACAATGGTAATAGTTCCTAACATTCCCCAATTGAAACTGATCATTTTAAAGTCAGAATGCTTTGAGGTCTTTTTTTGGTTAAAAATTTGGTGTCCATTGCTTTTCAGCAGCCATAGAGTGGAAATGCCGACCTCGGGAGGCGTGCTGTGTTACCTGCGTTTCTGTCAACATAAGAGAGGTGGCCACTTCGAAACGTTTGGGCCTGGACAGGTACTTGTTGAGTTTGAACTGGTTCTCCAGCTCCAGCAGCTGTTGACTGGTGAAGGCCGTGCGAGGCCTTCGGCACTTTCCCAGCAGACCAGACTGAGGGCCTGCTGAAGGAACAAAAAATATTCAATGATGAATGAATCCATGAAGCAATTATTGATTGTTGTTACATACATTAATTATTTGGGGGGGGGGGAAACTGCTTCACCATAGCTTTCTGTTAAAAATGATAAGGCAAGAAGTTTATAAATTTTCAGGATTTGAAGTTGGCCCTTGGCCCTTGGCCCTCTATCCCACTAGAACAGACCGAAACCTGCATCTGGGAGTTCGCCGCATCCACAATTTATTGTAGGTTGACAGTCTTTAAAATTGTGTTTACTTGTACCACCTAAAAAAATATTTAGCTCTCCTCCTACCCATTTTAAATTGTGGTAGTATTGTAGGGGTCTCAACAAGTGCTCATCAGAAATGAGAGGCACGAGTTTTATTCCTAAAAATTATAGTTAATATTCTGAACCACTCTGACATTATGAACAAAACAGTACAGTGGGTCAAATTGCACATATAATTTAAATAAAATTGTCCCCAAAAAGGCCTATACAAAACAAGGGTTTGATGATTAAATGCAAATGGTGATCTTTAAAGTTAAGTACAACTGAACTGTAATTAGCTATTGATTCTTTTGTGTACCACTAGAGGGAGCTCGCGCACCACACTTTGACTACAGCTCCCCGACTTTTTACAAATCCTCACTTTACTCAGTGATGCTCACTCCCACCGTTTTTGTTTTCAATAACATTGCCAGTAGTGTCAAATGTCATTTTCATTACAAAAGGTACCTTGTGCCAGAAATGGCCTCTTTGCCATAGTTTTGACAGTGCTGCACTCAATTGCCTCTTCACTTCTTACACTGATGAAGCACAATTCCACTCAACTGATGTCTCGAGTCAGTGAAGTTTTGCACAAGTGTGAAATCTTATGCCAAATGCCTACACCAGTGGAAGCTCAATATTATTTTCGTAGGTTGGGAGCACACGTATATGGCAGCATCATGCGGCCGTCATTTACTGTAAGGTTTGACTCCAGTTTATTGCAGATGGTCAACACAACAGAGGCAGAAGTCGGCACATGGGCCATAAAATCACAAGCCTGCCATTAACTTAATGAAAATTCAATGACGGCGTTGGGATTTTATTTATGAACTACAAAATGTGTGTTTGTTTATTCATGTCTTTGTCACACAGACAGTTTTCATCAGTTTGCGCTTCATAGAGACAGAGAGGGTAAAATAAAAATACGAGACCCTCTAGTAAAGCGGAGAACGTACAAATGTATTGCAAACAGTGACAGAAAAGTAAAAAGTAGAGCCTCACATGTACTTAAATCCAAAAGTATATTGCCATAGCTATGCTAACATTAAGAACGGAGAAAAAAAAATTAGGTAATAGAAAAAAATAGACCTTCTTTGAATGTGTTTTTTGAGGAGCAGATTGAAGAATAGGCTATTTGCAGATAACACTGCTAATGATGCTTAAAAATACAGGGCAATTACAAGGGATCATTGTGGGGTGGCATGGTTCAGGCAGAAGTGTAGTCAGTCTCCCAATCCGTACGGTTGTGGGTTCCATCGTACGCACTTGTGACCATGCTGAGGTGTCCATGAGCTACATACTGAACTCTCAGTTGTTGCTTCATGAGGTGAATGAGAAGACAGTGTTAAAGGGCATGAAGTAAAGTGATGCTAGAAAAGCCCACAAGTGAAAACACCTAATTGAGAAAATCTAAAATTTCTATAATGGGATTTGTCAAATGGAAGCAAGCATTTCAGATGCCACTAAAACCCAGTTTAACCAACTCTTAAACTTCAAAATACAGTAATAAATGGATATTTTAATGGCAATCAAAAATTATATATGATGAAATCTCATCTTCTATCTAGCAGTAAAAGCATGTCCGTAATGTTCAGATTAGGCATTAGGTGAAACTTTCTTCATCCGGGTAAGTACACTTGTTAAATTTAGTTCAGTTATTTATAAGTAAGCACAATACAAATGCGTCTTATCTTTTAAAACACTTTACACGGATTTACAGGTATCTAATTTTTATTTAACTGTTATGCGCAATATAATTGAATTGTTCAGTCCTTTATTTTGCGTTTTTGAGAAGATGGATATTGATTGAATCTACTTTTTTGTCCTATTATTTTTTTTTTTTTTAAAGGGTGGGTGTGTGTGTGTGTGTGTGGGGTGGGGTGTCTTTTGAAAGACTCACCGCTGTAATCTGGCAGTCTTGGCATCATAATCCCCGCCCGGATCCAGTGCTCCAGTGGCACCGAGCCCGCCATGGCCGCGGCCGCCTTCAGGTGTTCCGGGTAGACGTGAGTCAGCTGCGTAAAGCCGCTGTAAGCGAAGGCAGGGTGCTGGCCACCCAGAGCCGACAACGGGTACATAGGTGCTGGGTAAATGCCCGGGATGGCAGCCTGGGGCATGGACGCCAGTGCCGTGTGCGTGAGATTGAGGACGCTTGCTTTGGGGATCATTCCCGACGCGTGGAGCTGCGCGGCGGCCCGAGGAGACGGCGTGTCCCCGCGGCGGCAGGCCACGGGGCTCCCAGTCGGACTGTCGCAACTCAGGCCCGGGGATACGTCTCGGCTGGCCCGGTTGGGCTCGTCCGCGAGCAGGGCGTCGATGCGAAAGTTTTTCGATTTCTCCATGAGGAGTTGGAAAGAAGTCAATAAATTTGCAGCGGGTGCACACCTGCAGATCGCTTTCATTCACCTCCTATTAAGGCAATTTAACGAACGCATATGTCACGTTGAAGTAATTCCTGCCCGCAGATCACTCTGTTCCCTCTACCGTCTTGCAGATTGAGTTTATTAAGTGTGCTGAATGGGACAGTGTCCGTCTTCAACCTGAATTCTCCAGTCAACACGGTTCCTTCCTACCTCCCTCCCTCTCTCCGGCTCCTTCTCTGTCTCCATCCGTCTGTCAATCCGCCCTCCAGCCCTGCAGGTCTGGGTGGGGGCCGGCCGGGATTGGCTCTGACGGGCCTCTAATCAGCTAATTACCCGCTCGTTTCTCTCCCCCCCCCCCCCCCCCCGCCCCCAAAGAAAGCATTGTGAGTGAGGTAATGTCCAACCCTTGTCCTGCCTGCAAACACCTTCAACTGCATCAAAGCTTGCAGGGCTACATTAAGATAATTAGTCAATTGTTAGGCTCCTGTTAGTTGCACTGCGGTACCGTATATAACGTTGCTGTCAGATGTCTATATCATGAGATTGCACACTAACTGGCCACAAGGTCATTAAAGGCATTATCTGCACAGCCCCTTGATGCAGCACATTCTGCCTTTATAAAGATAAAAATGTTTGGTCTTGAATAACACTGACAGACTTGACAGTATGTTATTATGCACACAAAAAATCGTTTTATTGTAATCCACAGTGTTTCTCCTTCCACATTTTTTAATGGATTCAAATTGAACTTCAAACGTCATAAAATTCAGGATGTGTAAGGAATAACTTTCAGCACTTTCCCCAAAAATACCAATTTTTCAAGCACACACACACACACATGCGCGCACACACACACAAAAAAAACAATCGAGGTAAATGAGACGTTCAATAAATAAGTTAACTCTGTCCCATTCCAAATGTTCAGTTCATTTTGAACATCTTGGAAACCATTTCTATGAATATGCATCCTGCATCCGCCCCAGTTTTCACAATGAACTATCCAAATCTAAGATATTTACACATTAAACTTCTTCTTCCACATTTCTTGACCAACCTAAACCATTCCATCTCATTCATCACATCTTGGGAACAATTTATTACATTTCCTAAATCCCCAAATTATAACAATAGGATTCCAAAATAAATTGATCTTGATCATATTCATCTCTTCCTTAAACATTTTCTCTGCCCGTTGAAACCAACCATTCCAACATCAATCTATTCAGCTCATTCGAAAATCTTGGGAGCTGTTAATCACATCTCCAAAGGCCCCAATTTTACACAGTGACAATTAATTAAATTGAGGAACATGAATTAGTTTACACATCTACTCCTCCCACATTTCTCAACTGATTCAAACCATTTCAATTTCAAGTCTCACCGTTAACATTTCAACAACAAATTCTAGAACATTTCAATTTGGCGTCACCTATTCTGCATTCGCACATTTCTACAGAAATTGCATAAAACATATTTATTCTTATGGCTGTACTGTACTTTCCAATGATGTAGAGCTGCATTTCATCATAATTGAGGACCACTTTGAATATATTTAAACCCAAAGTTGCCAAATGAGGTAGCCTCCCGAAAATATGATTAAAAAAAAAAGTATTTAAAAAGTGATTTTGTATTTGCACATCTTTAGAGATTGGTCAAACAGATTTTCACAGTCAGTATGGAGTAGCTAACAAAGACATCAAATTTATGGTGATGCAAACACCCCGAGGCCCCCAAAATTGCTGATTGGAGGACGCAGCAAAGAAAGTACACCATGTGCAGTTTTTAAATCATTTATATTAACGGCTCCTTTCATTCTCACGGTCATCCAAGAAGCCATTAAATTTTATGACCTAGCATTGCACACAGACCATATAAAAGCATAACTCCACGCAAGAGGCTATAAGTTAATTAGCTTAATGTGAACTAATGCCATTTTAAACAGAAAAAAGGAGCGGGAGCATCTGTTAAAAATGAATTTTGGATCTTGCAAGACTTGTTTGCTACAACCGGCCATATCTTCCACTTGGCACAAGAGTCATATTATGCAGCCTATTATGACTTTCCAGAGTTAAAATTTACCCCAAATATGAGACGCATGCCACGGTCCTCGAAAGTTTTGCCACATTCTGTTGCGCGTGCATCGTAACGGTTCTCAGGGCAACCTGGAGCATGAGACAGCCATTTTGTTCTGTTCAATAACGGCCAACTCAAGCGTGTGACAGTTTATGGGGCCTGGCTTGTTGAGCTCTAATACAATCTGAAACATAGCGCAGAGGCTGGGAGGGTCCATTGCGTTTCGAAAAGTGCCCTCACGCGCCGCCGACAACTCTTTGAAAACTAAGCCTTTTGTCTAATTGACTTTAAATGGCATAAGTGCATATAACACTGAATTTGTAATGTGTGCGAGTGAGAGAGAGGGAGTGAGAGATAAATGCGGACGAAGGGTCACTCATGAGCATGCTCACGTTTTCTGATAATGCATGTCCACTGCGCAGCGTGTCTGTGAATAACTGTCAGACTGCTTAGTTGTACATTTTGAAAAGCTCTGTCCTCCATCATCCATTGACAATTATTCTGAGGATATTCTTGGATTGGGTCAAAATTGACCCATAACATGATGTGTGCATGGAAAATGATTCGTATTGAAGCCAACGGTTCTGAGGTTCTACATTTCTTCTATCTATCATGAGCCATGAGTGGAGCCGACCTCCAGAAAATTGAAGCTTGAAGCAAGTCCGCCCTCTTAGCCCCCCTGCACCTCCCCACCCGCCTTTTTGCCATCGTAACCTTCCGTGTCTCTTGCCCTCTGCTCTCTATCAGCAGATTACCTCCTTGCTGCTCAAACATGGGTAATTTGCCCCGAAGAATTTAGTGCGCCTCGCAACGTCTTCCTCCCCCAAATCCCCCTGGCTTGTTTTTACGATTGGAAAGTAATTTGAATGGTCAGAGAAAGGTGACATCCTTCACCCGGGCCTGTCAACAGCAGCCCCCAAATTAAATTGAATCAGAGGCTGTGAGGGCAGGCGCCTCTTCTTCCAGCGTCAATTGCATTTCCCAACAATGGCTGGACCCAATGGCTCATCAGCATTGCAAATGTCATAAATCTACAGTATATCTAAATCGACACACATATATGTGTGTGTGTATGTGCGTCCACAGTTTAAACATAGACACTGTACTTAAAAATTGGGTAAAATTGTACTTGAATAAAAAACTGCCGTGCTAATAGGCATATGCAGGAAAGTACTGTGCCCTAAACCTATTTGTTGATTTGGGCCGTCCCTGTTCCGCGGCCGTTTATTTCCCAGAATTCTCAATGTCACGGCCCTGGGCATACGTCATGCACTACTGACATTCCTGACCCTACAAGTAGCACCAAACTGCCCACTTGTACTTTAGTTTAGGAACATTGTCAATCCAGTGTGTAAATGTCACACAATAGTGGAACAAAAACTTTACTGATGAGACAGAGTTGTACTACTAGTGCCCCTTAGTTGTTCTGCTGGTGCGCTGATTTGTCATATGAGAAAGAACAAAGAGAACATTTGATCGAGTGCATCAAATTTGGTCGATCGTTTTCATTGTATGCAAAATTGTTGATGCCATAATTTGCGTGATCGATAAATGACGTCAATGATCAGATCCACGAAATATGACATTACAGCAAACACAAACTCACTCACTCCGGGATCGTTCTGTGCTGCCATAGCTTGAAGGTAAATCTATTTTGAGACTAGTAAGGTGTTTTGTGAGCGAAAAGCCTTTACACTGGGTGCAAAGTTCTGCCTTGACGCCCTTGACCATCTAATCACAAAGTAACAGCGTTTGTGTAATTCTTTTTTCTTTTTTTGACTGGTAAAAAGTCAGAAAAACATGTTATTTTCATCAAAAAAAGAAATAGTCACAGTATGTTATTTTTAACTTTACCATCTCCTCAATCCAAAATAGCTTTCTTCACTCAGCGAGTTACGTGAACTCGTATGTCTGCAACCTCTGCCTTGACTCGATTGTCAAAAAGCTAACAAAAGTCCAACTGGCTCAAAATGACAGTAAAGTGATTTAGTTGTGACCCATCCCAGAGGTCAGTCAACTAGAATGCCGTAACAAACATTCATCATCATCATCATCATCATCAAACATGGCTTTGCACCCTTTCACCGGGAGCTTCATTTTGACAGCCTAAATCCCTCATTACATGCTTTTGTTCCACTTTCACGCATGCCCTCTTGAACTCTGCGCACCACTCCGTCTACGCCCGCACACCTTTCTCACCGTGAGAACACGATCGGTTCAAAGAGACACGCCGGCCCTACAAAGCGGCGGTTTATCGAAGAGTTATGCGTCAGTAAACCTTGCCGCCAACAGAAGTTAACTGAAATATTACAGGGCCTATCAGCAATTACAGGCTGATTTTTCAATCATTACCGCGGCAAAGAGATAATGTGACCTGCCCGAAAACTGATCCTGCTTTGCTCTCCAACTGTCTGACTTCCAGCCGCGGGCCTTGAAAGACAAATGCTATGACAGTGGATGAATAAAACCACAAAGAGGGGGAGTTTGTGAATCTCTCTCCCCCCCAAAAAAACATTTCAAAATTTGTCATACATGATATAACGGTCAATATAACCTGACAGGACTACATGAGTAAAATGTTCTGTTTAAAAATATCATCCATGCAAAAAAAAAAAAAAAAAAGTTCTGTTTTACACACTAAATCAAAAAAAAGATATTTGGCTTTCAGGTGAGCTTTTGAATGCACATGTCCAACTGTTTCAGTACTTTTTGCACAAGTTGCTGTTCTCTAGCGAGGAGCTTACCGGTAAAATTCTTAACACACGTTTAACCATTGAATCAACCAGTAAATGTCCTGGTTCCGTTCGAGTTGGTGTTAAAAAAATCGTCTTCATCTTTCTGTTCACCCTTTGACATCACAAGACTGAGACAATACCAACCAATGGATCAACAGATCATTGCGGTGCTTCAAACAGCATGTTCTCGGACTGAAGTGGCCACTGAACTGAGAGTGTGACAGAGTTTCATCAGTAAGTTGCAAAAGAGATATCGTGAGACTGGAAGAGGCACAGAAACATGTAGAAAAGGAGGTCTTTTGGCCAAATCCCATGCTGATGACCGCTACATTTTGAACAATGCACTGAGAAACCGGATGATGAATGCCACTCAACACCAAGCACGTTGAAGGGAGGTGCGAGGCACCACCAAAAGTCTTCATCACCTTGCATGGGCCAGGGAGCATTTATGCTGGATGAGAGACCAGTGGGCCTCAATGCTGTCCTCTGATGAAAGTCAATTTACCTTGAGCAGAAATGATAGCCGCCAACAATATTTGAGACATCGAGAGCGCTACGCATTAGCCACTGTCGTCACAAGACGAGCTTTTGGTGGTGACGGTGTTACAGTGCGTGTCCAGTCGATGCAGAACTGCCCGACATTTTGTGAATGGTGCAGTGACAAGCCCATCCTACTTGAATAACATTATTAATTCAGTGATAGTGATTCTGCCATGCAGCCGAGTCACCGTGTAGAGGGTCAAAACTCCCCAGAACCTCAAACGACTTGAGGCCTGCCCTTCAAGATGGGTGGGATGCCATGCCTCAGCAGACAATAAATCAAATTGTGAACAGCATGAGATGACAAACGGGGGTCCACTGTATATTATCCACTCAGGAACTTCATTCAGTCAAGCCAGTTATAGCAACGGAACATTCAACACACCACTGAATGATTCAGCCTGCAGCTTCCCTGAGAAGGCCTGCAGCACATCACACAATCATCTGGACCTGGGGTGTGATAAATGAAGCTAGTGCACAATGGGCTTCCTATGCAGCGACAAGCAGCTCGCCGTCCTCTGGGTAATTAGACTAATTTCAGGGAAGTTAAAGGGAGGCCATAAATCAGCTTGCTTTCTGCCAGACCTTGAGTTCAAAATTAATGTTGTCTCATTAAGGAGATAACACTAATATAGTTCTTTTCCTACTCATTGTACCCTTTCGCCATTATTTATTAACCGATATTGAGCTTTGCCATATGAAATCCAGCCCTGCTTCACAGTCACATCCCTCAAATCAGGAAGAATTCAGCAGTTTCAAGAGCCGTTGAGTGGCAAAAGGGTGGGAAATTCTCGCATGAGATTTCTTCTACTTCTGGCAAAGGAGTAATGCAAATCATTTACACAAAATTAAATGAATTATAGGGGTATGTTGACTTCCATGTCCGTCAACTTAAAGTTATTCAAGTTACGAGCCGCTGCTTGGTCATTTTTTCACTTTGTGTTTTTCGGGACAGTATAAAACAGATGGATATACTGATCATTGAGAAGTCTCAACTCCTCTCAGCTGATCAGTACGACATTAATATTAATTGTTCAATGCAGAGGACAAAGAAAATGTGACGGCTACTGATAAATTGCCTATCCATATCACGGTGGCTGACTGGTTAGCACATTTCCCTCAGAGTGCAGGAGTGCAGGGTTCGATTCCGACTCTGGCCTTCCTGTGTGGAGCTTGCATGTTCTCCCCGTGTCTGTGTGGGTTTTCTCTGAGTACTTCGGTTTGCTCCCACATTCCAAAAACATACGCTGCAGATTAATGGAACACTCTAAATTGTCCCTAGGTGTGAGTGTGAGCTCAAATGGTTGTTTGTCTATGTGTGCCCTGCGGTTGGCTGGCGACCAATTCAAGGTGTCCCCCACCTGCTGCCCGGAGACAGCTTGGATAGGCTGCAGCACACCCGCGACCCTTGTGAGGAGAAGTGGATTAGAAAATGGATGGATGGATGGATAGATATCTACATGTGTTGCTGCACCATTTGTTCAATCCATTGCTAAAAGGCTGATCATACAGCATCGTATAATATGCTATTTAGTGTCTGCAATAAGCTAGTAAAGACGCTGATGGTGTCTTGGTTGACTCGCCTGACCTGTGTCCTGGAAGCGCGGTATCAGTTCCCGCTCAGTGACGGAGTGGGTGTGAATGGTTGTTTGTCTCTCCTCGCGGTCCTTGTTCAGGGCAAGAGGTGTTAAAAATGGCTGGTAGACGCAAAAGCTTAAATACACCAAATGGACTTTGCTGTTTAGCATTTATTTTGCCAGTAAATTCATCTGGGGATAGCAATTAGCAGTTTGAAGCTTCTTTTTTGAAGAATTGTTCACTATTTGCAAACGAGAGTTGAGTTTGTATATCAAGATCGTATTTTTTTTTTTTTTAATTCAAATTCATGCCAAAGATGTTTTATGTGGTTGAGGTCAGGACTCTCAAATTCTTTCTTCCACACCAAATCTCACCAAGATTACAAACAAATTCGCCCAGGCAGCTTGTTGAAATGAATACAATGTTTGTTCTCTTTATTTGAATGTTAGCTTGTGTGCTTAAGTGTTAGTTAATGGAATAATAGATGCAAAAAGGTTAAGAAAAGTTTAAACAACTGACATAAATCGAAACAGAAAAGCATGACCGCAGGTTTTTAGCTTATCTCAACTGGGGAATTCCAACTATGTGGATTTTTTTTTTAACCACAGCTCACCTGTTTATTTTTTCCACCTAGAAATCAAAAGCTTCCTTTCAACATAATCCAGTTACAGTGTGTGTTTATGACGATTTAATGGGCCCTTCTATCTAACTGCCCCGCTTTACTACGCCGCTCACAAGGGGCCCATTGTGCATTGACGTGGGAGCTTATCGGTTACAACCAAGCATCATTACTTTCACCCTGCTATCTCTCCCTTTGTCTTTACAGAGCATTATCTGGCAACTTACAAGAATATTCAGCACCATCAACCGCTTTGAACATCTACACCAGGTGGAAAGTTGCGCTTCTTGATTGTTCTATGTGGTCCTTTTCAGAATCTTCTGCGCACGCAATGACATTTTAGGTAATCAATACAGAAAATACATAAACATGCACATATTGTGTCAATTATTGTTGTCCGAGGAATAATCTAACCGCAGAAAAAGCAGGATACCCAAAAATCCTTAAAAAGTCTGAAAGAGCATTGAATCTACGAATCTGTAGTCGGTACTCTCAAGAGCAGAAACATGCCATTTCTGGACTCGAGAAACTTTGGACAACATGGGACATTGGGAACATTGTACATACATCTAGACTTGCACTTGACTTGCCTTAAGCTGTTTTCAGCGCTTTTTGGCCACGACATTCGTCAAAGGAGCAGTATCTGTGCTTGGTGGTTGCGCCTTCTCGGCAGCACGCCTGTACCAGCACAGATTTTGATTGGGAGGAATGTCTGCGCCATTGACTGTCGGTGCTGGACAGACCTGGGGCGCTTGTGTTTTTTGCGCCAGTAATGGGCAGCATTTTTCACAACCCCGATTTGTTCAGTGGCTATGTCAGCGCTGTTGAACAGTTGGCGTTGGTGCGGCTGGATGGATGGCCGCTGAAGTTGAGGATGAGGAGAGAGGAGCGTTGGCGAAGAGCGCCGATGCGTATTTGGAACCGTGAGTCGCCCGCTTGGAATTGAAATGGATTTCCATGGGACAGGAGAAGTGAACCAATCTCTTTTTTCGTCAATGGATGCTACAGCTTCTTGTTGACTTTGAAACTTAGCTTGTAGCCGACGTGTGCACATTTTGAGCATGACGTCTCTGATCCACTGGTTAAAGGACACTTTGATTCTCTCCTCTTTCATCTCAAACTGCTTCAAACAACAAAGCGTGTGACGGAAAAGTGGTTAGGACTGCACGACTGTCCGTGTTTTATGTTATGTGTTGTGTTTATTATTTTACTTTATGTTAACTGTTTTGTAAAGCGCTTTGTTACAGCTGCCGCTGTTGTGAAAGCGCTATATAAATCAGCATGTATTGTATTGTAAGCTTTAGGAACCCTGAAAAATGATTGCGCATATGATTTAAAATACCAAATAGCTTGTAAATGGCTTTCTATTTTGTACTTTTCTCTTGCTGATCAATTTATATAAAAATATAACATGTAAACGTGTTTTAAATCTGTTTTTTTGGGGTAAGATTTTGATATATCGTGCCAGTAATTGTTAAAATGCTTTGTTTCATCACAGACATATTTGATATACCGGTAGTTGTGATTGTAATCTAAAACTGTGTTTCTCAACCTTCACACGACCCTGTTACCCATTTTAGCCAATTAGAGGAGGTATTAAAAAACTAACCTCCATGACTCAGCAGAAATGACATCAAGCTAATTGTTTTGACCATGGGTAGACCTAGTATGATTTTAAGGACATCTTCCTTGCACTTTCTTAAACGTTTTGTTTTATTCCGGACATTTTATATAGCAGTAATTATGCTTTGAAATTGTCACAATCAAACATAGCTCAGCTTCAAAAAACAAGGGAGCCGTGATTGGTCGTTAGCTGAGCCCAGAGGAACTGGCAAAATGGCCGCCCCCTGAGACGGACAAAAATGGGTGGATTCTGATGCCTACCTCATTTTCCACAAACACAATATTAATCAGAATGCCACATTTAAACGAGTAGGGCTGCAAAAAACTTATCATTGTAAGCACAACTTTTGGGTTGACTTCCCCTTTAAAATGTGCTATAAAGTGGATTAGGTTGGATATGAAGTTTTTGTTGTGGGTATCCTTTTTGTTATCCAATTAAGCAACCTTTTTGGACCAAAGATCTACTTTTCAAGCAATCATACTCCCGCGATTAACCCGTTATTGCGCACGCACGCGCACGCGCACGCGCGCACACACACACACACGCACACGCACACGCACACACACACACACACACACACACACACACACACACACACACACACACACACACACACACACACACACACACACACACACACACACATTCCTGTAAGACTATATTTGTGAGGTCCGGGTAACTCCAGATAGGGAGTGAGGACCACCCTTTCTGATAGGTTTAGAGAGGAACTAGTCTTAGATTTGTACACTAGATGTCACCCCAACTACTTTCCCCACTTCAACTTCTTTAAAAAACAGAGCAATAAAAAGTAGACTTGAAACTGAAATCATAGCAGGAGTGAGGACTCTGAATGGGCACATTCAAAGTCCTCACTCCTGTTGTGACTTTGGTTAAAATATCTTATCTTTTTTGGTTTTGTTGCAGTTAAGCATACAAATCAACTTTTGGTATGCCCTTCAGAGTTTTTCCTCTCTTATTAACCTGCAATTACACAGCAGACATTTTGTATTTTAATTTTAAAAAGTGTGAGTAGTCTGTTTTATGAATAATTTGATAGTTTCAACTTAAGATAAGCAGAGTTCCTCATTTATACATTATATATCAATCACAACTTGAACCGATCGATTGCTGTACAATTACTACTACAATAAAAGTGACCCATGCTTTGGCCAATTAATTTACGGAACTAAATCAAATATATTGTAAAACTTTATAAGTACATGTCAACATTAAATCTCACCTCAAGTAGAACATTTTTAACAACACGGCTCAGGAAGAGTAGAAAAGAATTGAAAAAAAATACTTCAGCAAGAAAATTTAAATTTAAAAATGAAGAACTCGAGAAGCAGATCTTTTCTTGAAGTTCTTTACGTCTTTACAGGTTCTTTGAGCCAAGGCCTGCGGCTCTTTCATTTTGCAGTCAGTGCATTGTTCTTGCTTGACACCCTTTTATAAGTCTCCCCAGGTGTTTTTCCACAGCAGCCTTTTCTTCTTCATTCCATGGTCTCCTCAAATTTGCTCTGGGAGACCCTAAATATGATGACAATTGCAATTTAATGATACTCACAAAGACCACCTTGTGATAGCTTTACAATGTGGATTTTATACGTAAAAAAAATAAAAGTACTCGTCTTTTTCTCCAATTTAGATTTTGCCTGCTCTTTGGGTGTAAGGTTTTTTCCATCCATCCATCCATCATCTACCGCTTATCCGGGGCCGGGTCGCGGGGGCAACAGCTTTAGCAGGGAAGCCCAGACTTCCCTCTCCCTAGCTACTTCTTCCAGTTCTCCCCGGGGGATCCCGAGTCGTTCCCAGGCAAGCTGGGTGACATAGTCTCTCCAGCGTGTCCTGGGTCTCCTCCCGGTGGGACATGACCAGTACACCTCACCGGGGAGGCGCTCTGGAGGCATCCGAATCAGATGCCCAAGCCACCTCATCTGGCTCCTCTCGATGTGGAGGAGAAGCGGCTCGACTCTGAGCCCCTCCCGGATGACTGAGCTTCTCACCTTATCTCTAAGGGAGAGCCCGGACACCCTGCGGAGAAAACTCATTTGAGCCGCTTGTATCCGGGATCTCGTTCTTGTTGGGACGTAGATCGACCGGTAAATTGAGAGCTTCGCCCTTTGGTTCAGCTCCTTCTTCACCACGACAGACCGATACAACGTCCGCATCACAGCAGACGCTGCACCGATCCGCCTGTCGATCTCCCGCTCCCTCCTACCCCCACTCGTGAACAAGACCCCAAGATACTTGAACTCCTCCACTTGGGGTAAGATCTCCTCCCCGACCCGGAGGGGGCACTCCACCCTTTTCCGACCGAGGACCATGGTTTCAGATTTTGAGGTGCTGATTTCCATCCCAACCGCTTCACACTCGGCTGCGAAACGCTCCAGTGAGAGTTGGAGAGCCCCGTTTGAAGGAGCCAACAGCACCACATCATCTGCAAAAAGCAGGGATGTAATACTGAGGCCCCCAAAACTGACCCCCTCAACGCTTCGGCTGCGCCTAGAAATTCTGTCCATAAAGGTTATGAACAGAATCAGCGACAAAGGGCAGCCTTGGCGGAGTCCTACCCCCACTGGAAACGATTCCGACTTACTGCTGGCAATGCGAACCAAACTCTGACATCGGTGGTATAGTGACCGAACAGCCCGTATCAGGGGGTTCGGTACCCCATACCCACGAAGCACCCCCCAGAACTCCCCGAGGGACACGGTCAAACGCCTTCTCCAAGTCCACAAAACGCATGTAGACTGGTTGGGCGAATTCCCACATACCCTCAAGGACCCTGCTAAGGGTGTAGAGCTGGTCCACTGTTCCACGGCCGGGACGAAAACCACACTGCTCCTCCTCAATTGGCGGCTCGACTTCCTGACGGACCCTCCTCTCCAGCACCCCTGAATAGACCTTACCAGGGAGGCTGAGGAGTGTGATCCCTCTGTAGTTGGAACACACCCTCCGGTCCCCCTTTTTAAAAAGAGGGACTACCACCCCGGTCTGCCAATCCAGAGGCACTCTCCCTGTTGACCACGCGATGTTGCAGAGGCGTGTCAACCAGGACAGCCCCACAACATCCAGAGCCTTGAGGAACTCCGGGCGGATCTCATCCACCCCTGGGGCCTTGCCACCGAGGAGCTTTTTAACCACATCGGTGACTTCAACCACAGAGATAGGAGAGCCCACCTCAGAGTCCCCAGGCTCTGCTTCCTCCAAGGAAGGCGTGTTGGTGGAGTTGAGGAGGTCTTCGAAGTACTCTGCCCACCGGTTCACAACGTCCCGAGTCGAAGTCAGCAGCGCCCCATCCCCACTGTACACAGTGTTAGTGGTGCACTGCTTCCCCCTCCTGAGACGTCGGATGGTGGACCAGAATTTCCTCGAAGCCGTCCGGAAGTCCGCTTCCATGGCCTCACCGAACTCTTCCCACGCTCGGGTTTTTGCCTCGGCGACCACCGAAGCTGCGGTCCGCTTGGCCAGTCGATACCCGTCAGCTGCCTCTGGGGTCCCACAGGCCATAAAGGCTCGATAGGACTCCTTCTTCAGCTTGACGGCATCCCTTACTGCTGGTGTCCACCAGCGAGTACGGGGATTGCCGCCACGACAGGCACCAACCACCTTACGGCCACAACTCAGATTGGCCGCCTCAACAATAGAGGCACGGAACATGGTCCACTCGGACTCAATGTCCCCCGTCTCCCCCGGAACATGGGAAAAGCTCTGTCGGAGGTGGGAGTTGAAACTCCTTCTGACAGGGGATTCCGCCAGACGCTCCCAACAAACCCTCACTATACGTTTGGGTCTGCCAGGACGGACCGGCATCTTCCCCCACCATCGGAGCCTAATCACCACCAGGTGGTGATCAGTTGACAGCTCCGCCCCTCTCTTCACCCGAGTGTCCAGAACATGCGGCCGCAAATCCGATGATACAACTACAAAGTCGATCATCGAACTGCGGCCTAGGGTGTCCTGGTGCCAAGTGCACATATGGACACCCTTATGTTTGAACAAGGTGTTCGTTATGGACAATCCGTGACGAGCACAGAAGTCCAATAACAAAACACCACTCGGGTTTTGATCGGGGGGGCCGTTCCTCCAGGTATCACTGTCATTGCCCACGTGAGCATTGAAGTCCCCCAGCAGAACAATGGAGTCCCCAGCAGGAGTACTCTCCAGCACACCCTCCAAGGACTCCAAAAAGGGTGGGTATGCTGAGCTGCTGTTTGGTGCATATGCACAAACAACAGTCAGGACCCGTCCACCCACCCGAAGGCGGAAGGAGGCAACCCTCTCGTCTACCGGTGTGAACCCCAATGTACAGGCACTGAGGCGGGGGGCAATGAGTATGCCCACACCTGCTCTGCGCCTCTCACCGTGAGCAACTCCAGAGTGGAAGAGAGTCCAACCCCTCTCGAGAGAACTGGTACCAGAACCCAGGCTGTGTGTGGAGGCAAGTCCGACTATATCCAGTCGGAAATTCTCTGCCTCACACACCAGCTCGGGCTCCTTCCCTGCCAGAGAGGTGACATTCCATGTCCCAAGAGCTAGCTTCTGCAGCCAAGGATCGCACCGCCAGGGTCCCCGCCTGGACTCGAATCTGCAATGAAATGGGACATCCCTGATTTGACACTCATTGTCAAATACGTTGCATGCATTTTAACTGGTTAAATTATGAAAAAAGAGATATAGTTCCTCATCCAAAGCTTACCATCCAATTCAGTCTTCCCTCTTTTGGAGAGATGCTTTTCCCTTTTTGGGGCTAAAGGTCGATACCACCACATGAAAAGGAGAACAAAGTGACACATTTTACTAAATCAGTGTTGAATAAAAATATGCTATCAAGGCATTCATTTAGTAACCCAATTCAAGTGAAATTGGGACATTATGCTCATCAATCAAAACAGAATACAATGATTTGCAAATCATGTCCAACCTATATTTAAGTGAAGCATTACAAAGACAAGACAACATTCAATGTTCAAATTGGTACATTTAATTTTTTCCAATAATATTTAACTTAGAATTTAATGGCTGTAATGTGATGTAATGTGGAACAGCTAGCAAAAAAAAATAATGTTGAGAAATGCTCATCAAACCCCTGCTTGTCACATCCCACCGGTGAACAGGCTAACTGTGAATGGGTGGGTGCCATGATTGGGTCAAAAAGTAGCTATCCTGAATTCACAAGCAAAGATTGGGTGAGGGTCACCACAAGTTGAATCGTTGAAGGACAGTTTCACAACGTATAATTGCAAGGAATTGAGGGATTACGTCATCTTTGGTCCATAATATCAAAAGGTTCAGAGAATCTGGACCAATCAGTGCATGTAAGCGGCAAGGCCAAAAACAGATAACATTCAAAGGCCATGACCTTCGACCTATCAGAGAGCAATGCATCCAAAACCACCTTGTCAAAGCTTGTTTGGAACGTGTTGCAGCCATCAATTCCAACATAGTAGTGTAGCCAATTAAATAGAGGTTGAACATGACATGCAAATCATTGTATTATGTATTAAATACAAGTTCGTGCTTCCATTAAGAATAGAGAAGATTTACTGGGCAACATATAACATTTGAAAGGTATGTTACAAGAACATCTTGTATGATTTCATGCTAGTCAGTGTGAACCAACCGACATAATTAAATTTTGTTAGACCAATGCAAATATTTGGCAGAAATAAAATACTGATTCCTGATTCAAAATAACCATCATCCATAAATTATCTTCCCCCTTCAAGTGCATTCCAGTGGCAGCCAGTGAACGAGCCTGGTCTCTATTGAACGCGAATAGCAGGGGTTTCGAAAAACAACTTTTATATTGATAGATTACATTGTCCAGTGTGGGCAATGCATTTGATAAATGAAATGGTAAGAACATGAATCTAAATACAAAAATACCCAAAACAATGCTGTAATCGATCATGTAATATTGTACAGTAGAAATTTTTGTTGTATGTCATTTCATAGTGCTTTAGGTGCTAGAGTGAATTTACGCCGCATTATTTCCCCCAAGAAACATTTGATTTATAACGGCTAAAAATACACAAGGATTAAATATAATTTATATATGTTCCTCATACTGCGTGACAACTGACCGGAACAAAATATGGAGAAATTAAAACTCTTGACATGTCCATTCATCCGTTCTGCCCCCCCCCCACCCCAAAAGCCGACTGCCCCCAGTGTAGCCCCTGAAAACAGCTTAAAACGGAGCAAATGTAACCCCGCTCAGGAGGTGGTTTAAACATTTACTCTGGAGTAAATGCTAGTATGCGGGGCAGCACCGATATAAAATGGGACGTGTGAACGCTACAGGAGTAGACTTGCTACGCGTGAAAAGAGTTGATTACATACGGGTAGAATGTGTTGCTTTCGTGCTCGTTTGTACTTCTGTCATCTTTCCTTTTGTAGGAGACTGGACCGTCTCAGAGTTGATTGTGTAGTTTGTTCCTTTGTTATGTGTTCACAAACCCCCCCACAGAATTTATTTTGTGATTCCTTATGTTTCCTTTCCAATTGCCTTGCCATCTTTAAATTTGATTGGTCACAGTAGAAGCAATAATGACTTCTGTGCCAAACTCGTTTGCCTTCCCTTTTTGTAAATGCTTTTATGGTTAAAGAAGGATCTTCTTTGCTCATCTTTTCTTTTTACATAGGTTAATGGGTTACCTTCTTTACGAATTGCAGACATGACTGTGCTCCTCTGCTTCATATGTCTGATGACTTGTAGAGTCTTCACTGGATGTATCATAAGAGAACAATTTTTCTACCTTTTGGATGGAATATCTCCTCGTCATCACTCGACTCAGAGGATGTCTTAGTTGGTTTGTATTCCTCATCTGATCCAAAAAGACTTGAGTCAGAATAATCACCATCTTCAGTGGGATTGTCCATCTGTTATTAAAAAAAAAAAAAAGATCAGAAAATACCATTGCAATTAATGATGTTAGAGAATAGTACTGATAATTCAGGCTTACATGACAAGATAGTTCTGTGGGATAAAATATTAATCGAACACATTAACATGGCAAAACAGAAATACCTTATAGAAATAACTTATTTTGTTTAATATGGGCAAATAAAGCATTTGAAACTGACCGGGTAATCAATTAAAAGTCGACTTATTATAATTTTTAAAAATGTCTATATCACTCATTTCCAGTGCTTGGCAAAGATAGGTAAGTGCCGAAACCAAATAATGGTATCAGGCTGAACCCGGCATTATTTTAAGGTTATCGTGGAGGCTGCCAATACCAGCAATCGATATTTCAGAAAATTAAAAACTTAATAAATGTAAATTTAATACTGTACTAGTTGCCACTACACATTTGGCGAATCATCTGCGTCACAAAGAGAGGCTTATTTCCCAGTATTTGGCAATCCAATAACAATGATGGCCGACACAGAGTGCGGAGAGAACAATTTTCCACGTGAGCTGTACCCAGGTCAATCTTTTCATACACCTATTAAGATGCAATTTCTGTATATAATTACAATATTTACATTAATTCTTTGAACGCATCATGTGTACTTTTTAATCAAATTTGTTTGAATTCCTTCCACGTTCATCCTATTATATTCCCAGAAGAGGAAATTTCTCTTAGTATGTGGCGACTAAAATGAACGCATATTCACTAAATCTCTGCACGCCAGAGCATTTTTTTTCTCCTTGAATTACATCAACATTCATCCACTAATTTGCGGATTAACGTCTAATCACTACGTTGATATGAGTATGATAAGGTTAAGATTCATGCTGAGAATGCATCACTAGTGTGTTTTTATAAGCCTGGGCCAATAACTGGTTTGACGTTTGAAAAGTCAAAGTTTCAATCACCACTAATTCGGCTTTGCCAATAAGGATATTTGGGTTCAATAAACGATGAGCGAGTGTGGTTACAAATCGCAAAGGTTGATGACAGTGACAATGTATGTTGCCACAAAAAAATCATCAAAATGTCCCCATAAAATAGTAGAAAGCTTAACAAACATAGAAAATATGCATCTCTCCTCATATAAATGGGGGGTTTTTCAGCCCAAAATGCATAGGCTTTGGTGATCCACACATTTAACCTTTATTATTTTTTATTTATTTATTATTTTATTTTAACTTTTGTGTTGATAATGGTTCACAGTATAATATTTCGTTCAACCCACTTTGTTATCTGTAAATTGCTTGGTATTTTACATCGTCTTTTTGCAGTTACTTTCTGTATATGGAAAGACTGGTTCCATTTGCAACTAATTCTCTGCTCAACTAAGATGGCGGCGGCGGCGAAAGACGCTGGGTCATTTGCAACTAATTTTCTGCTCAACTAAAATGGCGACGACGACGACGGCGAGACGACGGCGGGGGGTGGTGTTAAAACTTGATTTTACCACACCAACGGCCTATTCTGTGGCGCTGTATTGTGTGTCTGACGGCCTATTGAAAGTTTATTGTTTGAGAGGAAACTTTCTATCTTGGTGACAACTCCTTAGGTACAGCATAGTAGAGTTATTCATGTAGTTGGTTTCACTCTAATGCTGATATAACACGAACCTTTGAGCCTGCCCGAATTACTTAGAATAACTAACTTGTAAGAAAATATTCAAAACTTGAGTGTCTTACCTGCTTTAATTCTGAAGTATTTGTCACTTTCTGGGGTTTTCTCGATGATGCTGACTCGTACGCTCACTCTTCTCAACGCCTTCCTTTTGTGCAGGTAGCAAAGCGCGCGTTTCCTAATTGATGGTCAGCGAGTGTGATGTGGGGGAGGGTAGCTGTAGAAACTCGTTTCCTGCAACGTAACTGTGACGTTTTGGGGTGTGAAAACAGCCCCGCCCCTTCATAACCAAAACTCCTTCACTTTTCCTCTGAGGTCCGTTTTGAAGTGGGGCATAGTAAATGTCAAGCAATATCAACATATTTTATGAACTCTTGTTTACACCAATGTCATGTACTCCTAAAATGAGCACAGCATATATACATGTGTGTGTATATACATACTGTATATATATACAGTATATACACACACACACATATTTTAAAAACGACTTAAAATATTGTAATTGTTCTGAAAGCAACATTATTCCCAAATGCTAATATGGAATTGTGATGAAACATCATTATTATTTACTTATTGGATGCAATTCGTATTATACAGTTTCGATGTCCAAAGCAGAAAAAAACGAATTCGATTTTCTGGGGACACGACTGCAACACTCAACTCTTCTTGCAAAGCTTTGTTGCTGCTGTATGAACCGCGCTCCTAGTTGATCACGTGCTCAAACTAGTGTGGGGGAGGGGAGCTGAATAAACTAGGTTCAAACAGTGCAACTGCGAGGGTTTGGAGCTGGGAACAGCCCCTCCCCCCTTCATGGCCAACGATAAACTAAAATTGCTCAGCCTTTAACTTTTATTTTACTCTGCGGTCTGTTTTGAGGGGAGCATGATAAATTTCAAGCAACATCTATATGTTTCAGCAACTGTAATAACACAAATGTATATACCTGTTCATATTTTTTAAACCAGACTTAAATATTATAATTGTTCAATGAAACATAATTACAGTAAGTATTGCCATCTATTGACTTCTGTCAAATGAAAATTCCCTCACCCAGAATAAAAATCTATGCATTACACATTTGAGTACGATATTACATTATATGATTGCTTCAGGAGTATGAGGTACCGAGTCCCCTGATGCGGGCACTTTGGTCCCTCCACCACAGATGTCAGAATTTGGTTCACATTACCGGCAGTAAGTCAGAATCGTTTCCAGTGAGGGTTGGACTCCGCCAAGGCTGCCCTTTGTCATCGATTCTGTTCATAAACATTACGGACATTGGCAATTTCTAGGCGCAGTGTAAGTGTTGATGGGGGTCCATTTTGGTGGCCTCAGTATTACATCTCTGCTTATTGCAGATGATGTGGGACTGTTGGCTCTTTCAAGGAGGGCCCTTCAACTCTCACTTGAGCGTTTCGCAGCTGAGTATGAAGTGGTTGGGATGAAAATCAGTCGGAAAAGGGTGGAGTTCTCTCTCCGGGTCTGGGAGGAGATCTTGTCCCAAGTGGAGGAGTTTAAGTATTTTGGGGTCTTGTTTGCAAGTGAGGGCAGGAGGGAATGAGAGATCGACAGGCGCAGCGGTGAAGCGGCTGCTGCTTGCTCTGCGCGCTTTGTATCGGTCAGTCGTGGTGAAGAAGGAGCTGAGCCAAAGGGCGAAGCTCTCAATTTACCGGTTGATCTACGTTCCAACCCTCATCTACTGTCATGAGCAATGAGTCGTGACCGAAAGAATGAGATCCCAGTCTGAAGTCTGGGCTTCCCTGCTAAAGCTGCTGCCCCTGTTACCCGACCTTGGATAAGCGGTGGAATATGGATGGATGGATATTACATTAGTGATCGATTCATAACAACGGACGAACGTTCCGATACCTGGAACCTGGAAGCCATACCGAAGCTCGAATTAGAGCAAACTCAAGCAAGTCCCGTTCGATACCGCGGAATAACTGTCTGCACCACTTTTTACTCTCTTTGGCACAAAAACAGCAGAATCTCTCTATTAGCATGAGTTTACTGGAATCGTGAACGACTTTCTATTCCATTCATTTACATTTATGTCCTGTCGATCGTTGCATCCAAACAAAGGAATGGTAATGACTGTGGAAGGGAACATGGAATGCATCCGATTAGATGCTCAAAGCAAGTTGCTTGTGGCTCGACGGACTGTAGAGTAAATGAACGTTTCCTGGAATGCTTGACCTGCTATCATGCTAACTCAACTCAACATTATTTATAGAGCACTTTCAAACAGCCATCGCTGCATACAAAGTGCTTTACATGGAGCAATTTAACATATACAACAAACAGTAACGCAGTCTGTAATAAATACGGTAGAAAGCACCGAACAGCAAAACCAAGAACAAATCTAAGTCATGGTGAGTCAAATGCCAAAGAATACAAGTGAGTTTTGAGGCGCGTTTTGAAGATGGGCAGCGAGGAGGCTTGCCGAATGTTCAGTGGGAGGTCATTCCAGAGAGAGGGACCAGCAACAGAAAAGGCTCCATCCCCTCTGAGCCTCAGTTTAGTTCTTGGTCCTTCTAATAATGTCTGGTCCGCAGACCAGATGAGGTCAGCGAGGTAAGGTGGCACGAGGTAATTTAGAGATTTGAAAAGGTCATTTAGAGATTTGAAAACAATTTGCGCTAACTGGAGCGCTAATCAGAGAGAAGGCGAGTTCCATCGCGCTATGGGCATGGAGGACTTTGAAGGGTCCCGTGGATGCCTTCAGACATTTGTTGCACAACATCAGCTGAGCAACGCTGTCTTGGGTGGTGATCGAGGGGAGGTCAAGTTCGAGATAGTGAGTGATTGGAAAGAAAAGCCACCAGCTGTTATAGGTCTCATTTTGGAGCAAAGAGCCCTCATTTTGTGACTACTCTTGTTATAATGTATTTTGTTCATATACCTGTACTGTATACTGCCGTTTTTGTGTTATTTGTGTTGTTGGAGCATATATTTTTGCATTTTACTGCTTGTGTTCTTACACATGTATTTTGTTAACACACTTGCATGTTCATAAAGGACGTGTACCGTAGTCATGTCCCACATAAGGAAATTCTGTTATCAAGACTGATTGAGCAACGCAAACATGATTTCTTACTAAAGAATACTTACTGTTGTTACTTATTGGATGCAAATCATAATGATCCAGTTGAAATGTCCAAAGCAGAATGAAACAAATTGGATATGCTGGGGACACTTCTGCAATACAGTACCTAATTCATTTTTTCTTGCAAAGCGTTGTGGCTGGCTTCTGCGCAGCTCTGCTAAATGAAATGTAAACAAACTCATGTCTGGGGGGAGGGGTGCTGCAAAAACTTCGTTTTGGAGCAGGTAACAGCCGCTCCTCTTCATGGCCAATGACTAAGTCAATTATCAAAATTGCCATAGCCTTTTTGAACTTTGAGGTCTGCTGTGAAGGCGAGCATGATAAATTTTGAGCAACATCTACATACAGTATTTGAGTAACTAGGCTCACCAATGTCACATACTCCGCGCACACACAGTATATGTAAACTGACTTACAATTTTACAATTGTTTTTAAAGCAACATAATTCCAAACTCTAATATGGAATTTAGATGAAACAATTATTTACTTATTGAATGCAAGTCATATTTTCCAGTTTCAATGTCCAAAGCTGAATGAAATAAATTGGATATGCTGGGGACACTTCTGCAATACAGTACCTAACTCATTTTTTTCTTGCAAAGCGTTGTGGCTGGCTTCTGCGCAGCTCTGCTAAATGAAATGTAAACAAACTCATGTCTGGGGGGAGGGGTGCTGCAAAAACTTCGTTTTGGAGCAGGTAACAGCCGCTTCTCTTCTTGGCCAATGATTAAGTCAATTATCAAAGTTCCCACAGCCTTTGTGAACTTTGAGGTCTGATGTGAAGGAGAGCATGATAAATTTTGAGCAACATCTACATACAGTATTTGAGTAACGAGGATCACCAATGTCACATACTCCTAAAATAATTACAGCAAATAAAATTATATATATGTTCACAAACACAACCGCACACACAGTATATTTAAACTGACTTAAAAATTTACAATTGTTTTTAAAGCAACATAATTCCAAACTCTAATATGGAATTTAATCGTTTCTTGGTTTCTTGGAATTGGAATTCTTTACTTATTGAATGCAAGTCATATTTTCCAGTTTCAATGTCCAAAGCAGAATAAAATGAATTGGATTTTCTGGGGCCCTCCGTGAGTCGTCACCTTACCGTGGTGGAGGGGTTTGTGTGTCCCAATGATCCTAGAAGCTAAGTTGTCTGGGGCTTTATGCCCCTGGCAGGGTCACCCATGGCAAACAGGTTCGAGGTGAGGGGCCAGACAAAGCACGGCTCAAAGACCCCAATGATGAATACAATAAATGGATCTAGGTTTCCCTTGCCCGGACGCGGGTCACCGGGGCCCCCTTCTGGAGCCAGGCCTGGAGGTGGGGCTCGTTGGCAGGCGCCTGGTGGCCGGGCCTACACCCATGGGGCCCGGCCGGGCACAGCCCGAAGAGGCAACGTGGGTCCCCCTTCCTATGGGCTCACCGCCAATGAGAGGGGCCAAATGGGTCGGGTGCAATGTGAGCTGGGCGGCAAGTCCGACTGGATATAGTCGGACTTGCCTCCACACACAGCCTGGGTTCTGGTACCAGTTCTCTCGAGAGGGGTTGGACTCTCTTCCACTCTGGAGTTGCTCACGGTGAGAGGCGCAGAGCAGGTGTGGGCATACTCATTGCCCCCCGGCTCAGTGCCTGTACATTGGGGTTCACACCGGTAGACGAGAGGGTCGCCTCCCTCCGCCTTCGGGTGGCTGGACGGGTCCTGACTGTTGTTTGTGCATATGCACCAAACAGCAGCTCAGCATACCCACCCTTTTTGGAGTCCTTGGAGGGTGTGCTGGAGAGTACTCCTGCTGGGGACTCCCTTGTTCTGCTGGGGGACTTCAATGCTCACGTGGGGAATGACAGTGATACCTGGAGGGGCGTGATTGGGAGGAACGGCCCCCCCGATCAGAACCCGAGTGGTGTTTTGTTATTGGACTTCTGTGCTCGTTACGGATTGTCCATAACGAACACCTTGTTAAAGCATAAGGGTGTCCATATGTGCACTTGGCACCAGGACACCCTAGGCCGCAGTTCGATGATCGACTTTGTAGTTGTATCATCGGATTTGCGGCTGCATGTTCTGGACACTCGGGTGAAGAGAGGAGCGGAGCTGTCAACTGATCACCACCTGGTGGTGAGTTTGCTCCGATGGTGGGGGAAGATGCCGGTCCGTCCTGGCAGACCCAAGCGTATAGTGAGGGTTTGTTGGGAGCGTCTGGCGGAATCCCCTGTCAGGAGTTTCAACTCCCACCTCCGACAGAGCTTTTCCCATGTTCCGGGGGAGACGGGGGACATTGAGTCCGAGTGGACCATGTTCCGTGCCTCTATTGTTGAGGCGGCCAATCTGAGTTGTGGCCGTAAGGTGGTTGGTGCCTGTCGTGGCGGCAACCCCCGTACTCGCTGGTGGACACCAGCAGTAAGGGATGCCGTCAAGCTGAAGAAGGAGTCCTATCGATACTTTATGGCCTGTGGGACCCCAGAGGCAGCTGACGGGTATCGACTGGCCAAGCGGACCGCGGCTTCGGTGGTCGCCGAGGCAAAAACCCGAGCGTGGGAAGAGTTCGGTGAGGCCATGGAAGCCGACTTCCGGACGGCTTCGAGGAAATTCTGGTCAACCATCCGACGTCTCAGGAGGGGGAAGCAGTGCACCACTAACACTGTGTACAGCGGGGATGGGGCGCTGCTGACTTCGACTCGGGACGTTGTGAACCGGTGGGCAGAGTACTTCGAAGACCTCCTCAACTCCACCAACACGCCTTCCTTGGAGGAAGCAGAGCCTGGGGACTCTGAGGTGGGCTCTCCTATCTCTGTGGTTGAAGTCACCGATGTGGTTAAAAAGCTCCTCGGTGGTAGGGCCCCAGGGGTGGATGAGATCCGCCCGGAGTTCCTCAAGGCTCTGGATGTTGTTGGGCTGTCCTGGTTGACACGCCTCTGCAACATCGCGTGGTCAACAGGGAGAGTGCCTCTGGATTGGCAGACCGGGGTGGTAGTCCCTCTTTTTAAAAAGGGGGACCGGAGGGTGTGTTCCAACTATAGAGGGATCACACTCCTCAGTCTCCCTGGTAAGGTCTATTCAGGGGTGCTGGAGAGGAGGGTCCGTCAGGAAGTCGAGCCGCCAATTGAGGAGGAGCAGTGTGGTTTTCGTCCCGGCCGTGGAACAGTGGACCAGCTCTACACCCTTAGCAGGGTCCTTGAGGGTATGTGGGAATTCGCCCAACCAGTCTACATGTGTTTTGTGGACTTGGAGAAGGCGTTTGACCGTGTCCCTCGGGGAGTTCTGTGGGGGGTGCTTCGTGGGTATGGGGTACCGAACCCCCTGATACGGGCTGTTCGGTCACTATACCACCGATGTCAGAGTTTGGTTCGCATTGCCAGCAGTAAGTCGGAATCGTTTCCAGTGGGGGTAGGACTCCGCCAAGGCTGCCGTTTGTCGCTGATTCTGTTCATAACCTTTATGGACAGAATTTCTAGGCGCAGCCGAAGCGTTGAGGGGGTCCGTTTTGGGGGCCTCAGTATTGCATCCCTGCTTTTTGCAGATGATGTGGTGCTGTTGGCTCCTTCAAACGGGGCTCTCCAACTCTCACTGGAGCGTTTCGCAGCCGAGTGTCTCGCGGTTGGGATGAGAATCAGCACCTCCAAATCTGAAACCATGGTCCTCAGTCGGAAAAGGGTGGAGTGCCCCCTCCGGGTCGGGGAAGAGATCTTACCCCAAGTGGAGGAGTTCAAGTATCTTGGGGTCTTGTTCACGAGTGGGGGTAGGAGGGAGCGGGAGATCGACAGGCGGATCGGTGCAGCGTCTGCTGTGATGCGGACGTTGTATTGGTCTGTCGTGGTGAAGAAGGAGCTGAGCCAAAGGGCGAAGTTCTCAATTTACCGGTCGATCTACGTCCCAACCCTCACCTATGGTCACGAGCTATGGGTCGTGACCGAAAGAACGAGATCCCGGATACAAGCGGCCGAAATGAGTTTTCTCCGGAGGGTGTCCGGGCTCTCCCTTAGAGATAAGGTGAGAAGCTCAGTCATCCGGGAGGGGTTCAGAGTCGAGCCGCTTCTCCTCCACATCGAGAGGAGCCAGATGAGGTGGCTTGGGCATCTGATTCGGATGCCTCTTGAGCGCCTCACCGGTGAGGTGTTCCGGTCATGTCCCACCGGGAGGAGACCCAGAGGAAGACCTAGGACACGCTGGAGAGACTATGTCACCCAGCTTGCCTGGGAACGGCTCGGGATCCCCCGGAGAGAGCTGGAAGAAGTAGCTAGGGAGAGAGAAGTCTGGGCTTCCCTGCTAAAGCTGTTGCCCCCGCGACCCGGCCCCGGATAAGCGGTAGATGATGGATGGATGGATGGATTTTCTGGGGAGCGGCCTGGTGAACTAGTGGTCCGCGTGTTGACCTCACAGCGCAGAGGTACCAGGTTCAATTTCAGCTCCGGCCACCCTGTGTGAAGTTTGCATGTTCTCCCCAGGTCTGTGTGGGTTCTCTCCAGATCCCACATTCCAAAAACATGCATGGCAGGCTAATTGAACAATCCAAATTGTCCCTCGGTGGTGAGTGTGAGCGCGGATGGTTGTTTGTCTGTGTGTGCCCTGCGATTGGCTGGCAACCGGTTCAGGGTGTCCCCTGCCTACTGACCGAAGACGGCTGGGATAGGCTCCAGCACCCCCCGTGACCCTTGTGAGGAAAAAACGGATCGGAAAATGACTGAATGTATGTTACAATGAGAACTCAATTGCACTTTCCTATTTCTATTTAATGTGGTAGTTTGAAAATATAAATAAGAAGTTCCTCACCAATTACTCAGTACTTGTGATTCTTTCACTACGTACATTCATTCATCTTTCGAGCCGCTTGATCCTCACTAGGGTCGCGGGGGTGCTGGAGCCTATCCCAGCTGTCTTCGGGCAGTAGGCGGGGGACACCCTGAATCGGTTGCCAGCCAATCGCAGGGCACACAGAAACGTTCAACCATTCGCACTCACACTCACACCTAGGGACAATTTAGAGTGTTCAATCAGCCTGCTACGCATGTTTTTGGAATGTGGGAGGGAACCGGAGCACCCGGAGAAAACCCACGCCCGGGAGAACATGCAAACTCCACACAGGGAGGCTGGAGCTGGAATCGAACCCGGTATCTCTGCACTGTGAAGCCGACGTGGTAACCACTGGACTACCGGGCTGCCCCACTACGTACATATTTACTCTTATTCAAGGACTCTTTTTTTTTACATGTCATATTTTTCAAAAGTAACACTAATACAATTGAGTGCACATTTATTCTGCCACCTCTGTCCTTGTGTCCTTATGGAAAAGATGAGACTGATGCCCTAAATATAATAGTAAATAATAGTTCCATCAGTAGTATACAATAGAATATAAAACATTACTCAGTAAAAATACTCAGAGAGCTTTGCTTAATGTTAGAAATGTGCACTTCAAATTACAAATGTGGAGCTATGAAATGACAACTAAAACCTCAATATGTCACAAATGGAATAAGTGTGTACTTCACTAAATTATTTTAGGTTTTTTATTTAGTGGTTTGATTTAAGGTGTAATTTCGTGTGGGTCTGAGGCCATATTCCAGATTTGGGTTTGCATAACAAGTTCTATTTCATAACAAGATGTTTGTTAAAAAAGTTAAACTTAGACAAATATTAGATATAATAAAAAATACATCATTGTTTTACTTTCTAATAAGCCCATGAGACTGTTTTCTATAGTTTCAGTTTTGTTGGAACAAAAATATTTCAGAAATCAATAGGTGGCGGTAGTGAGTAAAAAGTGTGTGTATTGAATTTAAATGAAAATACACACAAAAAATCATTTTTGGTATATTTGTGAGGACCTCTCTGAAACTTTGAGAGATGCCTATATAAACCCTCTAGAGGCCTTTAGAATGAAAAACTTGTGAGGACTGGCCTAAATGTCCTCACTTGTCAAAAATGTCCTCACTACGTTGGTCTTATAATCACAGTGGTCCTCACAAGTATAGCCGTACAAACACACACACACACACACACACACACACACACACACACACAACAGCCATAACGGCCCCTAACATGAATGAAATGGAAAAACAAAGTAGATACAAGGGGGTGGTGAGTTTGTGAAAAGTAAATCACTGAGACCTGACGCAGCGGTTAAGTGCACAAACATGACTATTGTAGCTCACGTGCAGCATTTTAAAACGCTTTTCTGGTGCTGCAGATTCCCATTTATTGTCAGTGCCATTGGAGAACTGCAGATGAAACAAATTTTGATTTAGAGGGAAAAAAAAGATATATCACACAAGCGAGGATTGCAAGCTCCATTTCCACACTGCTGACCGCTAACAACTTCCGATGATGCAGTTCACGTGCTCCCTTACGTAAAAGGAGACCTGCCTTTTAAAATTTATTTTATTTTATTTTTATTTGTGAAAGAGAAACTGATATTATGCTTAGGGTGCAATGTACACTAACACTATAATATATATGAACACAGGTACAATGTACCTATTGATTTATTTATTTATTCTTTTTTTTCCTTTCCCCCTCCACCCAATCAATTTGGAACCAGTCCACGGAGTACTGGTTGATTGCGATCAACTGGTTGGGCACCCTTGGCCTAAGCGCTTTGTTACAGCTGCCGCTGTTGTGAAAGCGCTATATAAATCAGCATGTATTGTATTGTATTGTATTGTATTGTAGACCAGTGGTTCAAACCCTTCATTAGTGAAAAATAAAAATATTTGATTCAATTTTTTAAAAACGCGGCCCGGTAGTCCAGTGGTTAGCACGTCGGCTTCACAGTGCAGAGGTACCGGGTTCGATTCCAGCTCCGGGCTCCCTGTGTGGAGTTTGCATGTTCTCCCCGGGCCTGCGTGGGTTTTCTCCGGGTGCTCCGGTTTCCTCCCACATTCCAAAAATATGCATGGCAGGCTGATTGAACACTTTAAATTGTCCCTAGGTGTGAGTGTGAGCGTGGATGGTTGTTCGTCTATGTGTGCCCTGCGATTGGCTGGCAACCGATTCAGGGTGTCCCCCGCCTACTGCCCGGACACAGCTGGGATAGGCTCCAGCACCCCCCGCGACCCTAGTGACAATTTAAGACATAAAAACACATTTATTAAAAACAGAAAAAAGTTAATTAAATTTCAAGACATAAGTCTGTTTATTTTTTAATGGTGCACAAAATGAACTGTGCATGACGTACGATTAAGCGAACTACATTTTCCCACAGCACTGATTGGAAAAGCAATGTAAGCCAGTGATGGCCAAGCGGGCATGTCAAAACTAATTGACATGCTGAGTTGGTGTGTCTAATTTATCAATTATGTTTTTCACTAACCACGTGTAACCAAGTATCTAAACTCTCCTGTGTGTAACTTTGAATTAGAAACTAGCACAGCATCTAATTGTAAAGCATGAAATATCAAGAGTTATGCTTTGAGATGAAAATGTTGATGCCAAGTGGGTAAAGAGCCATGTAGACGAGGAAACAAATTCAATTACGTCAAAGGCAAATCTTTTAGGCAAATTAATCTGTTTTTATGTTCAGTGAAGTGCCACCTGCCATCACGTAATTTCTATTTGGAAGGAGTCAATATCCCCAAACTGTGTAGAAATGGATTTGTCACTTAACATTGTCAATGGATTGATGGAGCCCCATCTACATTTGTAAATTTAGGACATTGTGGCAGATGTAAATCACAGCCCTGTGGTGTATTTTTACGCCTCTCATTTGATCAAAATGTCGCTAGGGGCGTGACAAAGTGAGTTGGGGCCTCTGCGACATGGCTTGGGTGCCCTTGAAATCATACCGGAAGTTACAAAAGACACATCTTTAGCAAATTTTTGTGACGGGATAAACAACGTCGCACAAATCTGTGAAAAGCATTTCGGCCTTGGTGATGAAGTATCCAACATAATTCGCACATATCAAAGTGGAAATTGATTAAGTTATTGGTAACGTTTTAGCTTTACTCCAAAGTAACATTGGCTTTGAGGTTGAAAAAAAAAAAAACACGCATTAAACCCATTATGGGTGCACTATACGCTCTTCCTGATTCCCTTGTGTATTTTTTTTCACTCTTTGTTTATTATATTTGCTCTATTTATGGCTGCAAGGGGACGCGAGGTTCGTCGGCAACACACTGTGTCAGTGTGCTAATTAGTTGGAAGATCCTGCCCCTTCTCCTGATAAACATCAACCACTTGAGTTCTAATCAGCCTGTGATGTACAAAGGTCATTTTTGTATTGTGATTTTTGTTGCCTTGGTTTTACACGGGTAAATGTCTCCCATGCTGAAAAAGATATCCTTAAAATTCAATGCCAGCCATTTCAAGACCTTCATTTCGAAAAAAAACATACCTGGAATTGAATGTCTTGATTCTTAAAAGCCATAAGTATATGGACCCGTAATTGTGTGTGTGTGCCTGCATGCGTGCGTATATAATTTTTGCTATTTTATACACAGTATCCTAGAATTAATGATGGTAAAATGAATCTTCAAATTTGCTTCATGAAACAGTCAGTTAAAGCATCTCTTATTCATTTTCTTTTAAATTTGTCATACTGGTGTTTGGGGCCAAAGAGATGAGAATTGTGCCCTTATCCCAATAGGATCGAGACAGTAACAACACTATATAGAACTAAATTATGATAACAAAAAAAATCTTTAACATGCATATTCATGAGTGCGGATTTATTGTTTGGCTCATTTACTCATTGGTATGCTTCTATATGCATGCCACTGGTTGGATTTAAGGCCAGTGTTACTTTGGCAATGTGACTAATGATACTTTATATTCTGTGTGTACACATTATGTTTGCTTCTACAATCAAAATGAAGTGAACGCTAATGCCAATATTGGAAAACCTCATTCAATTTACAGGTAATGTCCTTCGCCGTCCTCCCTTTGTGTTTTACCCTCCCTGCGCCGGTGCCTGTGTCACAGGCCTGACAGAGCAGCATTATGGATATAAATTGTTCCATTAGATGCAGTGTGTTTTGTCATCAGGCCAACTACACCAGGTTATTAATGGACATGGCCTTCGCTTTGATTAAGTCGCAAGATTTATGTAAAATACGCAGCGACATTTTCTTCATTGAGATAAACTTGCATGCGGCGACCTTATGAATGTCACTAAACGCCAACACATTTTGACCAAATTGGCTGTGTAATGGATATTCTTTATGTGCTTACATCAACTCGCAAAGACAATTTAAAGTGAACACCTGCCATATCATGATTTTATTCCTTTGAGCCCCTGCTTTATCACAGATTTTTAATTCTTTTTTATTTTAATAGATTCACACAGTATACAGAGAAGCTGAATTTAGAGTTGGCCCATTCGGTGTCATACCACGCTGTGCCAGAGATGAGTGGCAGAGAATGTCTCCAACTGATCTCTGTTCATATTGATTTTTTTTTGTCAACAGAAGACAGATGACATATGCCAGGGAGTAATATTGTAAGCTCCATTTGTTTAAAAGTAGCAGTTGCATGACAGCTTACAAGTATTGCAACATCTCTGCTAAATTTCCGTCAATTTCCCTGAGCCCATGTATGGTGTTTTGCATTATATGTTGGCATTAACCGAGTCGACAGGGGAGAACAGGCGTGAAAGGAAGAGTTGATAAAAAGTGTTTTTCAATAGGTTTAAAGTGTGAGGGGAGATGTAAAACTATTCAACAAATTTTTCAACCATCTTCCGAACCGCTTTATCCTCACCTTGTATGGTCCTATATGTTGTTAAAATAATAAAGATGCAAGTTACAAAAAAAAAAAAATAATAATAATCATCATCTTTTTTTTCTATATCACAAATGTTCACCTTTGTGGGAGGGAATGGAATGAATCGTACCCCACAAGATAATTGAGGGCTCATTGTTATATTATTTGATATGAAAACCTTCAGGATCATAAAGTGAGAAACATTTCCATATCGTTACAGAATCTGCCCATCAAACAATTAAAACAAAAGGAAGAGACAAAGCAAACGTAGGTGTCATTGTTTACGGTAGATTATAGAGGGACAAGGGTTAAGAGCATTTTGAGAGATATTCACAAGTCAAAAGCTATGAAGGCATTGATATTTGTCCAAAAAACAAGAATTGTAGTAACCGCAGCTGTGTTGTCTGCAGACATCCATCCATCCATCTACTTTCGGAAAAGCTTGATCCTCACTAGGGTCACGGGGGGTGCTGGAGCCTATCCCAGCCGTCTTCGGGCAGTAGGCGGGGGACACCCTGAATCAGTTGCCAGCCAATCGCAGGGCACACAGAGACAAACAACCATCCACGCTCACACTCACACCTAGGGAGAATTTAGAGCGTCCAATCAGCCTGCCATGCATGTTTTTGGAATGTGGGAGGAAACCGGAGCACCCGGAGAAAACCCACGCAGCCCCGGGGAGAACATGCAAAATCCACACAGGAAGGCCGGAGCTGGAATCGAATCGACGTGCTAACCACTGGACTACCGGGCCGCCCTTGTCTGCAGACAGTGCAAGTAAACCCATGAATTCGATAAGTGCAATGTGCCGAAAGCGCGGCTAAAACAACAAAACTCTATAATCAATAAATAATAAAATCAGTTTCTTCAGTAGAACATTGTACAAGTTCTTTCAATATCACATCCATGTCAGCCCTTAGCTGCTCTTTACAACACAAGCGTAAGCATATGTGCATGTGTGTGTGTTAGTGTGCGTGTATATGCAAAAGTGTCACATATCCCATTCATCAGGCCAGTTAACCTCTGGCAGCAAGTAGTAATACTGTGCAGGTGACCAGAAGGGGATACAGGCACTTGCTCTAATTAAATCTCCCCCTCCACAAAGCCACCCTTGCTTGCCCAAACAGCAGCCCGCTCCTGGAGCAACGGAGGCACACAGACCTTGGAAATCATTTGTTCGTTTGCCAGATGGATTGGATAGAGGCGGGATGCCGCTTTCCACAAAAAGTCAAGTCAAGTCAAGTCAACAGTATTTATAGAGCACTTTCAAACAGCCATCGCTGCATACAAAGTGCTGTACATGGAGCGATTTAACATATACAATAAACAGTAAGACGAATCAGTAATAAGTAATAAGTAATAAGGCGGTAGAAAGCACCAAGCAGTAAAACCAATAGCAAATCTAAGTCATGCTGAGTCAAACGCCAAAGAATACAAGTGAGTTTTGAGGAGGGCTTTAAAGATGGGCAGCGAGGAGGCTTGCCGAATGTTCAGTGGGAGGTCATTCCAGAGAGATGGACCAGCAACAGAAAAGGCTCGATCCCCTCTGAGCCTCAGTTTAGTTCTTGGTACGTCTAGCAAAGACTGGTCCACAGACCTGAGGCGCCGGGCAGGGGTGTAGGGGCGTATGAGCTCAGAGAGGTAAGGTGGCGCGAGATTATTCAGAGATTTGAAAACAAAGAGGAGGATCTTAAAAATAATTCTAAAATGAATGGGGAGCCAGTGAAGGGATGCCAAAGTAGGAGTTATATGCTCCCTCTTACGAGTACCAGTCAAGAGGCGAGCAGCGGCATTCTGTACCAGCTGAAGGCGCTTGATGGAGGACTGGCTGACTCCAAAGTAAAGGGCATTGCAGTAATCGAGCCGGGATGTGACAAAGGCATGAATTACTGTCTCAAAGTGTTCATGTGAGAGGAAAGGTTTTATTTTGGCCAGCTGTCTAAGGTGAAAAATATGTAAAAAAGAGATATTGCAAAAAGAGCTAAAGTTATGTATTTTTTTATTATTTTTATGATTGCTGACTCACTAAGATAAAATGAGACTAACAAAACACCCGGGCACCTCAGATTCAGAGTATGAACAGTAAATGTTGCAGTAGTTAGTCAAAGGTGTATCTCACGATGGTTAGAAAAGATGACGCAGTTCAAGTGAATAGCGGTCGCCACGTGACAAAAAAAAAAGTCACTGACGTTGAACTCAAACCTTGCGGAGAGTCAGCTTTGCTCAAAGCGCGTTGCTTCGATGTAGACTGGTCAAATGCCCTTTTGTTGTTTTATACTTAGAGGTGTCACAAATGGACACACGCACGCACACACACACACACACACACACACACACACACACACACACATATGTTTGGGTATCTCTCTCTCTCTCACACACACACACACACACACACACACACACACACACACACACACACACACACACACACACACACACACACACACACACACACACACACTGTATTAGCGCACCCCCCCCCCCCCAAAAAAAACTTCTGTATCAGGAAGATGATGTTATTCATTCATGTAATCGTCTTCCTGGATTGGAGTCATTTTGAGTTAATAGTGCTATAAGTATTTGCTTTTCCAGGACTGTTTAAGTAAACAACATACAGCGTGTGATGATAGTTTTCACCTTTCAAACATGAACCTTTGAGCTGTTGACATTCTGCAATCTAACATATTTGCACTTGTTGACCTGCCGTCTTCATGCTGACTCAAAATAAATGTGTCATTGCCTCAACCTGAGGAGTAATGACTCGGAGTGAATTAAGTGGCATTAATGTGGATACGGTATTTGTTTGCTTTGGTGTGAAAGTGTGCGGTCGATTTTTGTGTGGCACTCCGGGTTCAAAAGAAGGTTAAGAGTGGGACAATCTGTCTACCTGACATCACCAAAGCCCATTGTGTCATCAATAAAAGGTCAAACTCGAGTGGCTCCATTCACACATTATACCCCACCTTGCATGTAAGCACAAGTACCTGAATTTTTTTTTTTTTTAAATGAAGACCACATCAATATTAAATCATCTGCCCTTTCATTTTCTAGAGCGCATGTCGTCACGAGGGTCATGGACGAGCTGGAGTCAAATTTGAGCAAGAGGTATAGGTGACACCCTGGACTGGTCGTCAGTCAATCTTAAGGCACATATAAATAAATGAGCATTTACACGCGTGCAGAAGCGGTCCTGGTTAGGTTTGCGCCCCGGGCAAACAGTCACCTGTTGCCACCAATACTCCTCATTTTGACCAGTGAGTGATTTTACATCACAGAGCTGGATATCACATATGTATATCCAGTTACCCAATTAAAGTGACAAAAAATGTAGGGATGCGGCAACTGACTCGTTTTTTTCATGAGGTCATTTTCATGTGATGACATCACACAGGTCTTGCTTTGCACTTGTTTCAGAAAAAATAGCTCTGGACAATAACCGGTTAGTTTTGGTAGGGAGGACGCTCAGTCACCAAGCATACCTGGCAGCAACAAAAACAACCCTACTACGAGACTCCACACGGAAAATTATGAACTGAAGAAGCGTTTTGGATTCAAACTGAAACATATTCACCAAAGAAGGAATCCAGTTGCCTCGATTCAACCTTTGTGTGTTTCATTGTACTCGCCCCACATCCTCAGTGTCACCCCATCTAATTAGCATCATTGAGCTGGCTCACATAATAATCCGTGCAGGTGAAACAAAAAACAGCTCCCAGTTACTACTTTTGTCCTTCTCCGCCATCAGTCCCAAACTACCCAGCCCCCCTCCGCTTCTCGGCACATCATTTTAACAGACCGGGAGTGCCGTTTATTTGAAGAAAATGTTTGACACCTGAAGACGCGTGGAGTTGAAGGTAGGAGGAGGGGCTTGAGCCGAATACGAGCCGACCTAGATGAGATGTGACAGGCCCGTCACTCTTGTCATCAGCATGGCACAGCTGCCACAGCCCTATTTCAGGAAAATTAAACAGCCTTACGGTAAACTGGTCTGCCGGTTGTGGGGGAGGACGGGGGTGGCGCCACCAACCGCACGCATGACAATGAGAAGGCTTGTCGTATTCCTATCTCCTCCTCCCCCGCCATTCTCTCTTATTGACATGGTAATAGAGCCAAATTGATGAAGACACTTCACTCATTCAGTGACAAGTCTACTGGCGCGTTCCATAAACGCGCTTCCTCATCCATCACTCATGAAGCACCTCCCTCCGGCGTTTGCTTGCCACTTGTCGGCCGGGGGGGCGGGGGGGGGACATGTTTAATCAGCTAATTTACTCTTCGTTGGTCACCATTAATGACTGTGCCACTACGGGATTAGCTTGTCATCCGATGCTCTTAAGCAGTACTGATGAACTGCTCATCACACTATTAGCCTCCTTTTGTCTTTGTCACGCTTAGCAAAAGGTTAGAGGCCTGCATTAAAAAACAATCTGCTGGGTCACGCTTCTGTTCATTAATTTGCGACAACGGACACTATTGTTTGTTTATCGAAGCACCTTCACAGTCTGGAAGACTTCGACCATGATGGGTGACAAAAGCCGAAATGTTCTCAGAAAACTTTCAATGTCATTTGACCAAGGCAAAGTGATTGAGAAAACAAGGGAAACACTTGAAATAAATGCTAAATGAAGTCTTCTCCACGGTCAAGTGTCACTCGAAAAGAAGCTGCTAAGTGAGGCGAGAGTGGTTGCCTTTCCAGCAGCTCCTATATTTTGTTGTTCTACTTCTTCCTTTCATAACTTTGCTGCTGTGAATTGGGAATTTCTCCATTGCGAGACTAATACAGATTTTTTTTCTTTTCTTTTCTAAACAGCTTGACTGGGAGTGGAAATGCGGTGGAAACTCAGACATCGTTCCTAAGTCGTATACATTCAGGACCTTTGACTTCATGCGTGCTTTGTCTTTCCAAATAATGTCTAATCCACAGAATTTTAGGTGGACTGCAACGCAGTTGGAGAAACATGGCAGGGATGAATAGTGGAAATGAGGGGGGGACGGGGGTGGCTCTTCAAATTCTGGCGTTTGCTTTAAACCTTTCCTTTTCTTTCCTGTCCGAGTAAGATGACCGAGAAAAACTTGGAGGAAAGTATGTTTGACTGAGGAAGGGGCCTCACTGCAGCATTCTAAACAACTTTTACACAAGGGCAGGACATCTTTGTTCCCCGTAATCTTTCATGGCCGTAATATCTCCAGCAACAGGTCATCAACGCTCGTTAGTGCACGTTCACACTAGAGTCTTCCTTCCGTTGAACTAATTTTAAACTGCGCTTCTTATGTTCAAAAGGAAGCACTTTGTCATCTCACCTTAACCTGATGACATTTCCCACAAAGGTTAAGGAAAGGTGCCATGAAAGGAAGCAGATTTGACTTGCTGGAGAGCTCCGGGGTGCAAGTGAGCTCGAGCTTCTCAGCTTCATGGCGAAGACTATGAATTAGAGAGAGACCAATTATTGGCTGTCCCCATCATTGACCAGGGTGATTATATGTGCTGATATGTGGCAATTTGACAAATTCCGGCCTAACTGAAAGTTTAACATTCCAGTAATTTAGGAAAAAGATGACTTTACTTGTTTGAAGTTTTCAATGAACTTTAGTTAAAGACACGTTGATGAACCTAGGGGGCCCCTGAACTTTTTACATGTCTATTGTCTAAGATGCAATGTAAAGACTTTTCAACAAAGAGTTGGAGTTTGCATTTTTTTTTATTTGAAAGTCAATCTTTTCCCTTTTAATGAAAATGAATATCAGCTCCAGATATCTGTGATCAGCCTTCTTGACGACTAATAATTGGTATCAGCCCTGATGAAACTTCAACAACTAAAACCAATTTACCTCTGTCTGAAGATGAGGTTCTTGATATTTCCACACAAACGCACAGTTAGAATTGTCGTACCTATAAACAAATTCACAACTTCCGACCTGTTCTGACCTTATACGGCAAATAACAAGTATCGATCAATCCGCACCAACTACCGCCCGAAAAGACTTATTGTTGAGGTCCATTCCGTCTAATCACTTGGCAAAAGAGTTTGACGTTTACAGAAAGAAAGGAAGAATAAGTAAATAAAACCATCTCTGGGCCAGCGTGTTGCTCTCACCTTTGCAGATGAAATTACCCGAAAAGCCGTTACAAATCAATATAATCAATGCAATCAGCTAACTGACACAGGCAATCTCCTGCCAGTAAGTAAACTACCCCCAGTGGAGATATTTCAATCTCCAGTGCCATAATTGCCCCCAAGGGTGACTTTAAGGTGCAGCATTTTGTACACTTAATTAAATTAGTGAGCTCGGTGGACAAGGTGGCTTGACGATCTCGCAGAGGATGGATCGCTTTGGCCCTCAGCCAGTAATTAAGGCAATACCCTTCCTGATTACGAGAATCCCCCTTAATGAACTCGTTATGCATTTTAACCCAAACACACCCATGTATAAACGAGTGAGTGAGAGGAAGGCGTCTGCATGGAGGGGGGAATAAAACAACACATTTTAAATCATCCCCTCAGCAGTGTAGACGTAATGGCCATATTTCTCCCTCTTTCAGATGCAGCCAAGGGTAATTTGGACGTGACTGACAGCTTAAGTTCTAGGTCCTTGCAAATAAAACATTAAGTAAATAGGATCTTTTTAAGGGGGGGGGGGCGTGGGGGGGGGAATTTCAGAAGGTATCACAACATTTTTTTGTGAAGCGAATAGAGTGAAGAAACTCACACCTGCAACACATCCCAATTTATGTGTCATAATTTAAAGGGACGGGCTTGGACCAGTTCAGCACTGACCCATAATGCTTTGCCAATTAAATATCTCACTAATTGATTCACAGCAAATCAATAAACCTCTTGTTTCTGGTGAAAGAGTTGCAGTCAGTTGCAAAAATGAAATTCATATTAACGGGCTAATGTGAAAAATCCCATTGAAAGTGACACTCAAATTAGGGTTGACCTGACGCTTGTATTGTATGACATCATTTCTGCCGGCACTTGATAGCAAATAGAAAGGTGTGTTTGGAATAAAAAGGGTCACAGAGGAGTCTGGGGTTGCTGGGGGCACCTGAGGAAGAGATTACCTATGATATGATTAGTTCAAGTGTAATGAATTCTAATATTGGTAAATAAAAAAAAATAATAAAAGCACAGCTCCGTAAATACATATTTTTTTTTTTTAATGGCTGGTCATTTATGGCTTGTCATTTGTGTGTGCTTGTGCCATGGAATGTAATACGGGCAGCAGTATAAGTGTGACATCTGACTGATCTGGGTGAGGATCATAAATCCAGCCGGGGGGACCCGTTTCATTTTTGTCAGGGAATGTGCGCACCAAAACAAATATAACCAAGATGCGTAATAAAAGGGCACTATTCATTCAAGATGGAAGCAATATAACAAAAACCCTGCAAGATTTATCCAATACGCTACCGATTCGAAATTTGCCAAATTTGCATATTTTCCATTTCTTTTCAACGTAATTGATTCTACCATATGTTAGGTGGACGTTTGCCATGCTGTTGGTTCAGTTTTTCTGTTCTGTAGCTGCAGAACTGAAACGGCATGTGCGTCTCTCACACGCTCGCGCAGGCGCACACGCACGCACAGACGCGCACACACACGCACGCTGCTGATGTGATGTGATAATTGATGTGTTTGTTTACAAGTGTTGAATCAAGTCAAGAACAGCACTGCGTTTGCATCTGAGGTGTTCAGAATTATTTGATTAACTTCACAAGAGGGCTAAATATTCGAATCACCAAGTATGACGCAGTGTAGTTTCACATGACTGAGAACAACTATAATCATATAAATGATTAAAATTTTACTATGATAGCATTATCTTTGTGGATTTTCATAATGGGTGAAAATGGTTCGCTTAAAAAAGTCATTTGGCTTGAAGTTTTATTGTACATTACTAATACTTAACATACTGTTTAAAAAAATTCGACCACCCTTCTGATATTTCAAATGCATTTTATGGGTGGAACAAATTGCTTTTGTGTATGTGTAACACCCAAAAAAATTCCATTAAAACATTTGTTTAAAGAAACAAAAATTCAGTCTGTATTTACATGCAGACAAAATTGATGGCACTCCTCACTGAAAAAATATTGAAACTGAAGAGAGTGGAATTTGCTTTTTTTGGCAAGTCACCTCAGCTCCATGTTTACGGATGCAAACAAGAAGCACACACACACCAAAGAATGCCGTATCTGCTCTGAATCATGGAGGAGGTTCAGTTTTGTCCCAGCAGACAGTACAACGAAATCCTAAGACTATCAAGACACTCTGGAGAGAAATGTGCTAACCAGTGTCAGACAACAGGTCATGACCCAAAACACACAGCTAAAAAATAGCCAAGCATGGCAGATCTCAAACCACTGAGTGCTGATTTAAGTCGTATTGAACAGCTTTGGAAGAAGTGACACATAGTGACTGTGGAAGGCACCCTTTAAACCTGCGAAAGCTGAAAGCTTGCTCATGGGGAGTTGGCCAAAATATCCTCTGAGTGAGTGCAATGTTAAACTAAAAAGTTTGTGCAGCAAAACATGAAGATCAGGGGACAAGCAAAAAGCGAAACATGACATATCACACTTGACCTAATAATGCTGTTGGAACAGAAAAATAGAGCAAAGCCAGAGTTTCATTAAATTGTTTTCAGTTAATGTTTATTTCTAATAACTTCAGTTTCAAGCTGATTCAGTGACAATTGCAGATATGTCTTTCTTTGATGAAAGGGTAAACATTTTGGCCTGCATGTGTATTGTACTGTATGTGTACTGTATATTAGATGTCATTCAATTGTGTGATTTTTCTGCATGCACGCCAACTAAAAAAAGAAAGCTTTCGTCAATACTTTTAATGACACACAAGAAAATGTACAATTGAAAGACCAATAGCATTAGTCTTTTATAATAATAAAAATAATAATATTCATGGTTGTCATTAAAGGAATATTAAACAGTCACTTTCAAACACTTACTGAACCAGAGTGCTCATTACCACTGAAATAATGAACAGAATTTTCCTTTACAGACAAGGATCAGGTTGTCACGGCAAATAATACAAAACATTATGTCATCATGAATATTTTAAAAAGTACCATTACAGTTTAGTAAGAGTGACTGAGACCCATTGAGGGCAAGCCCTGAGAGAACAAAAGTGTATAAAAGTCACACATGAATGCCAGCCTACACTTAACATGAACACAATGTGGGGGAGAATGTTGTTGCATGATGTTGGAATTACAGTTAAAACGTCTCAAGTCATTATCAAAATGATTAAAACCTTGGTGATCTGTGGACCAGCACCCACTCGTCTGTGGTGATGTAGTGCCGCCGTATGGTCATGAGCGGCATTGCAATAAGTCACTGCTACTTCAGTGCGTTTTTTAAGATGACACTTGATGTACTTACTGTAGTACATTTGGGAAAACACAAGTCGCCTCCCGTAACTAAGAAATGCAAATACTTCGGAGTAATCGGGACACAATTAAAAAAAAGGGACGTCTAATCTATCCTTTGTTTTGGCACGGAATGTCACCTCGTACTTTCAGCCCCGTGAATACAGTGCACTCCGCTTAATAGAACTCCGGTTAATAGGGTAATCCGCTTAATAGAGCAAAAGGCTCTGGAACGGATTTGCCTAATGCAATATCCTATAAAGATACTCCGCTTAGAAGAACAGATCTCCGCTTAATAGAACAGGCCGTAAGCAATGAAAATTGTAAACTAGTGGTTTTCGAAGTGTAGCAATCGCGATACCACTATCGCGAGAAAACGCGATACCACTGCTATGCTGTTGCGCCTACGATTACGCCATACAATGTTGCGCAATGTGTAGTTCTAGCCGTATAACAGGTAGCACGCGTCACTCCACACATAGACACACGCACGTCACAATGGCTTCAACTTCATTCAAGAGACGAGGGCTATCACCTGCGGATAAGAAGGACATACTCAGACGATACGATGCATTGCCGGATTCTCAGAAGGTATCACAAGAGGATGCTGCCTCTCATCTAGACGTATCCCGGAGTAGCTTGAATCGGATACTCAAAAACAGGAAAGAAATTTTGGAACTTGAGGATTCTGATCGCAAGCGACAGCGAAAGGGCAAAGCACCTGATGTGGAAAAAGCTCTCGTAAAGTGGATTCACGCTGCCAGAGACAAGAATGCGCCTTTGTCTGGGAAGATCGTGAAAGCTAAATCTGAGGAGCTGGCATCAAAAATGAAGGTGGAGGGATTCAGTGCCACTGAAGGTTGGTTCGATCGCTTTAAGAAGAGAGAAGAGATCGTGCACAAAAGACTGCATGGTGAAGGTCAAACCGCCGACAATCAGTCACGCGACCACTGGCTAGCACAAGTCTGGCCTGATTTGAAGAAACAATATAACTGCGATGAAATTTGGAATGCAGACGAGTCAGGACTGTATATTCGCGCATTGCCAGATGCCACACTCACTTTCAGAAATGATCAGAGAAAGGGCGCGAAAAAACCTAAGGAGAGGATAACCGTTCTGTTTGCCTGTTCAATGACAGGAAAGAAACGCAAGATGTTTGTCATCGGCAAAAGTCAGAATCCGCGGTGCTTTAAAGGTTTGAAGTCACTCCCCGTTTCGAATGAAGCGAATAAATCTGCGTGGATGACCGGTGATCTATTCAGAAAGTGGCTGGCCGAATGGGATAAAGAATTACGTGGTCAGATTCAGCGACTTCTACTGCTGGTTGACAACTGCTCGGCGCACCCACAGAATGTTCAACTGACCAACATACGGCTTGCCTTCTTTCCTCCCAACACCACGGCCCTCATGCAGCCGTGCGATCAGGGCGTGATCCGCGCAGTGAAGGCGCACTACCGCCGCTACATGTGCCAGCGCATAGTCCAACAGATGGATGAGAGTGACAGTTCAGCCACCGCTTGCGTACTGGCGAAGAAAATCAATCTACTTCATGCCATCGAACTTCTGGTTATGTCATGGGAGGCCATCACAAATGTAACAATACGTAACTGCTGGCGTAAAGGAGGTCTATGCGACACAGAAGTTGAGGTCGCGGATACAACTGACGATAACGCTGAGGAAGTGGGTGCCATATTATCTTCAGAGCAATTTGACGAATACATCGACATCGACAGAGATGTTCTGACGTGCGCGGAGGTAACTGACGAAGACATCATTGACCAAGTGATGGAAGGAACGAGTAGCCAAGACAGTGATCCTGAGCATCCTGAGGACGACGAGCCTGCTTCCATTGAGGAACCACCTTCCAATAAGGATATGCGGGTCGCCCTCGAGACCCTGAAACGAGGATTGTACGCCCGCGGTTTCCAGGACTTCCCTCTTATCCAGCGCATTGAGAGGGAAGTCAACCGCAAAATTACGGACTCCTGTTTCCAGACAAAAGTAACAAAATTTTTCTCGTGATTTGAGATGTTTGACTGAAGCAGTGTTGTTTGATTAAAGATATGGACGTCCACAGTCGAAATATCTCTTCTAACTCGTCAGCAGGGTTTTTTTCTGCGTGCATAACTTGGTCGTCGACATGTCTGATAACCATCTACGGTTAATAGAAACTGCGCTTAGTAGAACAGAAGCGCTTCGGCCCAATGGTGTTCTATTAAGCGGAGTGCACTGTATTTGACAAAAAATATAAGCCATTACAAATGTGCCTGTGCTCACCAATGGCCAAGATTTCTGATTCACTCAAGATTTAACAAAGCACAATATCGTAAATCATTCAAATATTTATTATTATCGAACTATCAGGCGCCTGCAAATAGATTCCAACAATTTGTGGAAAGCTCTGAGGTCAATGTTTACTTTCTACCTCATTTGAGCACATAAGGCATATAAAACAATTTTGACAATGCAAGAATACAATGGAAATCAAAAGCAAGGAATGGAGATTCTATTTTAGGCATTTTGATAATATTCTCAGCTGATTTGCAGCGCACAAGTTGTGTGTTAAGCAGCGAGTCATTGAAAAGTTAAAATGGTGATCAAAAGAGTCTCTGTTTTTTTCACCAATCATGAATAAATTAAGGATTTCCGAGCATAAAATAGGAGCCATTCCTCAATGTGTGCTGAAGTCCTTTCAGACCGTATTGGTTTGGGTGTCTGGGCTGCAACTCTGCAGGTCCTTTACCTGCTCAAGTACCCAACTGATGTTCGGCCTCTCCTGGGAGTTGGACACCATTATGGAGCTCAGCAGCAACTGCAGCCCATCTGAGTAACTGGGGGAGAGACACACAAAGAGTGAATTAGGGAGGATGCGAGACATATGATTGACGACAGTGAAAAAGCTCCACTAAATGGGTGTCTTGAGATAAGCGTGACCCGACTCACGAGTGTCTGTCATTCTGACAAATTTTCGTTTTGAGCTCAGCTTGAGATGCGACAGCAGTATGGTGGCAGTGAATTCAGTTCAACCTACTTCACAACAAACAGCAGTTTATTCCCAGTTCAAGTTTCTGTCAAACTAATATAAAACAAAAGAGTATTTCACACAAGACTGTTTAGCATAAAGCTAACGAGAGAGAGAGAGAGAGAGAGAGAGAGACAGAGAGACAGAGAGAGACAGAGAGAGACAGAGAGAGACAGAGACAGAGACATTGAATCATTCTGTCAAGCTACTATTACATAAAGAATCTCAACCTCGGTGTTCAGCGTAATAACTCACCTGCAGGGCTGTGGGATGTTCACAGGGTTCTGAACTGCCAAGGCCACACTGTCGCCTCTCTGAAACACAAGGTCGTAGGGTCCTTCCAGCACCATCATGCAGTACAGCACGCAGCCCAATGACTGGATGAGTACAGCAAGAAGCAAAGTAAGGCAGAGGAGCATTTGATAATTTGACTTTGGAAATAACATTTGCCAATTAAAAGTAAAATATCAGGATTTACCCAAATATCTGTGCGCTCATCAATAACACAGTAGCTTTCCACATTGAAGAACTCAGGTGCACGGTAGGAAATGGTGCATCGCTGGGCAGCCCAATCCTGTAAAGTCATTGCTTCTCTGGTACCCCGGACCTGGAATTGGGTCCCAAATGTGGAAATAAAGCGTTTCCAAGAAAGCTAGACAGTTGCCCCGAATCAGCCCCAACAAGTGAATCTTTTGTCATAGCCATCAACAGTGTGGGCCTGATTTACAAAACTTCCATAAAACGCTAATCTGTCCAAACAAATCAACATGGAAGTTGATCTGCTAACCGGGCATACCTTGGATTGGATTTGCAAAAGGGGCAAATTAGTTGTTTCAATCCAAACGCCCAAAATACTCGCACAGTAGATGGAATACCACATCAGCAATACAATTTTGGAGTTTCTGAATGATCTCATGGGTGACTCGAAGCAAGTATCAAGAAGGAGTCATGCCATACCACCTATGACAAAACTCTTTTTCATTGCATGTTGATCATTTTTATGCACTATGGCAATTATTTCTGTCTTCTCCAAGAGAAATGCTTCAGATGTGATGTCACAAGTTTTAAACATAATGCTACAAGTTCAATGAAACAAAGCATGACTTTTGTGCAGTTGCAACTTGCCGTCTTGCTCCAAATTATTGGAATGATAGACTGTGTTCAACTTGTTCCCCCCTGAAACATCTAACAAATGGTAATGGACAATAGTAACATAAGCTTTCTTTTAATGTGTGTTAGGATAGACCTCCTGAGGGACCCGTTTCAGACAGACCCAGACCTGATGCCAAATTGCTGGATGCTGTAACTTTCCACTGCTACTGCCTTGAATTTCTTTATCTACTGCACCCGAAGCTTACTCAAACTGTATCATACCATTTAAGACCATGGAGTCATACATAGGAACAATACAGAGGCATTGTTTATGCTGGGCCACCCGCTTGCGAGGGCATAAGAATCAGAATCATCTTTATTGGCCAAGTATGTAGAACACACAAGGAATTTGTCTCCGGTATAATAAACAAATGGTATGGAAGGACATTTCGTAATGTAAGTGAACCGTCACTTAGATTACGAAATGCGGTGGTACGACCCAGTAACTACTGTGAGACAATTTGCAAAGCATCAAGCAGAGCTAAAGTGATCAGTGGTAGAATACAATACTATGACAGTTTGAACAGTTGGTGCAGAAAATCATTGAACCATTTTAGAGTGACCAGTAGCAGTATTTGTTGTACAAGAAGAGTGACTTTGTCAGTGACTGTTTAGGGAGTTAATGGCTAGAGGGAAGACGCTGTTTAAGTGTCTGCTGGATTTGGTGCGCATGGATCATTCATTCAAAAGGGGTCAAAATGTTTGTTTCTTTCACTCACACTTCCAATGTCATCTCTTCAAACATTTTACATTGCGGTGCTCTCTAAAATTGTCTTTGGTAAAAAAAGCAAAAAACAAAACATTAGAGCTCCTATCGCTAAAGTTTACACCCCTTATTTCAATAAGCCACTCTCCACCACTTGTACACCGGGTGCCAATTGTGCCGCTTTCTTTGTTGACCATGCAAAACTCCCCTCGAACAGTGCGCACAATCTATGAGAGTGAACCTGCAATTTAGTCAAATGTATGATCTTAGTAATCAGGCCATATGCAACGGGTTCTCATGAATTTAATCCCCAAACTTGCCATTTGTTGTTTGTGGAGCAAGTCACTTTTAAAACACACAACACAATTTTCTCAATAAACATTATTAGACAAGTTATCTAATCCGACCAGTCTGTCGAGATGGGTCACAAACCAGCCAGCTGTACTGTATCTTAAATTACACACTTCAGGATATGTTAATCGAGTCTTCTCATAAATATTCTAAATGCTCAAGGCCTCTTACCTCAATGCGGGCTCTATTCATAGAGCCCAAATCCATCAGGACGGGGATGTCATCCTCATTCAGAAGCACATTTGTAGGTTTAAGGTCTCTGACCAAATACATTGAGACGATTAGTATTCATATCTTATTCATTCTGAGACTGAAAGATTGCAGTGGTACCTTGACTGGGGTTCCTACAGCTTAAGAAAAGTTAAATTCAAGACTCTTATTCCATTTGAAATGAAATGTAAAACCAACTCCACAATGTTTCCACTGCCCATGTTGTGTAAATTTACTCCAGTACATTAATAATGCACATATTTTCTTGGCCAAAAACACATCACTCGTTTGTTGGTCGTGACTGCATAATGTTACAGAGACAGTCTTTACGACTGTCAGGTTAGTTAGAGATTTGAGACTATTTACAATCATTACACGATTGAAGTGTTGACATTTTTCAAGACTTTTGAAACTCCTATGCCAATGTACCACTGTATTTGAGTGCAGGATTGTATGAAACGTTCTTACCGATGAGCATAACCTTTGTCATGGATGGCCTTGAGTCCTGAACAGATCCCACGAAAGATTTTTAAAATCTGTTTTTCAGGCATGTAGCTCCCATTTTCCCGAAGCTTCTCCAGAACTGACCACAGACTTCCCTTCTGTGGACAGAAGGGACCACACAGACAGTATGACAGTATTGTTGTTGCTTTGCCAAAATAAATAAATACAATAATTGAAGAAGCAACTTACTCTTATGTAAGGCAGAAGCAACCAGGCTTCACTCTTTCCATTCCGCTCAACAAAGGTGTGTGCCACGAGGCTAAGTATATTGGGGTGATTAAACATCTGATGCATTTCCACTTCCGTCTGGGCTTCCTGACGGCCTTCTCGATCATGACACAGGATTCTCTTGAGGGCATAGAATCGACCATCCTTTACCCCCTCAACAAGGTCCACGTAACTGAAACCACTGGAGAGAGAAATTATGAATAATTCAGCATTTTGTTGAAATGCAACTTTTGTCAAAAAAATGCAAATGCCTTTGCAAACCGATGTGTGTTTGCATCAAAAAGGGACCATATGTGTCATCTTACCCCTCGTCAAGTTTCTGCAAGAAGTAGTATTTTTTGCTGTCAATGGTGATGGAGCCACGGGAGCAGATGCACATAGTCTGCCCCATCTTGACTGGAACATTACATTATTTAAAATCTAGAAATAAATATAAAGCTCATTAGAGAGATGGAAATTAATTTATTCAACAATATTTTGCACAAGGATCGCAATCGTCATGTTTTGCGATGGCGGGCGGTGAGTTTAGTACCTGGGTCTACAGACTTAATAATACATCTCTCTCTCTCTCTCTCTCTCTCTCTCTCTCTCTCTCTCTCTCTCTCTCTCTCTCTCTCTCTCTCTCTCTCTCTCTCTCTCTCTCTCTCTCTCTCTCTCTCTCTCTCTCTCTCTCTCTCTCTCTCTCTCTCTCTCTCTCTCTCTCTCTCTCTCTCTCTCTCTCTCTCTCTCTCTCTCTCTCTCTCTCTCTCTCTCTCTCTCTCTCTCTCTCTCTCTCTCTCTCTCTCTCTCTCTCTCTCTCTCTCTCTCTCTCTCTCTCTCTCTCTCTCTCTCTCTCACCCCCCCCCTCACACACACACACACAAATAGTTTTAAGTTGTAATATCACCATTCACCAGGAGATCACAGACATGGCTTAGTTGCACTTGCACCGGGTCTTATACTATGCTATACTACTGTCCAACGTGAGTAGGCCGAATAATTATTTGCAGATTTGGAATAACATTTACAATACAATACAATACATGCAAATTTTTATTTTTAGCATCCACATACAAATACTGGAGGCAGTGCATCCAAGAAATATGCTAGGAAATATGAATGGTGAAAAAAAAAAATCAGAATTCAGGATTTGAATACATGCAGTGATCATGTTTAGGCCATCAGAAAATGCCTTGCCAGGTGTTTTGGAAGTGAAGAATGAAACATTTTAATGATTGTATTTACATAATTCGCCTTGGGGACGGAGTCAACCAAATGTAGCCTAACGCGGCTAAGAGTGTCGGAAGATCTAAACTGCATCACGCAGATATGTTGTATTTTGACCTTTTATTACTGTTAAATCAGTGAGCAAAAATATTACGTCTTCACAATGTGTATGTTTACAGATCTAAATTTGTAATTACGGGACTGGAGACAAAATTCTCTCTCCACGACATTCTCACCTAATGTAAACATAGAGCAACTTTCACAAAACGCCAGCATGAATGTGAGCAGTTTTGGGTCATTTGTTACCTAATAATTGCGAGACATGATGCGCTAACATGGAGCAATGGCTGGAAGCTTACCTGTTGAAGATCAGCAGGCATCCTGCGTTCCGGTTATATGACGTCACGGACTGGTATTCTTCTTCTGTACCAACTATAAGAGTAATCCTTTGTGCGAGCGCCAACATGACAGCTGATGTCCAAACTGTGTAATTGCACTACTGTTGAGCGAAGGAAAATTGATGGAAAGCTGTCATTTATATCCATGACCATAATGTATCTGTGCGCTTTTTTCCCCCTCATTCGTAGAACACTTTTACTACTGGGACAACTGCGTGTTACAAAGCGGCAAAACTGGTTATTTTCTTCTCTGTTTACTTCTGCATACCAAATGGTAGCAACACATTAATAATAACCATACGCGTGGAACATAAGGAACAACTATTTTGTTGTTGAAGGCTTATAAAATATGATTTTTGATCATACAGATGTCACAGGGCGAGATCTGTACCTGCAAAATGAAGCACATTTAAAACAAAACTAAGTTTCCTTTATTCTGAAACTTTGATTCATGAGTAATCATGCAAGCATTGACATTTTGAAAATATGTGTACGGCAGCTCACGTTTTGATATTATTATGGGGATTTTCTTGAGGCAGGACATACTTCATTGCACGGAAAAGGGAAAGTAGGTAAGTAAGGTATAGTGAGTACTTTAGCCACTTCTGATTATTAAGTGATATTTCCAAACAAGTGGTGAAAAAAGACGACGCATTTATTCATTGGTGGCGCTAAAACGCACACAATCGAAATTAGAGCGAAGAAGATGTTCGAGCAGCTACAGCCCATTCATTCAAAATGGCGAACATGGAACGCAACAGGAGAGACCACCGCGACGACGGAGGTGATATCTGTGCCATTTTAATTTCTTTTACTAATCTTATACACGCATTTAAATTAGTCTTTGTTTGCATTGCTTCCCATATTCCTAAATCAGGAAAAAGGACGTCACTTATGGAGCCCTTCCTAAAATATAACGCGCTAACGAATCAAGTGTTGTTTAGCGAAGATACCATTGTGTTGACGTCGGTTGGAATTACGTTGAAAAAAAAACAATGATCAGCTGTTAATCAACGTATTAGTGTACCTACGCGCATTTTTTAACAAATGGTGAAAATCTATTTACGATAGGTATCGATGCTCATACTCGAAGCAGTTGTGAACAAATTTCAAGATGGGCAATGCACGCATGAACAAAATTTAAGCGTTTTATGTGTCACATTTTGTGGCGACAAACATAGCCGCGCAGGTAATTCTGTTATTTAGCTCATTGTAATAAAACTGTTGTTCACCTTGGTGAGTTGTCTTGCCTCAAGCAGGGCCGCTGGAGGAGGGAGGCAGAGTGAAAACTAAGCCTGTCTCTTGTAGCACGGTGGGCGGAGGAGCGAGCAAACTCAAACGCACATCACAGCATCTTTCATCAGACGATGAGGACGAAACCCCGTCAGAGACACCAGCGCCGCGCAAAGCCTCCAAAATAGGCTTCGGCATGAGCAGCAATAAATCTAATCCTATATCGATCAAGCTTGGTGCAAGTGTAAGTAGGTTAAGTATTCGATTTGGTTACTTATTGAATTGGTTGTGAGGGGCAGGCTCACCTTCTGGGGGACCGTTTGTGGTTTGAATCTGGACTTTGGCCTTTCTGGGTGGAGTTTGTATATTTTCTGGCTTCCTTCCATATTATAAAAAACCTATTAGAGCAATTGAAGACTCAGAATTGTTCTATGGGGTGATTGTGAATCTTTGTCTATACCTTTGGCAAGGGTCGTCACACTCTGTACTTCCCTGTTTTGTTCCCACCTTCAAAGTCACCTGCATCTCAATCAATCAATATGTCAACCGTGTTTAACTTTATCCGTCTTTATTACATCGTGTCATCATCTGCAGAGGTTAAAACAAGTAATAACCTCATTTTGATAAATATGAGTATAACATGCAGATATGTTTTCAATGGTAGGGAGCACAAGTAAAATGTTTTCAGAAAAGGATATACTAGAGCAGGGGTCTCCAACGTGGTGCCCGCGAGCACCAGGTAGCCCGTGAGGACCACACCAGTAGCCCGCCAGTGCTAGGATTGTGATTTGCTCGTAGAAATTATGATTTAAAAATGCAAACATGGGCAGTATTATATATTCTATAGCTACCTATTTAGCTATCTAACTAGCTAGCTACAGTATACATCTAGCTAGCTAATGTTCTAATATTATTAAATGTAATTTGTACAAATGTTAATTTAGACGTGTATCAATTTAGTAGCCCTTCACACAATCAGGACACATGAAGTAGCTCTCACTCTCAAAAAGTTTGGTGACCCCTGTACTAGAGTAAGGTACAAACCTATGGAAATAAATCTACCTAAGTACATAAATAGAGCATTTGTACGTCTTATTTCCCACCACAAGATTTAAGGGAGGGCACAGATTGGCCTTCAAGATACCAAAAGCAAAGCAAGACTCTTTAGAATCTTTGTTTTTTCTTGTCCTTGAGAGATTAGCAGAAAGCGTTTGTCAGCTAGCATTGGCTTTTCTCACGCACGACCTGAATGAGGGCTGCCAATATAGAGTTGCTCTTGAGGAAACGTGCTAAAATCCATATTTATGCATTATGCTGTAAAGTTTCACTTGTCTCTCTTCTCACAATGTTGCCTTAGAAACCTAAAGAGCCTGTACCAGCAGCCCCTCCAAAAAAGCTTGGACTGGCATCGGTTTTCAATGAGGATGATGATGTAAGTACTGAAATCACTTTTTTTTTTAACTAACGCAGGGGTGTCCAAACTTTTTGCCAAGGGGGCCAGATTTTATGTGGTAAAATGTCGGGGGGGCCGACCTTGGCTGACATTCTTTACATTGAACAACAATATTGTTCAACAAATTTTAGTAAACCAGTCTGTTTCACATTTCCATTTTTATTTCAACAATCTTAAGAATTTCTTTTGGTTCATTTGAAACAGGTGTATCACATGCAACTGCTTATTCACTTGACTTTTTCTTAAACAGAAGTCTCCTGAGTGCAAATTGATTGATATGAAACATAAAATGTATCACCATGACTTTTCAATAGTCACAAAACCTTTGACTCGAACAATAGGGAAATGAACAAGCAATACACATATCCACAACTGCAAGGATCATTTGAAATATGACATATCAGTCAATATAAACACGGAGTGATGTCTTGTTAACTCGTGAGTGATGCCCTCTAGTGTCTAAATGCTATTACTCATTTAGTGAATGCTATTACTCATTTAGCCACTAGAGGGAAGCAGTACTCTATGAAACATCACTCACCAGTCTACGAGACCTCAGTCAATGCAACACGTGTTCCATTGCGCCCAACCTGCGGGCCAGACGGCACTGATTTTATGACAGGGGCCGAGGGCCGGATGAAATTCGACCGCGGGCCGGACTTTGGACATGCCTGAACTAACGAGACAATCATGAATGGAATTTCTTGCTTTTTAGCTTTTGAAATATTAGAGATATTGTGAGCTAAAAGCTTTCATATGACTCGGAGAAGCAAGGTGATGGGGTAGACCCTTGTCTTTTTCTTCCTGCGAAGATAATAAATATTCTTAAAGACACACGTCAGAATTAGATACTGTTTCTTCATCCCACATGGACAAACACATACCAACAACAGGAAACACATTGACGCAAATGACCGTTCCTGTTGACATGCTCCACATACAGTATACAGTACATGTACGGCTCTCACTGGCCGGAAGGCCACCAATATAAATAAGCCGATAAATACAATGTTCTCATTTTGCAGAGCGAGCCGGAGGAGATGCCCCCAGAGGCAAAGATGAGGATGAAGAACATCGGCAGGTACTTCACGACTACATTGTTTTATTTCAGCCTAATCCTGTCATTCTAGACGCGACAGTGAACTTTCACATAAAAGTATTGCTTTGGAATTTTTGTGGCGTCTTTGTGCCAGTTAACTGCGTGGAAGTGAGTTGAGGAGCGCCATTCAGACAAAAGTTGTGCTTCGCTGCCCTTTTGTTGCATCCTGGTGCCAAGGAACTATGTGAAAGTTCAAACTCCGATCCTTGATGGCCACATTTTTTAATTTTTCCCTCCTCCATCACACCCGATTCAAATGATCAGCCCATCAGCAAGCTCGGCGGGAGCCTGAGAACGATCTTTTGAATCAGGTGTGTTGGAGGAGGGAAACGTGTAAAACATGCAGGACCGCGGCCTTCGAGGACTGGAGTTTGACAATTGTACTTTAGCGGTATGTAAAATCAAAATAATCACATGAATTAAATGTTAACGGTACAATTCTTATACATTGAATAGTTATTAAGGTAGAGTTGTTTCCTCTATTTCAGTGCTGGTTTCCACAATTCATTTCACTCCCTTTTTGGAGAGCTGTATACAGTATTTATTTCCGTTTTAAGATTCAACAAGTTCTGTTAAAAGTAAATCAAAACCAGAGACTCACCATATTAGGATTGAGTACAGGTCAGGTGCTGTTTTTTTTTGTTTAGTTTTTTTTTTTACCATCAAGTCAAGTTCAGTCAACATTTAACATGTTATTAATCTGGAATCTTTTTAGGGAGACGCCGACATCAGCTGGACCGAACTCCTTCAACAAGGGCAAGCAGGGCTTCTCTGATAATCAAAAACTTTGGGAGAGGAAGTTGAAGGCGCACACAGACAAATAGTGAAACAAAACCTTTTTTTCCCCCCCTTCTTCTTACATTATGGTTAAATCCCACCTGGGATCTCTACAAAGGCTTCAATTATTGGAGTCTCCACTTTGAGGCTGCCCTAACAAGCATGCCTTTTAGTGTTCTCTGTTTAGGACCTTACATCTGTGTTGCTGAGCAATGAGAAACGCAGCATTATGTGATGAAGTCAACTGTGTAACATTTGCTGCACATTACATCGAATGGCCAATAAGAAAGGTTCACATCTCCCGCTTCTTCCTGCTTCTTCGTACGCGTACCTGGCGAAAGTGTACTTTACTTTTGAGCAGTTTTGTGTATACATGTAAATAGCAGTTTGATTCAGTTTTGTTTTGTTGTTGTGCGCTTGTTTTATCCATAGTAAAATTGCAAAGCGGTAGAACATTTCCGGTGACTTTCCATGGGAGGTTAGCATTTGAATTATAATTATAATGAAATCCAAGCGATGGCTTGTGGGTGCAAAACCTCGTAAAAGAACACTCATAAGGCCAGGTTCCTCCGTAGGTGGTTGTTTTAGTCAGGAATCTGCTAAAATATAGATTGACCAACGATAAATTCCCTAAGAAACAACCTTTAATTTTTGTGAAGTATTGGTTTATTCCCATTAATTCCTATGGAAAGTTGCCGACGTTGAACATTTGCAACCCAAGTACTCAGTTGAATTTGTTGTATTCAAGAATGACTGTGACAGTTCTTTCTGTTTTAGTTACCTAATTTTTTTTTTTTTTTTAATCGCCAGCTGTGCCAGTTTATACCCCTTCCTTAAACTCCTGTGTTGTATTTTGGTGTTTTATCACATCATGAAACTACACACGTCTCTCATTTTAGTGGTCAGACAAATAAATAAATAAATATGTTGAAACCAAGTGTGAAACCATGCAAATGTCTGCCCCTTCCCATTCATCCTCCTCATTACATGTTATGTCTTGTGACTTGTTGTAACTGTCATATGCTTATTTATGTGCTAGGGTCTTTTTTTATCCTGGACTTCAATTATGCTCAGAAGAGGATAGTTCGAGCATGTTTTTTTTCCCTCTCCCTACCTTGTGGTTTCCTTTCTGAACTCTGACTGTAAATTTCCCCATTGCGGGACAAATAAAGGATAAAGGATAGCTTAAAAAAATAATGCTAGCGATAAGCCAAAGTCATAGACAAGAGTTACCAGAAATCAACCTTTTAATTGATACGATACAAAAAAAAGGATATACCCTAAGGAAGAACAACATAAATCACTAATAAGATGTGCATTTTGTTTTTGTTTTTTGCTTTTTTCTTGTTTTAATTCTGTTACCTGCAACTTTGAAATCAATACACATTTGAATTTAAGAATTGGTAACTTGAACTCTGACTACACACTATAAAAGATTGTTTTAACAGCCCAATAAACACTTTGGAAGATGTTTTTGTTTGGAATAAAAAATGTAAACACCAGCATCACCACATAAAAACATTGAAGTTTCCTCTCAAAGTTAACATTTTTTTTTCCTGTCAGACAATCTATTCATCATTGCGTTTTGCTTGCTGATGCTGTTCATCTGTACTCGAATTTGCTCCGATACTATGACACGGATGGCCGTATGGCAGATGAATACTTCTGAAAACAAGTGGAATCAGTGCATCCCCGTTCCTTACTCTTGGTTTCTGTGATCATTGTGTCCAAAATGGGCATGTGATATGACTCCAGTGACAAGTCTTACTTTGTTTTTGGGTAAGGCCTTCCTCAGCAACGTCCAGAATTTGCCATTCACTTTTTCACTTTGTCCCAAATTCCAGTCCAGGCTGGGAAGCACCGTCAATGCCCTTCGGACCATTGGGGGCAGAGGGGAATCTGGCTCTACGAAACATTTGGAAGTTCTACTTGTCCGTATCAGCAAAAGTTTGAGAGTTGAGCTCTGCAACAAAATCTTGAAAGACAAAAAAAAAAAGAGTTATTAGTGGTTTTCCTGTGATGAATCAAACTTAAATGATTAGCAAAATCAAATGTACTGTTAGCTTCAGATATTTTTGGACAATGACAGGGTTTGATTCTTCCCTGCATACACTGCCATTATACATTTGACTGAATTCATGATATAATTTAACAGGCTTCACAAAAATGTGGGATTCACCATTCAAGAAATTACAATCATTATGCAGACCACATTTGACATATTTACTCCCAAATGTATACAGTCATAGAAGGAAAAGCCTTTGCAGAGAGATTTTTGTGTGTATGTGAGATGAGCAAGAGGTTCCCTGGTGAGTGTGAGAATTTGTATCGATGTGTTAGAGCGGTGCTCTCCAACCACAGGTCCGTGGATGCATTTTGGGGTTTTTTTGTAGCGGAGCATGTATGCCACAAATGCTCCCACTGTATGTTATCGCCCGGGCAGGAATATTCATCAGCTACTTGTTGATTACCAGCTGGGTAACGACGGGAACATAGGCCTCAGTGTCATGTGCAATGCTGTGGAAAACAATAAATTTGCTCAAAATACGGCCAATGAGAAAGGTCTAAATGATGAATAGAAGAGGCTCAAGGATGGAGACCTGGGGAACGGCAGTGGTAACTGAGAAAGGATTGGATTGCTTATTTGGCGTGCGTGTCTGCCTTAGTTTGGTTTGTGTAAGTGGGTGATAGCTGAAAAGTTCAACTTTTCCATTTTTAATGTAACAGGTTTTGACTTGCCTGAATTCCTGATTCCAGAACAAACACAGCATTGCTGTTGGACAAGTATTCAGCAGACACAACACAGATGAGGATTTGACTTCTTCTGATTGCATGCATCACATCGTTCGTGTAGGCTGCCAAACAAAAATAGACGTTATTAGAAACCAAGACCCCAGTCGCGTGCATGTGTAGTGAGAATTGATCCTCTGACCTCCACCAGGAAGCATGTCCCTCTCCAGTAAACAGAGGCGATACCCCCACACGTCTTCCAAAACCATGGGAATCAGCATCTCTGGTGGCCTCAAATCATCAATAACATGCTGAAAGTTGAATGGCTCAAGTGTGGATGGATAATCTGCAAAATGAATATGTTGTTTTTGTTTTGTTTTGTTTTTCCTCCTCCAACCACAGTTGACCTGAAAACGTGCCCCATATACCATCCGATTCTGGTCCTGATCGTGAGAAGAGCGTCAAACCTGCCTGCTCATGTGGAGTGGTCCACACATAAGACAAGAACACATCAAACTCTTTCTCATCTGATAGACAGGGGGAAAAAAGAAATACAATGAGGGATTTTAAATACATTTCAATTCACAGCTGCTGCCTAACTCAAAAAAGTTGTTTTAACTGTTACATATTAATATTTAGCATGTACCATCTGATCATTCTTTGGCTGATTTAGTCTTTCACTCAAGATTACTCCTTGATTCTTGAAAGGCAAGGGTGCATGTTTTTGCAGGCGCACGTGCTATGCACACAGACAGTTCTCGGGGCCCATTCAAAATCCAAGGAGAACGCTTTCTCATAAAAATATGTAAATTAATTTGACTCTTTTGCAAGTTACACGTGACATTCAAAGACCAACATGTGCATGTGTTTGCTAAACTCTTGTACCTCCAAAATGATCACTTAAAAAAAAACTGTGTTCAACATTTAACATTATCTCATCAAATGTGACCAAGCCCTTTTCATTTTCACCTAAGATTAAAAAAAAAAGCCCAGTGCTAGCGATATGTATATGACTTTTTGTCCCTATTTCGGCACTCCCTTACTGCCTAAGTGGTTCAAGATTCCCCCCATTGGTAAATCTAAAATCCATTTTAACGGACATAGGTCAAATTTAGTGTACAGGATACAAATTTTGGAGCACTTGTATAAAACATTTTCATTTTTGTGTATTTTGGGGTCACTTTAGGAAAAGTAACCAGATATCGGTGTGGAAGAATGATATGTAGGATATATGTACATATATATTTTTATCACTTTTAAATATCAAAATGGGCTTTATTTGGAAAAAGCAAGTACTGCTACTCACATCTTATATTATTATGTTCTATCGAGGTGACGTGATCTACTTCGGACTGTTTTGAGAACTCAAGTTTCCGGGTGTGGTCGAATTTTGAGTTGTTCTGAAACCACATCCTGTGAAGATGAATGTCTGCATGCGTTGTTGGTTTGCCATTGGACATATACTGATATGTCTACCACAATATGTGTGCTCGCGTGTGTGCACACAATGAATTCTCACCTTCATCAAGCTTTCCACTTTGAAAGTGTGATTTGTAGATTAGTTGGAGTTCCAACCATTTCACATGCAAAACAATGCCCACTCCAGCGACCAACAGCAGTGATGCAATGGGATAACCAACTAGTGATGGCCATTTCTCTAGAAGGAAGACATACTGGTTATATTGTAGGTTGTCTACAAAAAGTGTAATACTGAGAAAAAAATTTGGGGCTTTTCAGGGGTACACTAGCAGGATCAAGCTTGACTTAATCTACAAACCCCGGACCTTTTCTGTCATGATCCACACCTAGAGAAAATGAATAAGCCTCAACCAAAGGCTCTTCAAGCTTCTAAAATGAACAGGAATGAAAAAGCATACTCAACCACAGCTGTAACAATGTCCAGCATGTATAGTTAAGCATAAAACGTAAATCACAAGAAATAAAGCCAAAGTAATGAGTTAACAAGACTATTGTAAACAAGCTGCTGATTCACACATAACAAGTGCAAATATTCAGCTAAATGTGCAAAACGGGCTAGCTCGACACAAAATTAACACTAAACAACAACAGGTGCCTCTTTGAGCTCTTTCTCTGTATTTTCTATATTATTACATTATTTTATACAATTATTAGTTCAGTATGTGATTTATACACTATGGAAATGTGTGCATTATATATTATGTAAGACTTTTTAAATGACATTACACTTTGACATCACACATACTTGTCGGGAGCTAAAGCTGAACCTTCCTGGATGATGGCAACACATGCAAACAAACCGAGACACGGGGACTGGAGTCATAGTGATTTGGACTCAAGCGACTATTTTGATAACTTTTAATTTCACAAAAACTCAAAGACTTGACTTGGACTTAGACTTGGGTGTTTATGGCTCGCTGTAGGTGGAAAATGTTATTGTGTGCAGTTAAAGGAATTGAATAACAGCTGGGTGGCACGGTAATCGACTGGATTGCACGTCGGCCTCACAGCGCAGAGGTGCAGGGTTCGATTCTGGCTCCGGCCTTCATGTGCGAGGTTTGCATGTTCTCCCTGTGCCTGCGTGGGTTTTTCTCCGGGTACTCCGGTTTCCTCCCACATTCCAAAAACATGCAGGTTAATGGAACACTTATAGGAACACTCTAAATTTTCCCAAAGTGTGATTGTGATAACGGCTAGCCACTGACAATAAATGTAGTAAGAACTTGTGTTTTGTACTACAATAATGTGACAACAAAATAAAATAAGCCTACTTTTATTTTTCCTCTTGAGCTTGACCGTGGCGTTCCTGTTGCCAACAGCGTTTGAGGCCATGCAAGTGTACGTGTGATTGAGATGAAGAGGCGTCACCTCCCGTATGATATCGGTGTGGTTGACCATGAACTCTTTAAATGTCACCTTTCTTGTCACCTGTCTGGATCAAAGAGAATACAAATTCATTTATGTTTCAAAATGTAAACATTCCCTCTGTTATCAGCAGTTACTAAATATGTGACAGTGACTCACTGCTGGCTCTCTGTGCGTAGCAGAGTTCTGTTCTCCACATTGCCTCCGTAGTTTATGTACCACTGCACTCGTGGTGAAAAGTTGAGTTCAAAAGGAAAATGTACCAGACATGTCATAGTGTGGGGCTCTCCTAAAACGGGGGAGGAGATGATAAATAGCAATCATTAGGGCTTTACATGTCATGTAACAATTCAGCTTAACAGTGAAAATGAAGCACGCCGTAATACTACATTATCAAGAGTTGGATTAAGTCAGGAAAGTCCCTCTGAAGGCCCAGGTAGCAAAAGCACAGCCCTCAATTGGTTTTAATGCCACAAAGTAAGATGATCTAATTTGGTTGTACAGTGCTTACCGAACTCCACTTCCTGTGCTGTGCTGTTGTCCGGTAATGTGATCCTTGGAGGAGCACTCACTTCTTTAAAGGCTGATGAAAGGACATGTGCTCATTGATTATTATTATTTTTTAAAGAAAGCAAATAGATAAAGTTCAAATTTTACCGCATTACAATAACTGGATATGGATGGAAAAAACCAAGTACAGTACACTCCCACACATTCCAAGCAAATTCAGATAATCACATTGTTTAACCCCTCCTCTGTCAGTCGGTGAAAATATCAGTCGATGTTTTTATTGCCAAAGCAATTTATGTCTTACCTAGGCACCATCTTGTGGAATCTTGGTGCCAAGGAACTATGTTTTAGTGAATTGAGAAGTTTCATTTTAATAAAAGTAGTGCTTTCCCCTCATCTTGGTGCCCAGGATGACTATGTTGAAGTCAGTTGAGAAGTTTCCTTAAGACAAAAGTATTTTTTGATGCCAATTTGTGCCATTTTGGGGCCAAGGAACTACATAAAAGTGGTGCTTTGCCACCATATAATGGCCTCATGGTACCAAGGAAGTATGTCAAAGTGAGTCGATGAGCTATATTTAGGCAAACGTAGTGCTTTGCCACCACCTTGTGACATCTTGGTGCTAGGGCAGCATGTTGAAGTGAGTTGAGGAGCTTCATTTAGACTAACGTAGTGCTTGATCACCATTTTGTGGCAATTACAGTGTAAATAAATTGTATAATTTTTAGGGCTCAAAGCCTCAGCCAAGGCCTCAGTCTCTATCCGCCTTAATGACAGGGGGACACTGTGAAGCTAACAGGGTATTACCGATAAAAATGAAAATGTAAAGCGTACACTCATTTTAAATGTTCTACTGTATCACACACACACACACACAGACACACACACACACAAGGGGTCACTTACGTATGGCTGTTATGGTAACAGGCCTCCTGAAGGTCCATTCTACTCCTTGTTCTACAAAGTGTGTATCACAAAAATATTGCCCTGTGTCGTAGTGGCTAACTGTGCAGAGATGTAACTGGCCATTCTTCACGCAGAGGTCACGATACATTTTTGACATCCTTTCGTCACCCTGAGTAAAAGCATACCCAAGTTCTTCTATTGTCATGAAGATTTTTGGATGCAGCATATGTCTGCCTATGTCTCACCTTGTACCATGTGACACCTGTGCTCTCTGTACAGTTGAAACCGGGGCAGGGGATCGTTCCTCCTGCACCAGCAAGCAGCATGACACCCCCCTCCTCAGCTATGTAACATGGCAGGCGCTGTTTGTCCAACACCTGGAGGTAAAGGAATATTTTGCTGCCGTTCGACAGCACAAACATGTATTTCATCGGAAATTCAGTAGGAAATTGTGAGAAAAACACAAAGCACACTCTTTGGGGAGAAAAAGCTCAAGATGATTAAATACACATTTATTTAACTTAAAGGTTGAAATACATCTGAACTGTACTGTGATTAAATGTTTGAATACAAACACCAATATACCCTGAGTGACTATTTAAAGTTATTTTAATTTTAAAGTGTTCTCATGAAACAGTGGAAAAAAATGTCAAAAGAATGTATCAATAACCACAGTCACAAATGTGAAATTAAGAACCTATAAATGTGTGACTGAAGTCACAAAGGAGTCACGAAAATCCAAAAATGCATGACTGAGGTCACAAATGTGTATCGGGAAATACAAACGCATGTCTGATGTCAAAAATGTGACAAATGTGCTTTTCAACTTTCTTTGCTGTATGCATTTCCACTAATAAAGTGACTCTGAAAAGTGGGATACACGCTACCCCGAGTGGTACGTGGACTACCTCCAGCAGAATGCGAAAGAATCACTGATAAAATGCATCATGTTACAGCAGGTTGAACTTGACATACATTTGCACTTTTACTTTTAGAATAGTTTGTTTTCAAATGTACCGGTAAATAAATTTGAAAACAATGTAAAATCATTATCAAATGTTATTATTTTTTATGTGGTATAAAACAATTGGCATAAAAAGTTTGAGAACCACCACTCTAATCCAACCGCACAGAAAATAAGCAGCATTACCCAGTAAGCAAAGTGTAATTTCCTGAATGTTTGGCTTCGATTAGGAACTCGCTCCCACAGTCAAAACTAAAGGATCCATCTTCTTTTCTGTCTCCTGTAATCTGGTACCATGTCACCACCGTGTTGTTGGTGCACGGCATCAGAAACATTTCACCCTCCACAACTCGATAGCGCTGCTGCGGCATCGTCATGCGAGGTCCTGGAGACAATAACAGAGAAAATATCTTTGGTTTAAACAACAAGCATATTATTTTTTTTCCAAAACAATACCTGTTTTGTAATGTTGATTGCTTTTCACACAGCATCCTTCCAAGAAAATGGGAAATACCCAAAACAGCAAAACGTATCCAGTTTGCATCACGTTGATATGATCACCTCATGACATTGTCAGCACTTTCTCTCAAACCAGCTCGTGCTTTCTGTGTCTTGAGTAGTAGAGCAGCACTTTTCCGAGAGGATGAAGATACTGAAGTAGGTGGAAGCTGAAGTAAGCTGTCGCTTCCTGTGTTGTTGCGTCAACAATGAGATCATGAAAATTGCCCCAGTGTTTGTGTTTGTTGAAAGCTAAAGAACAAATATCATAGTTGTAATCTCGGTCACTTCTTATAAAGCACAACCTGCATATATTGTCTGTAATTAAAATGACACATTTATTAGTTCAAAGGTCAATACAATGTAAACTGTTTGGATGTAGTACCAGGTTATAACAAAACATGCCAGGCAACACTGAGCAATGTTTACTTCTGTTATTGCATTTGCTGCTGCTTCGTGGGTTAACGTAGCTACAGACAATGTGCACGGCAACACATTGAGTATTTCCGGTATGGAGGTGAGGTGGGTTACAAGCTTCCATATTTGCTTTTTGGAGGAAAAATAACCTCATTCTTTAAATGTGTGATAACGTGGGCTTGAGGAATTGATATTGTGAATAGTTCGTATAGCCGGTGCCTCTTAAAGTGGAAATATAATCAAAAATGTTGACCTTTTAAAGACGAGGGGATAGCTCCTAAAGCTAACGTGATGGTGTGCCAGCCGGCTTGACTTTTAATTTGATTAGTAACTGATGGAACCAAGCACGCATTGTGTCTTATTTGGAGAACTGTGTGACGAGAGAATGAGAAACACAAAATGTTGTCTCAGTTGACAAACTTCTTGTCCGGCTAAATTTCTATGATGAAGCGAATATTTGCTCATTGTCTTAGAGTACCCTGTGAACCCTGATTAAAGACAAAAGCAGTGCTTTGCCACCATCTTGGGGTCAAGGAACTATGTTGAAGTGGGTTGAGGAGTTTCATTTCCACAAAAGTGGTGCCTTGCCACCATCTTGTGGCTTCTATATCCAATCATAAACTGTTCAAATGTAAATATAATGAATTAAAAATATTTTTCTTACTTGCATGCTCAGTGCTTGATGCTCAGGGACCAAGTGTTCCAATATGAACCAATGGAGTATACCACGACATTCAACAGTCTCTTGTGAACAAAGGGCTGACGAAACTATCTTTATTGATTCATAGCACACTGCAGGAAGGTTTGATGTAAAGCATCTCATTTTGATACAGTTTGCAACAGGTTGATTTTTTGACACCGGGCCACACTTTCTGAGAATTACCCAAGGTAGCATGAAAGCAACCACTGTCATTTGCAGTTACGGTACTTCATGGTACGATGAAAATATCACCAGACATTGCAAAGAAAACCAAGCGTGATCTCAGGATCTCATCGGATTGTGTGCAAGTGTATTTGAGTTTCTTGAGGACAATTTAACATGGAAGAGCTTCTAAGGGAAAACCTTTGTTTCCAGTGCATGCTACCGGGAGGTGATAGCGGAGCTCCTTCCAGAAAGCGGAAGAACGCGGCAGAGAACTTAAGCCCTTCCATGTGACACAGCTACCCGTCTTCTCAAGGAGCTGGAAGGCCTCTTGTATGCAATCCCATTTTGGTCCTTCTGCATACTCAGGTTTGATGACAACTAAGCTTGTCTTGCGTTCCACTAGGGCTGCATGGATGGCACTCAACAAGCCAGTCTCCAGACTCTGAGCCGCAGGGGAAGGTACCAGGACCACTGATTGGCTTCGTTCTATGCAGTCTAGCAACGCCTCAGGCACAGCTGCGACAAACCAGCAAAATTGTACATTAGCTGATAGGTATTTGACTCAAATTATGAAAATGAAATAGAATACCTTTTCCTGGATGTACATCCCGATCGAAGTGGCATAGTTTATAACCCAAATTGTCTTCTAGAACATTTTTCAGCCACCTTACATCACATTGTTTCAGTCCTGGGACTTTGTTGCTCTTGTAACACATCAGAAACACATCATAGGTCTTCCCATCTAACAGTGAAACAAGAAAAAAAAACCAACATTGTATCACAGTGGTCCATTGCGTTATGAGTAACTCAACATGTGTTTTTCCACATACAAGCCAACTTTCGGCTGATTTTTTAAAGAACTTGAGAGTCGAGCGCTGTATGGTGGCAGTGAACTCCATTCACTTCACAAGAATGAGCAGCTTGGTAGAAATATCCTTCAAAAAAGAGGCTTCAAGCAACTGTTTATTGCCACTTGCAGTTGCTCAAGTTGACTCTTAGACTTAAAGCCTTTATCCATCCATCCATTCACCACCGCTTATCTGGGGTTGGGTCGAAAGACCAACGGCTTTAGCAGGGAAGCCCAGACTTCCCTTACCCCAGCCACTTCTTTCAGCTCTTTCCAGGGGATCTCAAGGCATTCTCAGACCAGCCGGGAGACAGTTTCTCCAGCCGTCCTCACCAGGGAGGCATACAGCAGGCATCTCATCTAGGTCCTCTCAATGTGGAAGAGAAGCGGCTTGACTTGGAGCCCCTCCTGGAAGACCAAGCTTCTCACATTATCTTTAAGGAAAAGCTCGGACACCCCGCGGGGGAAACTCACTTCGGCCACTTGTATCCGGGATCTCGTTCTTTTGGCATATAAATCGACCGGTAAAGAGAGGTTCGCCCTTTGCCTCAGCTCCTTCTTCACCATGACAGACCAATACAAAAAAAGTCTGCATCACCGCAGATGCTGCACCGATTTGTCTGTCTATCTTCCACTCCCCCTGCCCTCCTTCGTGAACAAGACCCCAAGACACTTCAACTTTTCCACTTGGGGCAAGATTTCATTCCTGACCTGAAGAGGGTACTCCACACTTTTCTGACTGAGGACCATTGTTTCAGATTTGTAGTTGCAGATTTTCATCTGCTTCTCACAGTGGGAGTTGTTGATCCCATCTTGAAGAAGTCAACAGCAACACATCATCTGCAAAGAGCAGATGTGCAATACTGGAAACCACACCGGACCGCCCCAATGCCTAGAAATTGTGTCCATAAAGGTTATGAACAGAATTAGTGATAAAGGGCAGCCTTGGCGGAGCCCAAACCTCGCTGGAAAGGAATCCGACTTACTGCCAGCAATGCGAACCCAACTCTGACAACGGTGGTATAGGGACCGAAAAGGTATTAGGGGGTTACAGTACCCCATGCCCTCGAGGCACCCCCTACAGAACTCCTGAGGGACACAGTCGAACGCCTTCTCCAAGTCCACAAAACGCGTGTAGACAGGTTGGGCGAACTGTCACGCACCCCCGAGGACCCTACAAGGGTGTAGAGCTAGTCCACTGTTCCACGGCTGGGAAGAAAACCACACTGCTCCTCCTGAATTGGAACTTCGACTTCTCGATGGACCCTCCTCTCCAGCACACCTGAATAGACCTTACCATGGAGTCTGAGGAGTGGGATCCTTCTGTAGTTGGAACACACAATCCGGTCCCCCTTCTTGAAAAGGACCACCACCGGTCTGTCTCATCTCAACTCAACTCATCTGTATTGATAATATTGCTATTGTGCACAAACGGTAAAATAAAATAAAGATAACAGGTGACTGACTCTCACCTGTGGTTCTCCTGTGGCAGCCCAGAGTGTCTCGTAGAAAGAGAATGATTTCAATTTTGAATTTGACATAGACAATGACAGTCGTAGCCATTACTGCCAAAATAATCACCGGGCTGAGTACCACAGACATGTGGAAAGGCCGAACTGAAAGGAGAAATAAAACACCCAATACAGAAAATAATATAGAGTAGACCGATAATAATATTAAACAGCGGTGGCAGGTCAATGGAGCGCACCGAAGATAAAAATTTTAGGAAAACATTGATCCATCCATCCACTATCTCAACCGCATTTCCTTACAAAATAAGTAATATTTAAAATATATATTTAAGTCGATTATGAGCAGCATGAGCGGGATAAATAGCATATAGTTCATGATAAGTTATTTTGTTCTGTTGTCTGTTTCCATGGACGTAGTTCTGGTTTGGGGCACAAAAATCCTTTGCATTTTAATGTTGGTCATGAAAGTGGAAAACTATATGTCGTTTGAGGTGGAAAAAGGTTTCACAATTATCAAGCTCATTCTTGTCAATTGTACATTGAAAACACTGGATATGGCCACAAGACGTCATCAATGTCATCAATCATGCTCCCAGTCAGCTGCAGAATAGTTGTAAAAATTCTGGTACTGGTTGATAAATGACTGAATGGTTTGGGTCCTGAAGACAATATAGAAATGCTGATTGATTATTAAGGCCAAAGATCTGAAGACTTGGGTCACCTAGTGGAGTCCAGCGTTTAAGCAAACATGGTGAAGCAGCATTTAGCTGTTATGCTGCACACAAATGGAATAAGCAGAAGTGAAGACACCCCGAGTGTTAATGCTTTTAAAACTACTTATCTCCTTATCTGAAATGTGCTGTACTGTATAAATTAAGATGCCTTGCCATCCAAATAACAATAAAAAATATTTATACAGCAGCACATTTTAAATGATTACTTTATCACGATTCCTTGCAATCCGCTTTCCTGTCATCGTGAAAACAAATGACTTATATCTCAAAGGAGAAATCAGGATTTTTGTCCACACAATGCAATAGTTACAATTAGACTTGAGCATACACTGTCAGCTGCAACAGTTCTCAAGTTTTGTATAAATCCCGCGTGGAGATTTTACATGATGAGGTATTTAACCTTGCATCCATTGATCAACCTTACCATTTTTGGCCAAAGTGATAGTGACAAAGCTCGGGTAGTCAGAGATGGATTGCATTTTACAAGTGTAATCATTTGATAGATCATCCTTTGTTACTCTTTTGAACACCAGATTTACTGTGGTTTTTACTCCGTCGGTCATATGTTCCCTGTAAAATGAGATCAGAACAGTAAAATTAGGGGGCAAGTTGAGATGTGTTCATGAGTTGTGCATGTGAATTGTTTACCGTGTATAATTGGAGAATACTGGGAAGGAGTCATTCATTTCCACAAATGCGTTCCCCTTCAGCCAAAACAAAGAACTCCAGGCTGAGTAAAGCACAGCTTCACATTTAATGATAGCTGGTGAACCTGAAAAAGCAGGTTAAGAAATTTAAAAAAAATATGTTTCAAGACAAGAGCGAAGGGCACACAGTGTAGTGGTGCAGCCAGTGTGGGATTGATTAGCTCAAAGAGTTTTCAGGTGTGATCGTGAATGTGGTTTGTTGCCTCTCTCTGTGTGCTCTGCGACTGACATTTTCTCTTGGCGTTTTTCCCAAAGTTTATTGTGATCGACACCAGCTCCCTGTGGCTCTGAACAGGAGAAGCAGTAGAAAATGTGGGGAAGAAATACAAGAGTGATGCTCACCCACATCCACATAAATAGTTTCATTTGCCGGCGGGTATGAGATCACAGCATGTTTGTCCGAGTTTCCTATGAAAATACAATAAGAGAGAGTTCAAGATGTGTCATTTCAGTTCCTACAGTGCTGTGAAAAAGTATTTGATCACGTCCTGATTCCTGGATGAACTGTTGAAGAGGCGTTTCTGGTGGATTCATTTTGGCCACGACCGCTGAATTCATTGTTTCAAGTAATGAGAACAAGTCGTGTAGGTCCTGAAGTAGAAAAGCAGCCCCGAACCATTTTTCTGCCACCATATGATGGGATGCACCCCTTCCAGAAAGTTTAGTTTTGGTATTATCGGTCAAAAGACTATTACTTTGGTGATCATCACGTTTTTTGGTAAATGTGTGTGTGTGTGTGTGTGTGTGTGTGTGTGTGTGTGTGTGTGTAGATCTTTGGATGTTGTTCTCTGTTCTTTTGTGACCTCGTACGTGAGTCATTACACTCTTGGGAGTAATTTTTGGAAAGGTTCACCAGTGTTTCCTATTTGCTCCTTTTGTAGATTTTGGAGTCCCAAAATCTTGAAGAAAGCGTTTTAACCTTTTCCAGATTGAAATACATTTTATGGTCTTTGTTGGTTTGTCATTGTTCTTGAATTTCTTTGAATTGAGAAATGATGATGATTTTTCTTTGTGATTTTGTATCCTACTTCAATTTTTCTGACAGGTGCAAACAAATCTGTCAGGAATCAGGCCTCGGCCAGAGAAGCATTTTGGTGTCTTTGTGAAAGTACCGGTATTAAAATTTGCTTGCTCATCCAGAATGTTTAAGACTTCAAAATTTGACACCCCCCCCCCCCCCCCAAAGCCACAATCAGGAAGGGAGCTTTTTGTAGTCTTACTCTGATTAGGTTGGACGTCCAACACCACCGTATAACTCATGTTATACATTTGACCATCAAAAAGATAAGACCTGGTGCAGATGTAGACACCATGGTCTGTCTCTTCTGCACTTGGAAAGTAGCCGTTAACCTCCTGTGCCGACTCACCCTCCTACAGGATCAATTAGAATATTTCAATCTTAAACCATTCATTCAAATTCTGGAAAATATTGATGTAGAACAAAGTAATGATTTCAAATACCTTGTGCCATGTAATGTCACGACTGGTAAAGTTGGGATAATTTGAAGGCGGGATGTTGACATCGGGACATTTCAATGTGCAGGACTCTTGTGTGTAACATCTCATCAGGTACCGAGTTCTGTTCTCCAGCTCTCTGGTCAATGTGTTGTACACGGTCAGCCTGAACCACAACTGGTCCTTTTCATTCCTGTCATGTGAACAGGGTTCAGAGATTGGAGGGTGCCTGTGGTAGTGTGTGAATTCAAACTATTTGGTGTGATTCCAATTTACCTTTGTGAGCACGAGTAGTTGCCCTGATGGTTTACTGAAGCAGTGAGAATGAAAAGGCTCCTGTCAAAACACAGGAGACCCAACTGTCTCTGCTCAGCAGGCGACATGTTAAACAGGTCCATCTGTGGCTTGTCCTCACTGGTCCATATCACTGGTCTATGGTCAATATGTCCCGCCAGTTGACACTGCAGCACCACCATCTCACCTGCCTTGACATAAATTTCCTGGCGGGGGTTTGCCACACACCGGCCTGTGGATTAGAAGTTTGCTCATTCGTAAGTGTAACCTTTCAATGGGGTCATTTCAGAATTGGAGGATGTTCAAATCACATTTCAAATCATGCATTTTCCCAAAATGCTAAAATTGTACTTCAGTTCTTGAATGACCCAAATACCTTTTTTTTTACATGTTGAAGGGCATTTTTTGTTATTTTTTTTTACCACATCCTCATTTTTGGTTATCAAAGGATCTTGTGATTTCAAGAAAAAGAAACGCAGCATTTCAGCAATATGCAGTGCATGAGTGTCACAAACATGCATTTGTTCTTTTATCAACTATGCATTTGATCTCAGAGGTACGATACCAGAACAACAACAAAACATTTAGAATTCCAAGTACTGTATGTACTTGATGAGACAACTACAGTGTGTGCATTCTTCTGAATGAAATGCTGAAAGCACATTTGACCCATAAAAACTGTTCAAAGTATACATACACTACTCACAAAAAGTATTGTGAATCTTTCTGTTCAGCCAAAGAACATGCCAGGTTTCCTCCGTTGTTTTGGTACATTTCTCAGATCAGAATTTAATTTCTCAAGACTGCTTGTTTAGTTTTGACATGGTGTCACTGGTACACATCAAAAAAGCAGTTTTTCATTTCCATGAACACGTTTTAAATGCTTTGCTACAGTGCCCTGAAAACGTGTTTTCCCCCCTTCCTCATTTCTGTTCTTTGCATATTTATCACATGCCAAGGTTTCAAAAATTCCTCCAGAGCGATGTGAAAGACTCATCACCAATTATCGCAAACCCTTTTATAAATTTCCTTAGGTTGTCTTTGTGTGATATTAAAATTGATTTGATAAACCGAAACCTTTGTGTGTGGTAAATATGCAAAGAACACAGAAATCAGGAAGTTGACGGCTACTTTTTCACGGGCTACTTTTTCACAACTTTTTCCTATATTATCAATTATTAATGTCCTGCTGATCAAAATGTCATCATAATGAGTTTCTGTTAAATTGTCTCACACCCTTCAACATTTTGACATTAGTTGTGTAAGTCTTTTCACGCAAAATGCTTGAACGAGTTGTCATCATACAGTATGTCCAGCATATTTGAATACATTTCCACTGTACGTTTTCCCCAGGTGAATCTTTAGTTTTATCTATTAAAGGAACATGATATGTGAAGCATTAGCGCAACCAATGATCAACCAGTTTTGTGGGCACGAAGCCAGGAATGAAGGGGTAGAAAGACTGCACTGTAATTTCCACAGCGTTGCATGTAATCCCTGTTAATATTAAAAAAAAAAAAAAAAACAGCATCGGCCACCATGGTCCTGTTGTGCTTTTGTGCTGGTCTTGCTGGTGTCACCAAATAGCAAAACGAAAACAAAAGATCCAAGATCCAAGCAGCTGAACCCTTGATCACTGGGCGATCCAGCATGTTGCTTGGGCGCTGCCAGGAGCTGGTGACCAGCTTGTCTTGATGGTGTCACCAGCTACCAATTGGTGTTACTTAGTGGCTGTGGCTCAGTTGGTATGGCAGACTGCTCAGTGAGTGAAAGTTTGGCCGTTAGAACCAAAGATGCATTTTTGGTTTTGCTGCCCGTCTTTCTACTGAGACCAGTACTGGTGTTTCCGTACTGGAAATTAAAACTCCAGTCCGGAAACACAACAAAACCATGCTGATCAATCCTGCATGTTTTTTTTTCTTCTTTTGCAGAGCCATTTTCCCAAAGGAGATTGTCCCATGTCCACGTTTCTTCTTCTTTTTTTTTGTCTCTGCAGTGCTGTCTTTCCTTTCTGTACCACAAGGAGATGGATGCCAACTAATTACATTGCAAAGAGTAAAAGTGAAATGAGAGTCTTACCCAGACTCTTGCAATCAATCTTCCACGTACGCAAAGTTGCAACTTTCAATTTAGAAGACTGAATTTGTCATCAAAATTTAAGCAGCGGTTTACATCAGAACATCCCAGCAGAATACATTGTTACCTTGACGACATGACGAAGCAATTTGATAGGGTTATCCGGACATAATGACACAAAGGCGCTGACATGTTCAGTGATATAAATAATGACTTTTGAGAGATGTACTGAGCATTTTGGGGAAAGAAAATGTCTTACTTACAGTTACTTACACTTACAGTTTTGCAAATTAAATTCTGATCTGAGAAAGGTATCAAAGCAACTGAGAAAAAAATGTCAGTGAATAAAAAAAGTCTTTAAATATTAAACATTTGAACATGTGCATTCAGAAGTTAGTCACCTATAAAAGGTATGGTATATTTTAGGTTCATCTGGAAGTTTCCCCATTTTTTTTTGTGAGTGGTATATTTGTGTATTTGTTTTCAATAATACCAAATGTAATGTAATAATCATACTCTTTGTTCACTGACCTGTTAAAGATGCAAGTAGTAAAAGCATTTGAAGCTGAGGCACCGTCATGATGATCTTGATGGCTGTCGTCAATGTGAGCCCAAAAGACTTCCTTTCAAACACGCTCAGTGGTTTCTCTGAAGAGTTCCATGTAAGTGAAAATGAAACTTCAAGCAAGAGCGTCAAAAACAGCCTTCTTTGCAGTTTCCAAAAAAACGAATGTGTAGAGAGTAGACATTCACTGATGAATAAATGAAACTTCGCTCATATTCAGCCCCAACCATTTGTCGGACAAAATAAGTGCTACTTCCTTACTGATATTGTTCTTCTTGCTACCACAATCCCACTTCAACTACATTCATTCAATTACGATGAGTTTCTTGGAAGAAAATGACATCTAGTTTTGTTTTTTTTTTTTTTTGGGGGGGGGTTACGGAGTAAATAATTCTATAATGAGCGCCCTTTTGCACTGGTCTCTACCACCATTGACATTTAGAGTCCCAACCCTCAAGATATGCACGAGAATTCTAAAAGAGAGCAAATAGGGAGGACAAGGAGAGGATACAACCCGTGATACTCAGCCATTCACAGAGAGAAAGAGACCGGGAGGGAAGGAGAGAGAGATATCTGACCGTTGATCTCTAAGGTCTGTGCTGCAGCGCTAAAATTTTTTTTGACTGCAGTATTCTAGCGATTACACCATTGATTCATCGAGTAATCTGATTAGAACAGATTTGTGATTAATAAACACTATCATTTGTGCACGTGAAGTGCAGATTTGATCTTTATCCACTTGGAGTCGCCATCCTCATGTTCTACGGTCGTATTTGTGATTGTGCATCTCTTAAAAGGCAAAAGGAGGGAACCAGGTTCATTCATTTGGCCTTTGAAGGGTCACTATAGCTGACCCCAACGCACCATGATGAAACGGGATAGTGCTCCAGTTCATTCTTGGGGTGGATGTAAAACAAGAGGGGCCTCAGCTGGGGCCCCGGGGCAAGTCGGAAAGGATGGAGGCAGGAAAACAAAACAAGGCAAATCACTGGGAGTTCAAATCATGCCAGTGTCGGCTTAAAAAAAATGACATTTAAGACAAAATAAGCTGAAAGGAAAAAATTTACATTGGGTGGGAGCAATGCTTCATATATTGTATCATATTTACAAAATGGAGAAATGATGGCATTTTGTCGCAGTGTCAGTGGTGGGAAATAATGTTAATAAAGTTAATTCAGCTTTTTTGACAGTAGACATGTTTTTTGTCTTTATACATTTCATACATTTAAGAGTCTGTATTTTCTTGCTTTTACTTCAAGTAAGTCGAATCAGTATTTCCCCTTTTTTCCCCCTCAAATTTTTCATTACAGAGTTTGAGTACTTTCGCTACCTATGGTCTTCTGTGTGTGTGCGTGTGTGTGTGTGAGTGCGTACACCTTTAGCCTGACCTTGGTCATTTTCTAAACACTGATGGCACTGAAATCAAAAACGAACATTTTAGGGATGAGAAATGTCCTCCAAAACAGGGCCCGCCCAGGCACATGCACGCTCGCTCGCTCACACACACACACGCACACACGCACGCTAGGGATGTGAATCTCAGCACTGAGGACGATTCGATACACATCACGATCCACTGCCAGCGATGCGATACTTAAACGATACATGGAATTTTCTGGCGATACGATTCACCGTCGTCACGATGCGATACGATTCGATACACATTAAGTTCAAATCAATGCGATCCGATACGATACAATGCAATTTGTTGCGATATTGTGCAATTAAACATGATGCAAATAAGCAAAGAAAAAAGCTTTTAAAAAGATGGAATTCAGTATGGTATTACAAAAAGGATACCACTTTATTCCTTATAAAGAGTAGAACTTGTAAAACAACTTATTTAAGCCCTTTCACAATTGGGTTTTGTGCAAAGAAAATGTAAACAATTTGGCACCTGAGACTCACAGCTGTTGCTATAGTGTAAACACAAACAGACTCTCACTGAGTGTCTTATATGAAATATTCATATATATGTAGCCGGGTCTTTGGAAAGACTGGACTGGACACAAAATAATTTTTAGGTGGGCTTTATTCTCGACTGAACAATGAAAAATTGTTCAGCATTAAGATAAAAGACTGAGATGTTAACTGAATTTTAAAAGAGGTCGAAAAGGGATCTAAGAGATCAAAGAAAATCATTTAACAGAGTACAGACAATTACGCCACAATAGACAACAGCAGTGGCTTGTCGATATGTTCCGGTGTGTTGGGTGTGTACAAAGCACGTGGTCAAACACAAATGATCTCCCCTGCTGTACAGCTGTTCACACGACTCACAAGTGGTAGATTTCCACTAGAAACTCCAAACCAAACCACTCCAGATATTGTGCTCTGAATATCGCCAGGGTTACGAGGACGATCATGGGTGTATCAAGTTGGGACAAGCAGTGGGCACAGTTCAGCGACTACCCTCCTTACGTGCATGTCACCCTTTCTGGTCTGATTCTCACACGCTGCATATGTTCCCGCGTGTTTTGATCTAGTGTGGCTCTTAAAGTGACAGTGCTACATTTGTTAAACAAGGAAGCCTTCACTACAAGCATCTAAGTAAGGTTCACCTGGTTACATTCTCCCCTGCTACAAGTCAACGTCCTCGGTGACTTATCACTCGATTACCTCTCTGGAGAAGGTCGAAGTGTAGCGAACCACCCCTGCTAAAATCTGAGAGAATACATCTGGACTTAATGAAATGGCGTTGCATGCTGACACAGGGAGATTGAACGGATTCTTGTGTTTCCCTGCAGTTTTCCTCTGACTCTTGCGTAGGGCAGAACTGGGTACACCTACACTGCCAGTCGCTTTTCTTTCTCCCCTCGGTGCAGGCCCAGGTCTTGGGCTCTCCTCGGCCATGCTAACATCTGACGTGGCCTCAAGGTTTTGCCGCGAGTCCGTTTCCAAATTTTCCTCCTCCTCAGAACCAGTGTCACAAACATTATCCTTATCGTCTGGCTCTTGGGAAACTTCCTCTTTCGCAAGTGGTCCATTGAATTCTTCAACCAATACGAACTCGATATCATCCGCCTCGTCTCTTGATGGTGGAGCTGGAATAGGTTGTTTTTCAGGCGCTTGGCAAAGACTTCTCTGTTCTGGCGCTGGTCCCACACATGGACGGAGGTTGGACCTATGCACCCTCTTTGTCAGTCCTCCATCCAGGGTCTCTACTGTGTAGGTGGTTCCTTGTACATCCACAACCTTGTACATGGTCGAGGCCCATGCATCCTGTATCTTATTTCTTCCGAGAGGCCTGAAACGTAGGTACACGAGTTCACCCACATCAACAGGTGGACAGTAGACTTTCTCCTGTTGCTGGGCCATTCTCTCAGCCGCTTTGCTCTCAGCCATCTCTCTTGCATGTGCATCTTTGAGTCGTTCCTGGTGTATGGCAAGCCAGTCGACTGTATCATCTTTGACTTGTTGCTCTTGGCCCAGTAAGGCATCCACTGGAAGATGAGGATGGACGCCAAACAACAAGTAATGGGGTGAATGTCCCGTTGTTGAGTGTGGAGTCACATTGTATGCATAGACTAATTCGGACAGGTGTTCCGGCCAACGGCGTTTCTTTTCAGGGGGAAGCGTACGCAGAAGATCATGTAGGGTTCGGTTGAACCTTTCACTCTGTGGGTTGCCTTGGGGGTGATAGGGTGTGGTTCGGGTCTTCTTAACTCCATAGAGCTTGCACAACTCAAACACGACAGCACTTTCAAAATTCCGGCCTTGGTCTGAGTGCAGGCGTTCTGGCACACCATACTTGAGAAACCACTCTCTCAAGATGACTTTTGCAGTAGTATCTGCCTTTTGATCTTGAACAGCAATTGCCTGACTGAACTTCGTGAATACATCCGTTATCACGAGAACACTTTCACGCCCATCTGTTGCACGTTCCAGTGTCGTGAAATCCACAGCAACGACCTCAAGTGGCCGAGTCGCCAAAAATGGAGTTTGGGGGGCCCGAATCTTTGGTTGTGGCATTTTGGTCAAAACACATCTCTGGCACTTCTTTATCCACTGCTCAACTTCTTCATGCATGCCTCCCCAGAAACACCTTTGCCGCAGCAGACCTAATGTTCGCTCTATACCCTGATGTCCCATCTGGTCATGGACGCTTCTGAGAACTTTATCTTTGAGACAGGCGGGTAGTAACAACTGGTAGCATTCTCCCAGGTGAACATCGTTAATCACTCGGTACAAGAGTCCATCTCTCTCTCTGAGACGGGGGCCACTGTTTTAGCAGAGCGCGCACTGGCTTTGAAAGGCCCCTTCTTTCTTGATAAGCTGGTTTTCTCTGGTGGTTCCAAAAGTCTCGCACCACTTTGAGAGTCGGGTCGGCAGCTTGAAATCCTTGAAGTACCTCCTTGGAATATCCCGGCAGTGTGGGGGTATTATCTTGAACAGTTTCATCATTTACTGTCTCATTGGCCTCTGACGCTTGCAGCTGTCTGATCATATGGGTCTCAACTCCTGCCAAAACCAACTCTGGTTCTAAAACCGTCCCTGTCCTCAGGGAGCTACAAATCGCTACTCTACCATCAAACTCTGCATCTTCACTGGTCGGTTCTGGCTCATCATTCACCGGTCGACGAGAAAGAGCATCAGCTACAGTATTACATCTGCCAGGACAATACTTTACATCAAAATCAAATATTGCTAACTGAGCCACCCAGCGCTGTTGAGTTGCTCCTAAGTCAGCAGTCTGAAGGTGACACAGAGGGTTATTATCTGTGAGGACTGTAAACTTGGACCCGAGCAGATAACTCCTAAACTTTTCAGTCACTGCCCACTTTAGTGCTAGGAGTTCAAGCTTCATGCTGCTATAGTTCTGATCATTCTTCTCAGCACCCCTAAGTCTACGACTTGCAAAAGCTATCACCTTCTTCTGACCCGCTTGTTTTTGATAAAGGACTGCACCCAAACCTAAATTGCTGGCATCTGTCTCGAGTATGAAAGGTGAAGTGAAGTCTGCGTAACCTAGGGTGGGTGTACTTGTGAGCCGGTTTTTTAACGCTTCAAAAGCCTGTTGACACTGAGGTGTCCAAGCGGACACCAACTGGCTAGCCCTAGCCCGACTATTTTCTGCTGCCCAGTTGCTAACAACGTCATGAAGCGGTCCGGCGATCTTAGAGAAGCCTTCCACAAATCTCCTATAATAGCTACAAAAGCCTAAGAAAGACCTGAGTTCCTTTACTGTAGTGGGAATAGGCCACTGTTTCACTGCACTTATTTTATCTGGGTCTGTTTTTATGCCTTCCGCAGACACCTTGTGGCCCAGAAACTTCACTTCTGTTTTTAGGAAGTGACATTTCTCAATCTTTACCTTAAGGCCTGTGTCCCTCAATCGCTTCAGAACTGTCTCTAGTCTCACGAGATGGTCATGGAAGGTTGGTGAGAAGACCAGTAGGTCATCCAAATAGACCAGTACGATCTGAAACGCCAAGTCACTCATTGTAGTCTGCATTAGTCGCTGAAAAGTGGCGGGCGCATTACACAACCCAAAAGGCATTCTAAGGTACTCATAAAGACCAAAAGGTGTGGTAAATGCCGTTTTGTGTTTATCCTTCTCATGTACTGCCACCTGATGGTACCAACTGGCGAGATCAAGTGTGGAAAAGAACTTGGCGCCACTTAGAGCATCCAGGCTTTCATCGATACGGGGGACCGGAAAAGCATCACGCCTCGTTTTCGAGTTGAGCCTCCTATAATCAACGCAAAATCTCAAACTGCCATCTGATTTTCGGACCAAGACGACTGGTGAAGCATAGGAACTTGAACTCTCTTGAATAACACCTTTCCTCAACAACTCTGATATATGTTCTTTGACTTCCTGATACTGATTAGGTGGGATGCGACGGTATGCTTGGTTTACTGGGATTTCATCAACCACGGGGATTTCATGTTTAACCCTGTCAGTAAAGTCCTCGTCTTGTAGAGCAAAGACATCCGCATACTTTGTCAGGAGCCCCCTAAACTCTGCCTGTTGGGTCGTTGTACCACCTATGTCCAACCGTTCTAGTAAGCCCTGTACGTCACAGTTTGACTTTGGAACACTTTTCCGACTAATTGTGACTTCCTCGTGGTTGGCCGAAATCGGTCGAAAATTTACTTCTAAGGTATCGCCTTCCCTACACTGACACTGACTTAGAATACCTAGCCGTGTTCTTGGAGCTACCCAGATGTCCTCTGGAGACAAGTTGACGACTTGGACTGGGAAAACATTGCTGTGGGAAGGGACTACTGTTGGTAGCACAATCAATCCTCCTGGTAATTGGCTATTTCCAGGTTCAAGCAGCATGCTTACAGCATCATTGGACGACCTCTTTAGGCCCCGTGCGTACACTGTTGCGACGGAAAAAGACGGTACTCTAACTTTGCTTGTTCCTATGACACGAGCAGCTGAAACCTTCTCTACCAACTCTGTTTCTTGCACGCGCTGAAAGGCCTCTTTCCAGGCAAAATCCAATTCACCACCTAAAGTGGTGTCGAACTGTGCCAATGCCAATTGTTGACATCGCTTGACAATGTTCATTCCAATAATTCCCTGAAAAGATTTGCCAGCCTCATCTGTGTTATCTTGGATAACTAGGAATCCACACTCAGGGATCCTGACTCCCATTGCCTGCACGTCCAACTCAACATAACCTAAATAGGGTAGAGGCAAGTTATTTGCTGCGGTTAGTTTAAGCCATTTAGCAGTACAGTGCATATCTTCATCTCCTCCATTAAGACAGTTTCTTAAAAAACTTTCTGTGAGGGTACTTACATTGCTTCCAGAGTCAAGTATGCATCGCAAGGGGACTCCACCAATCTGTATGTCTACTTCAGGGCATTTGCCTACAGCCCTCTCTATAAAATGTTCTCTCGTCAACAAATTAGCTGAACCTTCACTCCGACCCCTCACTGCCCGGCTCACAACAGTGGAGGATTCCCGTTTCCCTGGACTGGCGGGCTGGGCATAGTCGGACGTTGATATGAGGGTTTGCGTGCCACCGGGCATTGCCTAGCAATATGTCCAACACCTTCACATCGCAGACAAATTGGTTGGCCGTCACTCGTATATTTGGGTTGAACCTTAGGTCTGCTACTGGTCATGGAGTCCACGGACGGCATTTGTCAATTCACTAATAGCCTTTCCCTGTTGGGCAATTATTTTAACTACTTCCTGCAATCTCACCAGAAAAAGGTACAATATGGTTTTCTCTTGGGATGTAAACAATTGATCTGGGCTGAACATTACCCAAATTTGCAAGGCGTGACATGATAGCGTCGTGTTTTCGACTGAGTTCGCTAATTTGCGACTGTAACGCGGTCACGCAGTTACCTTCCTCACCTAAATGTAAGGAACTTGGGTCATCCTCGCTGTAGGTTCCTGCCAGGATGCCAGCTGCTTGCGCGTCGTCCTCTGACATTTTCAGGTCTCCGTTGCAATGTATTTAACACAGCAAAGCGCAACAGTCACAAAAAGTCAATTCGTTTCTCTTCTGGCAGCTTTGAAGACTCCCTCGCGTCCAGTGATGCGTGTCGATGCGAGGCTGTTCCACATTCAGCCACACGAACCACCGGCAGTACACAAAGGCCTTACTCCATCGACACTCCACACTATGGCGTCAGGACTGCTTCACTTCTCACCACTACTGTTGTCTATTATCCTTCAACTCACACTATCCACTACAATCTCAGAATTTAAGAGGGAATCCCACTTCTGACACCAAAATTGTGTAGCCGGTCTTTGGAAAGAATGGACTGGACACAAAATAATTTTTAGGCGGGCTTTATTCCCGACTGAACAATGAAAAATTGTTCAGCATTAAGATGAAAGACTGAGATGTTAACTGAATTTTAAAAGAGGTCGAAAAGGGATCTAAGAGATCAAAGAAAATCATTTAACAGAGTACAGACAATTACGCCACAATAGACAACAGCAGTGGCTTGTCGATATGTTCCGGTGTGTTGGGTGTGTACAAAGCACGTGGTCAAACACAAATGATCTCCCCTGCTGTACAGCTCGACTCACTAGTGGTAGATTTCAACTCCAACCCAAACCACTCCAGATATTGTGCTCTGAATATCGCCAGGGTTACGAGGACGATCATGGGTGTATCAAGTTGGGACAAGCAGTGGGCACAGTTCAGCGACTACCCTCCTTATGTGCATGTCACCCTGGTCTGATTCTCACACGCTGCATATGTTCCCGCGTGTTTTGATCTAGTGTGGCTCTTAAAGTGACAGTGCTACATTTGTTAAACAAGGAAGCCTTCACTACAAGCATCTAAGTAAGGTTCACCTGGTTACATATATATATATATACCGTATATATATATATATATATGAATCTATAGCGCAAGATGTCCACCCATCCAATGTACCGTATTTTCACGACTATTCGACGCATCGTACTAATGGCCGCAGTCTCATTAATGAGTGACATTTCTGTATTTTACACATACACAGGACGCATCGTACTAATGGCCGCAGTTTTACAGTGGTAAAACATACGCCAGCTTAAACATACGGCATGCATGCACGCACTCCAACACGTTAGCTTGAAGCATACGGTAACATGCCAAGACATACAGATAAGATAAAAACACGTTTTTAAAAAGGCAACGAAAGCAGAACTGAGTTCGGGTGTATTTTATTTAGCCATCGTACAATGTTCTCACGTTTTTCGATCAATCATCACCCAGAAATCCATCAAAGTCCTCATCCTCTGTATCAGAAGCAGAGGACTGCACATCTCAGTTGTCATTGAATGCATCACATGCTAGTGTGAGTTACTACGCATTGCCGAGCGGAAAGAAGGAGTAGCAACAGCAAAGTCAACATTTCTCTCGTGTGAAGCTTTCCCACATTTGAAAGTAAAGAACAGAGCGAAACATGGTGGCAGCGCGTGTGTGTGTAGAAAGAATTGAACAATTGTGCAAGTACCGTAATCCATCAAAAACGCCGCGTTCCCTCTCGTTGTTGCGTATTGTGGCGTAACTCGCCAAGCGCTGCCTCTCACTCTTTGTAAAGTTGTGTTTGCCACCGATCATCCATTGTTCCCATGCCGTTTGCAACTTTACTTTGAACGCCCGGTTGATGCCAATGTCCAGCGGTTGGAGTTCTTTAGTCAAGCCTCCGGGAATAACGGCAAGCTCATTTGCTTGACTTGTTTTTTCACCGCTGCTGTGAGATGGGCACGCATGCCAAAAGCATAACCGGTGGCTTTAAGTTTGAACTGAGCTTCGTAGGCGTGTCTTTTTGTCGAATTTATTTTCAGGGGTTCTTAGAAACCAAAACCGGAGTTGTTTTGCAACAACGCACATTGCCACACTCTATACAAGTGTTGGTACTGGCTTGAGGCGTCCACTTACACGCCCACCCTTCACCATTGGCGGACTAGCTTGTCTGTCCTCTCTCTCCCTCTCCCTCTCCCTCTCCCTCTACCGGTATGTATATATACACGCCCACCCTTCCCTGATTGGCCGACTTCTTTCATGCCTGGCCACCGTCACTTCCGCCTTTTCTCTATATAAACAGCGTGTCGGCTGTCAGTCAGATTTTGGAACTCGGCGCATATAAAGGACGCTCCGCACCATAAGGCGTCCTGTCCATTTTGGAGAAAATTTAAGACTTTTAATGGCGCCTTATAGTCGTGAAAATACGGTAAGTGCAACTCTTTGCGCACTGTTCAGCGACACAGTAATCTCACTTCTCACTTTGTTGTATACATCGGGAATATGTTTGTAAGTGAACACAGACCTGTCTGGTATTTTATACCTGGGTTCCAAAACGTGCACGAGCTGTCTGAAACCCTCGTTGTCCACCACGCTAAGGCTGGAGGTCTTTGCATATGAAATAAGCAGTGGCCTTAGTTATAGCCATTGCGCGGTCACAGTGAGTTGCAAGGGGACTCCCAAAATAAGAGGCAATTTTTTTCTGATCCTGACCTGGTTTACCAAGAGTTTCTCCGGTGTCCGACGAGGAACTGGGCGGGGAAGCGGGAGGGAAACTTGTCGGTGATCTGGTGCCATCGGTTTAAGTGGGTCTGCATATTTGTGGTGCTGCCGTTGTATGGCTTCTTAGTGCGACATTCCTTGCAAATTACGGAGGTTTTATCAAGCTTTCCGTCTTTCTTTTCGAAGCCGTAGTATTTCCAAACATAAGATTTGAATGTTGCGGCTGCATTAAATATAGTAGTTTCCTTGCTGCTGCGTGTGCTAACTTCCATAATGTTTCGCTAGTTGTGTACTGGACTGTATGTGACGCAAGGCTACCGTCCGTATTCAACACAAAACGGAAAGCAATGATGGTGCATTCATTGCGCCTAGGAAAGGGCAGATATGTGACGTTTAACATGAATAAAACGGCGATTGAATCGGATTTTACCGATACCCATCAATGCATCGTGATGAATCGCGATTTCACCGATACCCATCAATGCATCGTGATGAATCGCGATTTCACCCGTCAATCGCGTCATACCCAGTGAATGAGCCGATGCACTTGGATCGCGGACGTGCGCATCGATGTATCGATTAATATCGATTATTTTCCACACCCTTAACGCACGCACGCGCACACACACACACACACACGCACACACGCGCACACACACACGCACACACACACACACACGCACACACACGCACACACACACACACACACACGCACACACACGCACACACACACACACACACACACACACACACACACACACACACACACACACACACACACACACACACACACACGCAATTCCCACGCTTATGATGTAAATCTATTGTTATAAACGTGATAGCCACTTGGAGGATAAGAAAATTCCTGCCTTGCCAAAATGAGGTCAACAATCAACAACATGAGACGAATCAGAAGATCTGATCTTTAAATTCTGACAGATCAACCCAAAGCCAAATATCCCAACATTTTCACGAGGAATGTAATTTGGGATTATTGCCATTTTAAAACATAGGCAAAGAGTTAATTTATTTAGCTGTAAGAATAATAGAATGTTGAAACAACCTTTATTTCTCACATCAGTTTTGAAAAGTTGATGGGGATGGGATGGTAGGAATTCAAATCGTTAATAAGAAACAATTGATAAATTTCAAAACTATTGAATCTCTACTGAAGCGATTCCACCGAGCCCGCACTGATTCATTGTGCAAGTATGCTACTGAGTGCAAGTTAACACATCTTTTTGCCAAAGGTCCCTCTATACTTGGCTAGAAATTAAGATTAGCAGAACAGAAGATATGATTGATAAGTATGCAATTTAGGAAAAACAAATGTCTGTAAGATCAGCGATGATAACCATTTTCATTGTGATTGTAGTAGAAACAAACAAACAAAAAAAAACCCAACCCACCCCACCCCACCCTGTGATAAAACCACTCAAAAAATCAGGCCAAAAAGTCCAGTAAGAGCCACACCCGCTCCCTCAGAGCATGTCTGACATTATTATATTAGAGTGTGCACGAACTGCCTCATTCCCTCACACGTAAACAAGTACTGTACACACATACACAGAAAGCACCTGGCATCAAACACATAAAATATTCTTCTACTTAAGCCTCCACCTATCCTGTTCCTCTTCCTGATCATAAACTACAGCCTGATTTTTTTTCTCCCAATCTGTTCTTTGATGCAACGCTAAAAAAATGTGTGTCAGACCTCAAACACAATCTCTTTTTGAGATGCTGGTCCACTTTGTCATGTTTTACAAGAGGCACAGATTTCTTCAGTTTCATAGTCCATGAAAGCAGACTGATTGTCTTTGTGTTTAATCCAAGACATTTGCTTTTACTTTCAAAAACAATAATCATCAATTTTGCCTATTTTCTGACAACAAAAATAAATCACGAAATGAATCCATTTACTGTTGTCTGCACTGTTAAAATGAAATAATGTCCTGTTTCTGAATAAAGGGAAGGAAATTAAAACTTTGAAAAAAAATCCAATTCATCGATTAATCAATATGATAATTGACAGACTCTTCAATGAATACGATAATCATTAGTTGTAGCCCTATGCTAGCATTATGCTAGCAGATTTTTGTTTGATTAAATGACATGGCTTAGTTGAACATTTTCATGGTTAAATAGACAAGGTTTAAACTCCCCATTGTGTTACCTGCCAGTTTTATTGGGAGTGACAAATAAACAGCTTGAACTAAGCACACTTTGCTTATTCGGAGAACTGCGTAAACAAAAGAGACTTTTCATTTCATTTCCTCAAAGTGATGTTATATGACAGTCTCTTATTTCTTGACAGCAAGAGCGTGAGAACAGGTCCAAAGAAATACAACTCGTGTATATGGTTCAAGAGATAAGAAGTATGGCACTGTTTATGTTTGTTATGTCATCATTATCCCGTCTTTATAAGTGTCCAATAAGGGGCTTTCATTTTGGACATCGTGGGAGAAAAGGCTCAGTTTGGCACCGTTGACCTGCGGAAACACACGCTTCTCTTACTGTGTCTTAATCTATGTTTATAAAATAAGATAAGATAAGATAACCTTTATTCATCTCGCAATGGAGAAATTCCCAATTAGTGATTAAAGCAGTTTTCAAAACCATGAACAGACTCAAGTGGATGACTAATGACCTTAATAAAATACCGCACAGTAGATGTGCATGAGTCAAGCCAGCAGAAAACGGCATGAGCAGCGTGTTTTGATAAGTTCAATTTGTTGTTGTTGGAGTTGAATGGATGTACTGATGGATATTTTGGATATTGTGGAAGTTCACTGTACGACAACAGGGGTTGCCAAGTCCAGTCCTCCTGAGCCACTATCCAGCCTGTATTGGACGTCACCCTCTTCCACCACACCTAATTCAAATGATCAGCTAATTGGCAAGCTTTGAAGAAACCTGATAAGGATCCTGATCATTTGAATCATATGTGTTATAGGAGGGAGACATCTAAAACAGGCTGGAAAAGAGCTCTTGAGGCTTGGACTTGGGCATCCCCATTATAAATAATAATCATCCATCCATTATCTGGAACCGCTTATCCTCACAAAGCTCACGGGTGTACTAGAGCTCCTCCTAGCTGTCTTCGGGGAGCAGGCGGGTTACACCCTGATCTGGTTGCCAGCCAATCGCACGGCACACAAAGACAAACAAACATTTGCGCTCACAATCACATTTAGGGACAATTTAGAGGTTCAATTAACCTACCATGCATGTTTTTGGAATGTGGGAGGAAACCGGAGTACCCGGAGAAAACCCACGCAGGCCCGGGGAGAACATGCAAACTCCACACAGGAAGGCCGGTTCCGGAATCAAACCCACGACCTCTGCACTGCGAGGCCGAGGCGCTAACCAGTTGTCCAACACGCCTCCAGTAATAATCATAATAATGTATATAATATTATAAATAGGCATGAGCCTCATTATGGACAGATCCTTTCCTGCAATCCATCCACAGTTTGATCACACATAATGTGGGTGGGGATAGTGGGGGTTTAATGCTATCCAGCTGTTAGAGGAGCAAGGTAAAGGTCTTACAGTTGTCTCAACGTGTATGGAAAAGCCATTTGAGAGCATTTATTCGATATCCCTGATATCCAATTTAAGATGAGACAACTCTGTGCACGAATAGAACGAATGTCTTCCAAGACTAATTGAGTGAGGGCCTTAGTGTGTGTGTGTGTGTGTGTGTGTGTGTAGCTTGATAAATGACAGTGACTAACCTACAATCAGTGCAGTCCAGAAAACAGATGGATGCTAAATTTCAAATGTTGACCACTCCCTCTGACATTAAACATTGTCGATGTCAAAATCCAATCTTTTCTCTTAAACCTGACCCTTTGACAAATACAGAGAGCCCCTGCTTATGACTTTATATTAAAAAAAAACTTTTACATAAACCTTTACCCCCCCACACACACAAAAACCCAAGTTATTAAAACACATTTTTAAAGTATTACTCAGTGCCTGTTTTCACTCTTACACTGTCAGGAAATGGCAGACTATCATAAAACATCACTTGGAGGATGTCACATTTCGGTTTTTCGGTCTGGCCAGCAGGTGGCAGGAGCGGTCTCTCTAGCACACCTGCTGGCAATCATTAATCAATAGAGACACTATTTAAGGACTCCTACGTTCGACACCTGTTGTGGGAGTATTGTTTTTGGCATTGCTTACCTCATTGCTCATTGACTAGTGGCTTTTGACCTCATCGTGTTTTCGCGTGTCGTCTCGGTACCAAGTTTGTGTGTGAGTACCATTTTGTTTTGATGATCTGGCTTTTCTTGCGTGTACAAAGTGTTACATTGTTTTTCGTTCGTAGTTTGTGGGCTTTACTTTCTTTTTCTTGCTCTTTTGTGCAAGCACCTTTTGTTAGTCGCTTTTGATTTACCTCCTGGTCCGCATTGTGGACCAGCGCTTTATGTTCTCGCTTATTTTCGGTTTGGACATTAAATTGTCTTACTTCGGAGACCTTGTTTTTGTCTACGTTTTTTGGATCCCCCTCCCTAACTCGGTTTACCCGAGTTCGTAACAGAATACTCCCACCATAATGGATCCAGTAGACATTAACAAGATCATGACCGCCTTGACCAGCCAGGGGCAATTAGTGGGCCAGCAACGACAGGAGCTCTCGGAGCTCCGGGAGGCAGTCGCCGTCCTAGCCCAGCGGCTGGAGATATTGTGTTCCCAAGGGGAACACGCGACCCCCCGAGAAACGCCACCCCCAAGGGCCCCGGCGGCTTTATCCGGGACACCCTCTTCCCCGATCATGGGGCGAGAGCCCAATCTCCCCCAACCCCCTCGCTACGGGGGAGAACAGGCTCTCTGCAAGCAATTTTTACACCAGTGCTCTCTGATATTCGACCAACAACCAGCTACGTACGAGAAAGATAGCACGAAGGTGGCGTTCATTATGAGCCTGTTGACTGGTCAGGCGGCGTCTTGGGCAGTAGAGATCAGCAATGCTCAGCCCGGGCTTCGGTCTTCCTACCCAGAGTTTGTCGCCGAGTTCCGGCGCGTATTTCAACATCCGGTTATGGGAAGGGAGGCCGAAGGTCGGCTATTAGCTATTCGGCAAGGACGACAATCCGTTGCCGAATACTCCATCTCTTTTCGCATTTTGGCCGCCCGTAGCGGTTACGGGGACCGCGCCCTGTGTGGGTTGTTTCGCCGCGGGTTAAGTGCGGCGTTAAAGGACGAACTGGCAACCCGCGACGATAGCCGCAACTTGGAGGAGCTCATCGATTTGGCCCTCATTGTGGACAACCGCATGCGGGAGCGTGAGAGGGAACGTACGGAAGAGCGAGGAACTACCCGTGTCCCACCCCGACGTACGGGTCGTCGGCCGGCTGAGCACGAGTCCTGGCGACCACCTGGACCCGAGCGTCATTCGTGTTCCGATCCAGCCGACGCAGAGGAGGAGCCCATGCAGCTGGGAGGCGGACGCCTGGGACCAGCGGAGAGAGAGCGTCGGATTCGGGATCGAGCCTGCTTCTACTGCGGCCAATCTGGACACCGGGCTTCCAACTGTTCCTTGACACCGTCCCGCCCGTCCGGGCGCCCCGAAAACTGTGAGTTTGTGCCCGATACTGCGCCACGTGAGTCGAGACGGGAGGAGGTCCATCCGGGACATCCACCAAGACTCGAGTTGGACGGAACTCTTTATGGTCCGTTACGGGTCATTTCTGTTCGGGCCTTGGTGGACTCTGGGGCGGACAATTGTTTTGTAGACCCCAGCCTAGCTAAGGAACTGGGTTACCAGGTTGAGGTCCTAAGGGAGACAAAGCGGGTTCACGATCTTGATGGGCGACTCCTGGCGGAAGTGAAAGAAATCACCGCGCCGGTGAAACTAACATTATCAGGCAATCGCATCGAATACCATAGATTCTATATCATGCGGTCTCGATCCGTACCGTTAGTGTTGGGGTTGCCGTGGCTGCGCGAACATAACCCGGTCATTTCCTGGGAACGTCCGGCAATCGAGAGTTGGAGCGCATTTTGTTATACTCACTGTTTGCGCTCGGCGGCAGAAAAGAGAGGGCCGACCCGGAACGAGCCACCAGAAGTTATTTGTTTAGATAAGGTTCCGCGTATTTACCATGACCTACGCCAAGTGTTTAGTAAAGACCGTGCCCAGTCCTTGCCGCCTCACCGGCCGTACGACTGCGCCATCGATCTTTTGGAGAACGCCTTACTCCCGAATTCCCGTCTATATCAGGTCTCTCAGCCGGAACAAGAGGCGCTGAGAGAATATATCGATAGCTCACTCTCGGCTGGCCTCATTCGGCCGTCTAAATCCCCGTTGGGGGCCGGATTCTTCTTCATCGAAAAGAAAGACAAGACGTTACGTCCGTGTGTCGATTATCGGGGCCTGAACGAGATCACCATCAAGAACAAATACCCACTTCCGTTATTAGATTCGGCGTTCGCCCCCCTCCAATCCGCCACTATATTCTCCAAACTCGATTTACGAAGCGCTTACCGTCTGGTCCGTATTCGTGAGGGGGACGAATGGAAGACGGCATTTAAGACCCCATTAGGGCACTTCGAATACCTAGTCATGCCATTTGGGCTGACCAACGCGCCCGCAGTATTTCAGTGTCTCATTAACGACGTATTAAGAGATTTTCTGAACCTGTTTTGTTTTGTTTATTTAGATGACATCTTAATTTTCTCTCGGACTCTTGCAGAACATCAACACCATGTCAGGCTGGTTTTGCAGCGTCTACTAGAGAACCGGTTATTCGTAAAAGCAGAAAAGTGCGAGTTTCACGTCGAGTCCATCTCCTTTCTGGGGTTTATTATCGAGAAGGGTCAGCTGAGAGCTGACGATGCCAAAGTTAAGGCCGTGGTAGAGTGGCCCACGCCCACCAACAGAAAGCAGTTGCAACGTTTCCTGGGTTTCGCTAATTTTTACCGCCGCTTCATTCGCAACTACAGCCAGAGAGCCCTGCCGTTGACCCGGCTAACCTCGGTCAAGATCCCCTTTAGGTGGGACACTGATGCTGACCACGCGTTCGCCGAATTAAAGAAAGCCTTCACGAACCCTCCAGTATTACAGCATCCTAACCCCTCTATTCCGTTTGTCGTAGAGGTGGACGCGTCGGAATCCGGCGTGGGGGCCGTCTTATCGCAGCGATCCCCAGTCAACCAAAGACTTCTCCCCTGCGCCTTCTTCTCTCGTCGCCTCAGCCCAGCAGAAGCCAACTACGACGTGGGGAACCGCGAACTGCTAGCCGTCGTTTTGGCATTACAAGAATGGCGACATTGGCTCGAAGGTACTGAAGAGCCATTCACGGTGTACACTGATCACAAGAAACTTGCCTACATCCGGTCAGCCAAGAGACTAAACTCCCGCCAAGCACGGTGGGCGCTTCTCCTCACTCGCTTCAACTTCACGCTCACCTACTGCCCGGGCTCAAAGAACATTAAACCGGATGCCCTCTCCCGCATCCATGACCCTGCGGAGAGGGACAACGAACCCAAAGCATTGTTCCGGACCATTGTATTGTGGGGGCACTGAGGTGGGCCGTCGAACGTAAGGTCAAGGAGGCCCAGAACGGAGTTCAAGTCCCGGCTGGTTGTCCAACCGGGAGACTGTTTGTGCCCCCACCTCTGCGCGCAGAGGTGTTACAGTGGGGGCACACTTCTAAGGTGGCATGCCATCCAGGGGTGAACCGGACCTTGGACCTCGTGTCGCAGCGGTTTTGGTGGCCGGAGCTACGCAAGGATACCCAGGACTATATCAAGGCCTGTTCCACCTGCGCATGCATCTGCCCTCTGCTCAGGAAACCGCCGACCTCCTAGTGAGACACGTCTTCCGTCTTCATGGAATTCCGGTGGACATTGTGTCAGACCGGGGCCCTCAATTCATCTCCAGGGTATGGAAACGTTTCTGCCAGGCCATGGGGGCCACGGCGAGTCTGTCTTCCGGATACCACCCACAGTCCAATGGTCAAACGGAGCGCATGAACCAAGATTTGGAGGCAGCTCTGCGCTGCGTTTGCCTCGATCGCCCCTCCTCGTGGTCGGTCCACCTGCCTTGGGTGGAATACGCCCACAACACCCTCGTCTCATCAGCGACCGGTCGGTCTCCTTTCATGGCAGCATATGGTTATCAACCTCCTCTGTTTCCTTCTCAGGAGGGTCAGGTGGAACTCCCTTCCATACAGCTGCATCTACGACGGGCCCATCGCGTATGGAAGGAGACCAGAGCAGCACTGTCACGCACGGCTCAGCGGAACCGGCAGATCGCTGACCGTCGCCGACGCCCAGCACCCAGCTATCAGGTGGGACAGAAGGTGTGGCTGGCAACTAAGGATCTACGACTCGCAGGTACATCTCGCAAGTTGGGGCCACGCTTCACTGGACCGTTCGAGGTGGAATCGGTCCTCAGCCCCGTCTCCGTCAAGCTCCGACTGCCGCCCACCATGAAGGTCCACCGCGTGTTCCATGTTTCCCTGTTGAAGCCGGTGGCCACCAGTCCCCTGGCTCCTCCGCCCACGTCGCCGCCTCCTCCACAAATCGTTGACGGTGAACCAGTGTACACCGTGCGTGAAATCTTGGACTCTCGGCGCAGGGGTAGGGGTTTTCAGTATTTGGTTGACTGGGAAGGCTACGGCCCAGAGGATCGGCAGTGGGTCCCCGGCTCCTGGATCTTAGACCTGTCCCTGCTTCGGGCATTCCATGCAGCGCACCCGTCGAAGCCGGGTGGTCCGCCAGGAGGCGTCCGTTGAGGGGGGGGGGTACTGTCACATTTCGGTTTTTCGGTCTGGCCAGCAGGTGGCAGGAGCGGTCTCTCTAGCACACCTGCTGGCAATCATTAATCAATAGAGACACTATTTAAGGACTCCTACGTTCGACACCTGTTGTGGGAGTATTGTTTTTGGCATTGCTTACCTCATTGCTCATTGACTAGTGGCTTTTGACCTCGTCGTGTTTTCGCGTGTCGTCTCGGTACCAAGTTTGTGTGTGAGTACCATTTTGTTTTGATGATCTGGCTTTTCTTGCGTGTACAAAGTGTTACATTGTTTTTCGTTCGTAGTTTGTGGGCTTTACTTTCTTTTTCTTGCTCTTTTGTGCAAGCACCTTTTGTTAGTCGCTTTTGATTTACCTCCTGGTCCGCATTGTGGACCAGCGCTTTATGTTCTCGCTTATTTTCGGTTTGGACATTAAATTGTCTTACTTCGGAGACCTTGTTTTTGTCTATGTTTTTTGGATCCCCCTCCCTAACTCGGTTTACCCGAGTTCGTAACAGAGGAAGTGTAAAGAAGACTTGATTGCACATTTCTCCAAATATGAGGCAAAGCAAAAAGTCTACTAGCTTAATGCTATCATATAATGCGAAACGGCATAGACTGGCTAATGTTACGTGATATATATATATACCGGTAAACGTTCAAACAACTGTCAGACTCCTTCTTTAGCACGCACAGAGTGGCAGTGCATACAAAATTCACATATATTTGCTCTCTGGACATTACTTTGGGACCTTCTCTGCCTCTTCTTGCAATTAATGAAATGCTGCAACTCATCCAGTAGATCTCAGCGCTATCTAGGATGTTGTGTCACATAATGGTACTACAATGAGGGTGTGCCCTGGGTGTGCCCTCATTGTAGTACTCCAAATTTAGATGTGCCTGTACAGTGTTACTCGAGTATTTGCAGAGGTTTGGGATGGAACTCTGCAGCAAATAGCGAAAACCCACGAATAAGTGAAAGCCCCCTAATAGGTTTAGAATTGTCTATAGATGCCACATGATGGTGGCAAAACTCAACATGATAAATAATAATATAGTTCCTTGGTACGAAGATGGCGCAATCAAAAATGTGAATTCACAAGTAGCCACTTGCAAATAAGTGAAGGAACACTGTGTACTGTATATAACAACAATAACAAAAATAATAAAAATTAAAAAAAGCTGTAAAAATCTGCGATATAGCAATGGCGCAAATGATGAACCGCGATCCGGCACGGCACCTATTAGCTGATACTCCATCCAGAATCGGACCTGACCTGAAAAATGACCTCATATTAAATGCCCGAATGGAGTGTCACTGAGTTAACCATCAAAACAGTGGAACAATAATCCCAATGTTACAACAACATGGAAAACCCCTTTGTCAGCATGACGCACGGGTCTCCCTCCTGCTGGGATGTCCAGCCTTATACACCGCTTCCCACACGGAAGCTCTAATTAACCCAAAAGGCTCCACATTTCCTGCTGGCGTGCAATTATGCCGTTGCACGACTCGAGGTGACTATGGCAACTGTTGTTTCATGTGTGAGGAAGTGCGTCTGGGTGAGAGAGGTGGAATGATCGCAGACACAAAGGCGGACTGCGGCAGGAAGTCTTCAATTAGTTTGGACATCGGATCCGTTACCTCATAGAGGTGTCACGGCCACCTGAGGGCCGTTGCAAGCAGATGATTTTGTAATCCAGCCATACGCCGAGGTACACTGTTCTCCAGTGTCAAGTACTCACTCACACGCTGTACTGAAACACCCTCTAAAGTGAATACAGTGATTTGTTTTTTGATACACTATACATGTTTGAAGATAATTGCTAAAATATTGAAAGAACTAAGTAGTCCTGAATTGTGGAGAAATGTAAGTTTTCCAGATTTTTTAGGGGGGGTGGGGCTAAAACGGTGCCCACTGACACACTTTGGCTCAGGCAGAGAGGGGACAGCTTCAACTAAACATCTCGATGTTTAGGGTTTGTTTTTTCCTGAAATTTGGCAGGGTTGCTCACAACACTTCTCTGTTTTTTCCCTACTATAGAGGAGCTTTGTGGAGACTCTCAAACAAGACTCTGGAAAGGGTACTAATTCAACTCCCATACTTAAGTAAAAGAAAAAAAAAAGACAGCCTGAAATGTAAATGCCATCCACACCAAAAGTTCCTTTTGTAGCGCTCTGAATCACGCAGCAAAAAATGCTAAATTAGCTACTCATAACAATTGAAAAATGACATATTGTGTGTGTGGGGGGGGGGGGGGGGGAGCAGATTAGGTTAGTTGTTTTTAGGCCGATACAAGACATACATTCACCACCAATTATTCGTGGAGCCAACAACATTTTAAAAATGTCTTGGTTATGGAATATCTTGCTTCTTCAAATCTGTTTCATAATCAACGTTCATGCTCCCTAAATCAAATTCCATCGTAACTACTGCCATCGAATCCTATCGGGCAAATAGATTGTACTTGACTCATCGAGAGACTTTCTTTCAAGGTTTGCTAGAGGCCTCGGCGTCAGAGATCAGATTAGATGGAGACAGACAACCACAGTCACTGAGTCACAGCTCCTTGCAACAGACGAGCCTACTGAAGTATGAAAGGCAAAATTCAAGAAATTTAGATGATGCATGAGACATGCTTTAACTTGGATTACTGGATTACAGCTCAAGTAATCGTCTCTCCGCTGTGGCCGATGCAAGATCCAACTGGTTATAAATAATCGTTTTGCATTCAGCCTTACACACTTTTATTTACCAGTTGTTGGAATGAAGTTAGACATGACATGGAATTCCCTCTTCTCAAGTAGAATAAAACTAGCCTAAGGTAAATGTTTTGTTCTTTAGGATGGACAAAAAGAATATAAAAGTGCAACAAGCAGCAAGTAGTATTTTTAAAATAAATATGCCCAACGGCACACCAACCAATCAAATGTTGCTACACAAGGCAAGCTCATGACCTAAACAGTCTCCATTTTCCTGGTGAGCTGGAGCCATGCCTGGCTGACCCTCCAAAATTCGCCAGTCCATGACTCAGGCAAACAGGTACGTAAAAGCATAAATGCATCCAACCATCCATTTTCGTTTGTCAAACAATAACTGAATTGGATACACCAAGGGAAAATTATTTGAGGAGGCAGCAGAAAAACAAGAGTCAACTCACGCTACATCTTTTGTGGCCACGGAGGTTTTTAAGCAATCATTTTGTTTTGTTGTTGTCCTTGTTTTTTTGTTTTGTTATGTTTTTTTGGTGGTGTGGGGGGAAGGGGAAGAGGATTGCCAGGCAAGTCTGATTTAAAATTTGTTCACCTTCAGTTTTGTCCCATGTTTTGCTGTAACATGCCAGGGGGCAGCACTGAAGTCTAATGAGATGCAATCTAATTAAAAAGAAGAGGCAGAGAAGGTCCCTTATTAGGCTTTAGTGATATTTGTTTTTCCTACAGAGCACAGAGAAATATGCCTGAGGATTGTTCTCACTCTGTATATATGTTGCTGCTCTGTGTGTGTTACAGCAGCAGCTGTTACTGTAACTTCTATGCCAATTTCCATGAGCCATTCAATGGCGTTTCACATACTATGTTGGCATAAGCTAGCATATCTGTGTTAGTTGTAATTATTTGGGTTTGTTGGTGCTAAAATGATTATTTTCTTTGGCTTTATGTATCGATTTTACGGTCAACTTGAACTGGAAGTGACAAATAAAACACTTCAAGCAAGCATGCGTTTTGCCTTTCGAGAACTGTGCGAGCGAGTCTTCTTTCCATTTCCGCAAAGTAAGGTGACATAATTTGACACCAAAAGTGCGAATAGGTGCTAAGGAAAATTTTAAAAAGTCTATTGGAGCGAGTTTAAACCTGTTTAAAGGACGCGAGAGGGTTAAACCTGCCTATTTTTTTTTTCATGTGGTCTATGCTTGGTTTTTCACCTATCTATAGCGGGTGGATCTGGAACGGATCCCATGCCATAAGTGCGGCTATACTTTATAATAAATATTCATGAGGGGGATAAATGATGCTGGAGTGGTTACCTTGTCTGATTTCCATGCGGGCAGCGGGGGTTCAATACCAAACTGTCTCACTGAGCATGCGCCACTTGACGACAATTGGGATAGGCTCCAGCTCACTCGAAAATCTGAAAATCTGAAAAGGACAATGGAGTCAGAAAAAGGATCGATGGAAATAGTCATGAAATTTACAAATGGTACGAATGACATGGCACAAATTTACATGCAAAAAAATAAATCTGTAGATTATAATACAAAGTGCAGTGTTCTTCAATAAATTCTGTGCATCATTTTAAAGTTTTGCAAAATTTGCAAAAGCACTGCGCACGGCTCAAGCAAAAGTAACTTTAGCATCAACAAAACATTCCTCCACAGTCTGTGTACAAAATATACAAAATATTTTGAACTGTGCTGTTCACGTGCCAGTAACTACGTTTGGTGTTGCTCCGAGTGTTGTTGGGCATCTTTCACCAGTCGTGAGTCATTTTCCAAACAGGGCAGGAAGTTACATGCTGAGCTGTGCCAGGTGTTTAACTCATACACGTCGCCCAAAGGCCAAGTTTCATGGGAGGGTTAAAATCACTCAATTAACAAGTGATCATTCATGTGTGGGAAGAGAGACAAATGCATCAGTATCTGGGAAACCCCCCAAGAACTCTTGCTAGCACGAGGATCAAAATGTGGCACTCCTGGAAAATGAGAATGCACCTCCCCCAAAAGATACCAATGGAAAAGAACACTCACTAGCAATAAAAGAAACAAAAACATACTCATGTCAGTAAAACAATGAAAAGACTGAACAAAGTCTCAGGGTGCTATTTTTGCCTTTTGGACGTATTTTTTATAAAACATGCAGCAGTGATTTAACTGCAAATTGAAAATGAAAAAAATAACCTTGTCTGCCAAGGAAATTCTTCACATTATTCTAGAACTGATCTGTTTGCGAGAAAAAAACAAATGTTGCCCTTCCAATACCATTCGTAACACTTAAATGTAAAGAATTGAGCATATCATCGTTACCTAATGAAAAACAAATCTCCAAATGATGTTTGTATTGAAAGAAAAAAATATGTAAAATAGTGGCGATGCAATATCTCACAAAAGTGAGTACACTGCTTGTATTTTTCTCATTGTGGGAAAACACACAACAAATGAACCTTTGCGACAATGTGGCAACAAATTGGAGAAGACTATAAACTTTTGCAAGATTCAAACCTGAGACCTTGTAAAATTAATGAGTCTCGTGACCTCAGGGAGGGAAAATCAGTGGGACGAGTTTGAACAATTTCACCTCAGGGTGTACTCACTTTTATTGCCAATGGCTTAGACATGGCTGTGTGTTGAGTTGGTTTGAGGGAATGGTAAATTCACACAGTTATACAAGCTGTACACTGGCTGCTTTACATTGTAGCAAATTGTCACCAAGCAGACATTTTCACTTCGGGGTGTACTCACTTTTGTTGCCAGTGGTTGCTAGGTAACGGATGACCGTGTGTTGCATTATTTTGAGGGGACAGCACATTTCTATTGCTATACAAGCTGTACACTGATTCCTTCACATTGTAGCGATGCCATTTTTTTCAATGTCATCCCCAAAAAAAGAGATCATGAAATATTTATGGAAATCAGAATAAAAATTGCCTTTATTGTCATTGTCATACAAGGAAATTTGGGTGCCACTCCTTAGTGCATTTCGAAAAAAAAAATAGAAATGAGAGGGGCGTACTACTCGCTTTTCTGAAACACAGAACATGCTTTTCAGTGGACAAGGAAGATTTTAGAAAACAAAAAAACTGCACGGTACACCAATAAGTTTCCACAATGACCAAACAAAGCTATAAATTAGCATCTTCCGTTGGTTGTGTTTAATATCAGTTGACAGTGTTTACTTTTCATCATGAGGAATTAAAAGTTGTATATGAAAGGGACTTGGGTTGTACTTTCTCTTGGACTCGCCCGGAGACTTGGCCCAAGTTTCCAAACATTTCACAGCAAAGAACTTCTTAAGGCCCTTTGTGGTGACCTGCGTGAGCCAAACAGCTGTTTTGTAGCCTTCGGGGACAGTAAGGCGAGAAAGAATTGATAATATGAGAGGCACAAAAATGGGGAAAACGAAATGCTGTGGAGAAGGAAGTAAAGACAGCACACTGAAGTATAGTACACGAGGATGTCCATACTTGTTTGATTGTGTCAGGGGCCAGAAGCATGAGAGTGGGTGGAATTTAACAATTAACATAGACAGTAGTCCGGGGAATGTGGGTCTCCCTGACAACAGTGGGCACAGCCAAACACACAGGTTCTTTCATAACCATCTCAAGCACAAAACTCTTTCCCACAAGCACGGAGCGCTCCATGTTTATGAAACCACACTTCCCTTCCACTTCAAAAATCTTCAACTATATCTTGCACATATGACGTCTGAAGCTTAGAGCTGATGAGAGGATGAGGAACTGGCAGGACCTCTTGTCCCAAAATCACTTTCAGAACTCTGTGTGTATCTGTGTGTGTGTGTGTGTGTGAATTGTTACTGTGTTGTGGGATGGGAGGGGCTGCGGGTTATTGAGGCCAGTGTTTGAGCCAGCAGGTCCACCCTACATAGGAGATGTAATCAGTGACAAGTTCACCATAAAACCCCTCAAATGACCATGTTAGACAACAAAATGAATCCAACATGCATTTTAACTCGGTAAGCAAGGCGAAAACACAAACGAGGTTGGGGAAGTTCCACAAAGTTCGACATAATCGTTTTTTTTTTGTTTGTTTGTTTGTTTTTTAACATGGAAAACTTGAATGTTGAGGAGTCCAGTTTCCTCCCACAGTCCAAATGCACACATGTAAGGTGAACTGAAAACCGAATCATCCATACAGGTGAAAGCAAGTGTGAATGGTCTATATGTGCCTTGCCTTGGTTGGCGACCAGTCAAGAGCGTGTGTACCCCGCCTCACCCGGGCTGTACTTCTCACAAAAGTGAAGTTTTTCAGTGAAATTTCTGAGTGAAAAGAAAATGCCCTTTTACTGTATTTGTTGCAACCCTGTTACAGAGACTCGGGCACCTGAAAAACACATTTAAAAACTATTGTTGATTAAAATCCATTGAGGTAAATATTTTCATGACTTTAATAACAGTAGCAGGAGTGCAAGTGACAAAGTTTTTGCTGAAAAGTAGACTTGCACGCTATCTGCGCTAGTTGCTATGCTAACTGCTCAAGAATAGACCAAACTTCACAAAATTAAAAAAAGAAAAAAAATTGACATTAAATAGCCTTTTTTTCTGATTAAACGAGTCACAACGTTGCATTGGTTTTACTGACACTCCAAGAAGCTACTGTTGAAAAAAAATTGATAAAGCATGAAATAGAGGCATGATCGACTTGGCTGGCTTGATGGTCAGACCAATTAGCTTCATAGCATCTTTTAGGCAGTCATGTAGCCGTTTTTTAAAATTAGATGGCTAAAAAGGTTTTCGTAGCGGGACTGCGAAGGGACACAAGTTCAAGCTATCCATGTAAAAATGTGTGTAATAAAAGAAGGAAGACAAAATCAAGAACTTATTTAACATTTTGAATGTGATATCGAGGTTGTAATCAAGAATCAACAAGCTTATGTTATTGTGTTTTGTACACGGAAACGTCCTCTACACGCATCGGATCAGAGTGCGTTTGTCTAACAAGTGACTGACCTGCACAATTTCTTTCTGCAGATGTGACGGTGGGGGCAGACACGCAGCGGGAGACCACCTCCCCCGTCCACCTCCACTTCTTCCTCCTCCTGCGTGCACCGACGCGACGTTGCAGCCCACAGGACATCCTTGCGCGCTGTCAAGGGGTGACTCGATGCATCGGTTCGGGCTTAGTACGCTGACGTCGTGTCCTTCTCCTACCACTCAAAAGTTGACGATATAAATTGCAAATACTTCTCCTTGGACGGTCTGCATTCATCTTGAATGAAAGATGTGCTCCCACACTGGAACATCACGGTAAGTAGTGTGTGTGTGTGTGTGTGTGTGTGTGTGTGTGCGTGTGTGTCCAACTCAAGTGTCTTATATTGCATCTGCTCTAATCTAAATCGTTCACCTGTCAAAGTTACCTTTAAGACTCATTGTGCTGGACTGCAGAGGAGGTTAAAAGTACTCAAACCCTGTACTTAAACAGAAGTACATATTGATTAGACAGACAGACACACATCCACAAGGATGTGTGTCTATTTTTCAAATTTTTCTGTGTTCTCTTTTTCTAATACAGATACGACAGGCACAAAAAAGTACTTGGGGATAGATATCACTTATACTTGTCAAAACAAAAGCATTTTGGTAAAAGCAGACATAGTGATTCAACTGTTATATTAAAGTAAATGTGAATACAAGTAGAGACTCTAAAAGCTATGTGTGGGCAACCTTAAAAATACATTTTCACTGTCAATGAAATACGAGAGAGGAAAGATGTGTTTTGATAATTTCACAAAACAGAAAAATGAACCCGTGCGTGTATAAATACTCTCCTGTAACTTCGGAGTGACAGGGAATATCTTGCTTCTCCAAATCTTTTGCATCGGTTTTGTCAACTCTCACTGGTTCATGTTTTTTCCCCACCTTATAAGACCCCAAATCGGCATCAACCGAGATCTCAACCACAGTTGACATCACCTCTCTCCATTTACAACTTTTCTTTTACATCTTGTCGTCATCCACTGAGGATGAAAAAAGGGAACAGCCCATTTTGACTGAGTAAGGAGTAGAAAGAACAGATCTGTTTCAAAGGTAGGGAGTAAAGTACAGATGACTAAATACTCGGGCACAGACGCCTGAAAATCTATTGAAGTACTTCCCATGACTTCAGGCTAGAGCTTTGAAATGAATCCGTTAATGATTGTTATATGGCTAACACATTTACAAAATGTGCAGAAAGGAAAACTAAGAAGTTTATCTTTTTAAATAAGATACTTAATGTTGACGTTATTAAAAGTGTTATTGAAAATAAGTGGCCACATAGTCAAAAAATGTTAATTGAGGTTGATGTAATTATATTCATGTTCAAAGCCCCCGTCCCAATGACAACACTCTGCCGTATATCTTGGTCCCAAAGTCACGTGCTTAACTTAAGAAGGGGAAGCGGAGTGACAAAGTGTTGCGTATGTGAGATCCAAGTCTGGTTCCGTCTATGCATCCTAAATATATTCAGCCCATGAAAATATTATTAAGGCAGTTTTGTAGACTTAAGGCCAATCCCTAAAGGACACTTTGGGGATTTTCCATGCGAACCTCTTAAGGCTTGAACTTTGCCCCGTGTGACATATTTGCTCATTAAATACAGTGCATGTCTGCAGCTGCTAAATTCCGACGCAGATGAAACGCTCTCCCTCAGCTCCCATGAGGTTAATTTTAAATCCATGATGCCAGTTTCGGGAACGTGGGCGTTTTTCATGCACTCAGTCAGAAGGGCTCAAATACATCACTATACCACGCTTGAGATTTTCAAATGCCTTTTATTATTATTTTTTTAAAGAAAAAGGCTTATATTATGTGTGTATATATAAACAGTATATACACACATACATACCTCAGTTTTCGACCATAATACGTTCCAGAAGGCTATTCGAAAAGCGATTTGTTTTGAAATCCGAAACTATTTTATTAAACCAAGATTAGAGATTCGCTCCAGTAATAATCATTGGGCCTCTTGAGGAAGTCAAATCCCCCAACATTTATGGCACTTTTGTGGCAAACATCAGTCGGTCAAAGGGAGATGCGATGATGCTTCCTTTTGAATGAAGACATTGTTGAAAATGAATTCAACTCCACTTTTCCTAACTTTGCATGATGACAAGTATTGAATTTAGATTTCCTTTAGCTTTCATACGCTTGAGGTTCTTCACGTAGAGTCTGTAAACTTCATGAGTATCATCGGTGGCCTAAACATTGCAGACAAAAAGAATGACGGAAGAAAGACCTTCAAATGAATCTGAAGAGGCCCATTGTTTCCACAGTGCAGAGAATAGATGCTGTATGCCCTCTATGTGTTGCTGTTCTGTGTGTGCTGATGCGGCAGATGTTTGAAGGTTTACAGCAAGGGTTATTCTTAACATCTGCGCTATTTTACTGTTAGCCTGAATAGTGTTTCGCATTGTGTTCACATTAAGCTCGTGGATTTTTGTTCGACGGAAATTAAACGGTTTGAGTCACCTTTTTGGTTTTAAAATATAAGCTTTATAATTCTCTGGTTTCATCATCTCTGCTGCTCGATTAAGACTTTACTTCAACTACAAGTGACACACTTGTATACTGGAGGATCTTATTTGTGCAAGAGGCTTTCACACTATTTCTCAAAGTGGTGTGATATATGTTTGTGTGATATATGTTTGTCTCCAGTTTCTTTATGGCAAGAAAGTGAAACGAGGTGTCTTTTAAAGAGTTTAGAGTTTGCCTTAGGGTAAACAGTTTTTTAAAAATAATACATAGTTGTCACGCTATTGTGCATTTTCACCAATCACAGGTGGGTCTTCAATCCCTCGTGATGAATCGGGATTCACATTAGGTCCTTATACTGATCTTTCCGGTGCATCTGCCGTCCTCTGCTCCATCCACAGGTTGCCCTCCATCCACATCCTTCTCTTCCTTGTCATGCTTCCAGCATCTTTCTCCTTCTCACGACCTCGGTGGATTCTTCAACGCGTCCCCGTGGTCCTCCCACAGCAAAGCGAGAGTCGCCCGGCCCCACGCTTCCTGTCCCAAGCCCGCCTTAACGTCAGCTCCGCGTGTGACCCAGAATGCCACAAAACAGCGCCTTTGCCTAGCTACTGGGACTTGGAGCAATTTCTGGCTTATGAGACTCTTCACTCAGACGGTCGACTCACTGAGACCGCCGTCGGGCTCTATGGTTATAACTTGGCGTCCAACAAAAGCCCCGCATACTCCTTGGCGCCGTCTGAGAAAGGCCAACGGTCACATACCAGACGAAAGCGTCAGATCTTTGGTCACGATGGGCGATACAGCATTGCAGGGCACAACTTTGTGCTTCAATATCCTTTTTCCGTGGCTGTCAAACTGTCCACCGGATGTTCTGGTACTCTCGTCGGGGACCGGCATGTTCTAACGGCCGCTCATTGTGTTCATGACGGTAAAAACTATGTGAAGGGTGCTCAGAAGCTCAGAGTGGGCTTTCTAAAAGCCAGACAACGGGACCTACGCTCTTCAATTTCCAACTTGAGCAACCACGTTGAGAGCGGGCCAAACGTCGGCCCAATCGTGTCAGAGAAGATGAAGTTCCAGTGGATCCGGGCCAAGCGCACACATGTACCAAAAGGATGGATTAAAGGCAATGCCAATGACATCGGGATGGACTACGACTACGCGCTTTTAGAACTCAAGAAAGCCCACAAACGGCGTCACATGAATTTGGGTGTGAGTCCTCCATCTCAGAGGCTTCCCGGGCGACGGGTTCATTTCTCCGGGTTCGACAACGACCGTCCGGGACAGCTGGTGTATCGTTTCTGTCATGCCGGAGAGGAGACGTCAGACCTGCTCTATCAGCACTGCGACGCCCAGCCGGGGGCCAGCGGGTCGGGGGTCTACGCCCGAATGTGGGACGGGCGGCGTCGGCGATGGGAGAGGAAGGTGATCGGTGTGTTTTCTGGGCACCAGTGGGTGGAGCGTCAAGGGGCGTCTCAGGAATTTAATGTCGCCGTGAGAATCACACCTCTCAAATACGCTCAGATCTGTTACTGGATAAAAGGCAACTTTGTGGACTGTCGGGAAGGCTGAGGAAGTATATAGTTGATGCGTTAACACCGCTCACAGCACTGACGAAAAATGATCTCCAAAACGCACAGTGTCAATAAAAGTCACAGATACTACAGTGAACCCCTGCGAAGATCAAAAATCCGTCAATAATTGATGACCACCCAAAAGGGTTTTGTAGTCGTCGTGAGATGCCACAAAATGGTAGCAAAACACCCCCCCCCCCCCCCCATTCAACACAGCCTCATCAGATGGTGACTTTTTCCAGCAAATGTGGAAACGTTTCCCGCTTTAAATGACAAAAAGCTATTTCTTTCGAGCTGCTCGCATCTCCCGTCTCTCATTAGTTTTGCTGTCCGGTAGATTGCGTAGCGTAGATAGTAGCCTCGGCCTGTTCCCGGTTTTCCAGATCGGTTTCAAGATACTGACAAAATAAAAGGTCAATGAGTCCATCTTTTTCGTCCATTTGGATTTTTTTTTTTTTTTTTTGTCGGTAAAGAGTGAACAGAGATGTTTTTTACACCGACGTTCCGGCCTCTCAATTCCAGTTAAACATGGCACACTGTGCACCTGTCCGTAGTTAGGGATGCACTGATGTACTGTAATACATGCTTGTTTGGTCGCCTCTTATTCTTTTGCACTTGATTTTCATGCATGCGTAGATGAGATCTGCAAGTGGCATTACGTATTGATAGCAGATGGATGGAAGATGGTCATTCTCATATTTTTTCACAAATCGATACAATTTATTAGTCCTCATGTGTGCTATTTTTCCATGTTACAATTGTCAACAGGATTTTAATCACATATTGCTTTGTGTCCCTAAATGGGTTTGTTGTGCTGATTTCCAAAATACATTAACTTTTTTTTCCCAAAACACATCAGGTTTTTAAGATATTTTCATTTTTATTTTTTAAGTTTGACTTACAGAAGCTTGCACAATGTGGATTTTAACATACTTTGTCATTTATAGCTTATGGCTACTTTCAGAAAAAGAAAATTCTGAACCTAACCCTTAATTCATAAATATTAATATATTAGAGTGCTATATTTTATTATATTACTATAAAATATATTTGGAACAGCGCAAACAAATCTGACAGTTAACATGCATCTCTGATTTTTTTTTCAAATGTAGTAAAATGTGTTCTTTTGTTGACCACTGTTGTTGACCAATTTCAAGTATTGAAAATAGTTTTGAGAGCAAATTCACTCTCTCAAGAGCTTGGAATGTCTGAGCAGTGTGGTAAAAGGCCTTTCCTCAGTCAGCGGGATCCGTTCACCCATTATATCACCACAAGTTTGAAAGTCTAGAATTCCGGATGTTTATTTACAGTAATGCACAGTATAGGTGAAGATACCTTTGAGTGAGGTTTTTATAAATTTTATTAAATAGGTAGTTGTCATGCTTACGTGCAAAAGGACTTGGTCAGGCACAAAGGTAAGTGCTTCCACAAACTTTCACCTACAACATTGCTTAGTCAGTTCCTCGCTTTATTTTGTTAAATCCCTCATGCTACAAAGATCTTTAAGAAAGGAGTTGGGGAAGATGATGTATGGACAGGCGTTTGCATTTTTGGAGAATTAATGACTTTCTGGTCAGGCGGTTGACCTACAGTCAATGGAGACTTCAATGTGAACAGCTGGCACTGGGACGTGTTCAACTGTTTTATTTTATCAGTGGGTGTCATAGATAAGTATTTTTTAAATGATTATTATGGTCAATTAGTGATCCAACATGATTTGGAGGTGTTGTGGTAATTAACTAAATAGCAAGGGAAAGGTTTATCCACTTTAACAAAGCGAGTAAACGAATAGCATGGCTTTCCCACCCTTCGTCCTCTTAAAAGACGTGATTTTGGAGATGCACTGATTTTGCATGACAGCGACGATATAAAAACTGAATCGCAGGACTGGGACAATTACTCTTGAAGTGTGATTGCACTGTTTGAACTTTTTCTACTGATCTACTTTTTTGATGAATGTACAAGTGAGCTACCAAAGGTGCCATTTGATTGATTCTTATCGCTAATTATATTCTTTTTAAGGGCCAAAGTAAGTTCTTTACAAGCATGATCTATTCTATTATGTCTGCTAAATCAAATCTTTAGAATATTGCTGTGTTGCTATTGTGCAGAATTGTCTTTCAGTGTTATCACTTACTGTCACGCCCAACCCCCCCCCCCCCCCCACCTCAAATACAAAACATTCTGTCTATTTTTTGGGGAGGCGGGGGGCATGTTGAATATCGACTATATTACACGTGATCTGTCGGAAACCTTCATTGAATGTTTTTGCTCCCTCTGGGGGAATAGCAATACATGACGAATGGCTTTTTTTTTAAACACTTTGTTTCAATAACCATTGTTAAATTGCATTACTGTACTCCAGAAATGTATAACTAAATAAAAATGCTTCGGAGATCTTTCTTTATCTGCGCAGATTCTGAGTCATTTATACAAATACACATTGTGTTCATTTCAACATCATGTTTTATTTCGGATGCCCCCCCCCCCCCAAAAAAAATGTTCAGGGTGAAATGAAAACTGTAAAAAGCCCGAAATCTGAGGACCAGCTCCTTAAACTTCTGCAACTGTGACGTGATCCACAAAAAGGAAAACTGCATGCTGGGACATGTGAGAGAAAACTAAACTGAAATTGAAGTTTCATCGACAGCGGCTTCCGTTTTAGGCTCACCTCAATCTGTTCAATTTCGTAAGCTAGAGACCCATTGGTCAGAAATTGAAAAGGAAATTCATTCCAAATACTTTCCGAAGCTCGAAACCTCAGCTCCGCTTCATCCTGAGGGCCATTTAGCAATCCAACAAAAGCAGACGAATGTGTTGTTTGAGCAAGCACTTAAGTGGGATGAACAAATAAATCAAAAGGCAAACGCCGTTTCCCCATCACGGCTTTACTCGATAACGGCAGGTGTCGTCCATGAGGAATTTCATTCAAAGCAACAGCACCACCTTCTGGAGACACTTGCTACATTCAAGTTGACGCCAGCCAACTGCACTCAAGAGCAAACGCAAAACTACAAGGCACCAAGAGGCTCTTCCTCCTGAGCCTCACTCATCCTGAACCTTGACTGAATAGATTAGATGCCATATGCTTGATGAAAGTTTATCTTTCATTCAGGCCATGGCAAACTATTTAAATGAACCGCAAAAGACATGCTCTGTCAGCGGATGTGAATGTGCTTGAAAAAGGAGGCAACCTAAGGCATCAGAGTGGATGAAGGAGATTGACTTGAGGAAAAAAAAAAGGCAGCAGGCAAGGCGAAGCGGTAAGAAGTGAACTGCCGACAATGCATGAAGTGGTAATGAAACAGGCGGGTGTGGATGACTTCCAAAACTCTCATGTCAAAAAGCACTCACGTCATTTAACATCCCTTTGAAAATGACATTCAAAATAGAAAATGAGGTTTTATTTTCGTCAATCTTGTTCTTACAAACATGGGGCCGATTTGGAAAGCAATTCAGAAGCCGATGGCAGGTGAATTTAAGAGATGTAGCAACAACTTCAGGCCAAAAGAAGGAAAAACAGCGCAGCTGTGAGGCTTGCATGCCATGGGTGAAGAGGGGCGTGGGGGGTGGTCACGGCCCCTGATGACAAACAAGCGCATGTCCACTCCGGAAGCCCAAAAGAATACGTAACACAGGCGCAGATTAAATGAGGAGGAGCATGCAGGTTTTGTCGGCGCAGTGAGAAGTACCAAAAGGTCTTGAGTAGCAAAATCTCTCTTGATGGGACGATAAAACTAAGGCATCTTAGCACGTACTACTCACAAAATGTTCAGGTTCAACTGAAAATGCACTATAACCTTTGGAGGTGAACGTAAACTCGAAATTTTTGAATGCACATTTCAGCCTGTTCAATGTCTATTGGCAAGAAATCATGGTGTGTGTGTATGTTGCTTTTTAGCAATAAAAGCACCATTAACTGCATTTTGGCCAGTCTCTCACACACAGGTGTATTCCAGATTGTAAATAGTGTTAAGTATTATTTTAAAACAATTTTTATATTGTCACAATCAGGCGGAGAGACAGCCAAACTTCAATTTCATACTTTTTCTACAAATCGATCCTATTGTTGCCTTGCCGCGTGGGCCTTATTTTTAAAACATTACTAACCAGTCTGATGTGTTGAAAATGTCTGTTTCTCTTTGAAAATGCAAGCTGTTTTTTGTTCTCCTGAAACTTGACGGTTTTGGAGATCCTGTTTGATGCTAGTGAGACTGTCAATACCTTATTGGTATGGCCTGACGCCGGCTGGCTGCATGTCGGCACGTTTAAACGTTATTTCGGTCGCAAAAATGTTAGCATGACTGTCAGTGGGCCTAACATGGAGCTGAACGGCAAAATTCACAACAGGTGTTTGATCCACAATTTGATTTCCTGGTTCACTTTAAATTGGTAAATAGTCCTTTTCACGCAGTTCATGTCATGACATCAATATCACACCCCGTTGATCAAACAAGATCTGAGAGGGAAGTGGCCACTGACCTGAGTGTGTCAGTCAGCAGGTTGGAACTGCTAAAGAGACTGGAGGAATCACAGAGAGGTATAGACGTAGAAGCCCTTGGGAAAACACAGTGTCAATTTTGCTGTGCAACACTTGTTAGAACACAGCAAGCTGTGGAGAAAGTATTCAAATTTGAACAAGTATACATGTGAACTCAATAATTAAAAGCAGGCCAAAGTTGATCAGAAAAGGTTATAGTGCATTTTAGGTTAATTCTAACCTTTCACCTGGAAACTCAACTTTTTGAGGGTAATGTAAATTGGCACCAACACTGTCTATCCACACTGGAGACGAAAAATAAACACTCTGCCGGTTACCCAGCAACTGCCCGTACCCTTCGAAAACGCTCTCGTCGCAGTGCTAAGTGGCTGTTGCTGACTGCTGCTCAGTAGTTGATGACGATTTAAAGCGAATTGATTATCGGCAGAAAACAACGCCGGGACTTTTCCTTGAAAAGGGCTGCATCTTTTGTCATCCAATATTGTTTGTGGTTTGAGGGTTAGAAGTTCAGGCCAATCGGGGCGAGGCCATGTGGCTGCGTGGCCACTTTGACATCTTTGGTGAAACTCCTCCCCCTTTTTGCGACAACATAACGCGACATGCTAATGTGGTCAGCGTGGTAATGCCCGGCGTAACTTGAAATAGTATACAAAATAAAATATTCTTTTAAATAGGCTTATATAAACATTGCATTAAAAATATAACCATATCAAAAGACGATTAGGAGTTTGTTTTTCTGTCCCTTACCCTCCAATTGTGAGCGCCGAACACCCCCTCTGGTCTCCCAATCTTAACCCACCTCACACACGCGATGGACGTCGAGGATGTCTTTTACTGCGACTTTAAGCCCAAACTACCGGTTAGAGGGTAGGAGTAGGCTTTGCCCAGCACTATGCGGTCTCTGAGCAGCTTGAAAAGGACATAGTAGTTGCAGAAAAGAATCAGGCCCAGAGAGAGAGTGTGGTTCCAGCGCTCAGAGAGGAACAGCGAGTACAACTGATACAGAACCACGCTGGTCTCGATCCAAATAAGCAGGTTCAGGATCCGCAATGGCTTGTGGAAGAGAAACTGTAACACCAAAAGAGAGAACAAGGTCAAACGTCAAGCACACAAGTCAGCATTCTGGTTGAAAGGTCCACAAATAAAATGACCTCACAGTTGCTCTGAGCTCAGGTGATGACCAATCACAGCTCACCTTTATTCTGAGGCTGAGCCATGATTGGTCAATACCTGAGTAACTGTGATGTCATTTTCAGTCAATAGCAAGTGGCAAAATGGCCGCCCCTGACATAGACAAAAACGGGTGAATTTTACAGCTCAATTCAAATTCCACACAGGTAATATTAATCACAATACCACTGGGGCTGCATAGAACGTATTCTTGTAAGGAAAATTTGGGGGTTTGACATCCCCTTTAAAGTGCCGGTGCCAATTGCAGATTTGTGATTTTTGTGGCAGGGATCGTTCCTATTCTCTGTAAATAGCAGGGGAACATTGAAATATGCAATTTAAAGTTGAAAAGTAATTTTATTTACATATTAAGGATGTCAACTTAAATATGAATGAACCTTTGTGACCCCAATTCAGGGAAAAAAGTATTTAAAAGAGATCTCTGTTTTGTTTAGTTTGTTAGTTAGCTGTGGGGATTCTACAAACACAGTACATGAATTTAAAAACATTAATTTAGAAAGAAAATATAAAAACAGGATGAATTAAGAAAAGAAAATGCATTTGAATAAAAGCAATATGTACTAAGCGCTACATTCTATTATGTCATAATGTTACAAACATTAAAAGTTTCCTTGAGCACAGCCTACAGTTTCTTTACCAGATGTTTCCTTGTTTGACTTTTGAATATCGATTTCCATGTCAGTGTGGTCATTGACAGAGGCAACGTATTCCATGTTTGGATTTCTCTGTAGTCAACTGTTTACTTCAAGTGATTTGTTTTTGGTTTTGGAAGTGAGAACCGGCCTGGTGTTACCTGTCGCGTGACATATGTACATGACTCTAAATTGTCTTTTCGCCGATTGTACCTCCATGAAGGAGTTTTTAATTGTAGACTGTTTCATGGGACGAATAAAGGATATCTTATCGTATGTTGAGAGGAGCAGTGCAGCTGTCATTTGAACGTCCAACTTTTCAACATCCTAAATTGGAGTGTACAGTGTTGATGTTGGTTCTAAATGGTCACTGGAGAGCAAACCTTGCTGCCTTACTCTGCACTAACTGCAGTTTGCTGAGTAAGGCAAACTGCTGATTTTTCTGTTTTTGCTGGTATTTGGCCATATTCTTTGGCAGCCATCAAGCTGTGAAAGAACAAGTGTGTTTGGTCCCATTCTAATTCGTTCAGGTGTCAAATATATTCTGCATCGCCTTACGACTGCTTGGGCTCTGTCCATTTTCTAAACAATAGAATTTATGTGTTTTGACGTCATTTAACTGCAAAACCAGACATCCATCCATCTATTTTCTGAACCGCTCACATCCATCCATCTATTTTCTATTTGCTCACTGATCCTGACTCGGTCGGTTTCCTCATATAATCTGTCACTCAAACCAATCTCATCGATGAGTTTCATGACATTCTCTCTCCTCGACTGTTTCATGCAATTAAGCACAGAAAATACAGTTGGCCTTGTGAGCACAATGAGCGCTACATTGCCAGCACGTTAATGATAAATCGCAGGTGCAGGCAAGTTGAAAGACGCAAGTGAGGAGTACTTGATTTCAATCCAGTATGTGTAGGCTCATAATTAGCTTCAATGCGGATGACACTAGCTACAGTAAAACGTATACGGAACATGTTGGTTTTTTAAATCAAATTTTAGGTCGCAGTTGGTTTTACTATTGAATGTCTGTGAGTACAACGTACGTGTGGCTTAAATTTTTGTCAAACGGCGACTGTCGGCTTTTGTGTTTGAACTCATTAGTTTCACTACTAGCTCTGGTGCAACCCTTGATCGGTCAAGGGAATCATTAACAAGTTACTATGATTTATGAGTGTACATACTCACATAAAATCTTGCATGCGAAACATCGGAGGGCAAAGCAACATTATACGGTCCAATTGCTTTATACAGACAGCGGCTGTGTCGTACCAACACCCCTTGAGGCCAAACCGTCTGCTCTGACCATCTGAGGAGAGGCGGGTGGGGGGGAAATCCATGAATCTTGAAGCTTAAGAACCACGGGACAGAGAGGGTCACTTACAAATGCTGAGGTGTGTTGCTGTAGGATCCGTGTTCCAGCTTCTGCCATCGGCCCAGGTGGGCCGCAGAGCGATGAAGCAGGTCACAGTAGTTCGGGGGCAGCAGCTGACTCATCAGCATCACAAAGGCATTGATCCACACCATGATTAGATGCTCACAAGACCAGCGCATGTCATAGTATTGGGTGCTCTAGGAAAAAACAAGTGTCTTCTTACTTTGAAAGACACAATGAAAACGCAACGATGCATTCAAACAAGGCAGAGGGGAGAACCTACCCTCACAAAGCAGAGAGGCAAGAAGGCAACATAATAAGCACTGAACAGCGAGTTGAACAGCACTTCCTTAATCCGCCGATTAAAGTCGCTCTTGAGCTCCTCCACCTCGGATCGAATCAGCTCAGGCGTGTGAATGTGCGTGTGCGGCGGGCAGGTGTGCGTGGGCATGTGCTGCGGTGTGGAAAACTGTTCTCTGAGGTTTTCTCGTAACAAGAAGAGGAAATCCCGGGGTCGAAAGAGGGGAGCGTCCGATAGGTCCGCTTGCTGGTGCTCGGATGGGTAGTCGCAGTCGGCTGTTGACGTTTGGCTCTTCGGTCCTTCCTGGTGGAAACAGCAGAGCGGGACATACACACCAAACCTAAAAACAGGAAAAGGGGTACAAAGTCATCGTTGTCGTACATCCTAATGTGACGTATGTGAAAGCCTCGACATCAGCCTATGGGCATAATAGGATAGGAAAATATATGAAGTATGGGCAAAACATTAAAACAGACAAAATAAAAAAGACAAATAAAAATAACTAAAAGTCAAAATACATTTATCATGAGAATGGATAGGTTTACTTATGGTTTAGTTGAGCCTGATCAAAATGAAGAGTTTTGAAGTGGCTTTACGTGGAAGGACGGATGAAAGCAAGTTGACCCGCGCCACCCCCCCCCCCCCACCCCCCAAAAAAACCCATACATGTTTACTTTGTATTTGTGATTTTGATTGAAGAACAGTCCTAGGTCTGACAGGAAAAACAAATGTTCAGACTGTCCATCCAGCCGTCCATTTTCTAATCTGCTTATCCTCACAAAGGTCGTGGCGTGTGCCGGAGCCTATTCCAGCTGGCTTCGGGCAATAGGCGTGGGACACCCTGAACTAGTTGCCAGCAAATTGCTGGGCACACATAGAGGACAAACAGCCATTCGCGCTCACAATCACACCACATGAATTTGCCATGCATGTTTCTGGAATGCGGGAGAAAAGCGGAGTGCTCAAACAGCTTTCCAAGAAGCTGTTTGAGCACTCCACATTTATTGGACAAAGCTTTACAAAAAAAAAGTCAGTACTAAACACTCACGGGTATCCCAGGAAGAGGAGGTTGAGAACAGAGTGGTTCTTGCAAAGGTTGACCAGCGTCCAGCACAGCACCCAACAACAGATGGTGAGCAGACACAGTCTTGCTGCAATCAAAACCAAATAGCAGAGCGGCGATCCCCTGCTGCTCTGAGATAGCTGGACAGAAGTAGGAAAAAAGGCAACGTATTGATGAGATCATATGGATTCATCACAACATTTGGCCATCAACAATTCATGCGATTCATTCACAGTAAGTGTAGTGGTCTCTATTGTGACTTGTGCTCACAATTTGACTTGTTGTGCGTGTCCTTTTTTTTAAATTTATTTTTTAAAATCCTGATGTCTATGGAAAAAGCACTCAATGAAGCACACATTGAATTAAAATATGAAATCACCCAATAACGAGCAAGGTATGCGTGTAGTTGACTTTGCAAAGCAGTACGAGTGTCATACTTCTCTGAATTACCTACATAAGTCTAATGCTGTATACCTACCGGTATGCATATTTACGTAAAACCACTGCATTTTTATGCACTGTTACAGCTACAGGTGTTGTTCATAATCCTGAGTTGAGTTGAGTTAGGGACTGTGCTGAAGGAATCGATGAAGGTTAAAGGGCATTAAAACCATTTTGAAGCTGTGGATTTTTGTCCATGTAAAGATCAACACGCTGCTCAAAGCGAGTTAAGCATCGCGTAAAAGAAAACAAAAAAAATATAAACAACCTTAAAACTATGAAGATTAAATTGCATATGAGTGAAGTGAAAAAAAGTAGTAAGGGAAGGCCAGTTTATTTCTTTACATTCTATTGTATTCCCTTATGTTTGCCATATGCCTATGTTGGCCAATAATGTTGGTGGGTTTTTTTTTTAGGGATGGGGGGGCTCAAGGCATTTTCATTCATGACGAAAATGGTGAGGGAACAAATTACACCTGTTAGTCAAGGTACTAGTGCACTTCAAGTTGGCTCGCTGGGAAGGGGAAAAAAAAAGTGAGTTCACCTCTGAAACTATTGTCCAAACAAGTCTCCTGGCCAGCATGACTGTGATGAAGATAGCCAGGTGGTAATCCATTAGATGGAAGCTCTGCAGGTTAACAAACAACGGACAAATGAGAGACAAGAAGCATTTTTTCTTGCACGATGTCAAAAAGGGATCAGGCAAACACGGACTTGATTGCAACAATTTGGGGATTTCCGGTGTCATTCTGGAATGAACCTGAAATGCACAGAATTCTGTACACAGCAATTTCGGGATTGCCCTTCTGTCAACCTTTGAGTGTCCGACTGTTCAATGTTCCAGCACTTTTTTTTACCAACAAATGCCGGTAGTTTTCGTTCGTTTATGTGTCAATTTTACTATAACTTGATAAACAAACTCTCAACTATGCAGTGTCTAAAGCAGTTATTGCGCATGCATACATACAGAAAGACAGATCTAGCTGTCATACAGTTAACAGTTGAACCTGTATTATTTTACACATTATTTTCTTTAAACAAAGACTAAAACTAAGGGAATAGTCTGCTTTATTTTTTACAAATGAGGCTTAAATCTGAGTGAATTGTTTGTTTTATTTTTGACTTGAAGTGTGTATTGAGAGTGACTCTTCTGTCTTTCGTCAGAAATAAACAATAGGTCTTACTTTAAAATGATCTGTCATCGGTTTGAGATAAATTTTATGTATTAAATGTACTGTCAATATCGGTTTCTTGGTACCGGGATATGTGAGGAATCAAGAGTTGAGTACTCGTACTGTTTTCGGTCTGGAAAAAAAGTGGTATTAAAAACACCCACCCCGAAAAAAAACATGAACCAATAATCGTTGTCATTGTGTCGACAATCAAGTTTAGTTTTTACTTTTGAGGTAACGCTCTCATACTTGGTGCTTCCAAAAAAGTGTGTGCCTGTGCGTGTGCGCTTACGAGTGAGGTAGAGGTGGGTGGCTGGCTGTATGGGTACCACCAAACTGTCCTGTAGATGTTGACATACTGGACAAACAAGGCCACCAGTAGATAGAGAAAGAGCAGGAACTCAAACAACAGGCTGCTGTCCAATGGCAGCAGAGGAATCTTCGAGTGGCGGACGGGCTCTGGCGTTACTACGGCTGAGATAGGTGGTGCAGACAGTCCCAAGGAGCTACTGTTCCTAAAGCCCCCACCCCCACCCCAAAACACACACACACACACACACACACACACACACACACACACACACACACACACACACACACACACACACACACACACACACACACACACACACACACACACACACAAAACCTATGCATCAGAGTCAACTCTTTTTTTTTTTTTTACAGTTGGACAGAACAAAGGCTGCAGGAAAACTCCACATAGCGTCCACATAACAGTTTTCACCTAAATACCTCATCACATCCTGCTGTCTATTGCCTTTTATGTTTTGAACTTGTTCCTAATTTATGTAGGCGAGTAAATTGTGTGCACACAGACAAACAAAAGATATGATTGAAACGGCAGGGCTTGGGAGTGTAAATGCTTTTAAATCCAGGTTTAAAACTTTGTTTACCCCATTCCCCCACCCAAACCTTTGATTAAGGTATTTTAAACATTAAAAAGAAAAAAAATATTTTACCGTAATTTCCAGACTAAATATCCAGACTTTTGACACACGCTTTCCACTCTGCGGCTTATTTAATGAAGCAGCCTATACCGTATTGGCCCGAATATGAATACGGTGTTTTTTGCATTGAAATAAGTCTTGAAATAAGACTGAAAAAGTGGAGGGCGTCTTATATTCGGGGTCTAGACATTATACCCATTCATGACGCTATATGGGGCCAGATATCAATGAAGCGAATGCTGAACTTGACTCCCCAGGCCAAAGTGAACCCCTGCCACTAAGGATAAAAAAATAAAAATAGCGGTAGCACGAAGAAGACAAATAAAAAATAGCGGTAAGAAGGAAAAGAGAAGAAAATAATAGAAGGGATAACAGAAAATGGAGAAACGTAGTGACAATCTGGAGAAAAGTGGATCAAAGATCGGCCAGGTTAACCGCCAGCTGAGGAGATGTTATGATGTCATTTACATTTCAACAACCAGAAGCCATTCATTTACGAATGTGATTGCACTTTGGATTTCGATTTTTCTAATGGCCACAAGGGAGCGCTCGAGGATAAAAGGTAAGAGTGAGACAAGTTGATATATACGTGTCGAGGAAGACGCTATCATCCATCACAGTGCTGCACTGCATCGACTAAGAAAAAAAAAACAAACCTCCCAAAAGACATTGTCGTAAAAGTTGACACGAAAGCGTAGATGGAAGAAAGCCTAATGAAGGAATGACTGACCGAGTGTTACAGCAAGGAAGGGTTTTTTTCCATAGGAAGAAAAAAACATTACTCAACGGCGAACAGTGACTTTTATTTTATTATGTTTATTTTAAACCAGCCCTGTTAGTGCTGTTTTACTGCCGTGGTGATGCCGGGTTACAGGCACTATTTGGAAAGAAAAGTTATGTTATTAAAACTTTGAAAACGCTTTCTGTGTACCATCCTTCTTTTAAATATCTCCTGTTACAATGCGGGCACCTACGGCTAACAGACGGGTTCGGCTTATGTGTGTACAAAACGTTTTTTCCTTTAAAATGTCATGGGTGCGTGAAGCTTATATTGAGGTGCACTCTATAGTGCGGATATTATGGTAGTTATTTCAAAAAGGCAACATATTCTTCTTTACTTTTAAATGTTTGTTTTCAATGCTGTCAGTGTAGTCATTTTTGGAAGCTACTTTTTTCTTCTCTGCTTTGCTTGCGAATGTCGTTAACAGTGTTGGTCATGGCATACCTGTTTCTGAGGCCAGTACCATTGCCCAGGTTGCCTCCAACAAGAGTTTGCAGGGAGGGCAGGGCAGAGCGGCTCAACTGCTGTCTGCTGGGACCCCTGCGACCCCCTGGCATGGTCGCCGGTTACCGTGGCAACCTCGGACGCTGGGACTCCCCCTTGCTCCTTAATGAGCGACCATACACGCTGAGGCCACTGTAATAATCAGAATGTCATGTTTAGACTTGTGGGGCTGCAGAAAACATATTCGTGCAAAGAAAAGTTTGGAGTTGACTTCCCCTTTAAATCAAATAGTACATCACCAAAATTGCAGTGAAAAGAGAAGAGAAGAGGATCCCTTGATAGATGGAAAAAACGTTTGAACATGGATAGCTAGCTAATCTGTTGAGCGGTGGTTGTGTTATTACTTTGGGTGATGCGAAATGCTATCTTGGGTGACAGTTCAACAGCGTTCTGATGTCAGTTTTGTTTTGTTTTTTTTACATTTGGGAGAGCTGGCCTATAATATTAGTGCAAATGTTGTACTATGTCAACTGGTCAATTTTTTGAATGAAGTTACAGGAAATGTATTTCTTTTCCGTGTGAGTACACCGCATGCACACATATTTGTTCATTGGTTAAGCAACTGGAATCGGCTGCGCTCAAAACACGCTTGTCTGCAAAATTATCCTGTTGTGTGATTGGAATAAACCCATATCTATATTGTACTCTCTGTCGCCAACATGCACACTGCCGGCCGGGTTCTGCTCCGTGATCGAACATTTTACCAAATGCCTTTTACATTGATATTGATCACATGTCCATCGCATCGTGAATCAGCACCCAGTCTTAATTTGTAACACACAAAAAAAGATCAGCATCTCTTTGGAGAATCAGGAAGTTATTGGTTATTGTATCGGTGGGGGAAAAAAAGCAGTTATGGTCCATCTCGATATTAGGACTACATTTCCCATGATTCTAAGACACCGAAGAAGGAAGTAGTTCTAGTTTACTATGATGAAAACATGGGATAGTGATTAGATGGGGGATGAGAAGGACAACGCGAGCGTAGGGGGAAAGAATTTAAATTAAAGATGACAATTTGAAAAACTGACATGAGAAAATTTAATGGTTTTAAATGCGCCTCAGGCGGCCCGGTAGTCCAGTGGTTAGCACGTCGGCTTCACAGTGCAGACGTACCGGGTTCGATTCCAGCTCCGGCCTCCCTGTGTGGAGTTTGCATGTTCTCCCCGGGCCTGCGTGGGTTTTCTCCGGGTGCTCCGGTTTCCTCCCACATTCCAAAAAACATGCGTGGCAGGCTGATTGAACACTCTAAATTGTCCCTGGGTGTGGGTGTGAGTGCGAATGGTTGTTTGTTTCTGTGTGCCCTGCGATTGGCTGGCAACCGATTCAGGGTGTCCCCCGCCTACTGCCCGAAGACAGCTGGGATAGGCTCCAGCACCCCCCGCGACCCTAGTGAGGATCAAGCGGCTCGGAAGATGAATAAATGCGCCTCATGGTCCAAAAAATACGGCAAGTCACAAGGTGTCATGTTCATTGACTGCTATGCCAAAGATTTGTTTCATGAAAAAAACATTTTTAAAAAAATCAAGCAGTCAAGAGTCACAAATTACTTTTCAAATTAAGGCTTTCAGTTTTTTCCCCCCTTGAGATTCAACGTAGGGATACTGATCCCGATCAAATGGATTAGCTGCACATTTTTCAGTGTTAGAGTTGCTCACCAACAATTATTTGAATCATTGATTAATCTCTTGATTAATTATTTTTGTCAATTGTCTCATGAATGCATTTTAAAAAACACACACTTCCATACAGTAGCATCCAGAGGTGTCGAGTCCCGGTCTAGAAAGTAAAAACCTTGCCACAGTTTGGACTCTAACCACAGGTGCTTCTACTCAACCGGCAGGTAAAGGTGAAACCTCGTTCACCTTTCATGATTTCGTTGTGCCTGTATGTGGGTTTGTGGTTTGGGGAGAGTGTTTTTCTTCGATTTCACTTTTGTTTTGTTAAGTGGTGGGGTGTGGGTGGCAGGAATTTTTATGTGCACATGCAGGTTGCTATTTTAGTCCGCTAGCTGAGAAAGTGTATGGGGGTCTCAGCACACCAATGATGGATTGAGATGGCAGCGAAGAAAAAAAACACAGATCGGTGTTTTACTTCTGACATTTAAGAAATGGGAATGCCATCTTCGGGCAGTAGGCAGGGGACACCCTGAAGAAAGGCGCATCACTAAGCTCACGCGTGATGTACGCACAAAACACAAAAGAGAGATTCGACGGGAGGCAGGATTCCGAGGAAAGTATTAAAGTTGGTCATTAGCTCTAAAGGCTACTCACTGTGAAAAAATATGATGAAACAGTCTTAGTCATTCTATAATTTACTAGTTGTAGACATGGTAACTTTATGAATAAAACATTAGTCACAAGGTGTAGTAATAACTGTCAGTAAGGCCTAACGATGACGTATGGTAGATTCTTAGGTCAAATTGAGAGAAGATTACACAGTGCGTCGGCTTGGGGTTGCAAAGAGGACGTCAAGCCATGTCAATACGATATGACTAGATATAGTAATAAGGTTATTTATTTTCAAAGATTCATCACAATTTTAATCATTCAATTACCGGTACTATTACATGCTTTTTTATTAATAAAGGGGCGAGTAGCCATTGATATGTTTATTTACATAAAAAGTACACACGCACGCACGCACACGCACAGGCATAATCATGTTAATAGTGTCAGGTTTACTTGTGGCCCATGATATATAGCCAGGACCGAAGTGTTGTGTCCATATATGGTTCTGATGGCCATAGTATTTCACAGTAATTGATATATTCATGATTACCAGTAAATTAATCTTTGCAGTGTGAGACTGGAAAAAGTATACTCTGATATTGTTGTATGCTGTATTCATGATGCCATAAGAGTACAATAAAAGTGTTAACATTCATTCATTCATTTTCAGATTCGCTTATCCTCACGAGGGTCGCAGGGGTGCTGCAGCTTATCCCAGCCGTCTTCGGGCAGTAGGCGGGGGACACCCTGAAGCGGTTGCCAGCCAATCGCAGGGCACACAGAGACGAACAACCATCCACGTCCACACTCACACCGAGGGACAATTTCAATTGTTCCATTAACCTGCCACGCATGCTTTTGGAATGTGGGAGGAAACCGGAGTACCCGGAGAAAACCCACGCAGGTCCAGGGAGAACATGCAAACTCCACACAGGGAAGCCGGAGCTGGAATTGAACCCGGTACCACTGCACTGTGAGGTCAACGCGCAAACCAATGGGCCACCAAGCCGCCCTAAGTGTTAACATATTTTGATCCATTTATTTTATTGAATAAACCTGGAGTACAGAGCTGCTGAGGTAATTAGGTTCATTCTTAGTGCATAGTTTTCAAACATTTACCCTTTAAATATTATACTTCTGAATATCAGAATTCTTTATTATGAATATCAGTCAAAATAGAAAAATGGGTTCCCATGGTGAACGTTCACGGAACCCAAAATTAGTGACTTTGGTTTCCCATTAGGTGATCCAACGGAACCGAAAAACGGTTTCTGTGAATTTCTGAAATCCTCAGGCCTGCACACACACGCACGCACGCAGACGCGCGCATGCACACACGCGCGCGCGCACACACACACACACACACGCACACCATGATGAGCAACAGCTATAAAGGTTTGTGAAAAAGAAATCACTGCCGACCTAAGTAGAGATTTGACGTGGAGGCAAGGGTTGCACTTTTACAGCGTGTTAAGTGCAGAAACTATCGTACGGACGTGTACCGTTTTAAACTTCTCCCGGAGCTCCAGATTCCCATTCTTTGCCCTTACCATGAGTGAATTGCAGGGAAACAAACTTTGAATGAGAAGAATTAAAAAAGAAGATATGTCCCAACAATTACCCAGAACTAACTTTTCTTCTTGGAGAAAGACACCCGCACCACAGCCTTGAGTAGAAAAAGTCACTTCGGCGGAGTAGAGGCAAAGCCAGAGGAACTGTGAAATACACAATGGGTCCAACCCTGGACTGACTATGAGAATTATTTTATGGTATTTCTAAAAATTATCATAGTTATTTATAAGAAAACTTTTATATATTTTTTTCCCCTATCGTACAGTATTTTATAATAATTGTCAAAAATAAAGCTGACTACTGCACAGATTTCACCGGATTTCTTTTTGGAACATAAACACCGCGATAAACAGGGCTCACAGCAGAAGTACCCTGTGGCTAAAGCCCAACCAGGGTTTTTACTTGCTGGACCTGGATTTACGCCTCTGGATACTGCTGGGTAGCTACTTATACCCCCCGTCCCCCTCCCCAATTATGATTCAGTTACTGGTTGGGTCTGTAACATGTGCAATGTTTAGGAAAGGAGGATAATCAACAAAATGTAAAATATAAAAAAGCGATGAGATAAAAAAAAAAGAATATTAATAGAGTCAGAATAGTACAAAACAAAGGACGACCACTGAGTTGTACAAGCACACAGCGAATGCACAACTCAACTCCGTAAGCTGCAGTAGCTCCACTCAACTCAAGTCATTTTTTATTTATATAGCGCTTGCACAACAGCTGCAGCAGTAACAAAGTGCTTTACAGGACAGATGACAAAACATTCGTTGTTTTGGGGGGAGGGTAGACAATATATGCCTGTGACTTATACATTGGCCTGTCATAATAAATATTTCAGTACAATATAGTTTCCCCAGAAACTTTTTTGAATGCCATTAATTCAGTGAGAATATTAGGGCAAAAATAATTATTCTACATCCTTTTTAAAAGCAATTATCTGTCGTTTCTCAAAAATAATATAAACATTTATAAATGTTGAACCAAAAAAAAAAAGAAAAAAGACTCGGTCTATGTTAAAAAATGCACGTCAACAAATATTAACACAACACATCCAACCACATACTATCTGTAGTGTCAAGAGTAAAATGAGATGTCCTCTAGCCTTCAAAATGTCCTCTTTCACCCGGTTGAACAAGGCTGGAATGACTGAAATCCACATTTAGTTTTTTGGGCAATTTTCACTGCTTATCGAGTAGTCTACGGTTAGGTTACAAGTGAAAGAATGAGCACAGGAAATATTTTCACAGCATCTGTATTATAACGTTTTAATCATCAGAAATCGGGGTTTTTTTTTCTACATATGCCAGCAGTGTAGCCAGAAACATCAACTATTATTCTATTGGGTGGCAAAATGTATACAAATCCGCCTGTGCATCCAACTGTTGCTATTCAGGCCAGATTTGACACCAAGTACATCCATCCATCCATGTTCCAAACTCACTCGAATTTTGACTAAATTGAGACACGCTTCTGATTTCAGTCATCAAACTTTTTTTTTTAAATAGTTTTGTTTGGTGCTGATTTATATATCAATTAATTTTTAAGTTATACAATAAGATGCACATAGAATGATGAGTTTGAATGTGTTGCAATTTCAAGCGAGCTGTTCACTCCCCATCGCCAGATCTCTATCCACCAGCGATCTTGCATTGGGGAGACACCAACTCTGCACGCTGGTCTTGTAAATTACAGCACTCGAAACAAATATCTGGTAATGGTCACCGGTCTTTAAGTTCCTGGCGGACGTCATTCCACCGTGGTTGTGTACATGTGAGTGTGAGTGGTTCCTCCCACAGCCATGAGCAATGTGACTAACAAGACAGGGAAGAAGCAGCACGAATGCATGTTGAATACATATGCAAACGACACAAGGTAAATGTCCACTGATCAAGTTCATTTCAAGTCCATATCGGTATTATCCTGACAGGCCTACTTGTGACGACTGTATACCCAACTCTACGCTGTCATTTGTACCCCTGGTAGTGACAGCTACATTTCAAATAAATATTGTGCCGTAAAGCTATGCAATAATGTTTAATATGCCCATTGGCTGTGCGAACAGAGGTAGTGATTAGGGAGGTAGACAAAAACAGTGGTGCTACAGGTACCTGTAATTACAAAAAAAAGGTGGTGGAAATTCAGATTGGCTGCTGACTTTGGAGAGTCACCTGCAACATTGGCTGGTGCTCAAAAAAGTTAATTTAGAACGCTGGTAGGTAGACGAACGTGTGTGTGACGATGCAGTTCATTGTGAAACTGAGGAATGGCATGGAGAAAGGCCACCTGCATTCAACGAGTCATGTGGGGAGCCAGCATCGCTTACGGCGCGGTGGTTAGGTGTATACAGATATCTGCAAATAAAAGGTTTTACCATCAAAGCCCTCTCACAGTCTTGTCCGTGTTTCTTCATACTTTGAGTTGTCACAAAAGCATAAATATTACAAAGCCACGGTTCTTCTTCACACGTTTGTTTCACACAAATAGCTTGTTTCCTCCTCTTATTCAAATTGGTCAAATGCTCACAATTTTTTTTTGTGAAACCAAGACATGTTTTATTGCTGATTACTAAAGAATGAAAAACACTATACACTAGTTGTGCTCCGATTGGTGGGCTGCCAATCGTGATCAGCTCATTTTGCAGTCAACGAGAGACAAACCTGTAAGCAGTGTAGCGTCCGCTGTACATTTCCTTGGCACTGCTTTTTACAGAGCAAACCAGTAACTAAATCATAAAACTGTATATGTATTTGCAGTTTCTGCTCCTTCAATTTTAAATAATGTCTTGTTTTTGTACAATAAGGGGATGGAAATTTGGATGTAATTTTCTTTCTGTAATCTGATTTCTTAATTAATATGAATATAATTGACAGATGTCTCCATTATTAAATTCATTGTGAGTGTGCAGCTCTAAAATTGGAAACTATGCACCTAATCCATATGATCATTATCGGAATAGGTATCAACTGATCATAATTCATGGATGATTAGAAGATGTATTTTAGGACTGATTGGAACATGCCTAACAAGAAACCCCCTTTTTTATGACGGAAGAGAGTCTACTCTTTGTTTTGGTCTGTTTGGTGATTATATTGTCCAGGACACAGTATTCTTTGGGTCTTGAAAGACTGGTGAAAATTAAAAACGGCTGGCAATTTGGGGAACTCTGGCGAAGACGGTTGATATGAATGATTCACGTTTAAGAACTGTTTGTTTTACACATGAATTGAAATGCACTTTTAATATCAGTTTTCGGTGCATTACGTTGAAGTAATTCACCCCCTATACTGTATGTAAGTAGAGTTAATTTTCAAATATGCATGATATTACAGTAACTTAAATGCTAATGTACAGGTATACTTTTTAGGAGTAAACGTTCTGACTCATCTTTGGTCAACACTTGGCCTACTTCACTGCAGTACTTATATGTTCCCCATTCTGATAGCACTTTGATAGCTACATATTTTATGAACTGATCCTTGATGTAAAAAAAAACCCCACTGATTTCAAGCATTTGATGGCCAAATCAGTCAATTGAAAACACGCAAACAAAAGGAGAAACGTTTCACTGGAGAAAACGGGAACTAATATTGCATGGGACTAGTTTGCGATTTCTTCATACTTCAACCCTTTACGTTTTGCATAATATGCATGCTTAAAACCGAAACAAACGTGATCCGATTTCATGTTGATAACACTGCTGTGAAGAGCACTAACTAAACCTGGCGTTTCTCAATAATGACACCAGGCAGCGTGCTCTTCTTTTAGACGCCAGTTGAGTTCGGAACTTTAGCAAAAAAAATTAGCTTCAAATGTGTGGACGTGTGTGTGTGTGTGTGTGTGTGTGTGTGTGTGTCTGAAACACCCATATGGAACAGTTAAAGCGCTGTACAGTCACATTTTACTCACACGACATACGGGAGGGTGAAGTGAACGAGGATGCATCAGTCACTTGTGTGGCTTCCAGCCGGACGAGTCCAAACGAAACCGAGCATTCCTCCTCTCTTTTTTTTTTTTACTCCAACGCGACCAAATGCAGCTCCGTGGAGATGGAGTACGGTGGTTCCGAAGAAGCGGGTGCGGTGCTCGGTTAGTCTGCGTTAGGATGAAAACGCCTCTTTTTCCCAAAAAGTTCAGCACAAACCTGCGAAGAACAACTGTGTAAATGCATTTCACAGAGACCGACGTGGCAAGCCAGCACGGCCTCTGTAGGACGTCATCAATGTGCGACATGAATCATGCACAGTACTGTAGTGAACAAAAGCAACTGCGTTTAATTTTTGTACACTTATGCACCGTTTGTGATGAGAGCTTCGAGCTACTATTGTATTTTAATGGCGATTATATGATGGTAATCGGAAAGCTAAGCTATTTTTATTCTGTAGTACAAATATTTGGAGAGGCTCGATTCAAAGCAAGTAATAAAGTATATACTCTGAAATTTATTGTCGTACGAAGTAGAATGTAAAATCCTAACTCTCCATGTTAGGGTTGGGATGGCTATGCGGTGCTGAAAATAAAACAATAACGTCATCGATTAACTTGAATTCGAAAGTACCAGAGCACACAAAAAACCTGAGTGGTGGATTCTCAGTCCGTGCAGATGAACGTTCGTTTTGATTGAATATGCTACAGAAAAAACATACCAGTTGTGTAATTGAGCATTCCGGTTTATTATATACCCGCCACTCCGTACATGATCAATATTACTAGGCTAACCATATCATTAATACAAGTCTAAATAAAGTCTGATTTGAACTACCATAATCAGTTATACGGTGATCATTGTATAGAATATTCATGCTGAGATCGTAAATGTTTCAATATCCATTCATTCATCCATCCATTTTCGCGGGCGTGCTGGATCCTATTTCTGCTGTCATCGGGTAACTGGTGGTGGTGGTGGGGTGGGGGGACACCCTGAACTGATTGCCAGCCAATCGAAGGGCACACAAAGAACAACCATTCGCGCTCCATGACGCCTACGGACAATTTAGAGTGCTATGCAGTGTGAGGCGGACGTGCCGACCAATGTTCCAATTTTCATTTAGATAATTTATCCATCAGTTATCTGAACCACTCTATCACAAGGGTCGTGAGCGTGTTGGAGCCTATCCCAGCTGACTTCGAGGAGCAGGTTGGCTACACCCTGAACTGGTTGTCGGCACACATATACAGCCATTCACACCCACAGACACACCCTGGAACTATTTGTGTTCATGCATGCATGTTTTCAGAATGTGAAAAGAAACCTGAGTACCCGGAGAAAACCCACGCAGATATGGGAAGAACATGCAAACTCCACAAGTGATCTTATCTTATCTTACTTCCCCAGTTCCCCAATTTCCCCAGTGTGGGACGAATAAAGGATATCTTATCTTATCTGTAGAATATTAAATATATTTAAAATACCCACAGATGGGTTTTTGCCGATTTTCTTTTTCATTTTGGGGAATGAAAATATCAAAAGAATGTGTATTTTATTTGTGAACACTTGTTTGACCCAATGTGAGAATTCAGAAAATGGGATCCCAACAATCACAGTAAGTTCAAGTCCACTTTATTGTCAAATGTGCTCTATGTGCAACATACAGCAGAGATGACATTTCTTCCCTCTCAACCACAGGAGAGAGAGAGAGGAACCCCTGCGGGTGCCCGCGCCACCATCAACAGAACAGTCAACAAAAAATGACAAAATAATACAACACCACACATAAGACACAGACAACCGTGCAATCATAACCACATTTTCTGCATACACTTTGTTGTTTGAAGCAGTTATAGATGAAAGAGGAGAGAATAATGATAGCATCCTTGAGTTCCCACAAAATGAAGATGATAGCAAAAGCATTGTATGTCAATTATTTACACTTTAATGGCTTTAATTACATGCAATTATACAAAAAAGCTTCACCATTGTATTTCAAGGCTTCAGAGCGATGACTTTGCACAAAATCAAGGGAAATATATATATATATATATATATATATATATATATATATATATATATATATATATATAAATCAAGCACTGTCCCTTTAAATAATTTCAACATAATGTAACAGTTGCAGTATTTTGTTCAGTGATCAAGCACTACTGGCCCTTTAAGAGCTATAACATCCTTCCTATCATAAAGACAAAGTTGGTCACTTCGTGGAAAGTATAACTAAGACAATTCTAAAAACACAAACTTTAATAATTATGAAGAGCAGTTTGAACAGTTATTAGATATCCTTGATTTCCAGCTTTAAGTCAGTGTACCAGTTGTTGCTAATGGAATATGAGTAGGCCAAATGTGAAATGAGTAGTGGGGGAAAAAACATGAATAGTAAGACAAATGTGTTCAATTAGTGAGATAAACTTTCTGAAGAGTGAAGAAAAATAAAATGTTAGTACATGGACTTTAAGGTAGACATCAACGACACTGACGAAATATTCAAACATCTTTTCATAGAAAAACAACCAGTACGTTCAACAATGTTCTAATTTCACTGATCATCCAGTAGAAGGCCTTCATACATTTGACATTTTTTTCCAAGCATTTCTATGCTACCAGGGCGGCAGGCGTGATTTCTATTCTCCCGGGTGTGATGCTTTCAGATGAGGCCAATATTTGACTACTGTATTTCATATATTTTCTGAAAACATATTCGGCCACTTTTTTTTTTAAACCCCGATGGCCAATAGGATATTTCAAATTAACCAGGAGTTTGACAACAGGGCTGCTAACAACTCCCAGTTCAAGTGAGGTGTGCGTGAGCTCTGAAACAGAGGTCAAAGGGCGTTTCACAGCTCCGTTCAGATGACGACACTGGTGCCACTGCGATAGCTCTTAACCTGTGAGAAACACACTAACTTTAGATTCTTTTTTTTCTCACAGCCAGAAAAATCTCATTGTCATAATTTTTAAAAAATGTATTTGTTGTGACTAAATTAAAGCAATGTTTTTCTTACAGAGTAGTGATCGTTCCTTCTTGGTCCTGGTTTGTTTCCAGGCTCGTACTCAGTGTAGCCGGGAGGTTTCTCACCCCAGCTTCCGTCGCCTCTCCTCCCTCCTGATCCTCCTCCTCTCCGATAACTATCGTCATCATCAGAGATCCAGGACCCTCCCGCCTGACCTGCTCCCCGTGGGTTGTAGTTCCCTCTGGACCTGCTATCAAAGAGATCATCCCTAGAGCGGGATCGAGGGGGATCCATGCCTCCTCGTGGCCCGCCACGTGGCCGCCCATCCAGTGATTCCTCGCTGTAGCTCCTCGGAATGCCTCTGGATCTTGTAGGTGAAGGATACCGTCGATCCGGCGTGCTGCGCTCCCCTCGTCTGAAACCGCCATGGCTGCTGTCGCTGGAGCTCGGAGGGCGAGTCTTAGGCGCGGGGGGCGGCACTCGGCCTGGCTCACGTATCGGCGGGAGGGTGATGATGCGGCGATCTGAAGGCATGTCACCGAGACCAGAAATCATGCTGGGAGGCCCGGCTGAAAAGGGGACGCTGATGGGCATGTGCTGGGGGGCAGGTTGAAGCTGTGTCATGTGAGGAGGTGGAGGCGGCTGAGCCTGTTGACAATAAGATGATTAAAAAATAAATAAAAATAAAAGGAAGACAGTCAATCAATAGTAACAAAGAGGAGATTCTGCACACAAGTGTATTGTCATAGGCTTCCAGTTACAGCATGATAAACATACCCTACTAAAAAAAAGTTAGTGGTTCTGGGTTGTAAGATAAATTCATCAGTGACGAGAAAAAAATAGCGTTTACATGAAGCTTCCCCAAACTTAAGGTCTGGACCTAAAAATAGAGTTTAGTCAGTTTTAATTGGGTTGCTGACAGTCGGGGTAAATTCAATTCATAATAAGATAAGATAAGCTAACCTTTATTTGTCCCACACAGGGGAAATTTGCAGTCTACGGCAGCAAAATTGGGGGGCTCTCCAGCTAAATTTCAAGTCAGGTTCTGTAAGATCGTGCAAGGCAAAGTCATTTTTTCGTTTCCTCAAAGTGATGTCATACAAGTCAGAACATACACGAAGGAATATTTTTAAAAGGTGTGTTGTAATAAGTTAAAATGTGTTTCACATATGTGGGATGGATTTAAACTACATTTTAAAAGTTTTCTTTTAATATGGTCTCTGGATTACAGACTCTTTTTTTTAATGTACTGCAAGGGGGTCTGGAATGTATCCCCCACAATCAATGGAAGTTCACAGCACGCCATGTCAATTTATTGATGCAACTCTCAGTTGAGTAACCATTTGCTAATTTGGGTCTTAAAATTAATGTTTATGAGACCTTGTTAAAGGTAAGAATAACAGCACAGTACATACCTGAAGCATCGGACTGGTCATGTCCAACCCCCTCACCTGACTCTCCATGTAGTCAAGCATGTGATTAGGTGTGTGACTGCCGTGGATGCTCGGCGCCGGTCGGCTATAAGCCGACGACTGTGGTGGGGGCAGTGGCATGGGCTTCATAGGCATGCTCTTCCCTGACATGGATCCTATTGGGACAAATCACCACCCCAAATTAGTTGAGTACAAATTCAAAAGTATCTTTCCTGCAATGCGAGTTGTACCTGCGTATAGTAGCGGGTTAATTTGAGAGGAGGAAGCATGGGTCATTGGTCCATATACAGGCTGTCCTCCCACCCATGGAGCCATGGCCCTCTGAGCATCCTTCATCATACGATGCTGCATTACCGCTGAAAAACAAAAGATTAAAGATACATGAATTATTTCCTTTTATTACAATAAAAAATGTTTCATCATATATCACAGTCTGTTCTGAGATGATGTTAATGTTATGTCAACCAAGAAAATATGAGTAAACATTCAGAAGCTATTCTGTAGCGTCACGTCAACAGTATCATATGACTGAAACGTTTGCACTAAAGATGATGCTGTTGCACTGGGTAAGTACGTAACTTTTGGCTCCATCAGGAGTCACTACAGTGAGTCAATAGAGTGTAAGTTTAGTGTGTTTAAAACATGTGGGAGAGCTAAAACAATTATTATTGTATACAGCAGGGGTGCCCATTAGGTAGATCCTGATCTACCGGTAGGTCTAAGACAGGTCCCAAGTAGATCCGAGGAGTGTCGAGAAGAAAAAAAACAACCATTTGTGTGTCTTTGTACATGTTAGTAATATATTTTTTGTGTTAATATACACTGCACACTAATCAGTCTCATTTTCACGAAAAAAAAAATTAAAAAATAAAATAAAGCAGGTAAATCTTTAATTTGTGTGTGTGTGTGTGTGTGCGTGCGTGCGTGCGCCGGTAAGGCTAGATCCCGTGAGGTTAGTTGATCAAGTCAAGTCAAGTCAAGTCAACAGTATTTATAGAGCACTTTCAAACAGCCATCGCTGCATACAAAGTGCTGTACATGGAGCGATTTAACATATACAATAAACAGTAAGACGAATCAGTAATAAGTAATAAGTAATAAGGCGGTAGAAAGCACCAAGCAGTAAAATCAAGAGCAAATCTAAGTCATGCTGAGTCAAACGCCAAAGAATACAAGTGAGTCAAAAAGTAGATGTTCGATCCAAAAAGTTTGGGCACCTCTGGTATACAGAATTCCACTTCATCTGTTATCATTGATGGGGCTTGTGAAGGAATGACCTTCTGATAGCCCATTTCAATTCAAATCTGAAGTTTCCATCAAAGAATAGCAAGCCCTACTACCTTTTTCCGGACAGCAGCATTGCCGTGGGCAGCAGGGACAGCGCACATAGCAACAACATCTCTGAGGACAACACTGGCACCAGCAGATACCAAGTAAGATGATAAGCAGCACAGCTCCGATGATGATGAAAAGTACGGTTAACCAATCTGAGGGAGGAGGAGGAGGACGAGGACGAGTCAAGTGTCACAAATCTACAGTACAAGCAGAGAGATACCCCCGGTAACATGGCACGGGATAATACAATACAATACAATACATGCTGATTTATATAGCGCTTTCACAACAGCGGCAGCTGTAACAAAGCGCTTTACAAAACAGTTAACATAAGGTAAAATAATAAAACACAACACATAACATAAAACACAGACAGTCGTGCAGTCCTAACCACTTTTCCATATGCAAAAGGTTTTCTTACGATAAACAATAAGTTTGACTTCTTTGTCAGAGTCTCCGGTGGTGTCTCCGGCTGCATCAACGGAGCAAAAGTACACACCGTTGTCCCACCACATCACCTCATTGATGACCAGATCAGCCTCTGCACAAATATACAATAGTTCAATCAAACACAGTCGAGCAGAGTTTGACAGTCATCGTTGTTTAGTTGAAAGGCATTGGCTTCATGACTGAAGTAACAATAATTGCTCCATTTTGTGTTGATGGTCACTGTACTGTATAAAACATTCAGATAATTTGTAGTTATTATTACAAAGGAGATATTCAATACAGCCCATTTTGAAACTACTACCACTTTTTGTAATTGTGGGGATGCTGAAGAGCATTGCAAATAATTCCACCTTCAACATAATGACCTCATTCAAAACACCCAAGCAACTACTTTCCATATTCCTAAAACTCTCACTTCTCCCAGAACCAAAGTGCACGTGCGCATTCGACACATACAACGTCAAACTGTTCACTTAATTCAGAACATCCTCTGAACTATTGTTACACATTCCAACATTTCCACATTCCTACAGTTCCATAGTTTTCCGCAACAAAATTGCTCATCATTCTGAGATAAACAGTTTACATCCTCCTTCTACGTTTCTCAAACAAAGCCAAACAGCCACAGTCTCACATTTGACAAAAAAATGATTCAGTTCAACTTTTCAGAATTCACAGACAATTGCTTGTCATGTAAAAACAAATGCAGATACCACCTATGAAATGAAATTATGGGGAAAAAAAGTCTATTCACAGTGTAAACAGGTTAAATTGGTTTTATTTATAGTTGGGATAGCTATCAATCGCAAAGGCAAAAGAACACGACGATGATGAGAGACTGCAAGTTGTGTAAAAATTGGGAAAAAAATGCGAAAGCTGGATTGAAATTCTGTAGAAATAATTGAATCGTAAATGCGAGACTGGAAGTTGGAATACGATAGTTTGAATCCTGTGGTATGAACTCACTGTCTTGGATAGAGATCTTGCGATCACGGTATTCTGCACCGCGTATGGGCTCATTGTTTCCTCTCTTCTGAATCACGGTACGAATTGTGCGCTGGCGATCGGGACAGTCATTAGCAGGATCCTGGCCCAGCTGAAGTGCTGATTGGTAGGCTGCGCATGCAAGCACGCACATACACAAAAGGAGAGATAAATGCTCAAACGGCTTTCAGAAGAATTTTCACTGGCTAACAAGGTAAACAGATTTTTTTTTAATGTAAAAATAATAAGAACCATCTCTTACATGTGGAATAGTACTCCAGTACAGGGTCCTTACAGAAGGACTTGAACCTCCAGGTGACCAGTACATCTTGGAGGCTTGCAGATGTTGAGAAGTCGCAGCGCAGAATCACAGAGGCAAAAAGAGCAGTGCTGCGGTCCTGCTGGGGGACGATCACCTGAATACACAGTGACACTGGACAGGCACGCCACACACACAATTACATACAACACATAATACATAAATACATAATATGAATAGGAAGCGTGGGCTCATATTTCTGCCACATATAAATGTCTTGCCATGGCAAATCTCTGGGGTTGAAAATGAAGGCGGGGAGGGGGCGGGTATGGAAATACTCAGACTTGCAAACTTTCCATTGGAGTGAACTGAGAATTGAGTGTAATTTCCCCCACACTTTACTTAAGTTCTGTATTATTAGTCAACTTTTGTATTTGGTAAATCCCTGCTTGATTCACATTTATTCTAATTAATTCTCATTAATTCCAATGGAAGGTTTCCTGAAAATTCCTGTCCTTTTCCAAGCCTAATTAGAGCAAAATAAAAAAGGTACGGTAAGAATTCAACAGTGAATGTTTTGCTAAAACAACAGGGAGCTCATCCCACAAGCGGTTCAACCAGAAAAACAGGTGACACAGCCGAAGGCACAGGAAGTGAAACCGGGCAACAAACATCAAGGTGGTTGGGATGAAACCAGTAAATTCCAAAATGAACTCTTTCAAAATTAGTCTGGGATGCTGAATATATAAAACACGCTTCAGAAATTCAACAATGATTTTAACTCACAATTGTTTCGGTTATCTTTACAAAAGGATCCGCATGATTCGATAAAGCAACTCACATCAGATACATTGTAAAAAAAAACAAAAAGCGAAAGTATCTGAACTGTGAAGGGAAAAGCTTTGACCCTTTGAACATATTTTCTTGAAGCGAAACAATAATAAGACAAACAACAAAAAAGAAACACACATTCGAACTTGATTTGAGGTTGGGAAAAATAAAGTGTTCTGTACCTTTCAGGAGCGACCAGAGGATGGCAGCGGCTAATAATCGCCGCATGGTGTAAAAACGACGCTTCCGCGATTAAAAACAATCTTTTAAAAATGAGCAGAAACAAGTATGAAATGGGGAAAAAGGGTTCAATATGGGTTTGTTTGAAACCGTTTTTCACAACAACGGCCCGCTAGCACTTCTTGTATGTTTGAGTATGAGATTGAAGTGAAGTCACAACTCAGCCAAAAGACCACGCCCCGAAACAGGTGAATGCTTCCTGTGCGTCACAGAACGTTTGCGTTTGGGAGAATAAAGTTGTTGTTTTTTGAATTTGCATCGGGGTATTTTTTAAAAAGAAGATTCATAATTAGATGAGAATAAAACTCGTAACTAACCGAGCGGCAAAGGTTTGCAAGTGTAGCTCATGTTGTTGTGTATCTTTGCCAGTGTTGGTGAAACTTTGCAAACATTCCCGAACATCCATTATCTGAAAGGCTTTATCCTCATTAGGGTTGTGCTGGAGCCTATGCCAGCTGTCTTCGGGCAGCCAATCACAAGGCAGACAGATACAAACAAAAACATTCATGCTCACAACCACACTTGACAATTTCAATTGTTCCACCAATATACCGTAAACGTTTTTAGAATGTGGTAAGAAATCGGAGGAGTACAGTACCCGGGGAAAACCCACACAGGCACAGGGAGAACCTGCAAACTCCACACAGTAAACCCAGAATCAAATCCACGACATCTGCACTGTGAGGTGGACATGCTAACCAGTCGATCACCGTGCTGCCCATGTACGTTTCAGGCTGTACTAATTATTGTATCGTTTTCCTAAATGTGAACGAGTACCACTTTTCACTGCTGTTTTGTTTTCTTACGCACACGCTCATGCGCATATGCACTTCTAGACTTCATTTTTATGTTAATACAGTACACGTTTCAGGCAGTACCCCCCCCCCCCCCCCCCGCCTGAATCAGTAATTCTACTTGTATTTTTGTTTTTGCCATAGCTGACCCAAACCCCTTTTCAACATAGCCAGTAGCCACCAGATGTCAGTCTAAATCAGCGTATTGCAATAAGTACAAATGCTGTCCTTAAAATATAAAATACTATCTAATGTTCGACCACTCCAAGTTGATGTTGCAGTTGTTTCCTATACAATATTTTGGTTACCTTCTAGAGGGAACACACCACGTCCTTGGTGTCATGAAATGCAGTTTCAGATATCATTAAATTTTTAATTTGTACATGTTTACAGATCTAACAAAAATAAATTGATATTCCTATTTTCCTTAACAATCTATTCACATGAACGGATACAGTACATTATGATCTCATGAAGGGAGTTGCTCAACTGCATTCCTAACAAAATCTGAAAGAATGACTGAGATGGTCATTGACCTTACATCCCAGACAACCTAAAGGGATTCTTGTAAATCTCATTTTAAACATTCTGTGTTCTATGCACACATAATATGTTCAGTCAAGAATATCCTCCCAATGGTATCTATATCACATTATGACCTCTGCTCTTTATGCTTAGCATACATGATAATTCTTATGCAGTTTTACTCTCTCACTGTTTCGAGATTCCACCATGACACTTCAAAGACCAACAGGTACATGCTTCTCCAGTACGGTAATTTGTGCAAATGTGGTGGAAACACAAACAGTTGGTGGGACTGTTTCAAGCTCCCCCTGGAAAACAGTAATGTCCCACCAAAAAATCTGTGCCATACATAGTTTCAGTCTTTGATTTAACACACACTAGTTTATCCACAATTCATAGCATGGCTATAATTCATAATTCATGGCTCAAGGATATCAAATCAATTCTCAAATTGCTTTCCAAAGATATTCTAAGATGAGCAGGCAGAACTGCTGTGTGAGTTTTACTCCAGCTGTGTATTGAAGAATGGCAGCCTGTCGATGCAACAATGGACAAAGAAATGACTCATACTTGGCATTGCTTCCTTGGCAAAAACTTAAAAATATATATTTTCATTCATCAAATGATATCCCCATTGTACAAGGTTCCGTCTATATCGGCCACATTGACATTTTTAATTGCTACTGTTGATAGTTTTTACCTAGTGGCTAAAAAAGAGTGACCTTTCACCTATTGACTACAGAAACCTGCACATTTACAGAATTTGCTTGACATCTATTGAAAGGTCCATGAACTTGTATGCTCTTTGTCCTGACAAGTAAGACAAATTCAGCACACAAAATGAACAACTGTCTTACAAGCAATGTTTTTGTCCACTATTAGGGCAGCTTTTGGCCCACTAGTAAGCTACAGGTATATAACCCTTACTTGTAAACTGTTGTGTTGCACATGTAGGGCTAGGAATCAGTAGGTAGTAGAATGTTGTTCCCACTCGTATGCCAAAGTTATCCTACTAATTTGCAGATATGCCACTCAGTAGTGGAAAAACGTAACTTGTAAGACAGTCTTTCTACTATTGTACTTCATTGTCTTACTCTTGAGGATAAAGAGTGGACAGGTACATGAACCTTAAGCTAGATATCCTGGATAGTGAATGAATATTCAAACGGCTATCAATAAAGTATTTCATAAAGCTGTTTGAGCATATATTCAATATTCTTCTAGCAGTGTGCATAAATGTCACACAGTCGTAGAAGGTCGTGGTGGGAAAAAAATTACAAGACACTGAATTACGCTGAATCGTTTTACTACTGAGGACAAAAACCATTCATGGAGCTTAAAATGGTGAATAGATGCTCAGATGTTTTTCCAATTAACAAGATGATTAACTGTAGAAGTAAAATTAGGTTAACCTGAATTAGTAAAAAAAATATATATCTATAATAATAATAACTCTCATTCATATGACCACATATTGTCCATTGTACCAAATGATAGCATCAGTTATAGTAATGCTATCAAATTATAATTTGTCTTATCTTATGTACTCATAATTATGGAGTACACATTGATATGCTACATAATGTATTCTTAAAATACTCTATTCTTCCTGTTTTACAAAACAAAGGAAAAACTCAAGTATCCCATTTTCACAGCATTTAATGAAGAATGAAGCTGCATTTACAGAAAGTTCACACGTGTATGTATATGTTACTGTTTCATTAATAGGGACTTAAACAAATGAATTACAGTACACTGTACATGGCAAATAAAATTTGGGTCATAAGAACAGCCAGCAGTATTAGTCAAAACCCTGTTTAGATTCACGTTAATAGTGTTGATATGAGGGGGAGCTTCATTTAGTCAGACCAGAGTAAAATTTTAAAAAGTACTTTTCCACTATTTTGGGACAGCTACAGGAAATGACGAACCTGGACGTTAATAACTTCCAGTTCATTGCTATTTGCATTTCATTGCTATACTATTTTTAAAAAAATTAAAATGTATTAATATTTCTTATTGTCATCACTTCAAACAGAGATGAATGTGGTCGTTGTGCCGGAGGCATAAAGCTTTCACTGGTTTCCATCCCCCTTTAAAAGGAAGGTCAGTGGGGTGTTGGTCCTTTCCAAGTCGCACACCAAGCCCACATTAGTCCAGCTGAGGCGTATGCTAGGTGACTGGTAACACAAGCTAAGCCCCGATGACATCAGCAGTTTAGTTTATATGTGTGTCATCCATGTCTCCATTCAAGGGTACCAGTTACAGTGAGTCTTTTCTCAGCTCACACGTACGTACTGTAGCTCCCATTGTATCACATGGTTGTAGTGTCCGGCCCTTCCTAGAGCTGAGGATCTTTCAGCCATTCAAACGATAAGGGAATCCCGGCTAAGAAGAGTCCCCTGCTGAGGATGAAAACAAGTCCAAGTGAGTTCACATGAAAATATCTGGATTAATAGGGACATTCCTAGGTTAGAACACACAGGGTGCTAAGTTGTGAAGCAGAACCTGGGACAAACTACACTTCAACTTCTGCCATTACCATTCAAACCCACTCCAAAACTTGAGCCAACTCTGGTAAATATACTATTTTGAGAATGACTTTTGATGTTGAAGAGAGTTTTTCCCAGTATTGCAAGGATGAGATAGATGTTAGTGAGGGTGGGGGGATTGGAGGCAGAGCAGAAAATTCTACCTAGTTTTCATTCGGGTAGCATGCGAACCTGACCTGTAAAGGTAAAAAGTTCAATGTACAGGCACATATTTTATATTAGGAAAAATCTCCTGGCATTTCACCCAAAAAAAAGTCACAAGTAGTTATACAGGTTAATCTAACATTAATCTAGCTACCTCTGTCGTCAACGAGCATTTCATTGCTCTACCTATCACTATACATCATTAGCATAGATAGACGAACAAAGAAACATCCATCCATGACATGCAGCAAGAAGAAGCGGCAGACAAGGTCCCCAACTAATCTCCAGTAAAAGGATTTGCTCCCAGAGACAAAAAGACTATATTTCTGTGAGTGTTGTTGTATGCTGTTGCACGTGTGTTGCAGCTCTGTGTGTTGAAGTAGCATTTGTTTGAAGATTCACTGTGATAAAAATGCTAATATCCATTAGCCTTTGTATGGCATTTCACATTATGGGTTAGCATTAAACTAGTTGACTTCAATTCGACAACATTAGATGGTTTGGTTGAAGATTTAGACGTTTAAATATAAAATGCTCAATTCTCTTTTGTGTCAGTTTTGCAGTAAACATCAACAGCCATTGACAAATAAACAGCTCGACCCCAAGTACACTTTGCTTCTAATTTTGAGCACTGTCCTTTCCTCAAAATGATGGGAAAGGACAGTCTCCCATTTCTTGACAAAAGAGTGTGAATAAGACATTGGGAATACTTTAAAAAAGCGTGTTTTAATAAATTTGAAATGTTTAAAGTGTCTGGGAGGAGGAACAATAGTTAAACAATGTGTATGCTCTGTCTATACCGTGGGTGGGTCTGAAATGTGGAACTGTTGAGTGTCTTCTCTACCGATCCACCAGAAGGCAACACCAGCCCAACCCATTCAAAAACAACTCACCACTTTCCGAGCCTTGTCTCTGGTCTCCCCTCGCCGACTAAGTGGGGAAGGAGCTGGAGGTTTTGAAGAGCGTGCGCATGCTGGGAATGGCCCTGGAGAGGGCCTTTCATTCCTGTTTCGCTCTGTATCCGAGTAAGGCGCCAGTGAATCGACTTCAGGCCGGTTGCTAGGTGACCTGCTACAGTGCCGGCCGGTCTCCCCGCTGCTCTTCTTCGAACTTCCTTTCGAGGGTGTGTCTGAATCGTCCTCTCCCCGGGCGCCGCTCTTCTCATGGTTGACTCCTCGTAACTTAGCTTTACGCTCCAACAGGCTGTTCAGGAATGCACTGTCATAGTCTTCCTCTTGAGAAAAAGTTGATGGTGGACTCACAACGGGAGGTGAGATAGGACGCTCATTGCCCCTGGTGCCCTGCCTCTTTTTAGGGGACGGAAGTGGACTTATGTCTTGTCCATTTTTCTTTTTTCTTCTGGGATGGTCATCATGGTCACCACAGTCTCCGAGCTCATCGCGATCCTCGTAGTGGTGCTGCGGTCGACCGTGCCGGAAAGGATATCGACTGAACTCACGAAGCTCCAGCTCATCGTCCACCCTTCTTTCTGCTTGTCTGCATCCTCTTGGCTTGTAAGTGACAGCAAACTCTTCCAGCTCATCCAGCGAGCCGGTCCGGCCTGCAGTTTGGTAGTTCTTTCTTTCCAGATGTTCCGATCGAGGGTTCCACCTGTATGAAAAAGAAGGGGGGGGGGGATTGCAGGTATTTCTTTGGGGAACCCATCCATTTATTTGCTGAAATACCCACGTGTTGTCTGATTTTGTGCTCAGGCTAAAGTCATGTCTAAAATAAAAATATTGCTTTGGCCCCGTCAGTGGACAAGGAACAACAGTGGTACCTTGAGATATGAGTGACCTGAATTTTGGAGGAAGTTTTTCGAGACACCAATTTTTTTAATGCTTTTAACTTTAGTGCAAAAATTTGCCCTTTGAATGCGAAATGGCAGCAGTGAACTAAACTTCACTCATTTCATAACAAGCAGAGAGGATTTGTGAGCAGTCCTTCAAAATCCGTATATTGCCACTCGCAGTTGAAGGTTATTTTCGAATTACATATCAATCATGAGAATTACAGGTGTACCATACCTGTTGTGATGGTTCTCCTCACTGTGGTTCTGTTGCCGAGCATCACGTACGTGCCTGCGTGACTGAGAGGCGGAAGGAGGGTCATCGCTGTAGCGCCGTGGCAGGAGGGAGTCCTCTGCACATCGACGAGGCTCGGACTCAAGGACCTCGCGATAACGTTGGGGCGAAGAAGGGGTGTTGTCACAGAACCGCAGTGGCTCTGGGCTGCGGTTGTCCTGGTATCTTCTAGGTTCAGGTTGAGGATCATGATCCGCAATGGGAGGAAGCGCTTTCTTCTGGACCTTCCGGAATGTTTGGCGAAAACCGTTTTCTCCCTCATGGAGGGAACTCAGCTCGGACATGCCGCAGGCTGTATTGGTACAAAGAATTGGAGGGATAAATTAACATGACCACAAAAGCAAATGTTAGAATTTCATCCTATTTGATAGATAAAAAAAGAGAGAAAAATGTTTGATGAGAGATTCTTAAAAACATTCTGCCAGCCAAGCAGACATGCAAGTTTGGATATCAGAATTACTGAGAGATCAGAATTGTTGAATCCAGAGAAACATGCAAAGACAAACGTAATCAATAACGGTAAGATGAGTATTCCAGGATGCAGCGTTCAAGGAATACATGCGTATGTACACACATCTCTTGATTGCACATGGAGAGGAGAAGCCACAGGACATGTTTCTGAAGCTTACACTGGTGACTGGCGGACCTGGCAGGGTTGAAGTGAGCCAGTTGGTTCTCTACATACTGTAGAACCCTGAGAGAGTCCTGGTCCTGAGCTGAGGGCAAGCGGTAGGGAGCTCTTACTGCATGCATGGGAACTGGACATAAACACTGCACCTCATCAGCTTTTCACTGTTTTTCCTCGATATGAAACACTGACTGTATGAATGATGCTTTTGCTTTTCTACTCAGAAGTTAGGGATATTGGGCTTTGAGTTGGGATTTCAAGTTCAACCTGAAATGCACTAAAACCTTCACAGGTGAACTGAAATGGACCATCTCTAAACGTTTGAATGAAGATCCATCCATCCATCCATTTTCCGAACCGCTTGAACCTCACTAAGGTCGTGTGCTGGAGCCCATCCCAGCTGTCTTTGGGCAGGAGGCGGGGGACACCCTGAATCGGTTGCCAGCCAATCGCAGGGCAGTTTGAATGAACATTAAAGGCCAAATTAAGTTCACCTGTCATGGTAGTGGCGCATTTTAGGGTCATTCTGAAACTACAACATCCCGACATTTTTGTGCGCAGTGTAGTGCCATTTCAACAATCATACAATCAGTTGTGAGAAGTGTGCAAACGCGTTTGACTTACCCGCTGTGAGTAGACTACCATCTGAAGGAGTGACAGATGGCAGATTTTCTACCAGGGAAGGCGGCGCAATGGGCACCATTGCTGGGACACCAGAAACAAAGTATTGCGGGTAGGCAGGTGTCTGAAGAGTGGAGGTGCCCGTCTTGATACCCTTACCTGCTTCGTACACTGGAAGACCAACAATGAACGTGAGTAGTTGGGATTGTGGCACTCCGTGAAAAGCCTTTTGGGCATCGAAGCAATATTCTCGATATCCAGCTTAAGGTCCATGAACTTGTACACTCTTTGTCCTCACTAGTACGACAATTCAGGTTGTAGTCATAAAATGACTCGGGCCCACTCGTAGAATAACCATTTCGAACCAGTTACATTTAATTAATTTCCTTCATTTCCATCTTAACATCCACTTACAAGTTTGCTTTTTGTGATCACTAACTGTTAAAACAATTCATCCCACTACAAGTATGACTAGGACACACTCATAGAACAACTCTGTTTAACTGGTAACTTTTTTTTTTATTTCCAGTGTTGCATTAGGCTCCTGTCTTGGCATTTTTCCACACAACTTCGAATTTGTAATAAAAATAGTAGTAGTGGAGTCATTAATGAGGCAAAACTACGAGTAGGGTCGACTAGTATGTGACACATGCCTATTAGTTGGGCCAAGTCGTGCTACAAGGTTTAAATGCATACTACTAGACCAGACAGAAGAGGCACTGATAGTCCATCCTTCCATTGTCCGAACCGCTTAATCCTCACTAGGGTCGCGGGGGGAGCTGGAGCCTATCCCAGCCGTCTCCGAGCAGTAGGCAGGGGACACCCTGAACCGGTTGCCAGCCAATTGCAGGGCACACAGAGACGAACAACCATCTGCACACACACTCACACCTAGGGACAATTCAGTGTGTTCAATCAGCCTGCCATGCATGTTTTTGGAACGTGGGAGGAAACCGGAGAACCCGGCGAAAATCCACGCAGGCCCAGGGAGAACATGCAAACTCCACACAGGGAGGCCGGAGCTCGAATCGAACCCGGTACCTCTGCACTGTGAAGTCGGCGTGCTAACCAATGGACTACCGGGCCGCGGCACTGATAGTGAAAAACATTTTGACCAACAAAACGTAGTTGTTCTAGTAGCCTATCCTACTCATTGTATGGGCCTTAAATTGGATACCAGAGATATGGAATCAATGTTCACATGGCGTTCCAAATTGTTGTGGTCTATTTGTGCGAGTGTGCTTGTACTCGACTTACAATGCTTGGGGCAGCAGCATGTGTCCGGGCAGCAGCAGCAGCTCACATAGCAGCAACAAGAGTGAGGACAACACTGACACCAGCACACTCCAACCAACAGTAGGAACAACACGCTGCCCAGTGCCACGGCTGCCACAAACACCCATTCTGCAAAAGCACAGAATCAACAAAGAAATAAGGACAGAGTAGACACACACAGGAATGTTCCAATAAGAGATGTACAGTATTCCGCATTTGATTGAGGCATTTTAGTTTCATGAACCCTTACTATTGGATTTCTTGTTTTGTTTACATTGCCCTTCAAAGACCAATAGGTCCATGTTTTGAAAGGAACCGACAGACTGTTTTAAGCTCCCTTTTCAACACTGTAACCGCTGTCTCAATCATGAAACACGTTTCACAGTTTCAAGATTGTTAAAATGACCACAATTTCCCTTGATTTAACACACATTGGTAAATCCAGTGTAGTCCATTTTAGAAAATGTCTGACACAGAACAGCCTCAGTAAACAGTAACTTTGGAGCACCTCAATGAATAAAATTTATTTTTTGGTGTATTTTGAGTCAAATTTCACGGTGAAAGAATGAGATGCAAGTATTTTTTATTGCTATTAAAACTGGTTAAAAGGTCAAAACTGGCTAAAGTTTTCAATTATGAATTCATTGGGGGTTTTTTTATATTTCCACAATAATTGCACACATTTGCTGCCACCCCTTCAGTCAGTTTTATCATTATGCACTTGTCTGTGGCTTCCGCATGAGAATATAAAACACTAGATGATGAATATTCTATGGTTGACCATCAAAAGCTAATTGAATACATTGCAATTGAATACATTGCAGCATTTTAAAAGGATCACTGCAAAAAAAACAAAAAAAACAACCCCCCCCCCCCCCCCAAAAAAAAATCAAATCATTGCATTCAGTGTGTGAGCAGAAAATCATGCAAATAATATTTGAAGTAAATTTTCCAAAATCCTGTAGATCCCCTTCCCCGGAGACAAAGGAGAGTTGACACATTGCGCCCTATTTTCATAAGCACACGGCCATGCGGTCAGTCTAAAAACGGGTGCATCCTCATTTTGGTGCCGCCGCAAGTCTAGTCTTCCATGTTTGGGGCCATGGAGCACCGCTTTGGCCCGTCCATCGCACAGCACAGCCTTGTCACTAACACACATACTTTTGTCACAGAAAGTAGACTGCACTCAGTGTAAAAATGGGTACATCTTAATTCTCATGCCGGGATAAGTCTAGTTTAACCACTGGCCAGGACTCAGCTATGCATCACACAAAGGCGCTGATGTCAAAAGTAAGAAATCTCCACCCATGTGCACAGTTGGACTGCGCTTTGCGCTAGATAGAAGCTGAGCACAAAAAAAGGGCCCATTATGTTCATCTGCGAAACAAAACAGTTGACAACAGATTTTACAAAAGAAGATATTAGAGTAGTATAATTGTAATACAAAAATGCTTGGGAGTACTGAGTACTGTTGATTAAACCTTCATTTAACAAGCAGATAATCTCTATGTTGACCTAATGTCTCTGGCGTGGAGACAGAAAGGGAAGGAGGAGGCTGATAAGGACATACTAAGTATGCGAAAAGAAGGACAAAAATATCTCTTTAAACACACACATACAACAGAGAGGAAACCTGATTTAGCTACAGGAAGGAAATGAATGGTTCCCGCTGCTGTTTCAACAAATCTGCTTGCAATGGGATCTCATTAAAAATCCTTACCACACATCTCCACCACAAAGATAAGCTTCCTGGAACCATTTTGCGTGACCCAAAAACTCCATGCCATTTTGTCAGCCACATCTGTGTCCATAAACAGCACACTATGTGATGATTAAATATGGTAGGGGAGCGGAATGTCACATAAACAAAAGTCACTCCCTGTAGATTGTAACGGTTGTACTGGGGCGTTTCGAACAATAGGAGCTAAGCTGCAAATATAAATACAACTTGAAAGACCATAATACGTGTTTTCCAGAACAGCTCATCTGGGAGCTTGGTAACAAAATCCAAGGATAGATTCAATTGTGAGCATTAATCAGCCCCGAAAAAGATCTTCACTATGACTAAATGCAACAACTGTTTAACGAGTGCAGCTCAAACATTTTACACCAAGATCGTCTTAAAAAAAAAAAAGATCTTCACTATGACTAAATGCAACAATTGTTTTAACGAGTGCAGCTCAAACATTTTACACCAAGATCGCCTTAAAAAAAATTCTCTCTACAAGTGTCACCTTCACAATGCAAATTAAAAAAGGACAGTAGGCCCAAGTGCTCATCAAAAATGAAAGGTTTTACTCCTAAAAATGAGATTCATGATTTTCAGTCACCAATTCAACGTGGAAAAGGAAAATCAATGAATCAACTATAATATATTGCAAAATAAAGTTAAATAAAAAAAACATTAAAATTGTTGGCGAACCTCTGGAGAAGCTTTGCCAACTTGAACAAATGCATCAAATAATAATAATTACACCACAACAACAAAAAGCCACAAAAAATAAAACATTACTATGAATTACAATAATTATTATAATGATTCAGGTTCAAACAGTTTTCATTTCCTTTTTGAAAAGTGCGACCAACCTGAGGCAGGATCATTCATACAACATATCTGCCTCAGAAGGTTTTGGATATATGCAAACGCACTGAATAAAAATACGACAAGAAACTCATAGCCACGATTATAAGTGCAGTGTACGTCACCGGATTGAATTACAGGTGTCACGATTAACTGACAACTAATAGATAATCAAATTAATCAACAACGATTTTAATAACCGAAGTAAGCGGTTGGAGCCATTGTTTACCGGAAAAAATTGGCCAAATGCTGGTTTCAGCCGCTCCATAGTAATTATTCAGATTTTTTTGTAGTCTTTCATGAAAGCAAACCGATTACGTTTTGTGTTTAATTAAAACAACACATTTGCAAACATTTCTTTTTACTTTGGAAAAGAATGAATCAACCAGTAACTGAATCAATTTCAGAGGTTGATGATAACAAAATTAAGTCACATTATTTAATGGAATAATCATTAGAATAATCAATTCTAAAATGAATTACTAGTGACAGCTCTAATTTGAATATGACCTGTCATCACAAGCTGGTTGTCAGCGCAAGCCATCAGTGACACAACAATCTACGAAACAGTTGTTTGCGCAGTAAATGTAAGCACAGATATCCAGTTAGCGCACAGTTAGTGTTAGTAAGAGTGAAAGAAAGCAGGTGAGGGTGGCGGGGGGAACGGTGAGGGGGGGGGGGGGGGTCATAATGCCCCTACCTGGCATAATCTTCAATTCAAAGTCAGGAAGCAGATCTTCAGGCACACCTGAGAAACCTGGTGAGAGGCAGAGCACAGGTGAAGAGGAGAGGAAAGGGAATGGGGTGGATGTCACCAAGAACACTGCAGCCAAGGAAGTTATTGGTGCAGCAGCAGCAGCAGCAGCATGCATTTAGACAATGAGAAATATAAGCACTTGAACACAGTCACCCGACAGTTTATTAGAAACACCCGTACAAGCCCGTGGGAACCAATATAAAAGCAGCCAATTGTTCTGAAAGATATCTTCGATTGTTTTGATTTGTTGTCATTATTTGCTAGATTTGTGTTAATTTATTTTGATTTGTTTTACTTGATTTTGATTTTTGTATTGACTGTAAAATGCAGTGTTATGGTATATAAAAGCAAATGACTGTATTCTATACGTTATGTAGCGCACTTTGTGAGTTATGAGTGGCAATCAGGTACGTCATTCAAGATGACACTCAGTACTGAAATACTCTCATATGCAGTTGTCATATGAGAGTATTTCAGTACTGAGTACTGATTATTTTTTGTGCTCACACTAACTCATGAAATGCTGTCACACACCTGTGAAATACTCTCACAGGACTGATACACACATTTCAGTTTCATGTCTGCAAGGATTTCAGTAGTGTGTGTGAGATGGCATCACTAAAGTATGAGAGCAAAAAAAGGTTCTGTTGTGCGTGTGTGTGCGTGCGTGCGTGCGTAAGAGCTTTTCACTTGTGACGAGTCAAACATGCTCATTCGCACACACACAAGAGAGAGTGAGAGAGAGCAAGAAAGAGTGAGAGAGAGAGCATTTCACTAGTTTCTGAAAAATGTTTCACTTGTGACCATATGAGCGTTTTCACTACTGTATACATGTACCGTATAAGCATGTAAAAAAATGTGGCACTTGTGTGTATGAGAGCAGTGTGTGTGAGAGGTAATCCTGGATTACATGGCTCACGTGTACCCTCCTAGTAAATCCTCTCTGTGAACGGTGCTACGATATTTGAATACAAATTTAATTGTCACTTAAGTGACGACACTGGCACTGAGTATGTCTTTTATATTCTATTTCTAAACATGAAGACAACTCCTACTTGTGTTCAGCTCAGCACCAACATTTACTGTGTTCTTGAGTTTGTCTCTTATCCTAAAAGTGACCATTAATAAAGATGAAAAGGCAGCCAATACATTGGATCACATCAGAATTTATGGGTGTAAATAATGCTGATGGAGTGTGCAGACACAGATAAAGAATGTGAGTGTATCAGACAGGCAGTGAAAGAGGATCAGCTTGCACCATTCCACTCTCATTTTAAAATGGAGGAAATTGAAATGCAATCAAGCAGAGTGATTACTTGATTTGCGTTAAAAACAATATTTCAGTGATGACAGCTGCAATGGATAATATGACATGCAGTTGCAGATATCATAGGTGGCAGTCAGCATACAAGCAGGCTATGTGCAAACAATGCAAAACTTGTCAGTCTTGACTGGAGCGCACAATTTACCAGTTCACGAATGAATCGTGAATCTGTTCCTATGAATTACTTCAAAATTATGACTTTTTGGTGTCACTCCTTCAATTACAATGCTCCCAAAAAGTAAGGGATATTTGCCTGGTGGGGTGAAATTTCAGAATGACCCCAAAATGGGCTATAATATTAACAGGTGAACTCAATTTGACCCCCTTCAAACTTTGGTGAGTCATGTATACATAAATATACAGGTATACGTAACATCTGGATATATAAGACATATATTTGTTTTGAGGTACAAATCTGACATCCTGTGTTGTCTTCATTCCATATAGGGCTCGCCAATTATGAAATGTCATCATGTCATATGTCCTGTTGGTGCTTTTGAGCAGATTGCTGAAGCAGAGGGAAAAACGACAAAGGTACAAAGTTGGAGTGACAACATCAGGAATGCTGTAAGAGTAATAGTGATGCTTTGCTCGGTCTCAGCTGACAGTGGCCATACCTCAGTCAGCATATTTCGGGAATGCTAAAGTGGTCTTTGCTGGCTTTGGAAACAAACAAAAAGCAAGAACCACTAAGAATGTTGGTTTGAACATCTACTGTATCTGGACTGAAGTTATTGGCTTTTCAAAAATCTATCTGCTTGTGTGGAATTCCAATACCAACAGATGGCAGATGACTCATCTTAAGATCATTTCAAATATGCTGCTTACAGAATGGAAGCAGGTGGTATTTGTACAAGAACACATGCTAGTGCAGATTGAGGGATGAACTGTAAAAGGAGAATTGCCAATTTCATGCTGGATTAATATGAATAAATAACAATAATAACTGTGTATTTCAAATGACATTATGATGGTCCCAAATTTAGCATGTATGCTAAGTCCGGCGCATTTACACTGTTTATTCTTGTGTTGATTAATGTGCACTGTCCCAATGTCATAAATAAATAAAATCGTATAAGTAACATGAGCCCGCACTATTGATTTTGAAGGCCCTGGATATGTTACATTGACAGAATAATAATAATACAATTTCAATGCAATTATAATTGGCATCAATAATACGCAGATGTTTGCTGTTTGCGAACTCACTTGGTCCTTTTTCCTGCAAACAGCGGGGGTCCGCTGCATTGTCTTTTCATTCTGTCTCTTCATCCCTTAGGTGTTAATGGATTTGTTGACCAAAACAAAACATTTCTAAAATGCGGTAGCAGTTGTTTTACATTACATTTGGACATATTTTGACTAATTGGATTTCCATAAATACATACAGGTTTATAGTGATCAACATTAGCTCGGTGACATGATGTCAATCTCAATCTATTGTATTATCTCAATCTCCATATTATTCGTAAATGAAGCCATTTGCTCATAAAACAAATGCCTCTAAACCATCCTCAGATGCCCCAACATTTGGTATGGAAACAGAAGTGCCACAGCTGGCAGATTTCCTGATTGAGGCCTTGTCAGAAAAATCGTGTCATGTGTATTAATCGAATGGTGTGATTCTATCCTGTAATGATCGTCAAAGCCCAATTCAACATGCGGCATTATTCAAATCAAGGTTTCAACTAAATACCAGTCGGTTGCTGATGTGTGTTTATGTGCCTACACATAAGTCCTCAAGTGCCAGACAGACAAAAGGTTGTGACTCAGAATGAATGAGAGGACCAAGCCTCTCAACTGTTGCTATAGTAACACTTGGAATTGCACATAAATTGAGCACCCTGTCACTGCAAAGTGCAACAAGTAACACACAATAGAGCTACAGTACTCACAGGGGCTGCAAACTCACACACACTACACACATGTACAAAAGTGACATCATATTTAAGACCCTGCATCGTGAATTCAGAGATTTGTTTCCAAACACATGATAAACATTTAAAGATAATTGCTGAAAACACACAAAGAGTAAGAACTGTGTAGAACTCAGGTGTGGAGATATAGGGCCCTGTTTTGATTCCGGGGGCAAGTCGAGCGCCAAGTGCAGTCTAACTGTGCGCATGGGTGGAATTGTCTTTCTTTTGGTATTTGGCTAGACTATGCACCGGTACAAGTGGATCTAACAGGGAATTTGCACCTAACCCTAATTGGCATCAAGATAGGGGTGGTACATTGCCACGCCCGAGAACTCTGCACTTATATTGCAGAAACAGAAATTAGACTCACTAAGGTTTGTGTGTGACATCGGCACATAAACCGCAAGATCTCCACTTGCAGATGATGCTTGTGATGTGGGCGGTTGAAGTCTTGCACCGCCTGATCGTACATGTCTGACCTCACCCCGCCCTTCCATTCCTAATATTGAAGGGGATAGTCAAATATTTTTAAGATGGTAATGATTTTAATTTGTTTGTTTGTTGTTTATTTCTACGATGATTCAGTGAGATTGTCCAATGCTGGGGTCATATGAATGAAATACTTTACCACGAGGGCCACCACTTGCGCAGAGCGCCGAATCTGTCTACACTACAGGCACTTCGACTAATCCATCCATCCATTTTCAAAGCTGTGGATCCTCACAAGGATCGCGAGGGGTGCTGGAGCCTATCCCAGCCATCTTCGGGCAGTAGGCGTGGTACACCAGCCAATCGCAGGGCACACATAGACGAACAACCATCGGCGTTCACAATCACACAAAGGCTAGCGCAGACACAAAAATGAAATTAAGCCCGTTTTTACGCGGAGCGTACAGGGACCAGTCTACCAAAATAGCACGCAAGGCGTGAAACTGTTTTTCACGATTTCAGTTATTATGATTGTTTTGGAGGGCAGCGGCATAAGTGGAGGTGCCAGACACACTTTGAAGCGCAGAATGAGTCACCACTCCTTGACAGGAGAACAGGGCACATTCAGCAGGCATGGCCACAGCATTCGAGAATTGGAGAATTGATTTTTAATGCTTTTTGAATCCTCATTTTATATATTTGGTGGGGGTTTTTTTTCATTCCAATTTGACAATGTTGTTTACAACACTATTTTATATGTATTGTATGCCTTTCATATATCAATGCTCTGCTGCTGAGCTTATTTTGTATATTTTGTCAATCATAACCACTTTTGGCCAATTAAAATCCAAGAACATGATTTTTTGAATTCCGTGTTATTTACCGGACTGATTCATATAAAGGATTGCACGACAAGTAAATCAAAGGTTGAATAAAACAAATTGAGTTAGTTACTATGACAACAGGCTACGAGTTCCAGAGAATTACCTCTGCATCTTATAAAGCAGCTTATTAATGAGGTGCTATTGTTCTCTTGGTGATGAAAAGGACCACTTATGAATGCCACATTATGCAACACTGTCAATTTGGGCTGCAGTCTTTGTTTCTTCCGAGGCTGGAGCAGGCTTGTGAATTGTGCTACTTAAACAGGGTGTTGATTAGTGTGTGATGGGATTTCTACTGAAGAGATGCTTTAAGACATTTGGACAACAAGGGGCCATTGGACGCAATAAACAAACATCCAATTGTGACAGCTGGATTTCTAGGTGGACTGAAGCTGCTTCTCAGAAACTATCAGCACCTTACCCAAAACCAGCAGCTCCACAGAAGCTTCATTCTGTCCCACCACATCATCAGCTATTACCACTTTGCATGTATACACGCCGCTGTCCCCCCACTGGACCTCTGCGATTCGCAAGTCTGCCTCTGCAAGGTACAAATAAGTGGAAATTAATTCATTCATCATGAACAATTGGTACTTTTTTCAAGCTTAAAGTAATGAAAAATAGTCAAGCATCATACAACAAAAATTAAGCTTCAGTACATATGGAAAGCTGCTTGTGCATTTATTGATTCAGTTTACAGTGCATGTAGTTATACTCTCTTTGTCCTCTCATAAAACAATTGTTTATTGCTCAAAATGTATTTTGCCAGTAGTAATCCCACAATTTGCCCAACGGTATGCATTCCAACATTACTAGTAAACTACTGTGCTGAACAATTAACACTGCTCGGCTGGCAGGACCAAAATGCGAGTACCATGAATAATTTTGCCTTACAAGTAGAATGTACTGTAACTAGCCGACTTGTACGCCAAACTTGTCCTACTAGAGATAAAATGTTATGACTAAGGCACATTTGTTTCGCTAAGATGCCCTCAATCTTCGAGTGAATTAAATTGTCTATGTAGTCAGGCTAAAGAAGATGCTTTTGGACTTCATACTACTAGTGCTACGAGTGACATAAAAATGACACTAGTTAACAGCTATCTCTTCGCTAGTAGTAGTATTAGTAGCACCCCTATCCTGCCAACCAAAAGCTGTCCTAATAGTGCAGAGATTACAAGATAGTGGAAAAATACGGTACTTGCAAACCACAGTCAATCTAGTACAATACAATACATCTTTATTTATATAGGGCTTTCACAACAACTGCAGCTGTTACAAAAAACAGTCAACATAAATAAGAAAGCAATATAACACTGGACATAACATAAGTTAACATAATAACATGCAATCGTAACCTATATTACTGCAGACGGAACTACAGAAATGTCATACAACAGAGGTAAACGTGTTACCAGTCAGAGATTCTACTCGTGTACTAGTGCATGGAGGTGACGCTGGATATCTAGGATATCAAATAAATAGCTTTTCATAAGTCCGCCTCATGCCGAGTGTATTTTGGCTAGAGAACGATCCACGCAGGACAATGGAAGGCTGCTGCCACTATTGTAGAAGATCAGACATAAAAACAACAGCCAGGAAACGGGTTGTATTCTTGATTTCCTTATCCTGTTTGCCAAGGAAGCAGGCGGAGCGGCCCTGATATGCACCACTTACCGTGGGCAATCTCTCCTTCAACACAAATAACTTTATACGTCTAATCGAAGAATCAATGCCATTTCTTTGCTGTAACACTTTTCACAACAGAAACTACAGGTCCTTGTACCAGGTTGCTCCTCAGGTTGATTTTGTTTTACACTACTGTATGACATTTCTGTATATTAGTAGGATAACTTCGGCATAGAATAGGACAATTATTGTACAGATTGTAGTGAAGCAGAACTGTGCACTAGTTGAAAAGTGTGCTCTAGATGTTAAATAGTAACATTTCACTTGAAGTATTAGCCGCACTCAGTGCTCAACTAGTGCACAATTTTGCATCACTTGTAACATGCAGTTGTTCTGCTAGTTGCTAGTGTGCTGAAGTTGTCCTACAGGTGTACAGAAATGTCATACAGTTCTGGAAAAGTTACAAGTGAGACACAGTCGTTCTACTTGTGCCTGTGTTATCATACAATCATATATATCCCCACAAGCTTGCCCGCACAAGCACGTACAAGCACACCCACAAGCACGCGCACTCACACACACACACACACACACACACACACACACACACACACACACACACACACACACACACACACGCACACACGCACACACACACACACACACACACACACGCACACACACACACACACACACACACGCACACACACACACACACACACACACACACACACACACACAGAAGACCCTGATATTTAAAAAAGATATGGCAAGGCGCAGAGGAACCACATGAGGAAAAGAAATACACCCAATAGATCCACTAGAGCAGGGGTGGCCAACCAGTTTTTTTACAGTGTTACTGCAAAGAGCCACACAAACAAGCAACAAACACACACACGCATGACCATGCACTCGCGCACATATGCATGGACAACATGACGAGCAACAGCCAGAGCGCCCGAACATAAATGAAACCTAAAGAAACAAACATATAAATCTCGCGAGCCGCGGGTTGGCCACCCCTGCAATAGAGGCTACATATAAATGGCTTTATGAAAAGCTGTTTGAGAATCACAGCGGCCCGGTAGTCCAGTGGGTAGCACGTCGGCTTCACAGTGCAGAGGTACCGGGTTCGATTCCAGCTCCTGTGTGGAGTTTGCATGTTCTCCCCGGGCCTGCGTGGGTTTTCTCCGGGTGCTCCGGTTTCCTCCCACATTCCAAAGACATGCGTGGCAGGCTGATTGGACGCTCTAAATTGTCCCTAGGTGTGAGTGTGAGTGCGAATGGTCGTTCGTTTCTGTGTGCCCTGCGATTGGCTGGCAACCGATTCAGGGTGTCCCCCGCCTACTGCCCGGAGACAGCTGGGATAGGCTCCAGCACCCCCCGCGACCCTAGTGAGGATCAAGCGGCTCGGAAGATGAATGAATGAATGAATGTTTGAGAATCTACTAGTGCACTGGATCATCCATGTCCTCTATAGCATGATAATTCCTGACAAATGACTCAGGAGCACAAGTACACTCCTACACATTATTTATATTCTTTCCATTACTGCATTCTACATCATGATCAAATTTCTGCGCACTAGTAGGACCACTTTGTCAAAATAGTAGGACAACAATACTGTATGTTACCAGTGAGGCAAAAGGACTAGTGGGAATTTGGTGCTAGTAGGAGGGTACAGGAGGCTACAATTCTTCACACATGCCTACAAGTTGGGCCTAGTAGTGTTACTAGTGCAGCACAGTAGTTAAGCAGCAAGTTTTTAAATCAGGCCGTTGAGAAAAATAAGATAAGATAAGATAAGATATCCTTTATTCGTCCCACACTGGGGAAATTTTTTGGAGAACAAGGGTGGTCTACCTCCATGTTATCACCTAATGAGTGTGATTCAAGAAAATGTGTGTGTGTGTGTGTGTGTGTGTGTGTGCGCGTGTGTGTGTGTGTGTGCGTGCGTGCGTGTGTGTGTGTGTGCATGCATGCATGGGCCGTACTCACTGTTGATGATGGAAACGTCTCTGTTCTTGTAGTACTCTGAGAGCGTGACAGATGATCCAGAGACAGAGGCCACAGTTCGCACCGTGCGGCTGCTATCCGAGCAGTCGAGGTAGCTCTCTTTCTTCACGTTCTCGTGACCTCCCCCTCCCAGCAGTCTGGCTCCGCTCAGGCTGTCGGAAAAGCTGAAGGAATCCCGTGTGCGGTCCCAACAGTAAGACTTGTAGACCCACTGCACTATCGGCGTTTGGGTGGACACACTGTTGAACTGGCATGGCAACACCACCGACTGGAACAACACAGCATACTTCTTCTCATCTCGTACTAACACGTGAATTCCGCAGCACCGCTCAGGGAGGAAACCTGTGGGAGGACAACAGCAAGGTCGGCTTTTCTGTACACAACAAGGTCCGGCCAGGCTAAACAGGTCCAAGAAAGAATCGTAAGTGTGCAGAGATGAGACATTTGGAAAGATGTTGAAGCGCTTATTTGATAATCAATTTTTGCATACTCTGCGATTGGCTGGCAACCGATTCAGGGTGTCTCCCGCCTACTGCCCGAAGACAGCTGGGATAGGCTCCAGCACCCCCCGCGACCCTAATGAGGATCGAGCGGCTCGGAAGATGAATGAATGAATGAATGAATGAATGAATGAATGAATGAATGAATGAATGAATGAATGAATTTTTGCATACTAGTGAACTAGTACTATGTACTAGTATACTGTTTCTACTAACTTGTTAGACAATTCAGCACATGAGTGAATGATGAGGGCACATCTGTAGAGTGGGTCTGTCATACTAGTGACTACTGCCTTCCACTGCTGAATAACATTTATCCACAGTCATAGGACCCCTACATGTTACTAGTGAAGCAAAACTAATAGTGGGTATCTTGCAGCTAGTTGAGCTTAGTGGTGGTAAGATAAGATAAGATATCCTTTATTCGTCCCACACTGGGGAAATTTACAGCCTCCAGCAGCAAGAATGTATGTAGAAAGAAGAAAGGAGAAAGAGAAAAAAAAACAACAAACATCTTTCAATTAAATACAATATGAACACAATGGATAAATCGCAGTACTATTTACAATTTTACTTCACATCATTTAATTATTATTATTATTATGCTAGTGCAGCTGTGGTTTGGGTTTGTTCAAAAAACCCAAACCACAGCTCAGTACATTTAATTGCTTACGAGGGCGCCTATTGTAAAATGAAAATAAAAAATCCACTACTTTCTGCACACTAGTAAGATATTTTTGGCATATGAGAAGGATAACTACCTAAACTACCTGTTACTTGTCAGGAAAAAACTGGGCCTGCCACCAGTGCTATGAGAGAATAGCTATAACTTAGCACAAACTTCCCAACTAGTGTCAGTAGCAACATGTAGTTGTCCGACTAGTGTACCAAAGTTGTCCTTCTAGTGAAAACAAAGGCACTATTTTTGTGGACAGGTGTCAATGGGTTCCGCGTAAAAACAGGTCCAAGCTAACACGGTCGGGCGTACGATGCACCTAACTTGGCATTCCAGTGCATGGAGTTGTCACGCCCCTGATGCACTTGATCATTTGCGCCCGGAGCAAAAATGATCGCATCTCCATTTTCCTGCCGGGGCAAGTCTAGTTTAGCATGTTTGTGAATTTGCTGGATTGCGCTCTGCGTCGCTCTGTGTTCTGGCAGACCTTTTGGTATGATTACACTCCCCCAGCGCACCTGGTTGCCGATTTGGTTGGGAAATAAAGACTCAATTTTAGTCTATCTGATTTTGGGTTGACTAAAATTGAGGCAGGTGCAGACAGATTCCTCGGACATGTGTTGTAGATGTCATATTTCAAAACTATCACCAACAGCATGGGACAACCCCTTTGAATCCGTGTAGAAATCGATTGTTTGAATGAATTATAATCATTATCATTTTTAAAATATTTCAATAGCACAACAATTGGGTCACACACGGACGCACGGTGCGGGGGTGCAAGGCAGTTCCATTTGCCCACGTCACATGCACAGCTGACTACATCATCCACAAGGGGGGATCTGTTGTTCCTTTAAAATAAAGTACCAAAGAGTACCTTCAGCTGAATCTCCTTGACACTGAATAAATGTTCAAATGTTTTCTGTAAAGCATGAGCATTTATGTCCATGTACGAATACTTTGTACACTCTTGGGCCACACCAGGAGGACAATTCGGCGCACGAGTAAAATGATGAATAGTGGGGGGGGGGGGGTTCCAACATTGCTGCACACGAGTAGAAAAACTACATATTACTACTGAAGAAACATGTGACACTTGATGTTTGTGGCCTACCCATTTGACTAGTGAAGATCTACTGCTAGATGTAAAACAGTCAAATTCTATTACTGTAACTCATAGTGTTACAATTTCGTGACAATTTCGCCTCACTGGTAACATGTACTAGTTCTTCTGTTAGGCCAAAGTGGTTGCACAAGTGAGAACAATGAGTCCACTACTACAAGGGGCTTGAGCTTGTTATCAAGAATTTGGAATAAAAGTACCCTTTGGCTTTCCACAGAAAACTACAGATAATGAAATGCTGATTCTGAAAACTAGAGAAATACAAGATAAAATATTTCTAACAAATGCGAAGTGTGATGTGATAAAAACCAAGGCTGAGTTGTAACTTGAACGGTCCTGTTGTTGTTTTTGAGCCTGTGAAGCTGCAGTTACTGGCGTCACATAATGACCAGGAGCTTGAACCAAACAGTTCAGGAGCAACATTCACACCATGGAGAATCATGTGAAAGAAACATGCCCCCCACACATCCACACCCACTAACATCTGTAAAAACACAAAGTCAGGTGTTTTAGGGTGCGCTCACCGTTGCGCTCAGCATGGTTATCCCTCCCTCTTCTGTCTAACGCTGACTTACACTCACCTCATTTTAGCTGTTTGAAAGTGCTCTATAAATACTGTTGACTTGACTTGACTTAATACGTGCTGGAGCATACCACACTGATGAATATCATTATAAATTGTACTGATTTCTCAACCGCTGCAAGGTTGTCAGTATGTATGATCATTCTTATGCTGTTTTACTGTTTCTACTCTTTCACGGTTTTGAGATCCCCCACCCCACGGGCCTTAAAAGACCAACAGGTGGATGTTTAAAAAGGTGCAAGGGTGCATTTTCAGGAATGTTTCAGTCCACAAGCCCTCGAACACTGTCCTATGAAAATATACATAATACTGGGTATGTAATGTATATGTATACATGACCTGGATGCTTTTTCTATTTCAAGATATCCCCATGACCATTAAAAGACCATGTTTATGCATGTTTCATGAAAACTATGCAAATGTGGTGGACCACCGATGGACCTCGGTACTGTATAACCTTCATCTTGAACAGAAGAAAATAATTACAGTAATTCATTAATACACACAAATACATGCTGTTAGTTTGATTGTTTTTAGTTATCATACATTTGCATATTATTGCATATTATTAATGATAAATTGCAATGAAGAACGCTAATGCATACAATGGTAAATTGATTATGCTTGCAATAACGCTCATGCTTTTAATAAAAATATAATGCTTTTAATGAAGATATGCTGACATTTATAATATAAGAATGCTTAGTGCACTGTGTGGCAGTTGAGGGACGCAACCACCTTTCTGAGAAAGTGGTTGGAAAGAGATAAGTATTAAGCCAAAACAAGAGCAAGGTCGGACGTGAATGGAACTATCAACACCAGCTGTTATTTGGTGTATTTGTAATGATTAAACACATATATGTAATTTTCATATATGGCCAAAGGGGTCTGGTGCAATGTGAGCTGGGTGGCAGCCAAAGGCAGGGACCCTGACGGTCCGATCCTCGGCTGCAGAAGCTAGCTCTTGGGACATGGAATGTCACCTCTCTGGCAGGGAAGGAGCCCGAGCTGGTGTGTGAGGCAGAGAATTTCCGACTGGATATAGTTGGACTTGCCTCCACACACAGCCTGGGTTCTGGTACCAGTTCTCTGGAGAGGGGTTGGACTCTCTTCCACTCTGGAGTTGCTCACGGTGAGAGGCGCAGAGCAGGTGTGGGCATACTCAGTGCCTGTACATTGGGGTTCACACCGGTAGACGAGAGGGTTGCCTCCCTCCACCTTCGGGTGGGTGGACGGGTCCTGACTGTTGTTTGTGCATATGCACCAAACAGCAGCTCAGCATACCCACCCTTTTTGGAGTCCTTGGAGGGTGTGCTGGAGAGTACTCCTGCTGGGGACTCCCTTGTTCTGCTGGGGGACTTCAATGCTCACGTGGGCAATGACAGTGAGACCTGGAGGGGCCTGATTGGGAGGAACGGCCCCCGCGATCAGAACTCGAGTGGTGTTTTGTTATTGGACTTCTGTGCTCACCACGGATTGTCCATAACGAACACCTAACATAAGGGCAAAGTGCAACATATGTGCACTTAGCACCAGGAGACCCTAGGCCGCAGTTCGATGATCGACTTTGTAGTTGTATCATCGGATTTGCGGCCGCATGTTCTGGACACTCGGGTGAAGAGAGGGGCGGAGCCGTCAACTGATCACCACCTGGTGGTGAGTAGGCTCCGATGGTGGGGGAAGATGCCGGTCCGTCCTGGCAGACCCAAACGTATCGTGAGGGTTTGTTGGGAGCGTCTGGCGGAATCCCCTGTCAGAAGGAGTTTCAACTCCCACCTCCGACAGAGCTTTTCCAATGTTCCGGGGGAGGCGCTGGACATTGAGCCCGAGTGGACCATGTTCCGTGCCTCTATTGTTGAGGCGGCCAATCTGAGTTGTGGCCGTAAGGTGGTTGGTGCCTGTCGTGGCGGCAACCCCCGTACTCGCTGGTGGACACCAGCAGTAAGGGATGCCGTCAAGCTGAAGAAGGGGTCCTATCGAGCCTTTATGGCCTGTGGGACCCCAGAGGAAGCTGACGGGTATCGATTGGCCAAGCGGAACGCAGCTTCGGTGGTCACCGAGGCAAAAACTCAAGCGTGGGAAGAGTTTGGTGAGGACATGGAAGCCGACTTCCGGACGGCTTCGAGGAAATTCTGGTCCACCATCCGACGTCTCAGGAGGGGGAAGCAGTGCACCATTAACACTGTGTACAGTGGGGATGGGGCGCTGCTGACTTCGACTCGGGACGTTGTGAACCGGTGGGCAGAGTACTTCAAAGACCTCCTTAACTCCACCAACACGTCTTCCTTGGAGGAAGCAGAGCCTGGGGACTCTGAGGTGGGCTCTCCTGTCTCTGTGGCTGAAGTCACCGATGTGGTTAAAAAGCTCCTCGGTGGCAAGGCCCTGGGGTGGATGAGATCTGCCCGGAGTTCCTCAAGTCTCTGGATGTTGTGGGGCTGTCCTGGTTGACACGCCTCTGCAACATTGCGTGGTCAACAGGGAGAGTGCCTCTGGATTGGCAGACCGGGGTGGTAGTCCCTCTTTTTAAAAAGGGGGGCCGGAGGGTGTGTTTCAACTACAGAGGGATCACACTCCTCAGCCTCCCTGGTAAGGTCTGAATAGGTGCTGGAGAGGAGGGTCCGTCAGGAAGTCGAGCCTCAGATTGAGGAGGAGCAGTGCGGTTTTCTTCCCGCCCGTTGAACAGTGGACCAGCTCTACACCCTTAGCAGGGTCCTCGAGGGTATGTGGGAATTCGCCCAACCAATCTACATGTGTTTTGTGGACTTGGAGAAGGCGTTTGACCGTGTCCCTCTGGGAGTTCTGTGGGGGGTGCTTCGAGGGTATGGGGTACCGAACCCCCTGATACGGGCTGTTCGGTCACTATACCACCGATGTCAGAGTTTGGTTTGCAGTAAGTCGAAATCGTTTCCAGTGGGGGTAGGACTCCGCCAAGGCTGCCCTTTGTCGCCGATTCTGTTTAGAACCTTTATGGACAGAATTTCTAGGCACAGCCGAAGCGTTGAGGGGGTCTGTTTTGGGGGCCTCAGTATTACATCCCTGCTTTTTGCAGGTGATGTGGTGCTGTTGGCTCCTTCAAACAGGGCTCTCCAACTCTCACTGGAGAGTTTCGCAGCCGAGTGTGAAGCGGTTGGGATGAAGATCAGCACCTCCAAATCTGAAACCATGGTCCTCAGTCAGAAAAGGGTGGAGTGCCCCCTCCGGGTCGGGGAGGAGATCTTGCCCCAAGTGGAGGAGTTCAAGTATCTTGGGGTCTTGTTCACGAGTGGGGGCAGGAGGGAGCGGGAGATCGACAGGCGGATCGGTGCAGCGTCTGCTGTGATGCAGACGTTGTATCGGTCTGTCGTGGTGAAGAAGGAGCTGAACCAAAGGGCAAAGCTCTCAATTTACCGGTCGATCTACGTTCCAACCCTCATCTATGGTCACGAGCTATGGGTCGTGACCGAAAGAACGATATCCCGGTTACAAGCGGCCGAAATGAGTTTTCTCCGCAGGGTGTCCGGGCTCTCCCTTAGAGATAAGGAGAGAAGCTCGGTCATCCGGGTGGCGCTCAGAGTCGAGCCGCTTCTCCTCCACATCGAGAGGAGCCAGATGAGGTGGCTTGGGCATCTGATTCGGATGCCTCCTGAGCGCCTCCCTGGTGAGGTGTTCCGGTCATGTCCCACCGGGAGGAGACCCCGAGGAAGACCCAGGACACGCTGGAGAGACTATGTCACCCAGCTTGCCTGGGAACGACTCGGGATCCCCGGGGAGAGCTGGAAGAAGTAGCTAGGGAGAGGGAAGTCTGGGTTTGCCTGCTAAAGCTGTTGCCCCCGCGACATGGCCCCGGATAAGCGGTAGATGATGGATGGATGGATGGATGGATGGATGGATGGATGGATGGATGGATGGATGGATAGATGGATGGATGTAATTTTCACTCACATACATAGTCAAACAAGTTCAGTGTGCCTCCCACAGCCCTCACCCTTTAGGTTGAGCACACCCATGTATTAGATTCCCAATAAATGAGAGGGTGAGTGGGGAGATCCTTGGGTGACGTGCAGAGAACTGAAACCTAACGCTCGTTCCCCCCTGGTACCAGAATTGAGTCTTCCTGTCTCATCCTTGTGTTTTATTTCTGAATGTCAAATTGATGGACCCGACACACACACACACACACACGCACACACACATACACTCATACAAAATGAGTATGTAATTAGATAATTAGTATTATCATTAAATTAGTCTCAGTGCACAAAAACTTTGAAGCAACTGTACAAAAGAATATGTTCATCTGGTGCATTTTTGGGTCACTTTTGGGAGAAAAATTCTGAATGAAAGAATGACATTTTGGGGTATTTTTATTGTTAGTATTCAAATGTCAAAATTTGGTCAAATTTGACAATGTGTGCCATCATGGTACTGTAACTATATATAAATCTAGATTTCTTTTTTACACATTTACACTTGCATGGCCAAGAAACATGTTACTTTCAAAATGTCAGTTTTATTTATAATTTTTAAGCATATATTGTTACATTAATAATTTTTTGATGATGGGAACCTTTGATTATTTTAATTTTCATTCCCATGGGGAGAAACTGTTTCCACAGTCAAACAAATCAGAGGTTGGTGGATGGTATTGTTTCAGAGAGGTATTGGACTCCAAGGCAACAGTGTGTACCTTGTCCAAGGATCCCAGACAGTAAAAGTCAAGTGTACAAAAATTATTGGAGGGTAGCATCCCAGTTACAAGACTTTACCCCAAAGATACAACGTTGTACAGTACTGTGAAAGATGAGAATACAACGTTACAACAGGTGTTTCCGGCCAGCCTTTATTAAGCTACACTCGTGGCATTTTAGAATCAAACACGTTTTAGAACCAAACAAAACTAAAATAGATATAATACTGGAAGAGCTTTCTCTTTACTTCCAGAAAGCACAGCAACAAAGACAAAGGACTGATTCTCCTTGGATCAAGCGCCCGCTTAAGCAACCCCACGCTTTATTACTTTTTTAGTACAAAATCCCTCCCGGAGCGAACATATAAGCTAAAGGAGAAGGTGGGAGACTGGAGGAGGGTTCCTATTGGGATAGTAAAAGAGGGGCAAAGAATGTTGCTGCGGTGCGGATTAAATATAGCACTTTTGACTCGAAACTCGAAAATATTTCACCTATATGTATCTGTGAAAACTCACGCGCATGGACATGACAAAGTATTTCTACTTTTTTATATTTCAGATGCATTTGTTTTTACTGGCCATCAGGGTGTAAATTTTCCAGGGGCACGTCCTGGGCATCAGACCGACCAATGCCCAATTCTCCTCAATGATCATTTTTCGGCACGTGACTGCCGCACGCAGTCGCCAATAGCGCGCACACACACACACGCGCGCGCACACGCCGATGCACGACAACTATTATAAGTGACGGTCGCCGTCGACGACTATTTCAGGGACGAATTTTGTTCCCAGTGAATATAGTTTTATACACTTGGCTGTAGTCAGTCAACTCTTTTAATCCACCCACCCTCTAACTCGGATTGCTCAATCATGATTTAGTTTTGACAGTCAACTACAAAAGTGGCTGGCCATAAAGAAAACTTCTTTCAAGTTGCGACACTTGACTCACAAATCGCCGAGCTGAGCGAACCAAAAAAAAAGAAAAAGAAAAAAAAATGTTGTGCTCACATAGACAACTTGGAATCTGATTATTAGAGTCGAATAGGAACATTGCATTTGGGCAAAGTAATTTCGTCTTTAAAACGAATGAGTGCATCCATCTATCAAGCAGTGAACAGGTCGTACAACGAGCACTACGGTGAGAACTTCTACCCGCTTTCTTTCCACTTACCTGCCAAACAAGCGATCAAGATCCACCACTTCGGTATGAAAAACATGTTCCAGACGGTATAAGTGAAGTTCAGTTCATCCGAGTGGATGTTGCGTTGTTTTCTCTTGCGTTTCATCCTGGACGTCGCTTGTTTCGCTCACACAACCTTCGGTTGTCGGTGCACTGAGTAGGGGGCAGATAACGGTACGTAGAGAGTCAGCCTAACGATTAAAACGCATTTCCCGGGAAATATTTTCACAATAAGAGCGACAACGGGCTGGTTCCTGTTTATCCATTTTCGGCAAAGAAGTAGCAACGGCAGAACTTGTACATTCTTTGTACTATTCCAACAATTCTCTTGCTACTCCGTTACTCCCACGAGCTGTATGACATTTCTCTACACTGGTAGGACAATATTATGCTACTTAGGCAAAAGTGTGCACAGTCACCCTCCTAGTACTGCCCCGAAATGTTAAATTAACTAGTAAAATTATGTCTGATGTGTGATTCATGAGTGACATGCAGTTAGCACTTGTTTAAAAACTGTACTTGCTGAAACACCTTAATGGATAGTAACATGCAAAACTGCACACTACTTGACAAGTGTTGGCTACTAGTGCTAGAAGTCCAACCATCCATCCATTTTTTAAAATCTTGCTTTATCATCACATGGGTCGCGGGGTGTGGTGGAGCCTATCCCAGCCGTCTTCAGGCAGGAGGCGGGGGACACCCTGAACCGGTTGCCAGCCAATCGCAGGGCACAGAGAGACAAACAACCATCTGCGCTCACACTCACACCTAGGGACAATTTGGAGTGTTCAATCAGCTTGTCATGCATGTTTTTGGTGGGAGGAAACCGGAGTACCCGGAGAAAACCCACACAGGCCCGGGGAGAACATGCAAACTCCACACAGCAAGGCTGAAGCTGGAATCGAACCCAGTACCTCTGTACTGTGAGGTCGACACACTAACTAGTCGACCACCGGGCCGCCTAGTGCTAGAAGTGACATACTGTAAATGTACGAGTTAACGTTGCAAATGAGGATTCAGCCATGGGTCGATTCTTTGCCCACTTTTTCTCTCTCTAAAAGGTGGAATTAAGACCAAACACTACAACGTTTTTTGTTCCATTATAACACAACACGCTACAAATCGATTCTGTAACCTTTTGATGTGGTCAGAGCGCCGTTCAACAGATAGACAAGAAGAATATTATAGAAACAATATGCAAATGAGAGGCGGGGAGTCAGACCTTCATGTAATACAGCTTAAAAGAAGGCAAAATCCGTTGTGATCCTGTTGATGGTCATAAAAGTTGGCATCTGTTGGGAGACAGACCAGTATCCCCTGGTGTCCTCAGCCTGACCTTTTAAATGGTGCCAGCAACATAGATATGAGATAAGTGCTCCTTTTTGATGGAAAACATGTTCTACTCACACAGGTGGGTTTGATTAGAAAGCAATAAAGAAAACAGTAAATCACAGTAATTCCTCTTCAACCTCTCGGGCTTCACTAGTAGTAATTGTCAATTAATGCACAATTTTGTGCAACTCGTGAAATGTAGTTGTTCTACGAGAGTGCCAAAGTTGGACTTTTAGTGAGGGCAAAATGCATACTAGTACATGGACATCAAGATAGTGGATTAATGAGCATTTCTTTGATATCAGAAAAAAGGATTCAATATGAATGACCGTCTTGCCAGGAAAGTTTTACTTCAGTCCTCGGTGATATGTGTGCACACTAGTTGTGTAACGCTGGCATCAAAAACCATCACCAGATAGACAAAACTATTAGGTGCTACTTGTAGGGTTGAGGAGAATGACAGCGCTTGACACAAGCCAACTAGTTAGGCCGAGTAGTGTTACCCGCGCCAATTTACGATTGGTTAAAATATAATCAAGTAAGCCAAAAGTTCAAATACTGAAACATGGAAACCTTTGGAGGTAAAAAGTGAGAGTGATGAGAACATCTACTTCGGTCATGCTGATTACGCGTCATTAGTTTAGCTCTCGGGTAGTTTGCTTACCGTACTTAACCTTTGTGTGTTCCCTATCAGTTTCAAATAAACGTGAATGATTGTGTTCAAGAAATCAAAATTTGTCGGGAAATTGGGTCAAATAAATGGGGGTTTACAATGCTATGTGAGGATGTTTTTTACACCAACTAAGCCTCTAAATTCCATCAGAGCAGTAAAACATTGCACAAAGCGCACCTGGCATTTTGTTATACGAGGCTTAAAAGTTTTGAAACAATGCCTGAAAGCTTTAAGGCCTACAAATAGGCATACATCGATGTATTTTCATGCAAAAATGCTTGTTTGGTAGCCTCTTTTTTTCACCTTCATTCTGAGGCATGCGCAGAGGATTTCCGCAAGTGGCTTATTGACCATTTGAAAGAGAGTACTTGCATTAGACATGAGGTACTGCCCTCTAGTGTTCCAGATTCAATTATCAATACTGTATTTATTGCCTTTAAGTCTTTCAGTCGGATTTTATTTCATACGGAACACAATTTACAAACAGGAGTTTTACAAAACATTACACAGCATGCGGCATGTGGAAAACATATTTACTAAAGCTGAATTACAAAATTATTTCCGTATAAAACAAGTCTATAAAAACAATGCTAGCCTTTCTGAGAGACTTGCACCCACATAAAATGACAGACACACGCTATTCATTGTATCCCAACAGCGTCTAACTAGAAATACACTACACCCATGTTTAATCACAGTGGCAGAGAACATGAAAGCTTTGCCACTCTGTTTGGAATGTGACCAAACTGCAGTGAAATTACACTCACACATGTGAAACGCAACACAGAGGCCTCAGCCAAGAACACTGAAATCCTGCATAGAGTATGTTCACAAAAAAATAAAAAGTTCTTTACAGATACACTCACATAACAATTAGCAATTTGTTTTTAAAAGATCTGAATATATGGGACTTAATGATACATGGAATTCTGTTTTGTGGGTTGGCGTGTGTGAAAAATTCAAATGAGGGAAATAGACTATAGCATTTTCTCTCATTGGAGTAATACAACTACTTCAACGGACTTTTGACCCTAATAAGGGAAAACGCACTAGAAAATGTTTGGCAATACAAGAGAGATGTCAGTGTAGCCATTGTTGAGATGATACAAAACAAGTCGAGGTAGACGCTCACAGTAAGATGCGTTTTAAGGAGCCACAGTAAAAAGAAAAGGCATTTACTTGACACCAACGTGCCACAAGACAATGGCGAAGCACTATTTTCGTCTGTATAGAAGTCAAACTGGCTTCAGAGTTCCAACACAGAGATGTCTGTTCAATTACTTTTAATTTCATGCAAATTCTCGTTTCAATTTAAAGATACCAAAATGGAATAAAGTGAAACCCAGCAAATTTGCCGTTCAGTATGGATATTATTTTTTAGTTCATAAGAACTATGTTGATGATTTTCATTTCAACCAAAATTGTGTTTTGAATTGCTTGCAGACTTTTGAGTCACGGCAGGGCTCATTGTCCAAAATTCCCCCTATTGATTTCCCATTGGAATTTTCCAGAAATTTCATGTAGTTCGCACCTTTAGCATTTAGCCAAGAATAAATGTTATAGATTGGATACCAATTCTGTGGGTTGTTTGTAGTTGTCAATATTTTAATCAGCCCAGGAAAGTGGCAAGCCCATATCAGGGATAAAAATGACAGCCCCACCTTTTAAACTGATTCCGAATCAGTTCCGACAGTGTAAAAGTCCTGCGGGGGGGGGGGGGGGGTCATCAAGATGAAGGAGGGTGATCAATGCACCCGGGAGGCTTAGTCATCTCTTCTGCGCGGCTTATCGGATGGAACAGGAGGAGGCCTGTCCCGAGCATCATAAGGTTCATCGTAGCGGTGGTCATCACGGTAGCGACGATCTCTGTCGCCGTCATTGTCATCATCATAGCGATCATAGTACCTATCGCGGGGATCTGTACGGTTGTCATGGCGATCATCATCGTCGTCATAGCGCTCACGGCGGTCACTGTACTTGTCACGTGCATCCGAATAGTCGTTCCGCCGATCGGTGTAATCGCTCCGACGGTCGTCGTAGTCGCCACGGCGATCGTCGTAGTCGCTACGGCGATCGTCGTAGTCGCTACGGCGATCGTCGTTATACCTGCGACGGTCGTTGTAGTCATTATGGCGATCGTCGGAATCCCCTCGTGGGCTGTCGTCACGTTCGCGTCGTCCCTTGTCCTGCTCCCGAAGAGGGGCCCTCACACTGGACTCATCGTCGTCGTCAATATGTCTATCCACTGACCTCTCAGCTCCGTTCCCGTCAGGCACTTTGTCAGGGGGCCCTTCCTCACGAACTCTGAAAGGTCAACACAACAATGTCACGTGACTGAAATTGTTTGCTTTGACAAATGTTCATTCTGTAGCCTTTCATTTGGCTGCACTGCGTCTTGTATGTATGTATGCATTTATTTATTTTTGTGTAATCAGATTTCAACATGTATGTTTTGCCATATCAGTCTAATTTGTCAAGTGCTTTGAGAATCCGGAGAGCTGGCCCATGTAACGTCAACTTGTTACAAGTTGCCTGCTATTTTGCTGTTCAAAGTTTCTTAGTCTATGCTGTATAGCAGTTCAAGACAGACCTACAGTATGTGACAAGTGCACTGAATCATCCGACATCTTATCTCAGTACTTTGGTGACTGCGGCTTAGCACAGCTTCGTCAACTTTCTCTGACCCATCCGCCTTTTGTGATAATGGACTTTTTTCACTGTCATGGAGGCAGTGATCATGGCTTATGCTATGCCAACACCCAGGGATGGGGTGGCCATCGGGAATTTCAAAAGCCAGTGGATTTCCAGGTCGGTCATGGGCATTCCAGCCGCCAACCCGTCGACAATCATTTTTCGGCATGTGACTGCACATTATGTTTCGACACATGACGGCCCATCGTCCATAACTTTTCAACACATGACGACCTTTCTCTTGAGGTTGGCCATACATTTTGGGCATGTCTGTCGCGCTAAGCACCAAGAGAGATCCAAAGATATAATTAAGACGCATTACAGCAAATGTCCGGTCGAGTCCAAAGCACTACCTTTTGGAAAATTCATACCTTTTATTGACCTCTAAACCAGAGTACCCAGAGAAAACCAACACAGGTACAGGGAGAACATGCACAACCCCACACAGGAAGGCCAGGGCCCGGAATCGAACCCATGACCTGTGAGGCGGGCATGCTAACCAATTTATCACTGTGCCGCCTCAATTGTCTAATTACATTTATCTTGAGCGTGCCCACGAGAAGGAAAAAAAAAACAACTTTACCCCATTGCATATTCCTCCTCTTCCTCTTTCTTCTTGCGGCAGCACACGCAGTAGATGATGACGACCAGGATGATCAGCAACGTGACAACTCCTGCAATTATTCCTGCTGTGGAGCCGATGTTCATGGATGCTACACAGGCAGAGTGGAAGACACGCTAGTGAGGGAGGGAAGGGTAAGACAATGCATTGTGAACCCCACCCCCTTTCAAAAAAAAAAGTTTATTTGGAGAAATGAAACTGCAGGAACGGCAAAGGAGTTTCCTACGTGGCATGACTGTGAGGGTGATGTTGCAGCTTGCAGAACGGATCTTGTTGCTTGAGGTACAGGTGTAGTATCCTGATGTCTCTTTGGTGATGTTGAAGAGGGACAGGATGCCACCAACTGAAAAAAAACGACACAACCGGAGAATCTTTTAAAATTTAGATGGTTGCACTTGCAATCTCTCTCCCTCACCCTTTCCAACACCCTCATCCATGGATGCGATTCACTTTTCCCCATTTCATGGGGGAAACATAATATGACAATCATTAGTTGGTCATCCTAATTTTAGCTAGCTACGGGTGGTAGATTGTAAAATAACAGAACGAGAATTGAAGGTATATTGTGTAATTACTGTCGGTAGTCCTTGGATCTTTATTATGGGGAACACTGCGCGGATTAAGACTGGTCCACTCATATTTGGGTGGTGGTGAGCCTTCCTCTGAGTGACAGGTTAGGTTGATGTTCTGGCCATATTGTGGTTTCCCCTGGATCTTACAGATGGGTGTCGATGGAGCCACTAAAAAACAACAACATACATTTAAAGAAATGTCACATTGTTACATAGTGTCAAAAAACATATACCTAATGAAAAAAAGGCATAGATGGTATGTGATGCACATTTATTTTCCATCCAGTGGAAAAACGTTACCTAGAACCACCAAGCGAACAGTGTCGAAAAGCGTGCCCTCCGTGTCGCGTGGGATCTGGACGCGGCACTCAAATTCTTTATTGTCCGCAAGTGTGATCGAGGAAATTTTCAAGTTGCCCTTTCCCGTAGCCAGGTCCACATCCATTGACACATGATTTTTGTAGGCTTCTTTGATGTCCGTCAATGCACCAGCAGAGTAATAAGTGGCAATCACTTTCTGTTCAAATAAACATCACATTGATTATCACACTACTGGCGATTTATGTTCACCTGGCTTCCTTTTTTTTTTAAACCAGTGGATGATTTTTGTTCAATTTTGTCATTACCAGCTTTTTTCAATAATATGCAGCTGAGTTTCAATTTTCACTTTCTGGCACCATGACAACAACCTTTGGCCAATTGAAACGCATACAAAGGCTCCTCCCTCGACACTCTGGAGGAGTTGGGCAACAGGAGGATGCTAACTAAGCTAAAAGCTATGATGGACAGTCGCTCCCAAACCCTATAGCCCGCCCTGACAGCACTAGGTTGCTCCTTCAGCCAGAGACTGTTACACCCGTGCTGCAAGAAGGAGAGATACCGCCACTCGTTCCTACCGACTGCTGTCAGGCTGCTGAATAAAAATTTTTTAAAAAAGATGTGAAAAACAATTGTAAACTGTGACCTTATCCATATCTGTATTTGTATTGCACTTAATTGAACGGTGTTGTTTTTTTTCTCTTCTTTCGACCCACAATCTTGCTGCTGTAGACTGTACATTTTCCCAGTGTGGGACAAATGAAGGATATCTTAATCTTAAGTACATTTTTAAACTCCTTGTTTTTTACTGGAATATATCAAAAAGAATTTGGATACGTTTAATGAATCTTTTGCAGTTGAATGGATGAATGGAACAGGTCTGATTTCAAGAGATGACGATTCCCTCAGCTGACTACAGCAGAGAAGAATTACTTTTCAATTTAAGGAGTGGAAGCACCCTCCACTGTGAAATAACTTCACAATTACCAATAATTAACAAACAAACAAAAAAAAGTCAAGTCGTACTGAGAACATCAAATCTGTACATTCTTAGGGTGTAAGTGTAAATGATTATTTTTTTTAATTCATGTCATGAATTGATGTACGTTTTATGCTTTCTGAAGTAAAATGATGCAAAATAAAACAAACTTACAAAATGCAAACAATAATTTGAAGCCATAAACGAAACGAAAGGGTAAAGTACATTTGAATGAGGGCTGATGAATAAAAGTGGACGAAGACAAAATTGTCTACTTATTGCTTTGAGAGACAGTAAGATGGCTTGATAAAGAACAAACCTCATCAGCATTAGTTTGTAATCCTTCCACAGACCAGCTGATGACTACTAGTGGTGGCTTGGTGAATGTAGATTGAAACGAGCATGGCAACGTTACGTTGTCACCTCTGGCATACTCATAGTGATCTTCGGGGATGCTCACTTGCAAGGCACCAACAGACATCACCGCTGTAATGTCAAAACAGTCAAAAGATTATTTAAAATAGTTTTTAAACACCATTCGAACAAACATTTTTACAAAAATAAATGCTCAGTAGGTGAATTCAGCAGCTTCCTCCTCATGTAGCTAACTGTAAATAAGCTAAACATACAAAAAAAAGACTATTTTACTCTTTACATTTCAAAACCGATGTCATATGTTATTTTAGTATTTTGTTCACTGTTAATTTGTTTTGCTCACGCAGGACAATTCATTCCAATTATCCTGTCAGATTTTAGCTATCGAAAAATAATTTGTGGGGAGACTTTTTTTCTTTGTATCAAGTTATCAGACCAGATATAATTGACCAGGTAAAAAATTCAAAGCATTTCTTTTTTTCCACTTAAGTACAGAAGTTGAAATAGTAATTTCACCGTCCATCCATCCATCCATCTTCTACCGCTTATCCGGGGCCGGGTCGCGGGGGCAACATCTTTAGCGGGGAAGCCCAGACTTCCCTCTCCCTAGCTACTTCTTCCAGCTCTCCCAGGGGGATCCCGAGGCGTTCCCAGGCCAGCTGGGTGACAGTCTCTCCAGCGTGTCCTGGGTCTTCCTCTGGGTCTCCTCCCGATGGGACATGCCCGGAACACCTCATACAGGGATGCGTTCAGGAGGCATCCGAATCAGATGCCCGAGCCACCTCATCTGGCTCCTCTCGATGTGGCGGAGAAGCGGCTCGACTCTGAGCCCCTCCCGGATGACCGAGCTTCTCACCTCATCTCTAAGGGAGAGCCCGGACACCCTGCAGAGAAAACTCATTTCGGCCGCTTGTAACCGGGATCTCGTTCTTTCGGTCATGACCCATAGCTCGTGACCATAGATGAGGGTTGGAACGTAGATCGACCGGTAAATTGAGAGCTTCGCCCTTTGGCTCAGCTCCTTCTTCACCACAACAGACCGATACAACGTCCGCATCACAGCAGACGCTACACCGATCCGCCTGTCGATCACTCGCTATCCTCCTGCCCTCACTCATGAACAAGACCCAAAGACACTGAAACTCCTCAACTTGGGATTGTCATCCTCGACAGGTCTTCCTCGAGAGGGCACTCCCCCCTTTTCTGACTGAGGACCATGGTTTCAGATTTGGAGGTGCTGATTTTCATCCCAACCGGTTCACACTCGGCTGCAAAACGCTCCAGTGAGAGTTGGAGAGCCCTGTTTGAAGGAGCCAACAACACCACATCATCTGCAAAAAGCAGGGATGTGCCGGTCCCCCTTTTTCCCACCGAAATCCACCCCCGGGGCCTTGCCACCGAGGAGCTTTTTACCCACATCGGTGACTTCAACCACAGAGATAGAAGAGCCCACCTCAGGGTCCTCAGACTCTGGTTCCTCAAAGGAAGACGTGTTGGTAGAGTTGAGGAGGTCTTCGAAGTACTCTGCCCACCGGTTCACAAAGTCCCGAGTCGAAGTCAGCAGTGCCCCATCCCCACTGTACACAGTTCTTAGTGGTGCACTGCTTCCCCCTCCTGAGACGTCGGATGGTGGACCAGAATTTCCTCGAAGCCGTCCGGAAGTCGGCTTCCATGGCCTCACCGAACTCTTCCCACGCTCTGGTTTTTGCCTCGGCGAACACGAACCTGCGTTCCGCTTGGCCAGTCGATACCCGTCAACTCCCTCCTGGGTCCCACAGGCCATAAAGGCTCGATAGGACTCCTTCTTCAGCTTGACGGCATCCCTTACTGCTGGTGTCCACCAGCGAGTACGAGGGTTCCCGCCACGACAGGCACCAACCACCTTGCGGCCACAACTCAGATTGGCCGCCTCAACAATAGAGGCACCGTACATTGTCCACTCGGACTCAATGTCCCCCGTCTCCCCCGGAACATGGGAAAAGCTCTTTCAGGGGTGGGAGTTGAAACTCCTTCTGACAGGGGATTCCGCCAGACGCTCCCAACAAACCCTCACAATACGTTTGGGTCTGCCAGGACGGACCGGCATCTTCCCCCACCATCGGAGCCTACTCACCACCAGGTGGTGATCAGTTGACAGCTCCGCCCCTCTCTTCACCCGAGTGTCCAAAACATGCGGCCGCAAATCTGATGATACAACCACAAGGTCGATCATCGAACTACGGCATCGGGTGTCCTGGTGCCAAGTGCACATATTAAACACCCTAATGTTTGAACAAGGTGTTTGTTATGGACAGTCTGTGACGAGCACAGAAGTCCAATAACAAAACACCACTCGAGTTCTGATCGGGGGGACCGTTCCTCCCAATCATGCCCCTCCAGGTCTCACTGTCATTGCCCGGATGCGCATTTAAGTCCCCCAGTAGAACAAGGGAGTCCCCAGCAGGAGTACTCTCCAGCACACCCTCCAAGGACTCCAAAAAGGGTGGGTATGCTGAGCTGCTGTTTGGTGCATATATGTACATATACATAAACAACAGTCAGGACCCGTCCCCCCACCCGCAGGCGGAGGGACGCAACCCTCTCGTCTACCGGTGTGAGCCCCAATGTACAGGCACTGAGCTGGGGGGCAATGAGCATGCCCACACCTGCTCTGCGCCTCTCACCGTGAGCAACTCCAGAGTGGAAGAGAGTCCAACCCCTCTCGAGAGGACTGGTGCCAGAACCCAGGCTGTGTGTTGAAGCAAGTCCGACTATATCCAGTCGGAACTTCTCTGCCTCACACACCAGCTCGGGCTCCTTCCCTGCCAGAGAGGTGACATTCCATGTCCCAAGAGCTAGCTTCTGCAGCCAAGGATCAGACCGCCAGGGTCCTCGCCTTTGGCTGCCGCCCAGCTCGCATTGCACCCGACCTCTTTGTCCCCTCCCACGGGTGGTGAGACCATGAGAAGGGGGACCCACGTTGCCCCTTCGGGCTGAGCCCGACCGGGCCCCATGGGTGTAGGCCCGGCCACCAGGCCTGGCTCCAGAGGGGGGGGGGGGGGCGGTGACCCGCGTCCGGGCAAGGGAAACTGGGTACCATCGATTTTATTTTTCATAAGGGGCTTTGTGAGCCGTGCTTTGTTTGGTCAGTCACCTAGGACCTGTTTGCCATGGGTGACCCTGCCAGGGGCATAAAGCCCCAGACAACTTAGCTCCTAGGATCATTGGGACACACAAACCCCTTCACCATGGTAAGGTGACGGCAAGAGGGAAGAAAATTTCACACTTTTTTTCTTTGTTAATGGTATCTCGTCTACAATTAAGTAGGCTATAGAGCAGGGGTGTCAAACTCATTCCACATTCTGGGCCACATACGGACTCGGTAGATGTTTAACATTATACCATACTGTGCTATAAATAACCAAAATATCATGTATTTCCTTTGTTTTTGTACAAAGATGCATTGGCGCATTGATACCGTCTGCTGTGTTGGGTCTATCTCAGTGACAGATTGAGACTGCTGTTTTCTTCACTGATCAAAACAATGTTGTCTTCTACTCTGATCAAAACAGTGTGCCCATTAGCGGATAATCCATGAATTGCATTATATATATATATATATATATATATATAAGTTCATTCTGTGTCTTTAATGCATTTTTTCACAATTATCCTGCGGCACCTCCTTGGGGGCCGGTTCCAGCCCGCCGGTCGTATGTTTGACATCCTGCTATAGAGTGTGAGAAATACCGGGAAAAAAAAAACTTTATGCTCACGACATGCAGTACCTTAACAACACTATGACAAAATGGTGGATTCTAGATGGTTCTCCATACAGAGCACATCGTGTGACTTGAAACACAGCCTGTGTACTTTCTCGAGCAAAAGGGAAACAGCCATGTTGGGCGTTTCCTCGTTTTATTACCATAGCAGCTTTTAATACATCAAACAGAGACAGAAAAACATATGGAATGAAACCATTTTAAAGACAATGGAGCTTATAATTTTGGACGATTTGACTGGTCCAGTAAATAAACAAACACTGTATAGGACAAATAACCTTAGAGAAAGCAAATGTTTTATAATTAGCACAAACGAATACAGGTATGTCCACTTAAATATATTTGGTGCGCGCAATGACTTACTCAGATAAAGAAGTGTGATGCTGAAAATTCTTGTCTCCATGGCCAGAAAGTTGACTTGGACTGTGGCCTTGTGGAAAGCAAGGACAACACCGAAACCCGTCTTCATTAGTCTGCGTGCCGCTTTCAGGTGAGCCGCTTCAGCCTGGATTTGGTTATTGATTGACAGCTCACAAGAGCCAATCACAGTCGGTCTCGCTGAACAGGTAGCATTCTTGTCCCACCCACCAGATGTGTCTTGGCCTGCACAGCCCTCCTCCTTAATGTTAACCACTTTGGTTTGGAAATGAGCTCTATCAAGAGACTCTCACCACATGTAATAAGGTCTGGCATGTATTGAAAAGTTACACTATGGACAAAAAGCGCCAAATTTCACAAGATTTAGAGTAGTTAACTCAAGTTGCTGGACAATGAGGGGCATGTTCATACAGGCAAGTGGGTGGCGCAACAAACAAACTGTTTCAACCACAAGTGCTGGAACCTGTCCGACTGGTTGGAGAATGTGACCTCTGTGTTTTAGTGTATTGTACTTAGCAAAAATATTCACACACCCTGTATGCTTTTTGAATTTGTCCTACATTATACCAGTACTGGCGGCCCGGTAGGCCAGTGGTTAGCACGTCGGCTTCACAGTGCAGAGGTACCGGGTTCGATTCCAGCTCTGGCCTCCCTGTGTGGAGTTTGCATGTTCTCCCCGGGCCTGCGTGGGTTTTCTCCGGGTGCTCCGGTTTCCTCCCACATTCCAAAAATATGCGTGGCAGGCTGATTGAACACTCTAAATTGTCCCTAGGTGTGAGTGTGAGTGCGAATGGTTGTTCGTCTCTGTGTGCCCTGCGATTGGCTGGCAACCGATTCAGGGTGTCCCCCGCCTACTGCCCGGAGACAGCTGGGATAGGCTCCAGCACCCCCCGCGACCCTAGTGAGGATCAAGCGGTTAGGAAGATGAATGAATGAATGAATATACCACTACTTTTGAAAATTAAGTAATTACTGTTAAACATTGTTGATTAGTAATTTTATGGTTTTATTAATATGTCTGCAGTGCATGATTCCGTTCGGGAAATTTTTTTTCTGAGCATTTAGCCTACATTTTAAAAATACGTTTGAACGTGTATTAACTCTAACCTAATTCAAAAGTAACTGAAAGATTCATCCCGACCCTATCTGCCCTCTCAAACACACACGGGGTACAGCTATAGCACAAACATGGGAATAGTAACTGTACTGCAGGGGTGCCCATTAGGTAGATCCTGATCTACCGGTAGATCTAAGACAGGTCCCAAGTAGATCCGAGGAGTGTCGAGAAGAAAAAACAAACAAACAACCATTTGTGTGTCTTTGTACATGTTAGTAATATATTTTTTGTGTTAATATACACTGCACACTAATCATCTTATCCGTCTCATTTTCACACAAAAAAATATTTAAAAAATAAAATAAAACAGGTAAATCTTAAATTTGTGTGTATGTGTGTGCGTGCGCGCGCCGGTAAGGGTAGATCCCGTGAGGTTAGTTGATCGAAAAGTACATCTTCGATCCAAAAACTTTGGGCACCCCTGCTGTACTGGAACAGAAAGGCTTGTGAACTTTTTAATGATTTAAAACTCAAATACAGAAATGAATGACTTGCTGGGTGGCTGAGCACGCCCAGTCCCAGTGTAGCGCCGGGCATGAGTGTGCTAAATTGCCTTACCAGTGAGGACAAACAATATAATAGTCGACGGACCTTAAACTGATTATTAACGATATTAAAAAAAAAAAAAAAAAAACGCTGCCATGGCTTTCCATACTCGCAACAAACTCTACCGTTATATTTTTTGACATAGTGAAACACTAAGTACTACAGTGGCAAAGTTCTATGGCAATGTTCCTGCTACTTTACTTTCTTGTGCTAATGTATTATTCATTTCAATTTGTTATCCAAAGTTAATTTTGGAATGGCCTTCAAGTAGATTTCCACGTTTAAAGAAGCAAGGTGTAGTTTCACACTTCCATCACTTTGAGGGCACACAAATACCATATTCACCAAATTTACTTTTGGTTCACACTGATGGTAATTTAAAACCAACCAAAAAAGGTTTGTCAATGCCTTTGTATGCCACAAGATAGAGGCAAAACACGTTTCTCTCTTCTATAAGCCTGGCCAGACTGAATGAAGCTATTGTCCTCAATTCAAATTTGTTTCTTGGCCCCAATATGCCACTAGGTGGCGGCAAAGCAATATTTTCCTTCCACCCCCCCATCCACTCATTCTCTAATCTGCTTATCCTCACAAGCATCGCGAGGCGTGCCTGAGCCTATCCCAGTTGACTTCGGGCAGGAGGCGGGGGACACCCTGAACTGGTTGCCAGCCAATCGCAGGGCACACACAGACATTCAAACTTTTGCGCACATGGGACAATTTAGAGTGTTCCATTAATCTGCCATGCATGTTTTTGTAATGTGGGAGGAAACCGGAGTACCTGGAGAAAACCCACGCAGGCACGGGGAGAACATGCAAACTCCACACATGGAGCTGGAATTGAACCCGGTACCTCTGCACTGTGAGGCCAACTTGCTAACGTGTTTTCAATGAAAAAAACCCCCAACAAATTACTACAGGTATTTCTTTACCAAAATATTTGAGACACCTCAGTATGATGTAGTGCAGTTGTACAGGACTACATCCGTGCATGTTAAAAGCATTTGAAAAAACACCTCAACCAATTTCATTAAAAGCTCATGAAGTAGTGACTCATGGGTCATGACTTTGGGATCTGGATAGTGTTTCAAATCTGGGATTTTATTTTCACATCCATCCAAAATGTTACGGTAATGATTAGGAAATACAAAGTTACTGGACTGGCATTGCCCTAACGAACACAGCTGGAATCGGGAGCCAGTTAACGTGGCCAACCGACTGCAGTCACGGTAAACTGGACGATTTATGGCGGGTTTAGAATTCCTCACTGCGGCGACTGACCAATCAGAGACGTTCACGACAAATAACCACTGGCATATAAAATACAACTTTTCTAACCTACCGACGTCATGGGCATGCATGCAAACATAAAAAAGTGCAAATATGTAGCTGAATCTTCGTCGGTTAACTTGAAAGCTCATTCCTGCATATGTAAAATGCAGATAACGATTATTTTTCTATTCCATGGCTGAAACCTGTCTATTTGTCACACAAAAGTAACTATGTGTAACACTAAGTATTTTTGATACTGACTTAAAAAAATAAAATAAAATGCCCCCCCCCCAGCACATTTTTAAGATACAGTATTGTCATTTTTTGGTTTTTAATTTTGCCCTTTAAAAACTTGGGCAATACCATGAATTTTTTCCTCCGACATGTCCAGCAAAAACACACCTGTTCCTGAACCAAACCCTTAAATAATAATTACTCAATATAATACAGTTGATATTATTATTATTATTATTATGAAAACAGCAGGAGAAAATATAGGCAGATTTGGAATGATCACCCCCAAAAAATCATTGAGAAAACTTGAATTAAATCTTTGATAATATAATGAATAAAAAAATAATTTTAAGTTTGTTGACCAGTGTTTTGCAAATGCATTGCAAAATAAAACGTGAGCAATAGTCTGAATTATAAAAAATAACCTTTTTATTATCCATATATTCAGTGCACAAAAAAATGAATATCAAAATTCATAAATTGATTCAAACATAAGATCAGAATGTTAATAATTAATTAATATGGTCCTGTGACTAAGTATAATCTCCATTAGTTCACGTGGTTTGCATAAATAATGTTGTAAATAAATTATGTGCCACTATTTCTCTGCCTCCAAAAGGATTGGTCTGCAGGTTGTCATACTTGCTGCTATTTGGGCCACTTGCATCTGCCATTAGGAGAGAGAAAACATCCATGCATTAGGACACAAGTCCACATGGGAACCTCTCTTTGTGTAAAAGTCCCATGCGTTTCATACCTGCAGGAGAAGGGGTCAAAATATTGACGTCTGTGAGAACAGATGGAGCTGTTGAGGTGACACCGTAGGACCATTCTTAGTTGGGGAGTTGGATCAGCTTGTGGAATACAGTCACAATGATCCACGTCGATCTCACAGTTGGGCATCCATGAAGTCATTGGAAAATCTAAACAGGAGGTAACAATTATAGTTGCAAGGTAGTGATGAGAAAGCCAATTTGAATATTTATTTGATCCGGTTTATGTGGTTCTGGTGACTGTGTTTGCTTTTATTTTTTCTGATATGTGGAAAAATTCACATCTTGCACCTTGGACACCTAATGCAATGTGACCAGACAAACTAAACACTCACCTGGGCTAGTATTAGAAGGGTACGGTATGCATCTGTCACTTGTACAATCCCAAATCCAACCGCTGACGCAAAGTTTCCTGGAATTCTCGGCCTCTGAAAGCTGTCCAATCAGAGAACAACTGAGAAAAAAAAGTAGCCTACATTCATACAGCATGTACATCAACCATGGTTTATATCCATTTGAGAGCCTGAATTGACAGTTTTCAGACTCACCCACTGCCCCTGTGAGGCTGAGCATTACGTCGTACAATGGCGGGCTCCATGCATTTGCATTCTGTATGATTCACAACATTTATCAGCACAGGCTCTGGTACAAACTTGAATGGAATCACGCTAAGGACCTGAAATGCACGGCAACATAAAATGTATTGGATTTAATTTGCTCAAGAGCACAATGTCATTGAGAAATGCACTTACCGTTTTGTTGACCAGCACTGTACTTGTGTTTCTGCATGTGACACCTTCTTGATTGCAGCAGCCACCACACCTGTCAGCAGGAAAATGAAAACATCGGTGGAATAACGTCTGTCCAGTCGTGCACCGAATTGTCTTACTAGTGTGGACCAAGAGTGTTGTAGTACATGGACCTCTCGCCGGATATCAAGGATGGCAGGTAAATGATGGGTGATCCATACGACGGTGAATATCAAGTGAATGACGTGGAGGCGGTTTTGTGATAGACAAACCTGTGGACGGACACACAAGGTGGCTTGAAGAACATGGATGGGTCAGTACCCAGTTCTTTGGCCACATCCACACAAGTCTCTCTTGGCATGCATTGTGTCCGCTGCCACTCCTCATCTATGGCTGCATGGGAAACACAACACGCTATGAGGGGCCGTCAGACACACAATTGACAAGTTTCTCTCTCTCTCTCTCTCTCTCTCTCTCTCTCACACACACAAACAAACAAACACACACACACACACAAAAATGAAATGCTGGCACACAGAGCAATGAAACACTCTCATACACAGTACTGAAACCCTTCCACACCTAATTTAATGAACTGCGATCATCTTAATGGACTGAAATATTCATTTCAGTTACGAGTTTAAGAGTAGTTCCATGAGAACGTTTTAGTAATATACAGCATAGGAACCAAAAAATTACAACTACAGTGTGACAGTGATTCAGAAGTCTGCCTTAGAATTTTATTAATGGATGATGTGAGCTTTTCAGTAGTCTGCACGAGAGCATTTTAGTCACGTGTGTGTGTGTGTGTGCGTGCGTGCGTGTGACAGTTTCAGCAGTGTGTAAGAGAACATTTCACTGGTGTGCCAGAACATTTCATTAGCGTATGAGAGTGTGAAAAAAGTCAGTGCGGTGAATGAGAGTGATTCAGTAGTTTGCGCGTGTGTTTCATTTGTGCGCATGAGAGCATTACAGCAAAGTGTGAAAGTATTTTAGTAGTGTATGAGAGCGAAAATAATCAGTAGTGGCTGTGAGACTGTTTTAGTAGAGTTTTTGTGAGTGTTTTAGTGGTTTTGTGTGAGAGCATTGCAGTAATTATATGTGCTCAAAAAATTCAGCAGCGTGTGAGAACGGTGTAGTAATTCGAGTAAAAATCAATCAGTGCAGTAAATAAGAGAGTTTCAGTAGTTGGCTGCAAATATTTGATTACTGCTCATGAGAGCATTCCGTTATGGCCTACATCATTTTCGTAGCGTATCAGAGCAGGAAAAAAAACTTGTGGTGCATTTGAGAGTGTTTTAGTAGTAGCTGTGAGTGAATGCGCAAAAGCAAATTTTATTCAGATGTGTGTGAGAGCCCATTAGCAGTGTGTGGGAGTGTTTTAGTAATGTGCTTGAGAAAAACATTTAGAGTGTGAGCATTTTACTAAGGTATATGAGCGGGAAAAAATATCATTCAATAGTGTGTTAGCGAGTGTTCTGTTGATGAGTGTTTCAGTAGTTAGTGTGACGATGTTTGATTTGTGTGTGTGTGAGAGGTAGATCTAAAATTCATAGCCTACTTGTACACAAGCACTGGACATGACTTGCTGTCCTACCTTTGAGTATCTCCAAGCTGTATGATTCTGCAGCGTAACGTGTCGAGCGGTGGGAGCCGGCCGAAGGTGGCGAAAAAAGAGAGTCCGACTGCTGCAGTCTCATGCGGCACTTCCACAACTTCCAGTCGGGGAAGTCTGCAAGTCTGAGCAGCTCGTCAAGGCTGGAGGCTGAGCGTACCTTCCTCTCCCACTGCTTCATTACCTGTAAAGACTGCACTCTGTCATCTTTTCATTTACGGTACATGGTCACATATATGCTAAAAACTGAATTCATACAAGGCCTCAAGATTATGTAAAGACTAAATTAATGTCTAAACTCAAATGTCTGACTTGTATTAAACCTTTATTGATTGTTTTGTTGTTGTTGTTTTTTTGCCTGATAGTAAGAAACAGAAAAGAATCAAATCCCCCACTTCCAATGAAGTTGAAGACAAAGATGATTCAGGCAACATTAAAGGGTGAAAAGAAACAGCATCTGGCTGGGAGGGAAAATAAAAACAGATTACAATGATTTGCAAATCCTTTTCAACTTGTCTTCAATTGAATACAGAAGAGGACAAGAATTGTTGAGTGTTATTGTTTTTTGGAAATATTCTCTCATTTTGAATTTTATGTCTTCAACATATTCCAAAAATGCTGGAATAGGAGCAAGAAAAGCTTTGGAATTGACGCAAAAAAAACGCCCCTTTTGGAACATTCCACAGGTGAACAAGTTAATCGGAAACCAGTGAGTGTCAGGATTGGAATATAAAAGGACCATTATCAAGCAAGGATGGGGTAAGGTTCACACAACAACGTCTTGAGCAAATAGTCCATTAATTTAAGAATGATTCTAAATGCGCAATTTAAGGAAATTTTGCTATTTGGTCATCCATCGTCCATAATACCATCAAAAGACTTGGAGAATTGAGAAATCTTTGCACGTAAGGCCGAAAACCAACATTGAATGCCCGTGACCTGTGATCGCTCAGGCATCATTGCGTAAAGGACTTTGCCACGTGGGTCAGAAATGTTTCAGAAAACCACAATCAGTTATCATGGTTGGTCGCTACATTTACAAATGCAAGTTAAAACGCTACAATGCAAAGCGAAAGCCATAGATCAACATCGCTGGCTTCTTATTTGAGAGGAACTGACACAAAGTGGAAAAGTCTGCTGTGGTCTGACGAGCCCATGTCAACTTGTTTTGAGAAAAGAAACCATGTGGGTTAGTTCAAAAGCCAGCATCTATGAGGGTTTGGAAGTGTGTTTACGCCCATGGCATGGGTAGCTTGCACATGTGTGAAAATGGTGAAAGTTGCAGAAATGTTTTGGAGCAAGATATGTTGCCATCCAAGCATTGTCCTTTTTAGGGACATCCCTGCTTTATTTCAACAAGACAACGGCAAGCCACATTCTGCACATGTCCTGTGTGGCTTCGTAGTAAAGGACTGGACAAGACTTGCCCGCCAGTAGCCCAGACCTGTCTCCCATTGAAAATGCACTATGACAATGGAGACTACGGACTATTGAGCAAATAAAGATGTACATCAAACAAGAATGGGAAAGAATTCCACCCACAAAGATTTCACCATTCGTGTCCTCAGTTCCGGATTGTCTATTGAGTGTTGTTAAGAGGAACGGAGACGTAACAAAGTGGTGAACATGCTCCTGTCCCATTTTTGTTGCAGGCATGAAATTCAAAATGAATGAATATTTGAAAAAGGACCCCCCCCCCCAACCCCCAAATGATCAAGTTTAAAATGAAATTTCTTTGTAATGTATTTAATTAATTCTAGGTCGAAAATGATTTCCAAATCCCTGTATGTTTTACACAATGTCTTAACTTCACTTGAATTGGATCTTGTCAATTTGCATGCACGCACAAGGCTGAAACAATTTATCTTTGAGGGCTTGGTCAGTACTCCGAATCTCACAAACGTGCAGCCAAGAGTCTGGTCTCCAGTATGTCATCACCTTCACAGCTCACTATGTCGACACTCTCGAGTTGCGTGTGCGCACTTACATAACACAATATAACCTGTGAGGCGGAGACAGCAATTCTCTCAAATCAAAAAATAGCTTTACTCCTCCAGCATGTACAAGAGAGCCACGTGTGCTGAATGATGGGCCATCAGGGACATAATTCCTTTCACACCCACTTGTGATTTTTTTTTTTAAACAAATACGAATGAAACATTCTGACACACTACTGGAAACTGTCTTATACACAAAACATTTTCAAATACAGTACATTTGGTCACAGAAACACACTACTAAAAAAAGAGTTTATTCCCTACTACTGAAACGTGTCTTTCACTATGTGTATTTTGATAGTAGCATTTCAATTGTGTGCAAGAGTGTCAGTAGTGCAAGTGATAGAAAATGCGATCATGTGTGTGCAAGAGATAAGAGGTGTATGAGAGCATTCCGGTAATGTACCGTACCCATCTTTTCATTTTCAACACCGCTTATCCTGAAGAGGGTCAGAGGGTTGCTGGAGCCCATCCCAGCTAACTTCAGGCGAAAGGTGGGCTACACCCTGAACTGATTGCCAGTCACTTCCAGGGCAAATATACAGACGAACAACCATTCACACACACATCCACACCGTAGGAAACGATCCCACGCTGCCCGTTCACAAGTCATGCAAGTGTACCACTATACCATCAAGAATGTACTGTATATAGACTGAGAAAAAAAAATCAGTTGAGCATGTGCAAACTTTTCAGTGGTGAGTGTGATTGCATTTTGATAATTTTTTCAGCGTTTCACTCGTGAGTGTGAGAGTGTTTTTGTAGGATTTATATATATATATATATATATATATATATATATATATATATATATATTCATTCATTCATTCATCTTCCGAGCCGCTTGATCCCCACTAGGGTCGCGGGGGGTGCTGGAGCCTATCCCAGCTGTCTCCGGGCAGTAGGCGGGGGTCACCCTGAATCGGCTGCCAGCCAATCGCAGGGCACACATAGACGAACAACCATCCACTCACACCTAGGGACAATTTAGAGTGTTCAATCAGCCTGCCACGCATGTTTTTGGAATGTGGGAGGAAACCGGAGCACCCGGAGAAAACCCACGCAAGCCCGGGGAGAACATGCAAACTCCACACAGGGAGGCCGGAGCTGGAATCGAACCCGGTACCCCTGCACTGTGAAGCCGACGTGCTAACCACTGGATACCGGGCCGCCCTTTATATATATATATATATATATTATATATACACACACACACACACACACACACACATACAAAACTCAGTAGTTTGTGATGACATTTCAGTACTGTGAATTATTGAAGGGGGAAGTGAAACGACAGATTTCTGGCTAGGAGTAAAAAATAATGGAATCAAGGTAGAGATATTGGAAGTTGAAAAAAAAAATCAAAGTACAGTTGTCACTGATTCAAACATCGTAGCTTCTTATTTCAGTTATTCAAGAGAATCCTCAAATAGTATCTTTTAGGACATTAATTTTTTCGACCAAAAAAACCCCACTTAGGTGCCATCGGTACGTGGTCGGTGTGTGACTGCTTTTTACTGAGGTTCTTTTATCATTGGTGACCGTGAATGGTGTTTTTTTATTTTTAACGTAAGACTTCTATTTAAGTACAGAGTGAGAGTGCCACTTCTGGTTACAGTGAAGTATGCTTTGCAGGTTAACATGCGCCCACCTGAGGACCGCATCTATCCATCCATCATCCATTCACCCAACGCACTCCAACCGCACTCCAAGCTCTTGTGACTTTTGTGTATAAAGACCAAAAGCTCCATGCGCCACTCACCCTACTTCCAACCTGTCTTTGCAGGCCGAGGCCCCCATTGATCCAGCTGAGCTCCACCAGCAGTGTCACCAAGCAGGAGGTTCGATAAAGAGTCCGCTTCATCTTCACCAGCATCCCCCGGATCCTCTGCTCTGGCCTCTGAGAAGCACTCGCTATGAACTTGTCTTCCTTTTCACAGCTGGCTACGTCTCTGAGTGCCAGACCAGCTGATCTCTTCCGTGTATGTGCTGCATAAATTCTCAACCCTGCTCTGTGGGCGTGTCTGTGTCTGCGTGAGCCAGACGTAACCTGTCACAAAAGCAGCCCCCAGACACCCGCCAGCCAAATGGAGGGGCTTTACAACTCGAACGTCTTATTTGTGCAGCTTTGATGCGGTGTTCACTTGAGTAAGTAGGCAATGAGCTGGAAGCTGAAAAGGACCTCATAAAATTCTGAGTCCCTTGAAGGCTTCTTATCACCCACCTTCTCCTTTGTCCAAATGGAACCAGCAAAAAGCTCGGAGAGCATTTCAGTCTGTTCCCTTTCTCTTTGGTTATGAATCTAAGTTAGTCGTTGGCTGCCTTACACCTACTGTACCTCATAATCCACAAAATGCTGTTTGTCTTATTGGCTTTGAGCTCTCAACCCTTTCAGTGCTGTTAAATCCCCTCATCGTGAATTTCTTCTGCACACACACAAACATGTGTTTTAAATGTGATCCAGACATGAAAGGGTCCCACAGATGATACCCCTCCTTACTTGGAGGAAATCACCATGAAGGAAGATATTTCATTGAAGCCCGAATCCCATCAAGCAACGAAGGTTTGAGTGTTTGCAAAGGTAGCAATTTTTTTTTGTCGGGGTTCGTTCAATGTCGCCGACTTTTGCAAAGACATTAAAAAAAAAGAAAAACGTTTTTCTTGTTACCAATAATTTTTTAACATGTTCAAAATTCGTTTTGCATATTATTAGAACGTCATTGCAAACATTTGCGACCTTGAATGAACTCTGATGAAAACATTCGTTACCTTCGCAATCACTCGCAAACCTCAGTGGTATTGATTGACTTGGGCTTGTAGAATCTAATGAGATCCAGCAGAAGAGTTGAACAATTTCCGATATAAAGGACAACACACAGTAAGAGTCATCAAATTATCAGTTGTAAGTGTCCTGAATTCAATACAACTTTAATATTATTAATAAGTAAACCCCTGCCCCCCCCCAACCCCAAAATCAAGTGAGGACTAATACAAGACAGAATAAAGAATTAATTAAACTTCCATAATGCAGTTGAGAAATGACACATTTAGTAAAATTAGAATTTCTTTTAGTTCTATATTATTATATTTTAACACATAAAAAATGTTCAAGACAATGTTGGATGCACCGTCCTTCAGGGGAATTGCAAAAGAATACCGGTAACTGATTTAAATGGACAAACCTTTATTTATGTTGAATATTCAATATATTTGTTATGGACAGTTCAGTTGTATTTGACTTGTTAGGACAATATATTTACTTGTAATCTTTTAGGACTGTTTGTTTAGGTGCAGTTTTTAATTCACCTTTTACGCGCTAAGCATTTTAAATGAATCATTATTTATAAGTAATTTTGTTTTGTTGGCATTTTCTTAAGTGTAGAGTTAATGTTCAAAATATACATGACATTAAAATAGCTTGCAGCAATATTAAATAAACCTTTTAGAAATAAAACATTTTTTTGGAACACTTGATGTTGGTAATTGTGGTAGCACTTCGAGAGCGAGAATATTATTTTCAGACAGCACACGGCATAGAAAGGTTGAAAAACTACTGTGCTAGTGTTGTTGCTCTAATAAAATGGAATTTAAAATGTAAATGTACTTTATGACCAAAAGAAGATTTCAAAAATAGATGCAAGCAACAAACAATATATTTTGTACAACATAATGGTTAAAGAGAATCTCGGATCTGAGATCGCCAGTTTAAGGCTCGCTCAAAGCCATTTTGACCATTTCTATAATCACTGATAGCCTGGTTGATCTCTTCCTGCGTGTTCATTACAAATGGACCTGAAGAGCAAACACATGAAGCCATTTGTTCCATTTAGTATACACACATCGGAATGTTGTCGACAAACAAATGAACATACGTACCGTGCTTCACCACAGGCTCATTGATGGGTTCTCCAGCTATCAGGACAAAATGGCAAATGTCGGAACCCTGAAGAGAAAATAAAAGAAGTGGACTGAAGTAGAATGACACAGAGAGTATATAGAGCAGGGGTGTCAAAATCATTTTTGGCGCGGGCCACATTTTAGTTAGCCTTTCACTTGGAGGGCCGTTCTGACTGAATCCATATAAAGAAGTCAAGAATAGCTGCTGATTTAACTATTGTTTAAGTTACTATCATGAGGGATTTGGCAACAAGAAAATGCTTAGAATATATCTCTTATTTATTACATATGATATTTTAAATTATGAGAATTTTGGTAGACATTTTAGAAAGGATCATGGAAGTTCACATGTTTGATCTGCTTTTGCGGGCCACATAAAATGAGGTGGCGGGGCAGATATGGCCCCTGGGCTTTGAGTTCGACACCTGTGATATAAAGTATCTCTTACCTTGTTTTCAAATCGAACACTGTCCCCATCTCCAAAAACCACCGTGTGACGGGGCTCCACCTTCTGCTGCTCGTCATCAGGGCCTTCAAGAGAACAATGTTCAACTGGAACATCTCAGTCTCATTAAATTGATCCCCAAAAATGATCCAAGTGACAAGTATTTGACTCATTGTTATTGTGCCCATGAACATGTGGTGTTGGACGCTAATACCGGTGGCGCTGACGTCTCACCTGATGAAGACGCTGGAGAGACTCATCCTCGCCCACCTTCGACCGCTGGTGAGCCCGTCACTGGACCCGCTGCAGTTTGCCTATCAGCCTGGCATCGGCGTGGAAGACGCCATTATCTACCTCCTCCACTCAGTGCTGTCACACTTGGAGAAGGCTGGGAGCACTGTGAGAATCATGTTCTTTGATTTCTCCAGTGCCTTCAACACCATCCAGCCCAATTTGCTGGGAGGCAAACTACAGAACGCCAGAGTGGACCACCATCTCACAGCATGGATCGTAGATTACCTCACAAATCGGCCGCAGTACGTGAGATTGCAGAGCTGTGAGTCGGACCAGCTTCTCTGCAGCACTGGAGCGCCGCAGGGGACTGTTCTGGCTCCATTCCTGTTCATCCTCTACACCTCGGACTTCAGACATGACACTCCAAACTGCCACCTTCAGAAGTTCTCCGATGACTCTGCGATTGTTGGCCTCATTACAGAAGGGGATGATCGTGAGTACAGGGGACTGACAAAGGACTTTGTGGACTGGTGCCAGCAGAATCTCCTCCAGATCAACCCGAGGAAAACTAAGGAGTTGGTTGTGGATTTCTGCAGGAAAAAGTCCTCACCAGCACCGATGAACATCCAGGGTATGGACATAGAGAGGGTGACCTCCTACAAGTACCTTGGTGTTCTTCTCAACGACAAACTGGACTGGTCCACAAACACGGACACCCTGATTAGGAAAGGACAGAGCCGACTCTTCCTACTCAGGAAACTGAGGTCTTTTGGGGTTCAGGGGTCACTCCTTAAGACGTTCTATAACTCGGTGGTGGCCTCGGCCATCTATTATGGCATTGTCTGCTGGTCAGGCAGCATCTCGGCCCGGGACAGAAAGAGACTGGAGCGACTGGTCAGGAAGGCCAGTTCTGTCCTGGGTTGCTCCCTTGACACTCTGGAGGAGGTGGGCAACAGACGGATGCTAACTAAGCTAAAAGCTATGATGGCCAGTCCCTCCCACCCCTCCAGCCCGCCCTGACAGCACTTGGTAGCTCCTTCAGCCAGAGACTGTTACACCCACGCTGCAAGAAGGAGAGATACCGACGCTCGTTCCTACCGACTGCTGTCAGGCTGATGAATAAAAAATAACAATCATAATAATAATAATAATTAAATGATGTGAAGGTAAATTGTAAATAGTACTGCGATTTATCCATTTGTGTTCATATTTAATTGAATTTATTTATTTATTTAATTGAAAGATGTTTGTTGTTGTTGTTTTATTTCTCTTCTTCTTTCTACATACATTCTTGCTGCTGGAGGCTGTAAATTTCCCCATTGTGGGACAAATAAAGGATATCTTATCTTATCTTATCTTAATGCGATTAAAGTCAAATGCCTATTGTTTTGGGTTCATAAACACATCTGAGAGCAATTTTGCCCAATCTAAGAAAGGCTTGCTTGTCACTAATAAAACATTTGACATTTTTGGAGGGAGGAATAGATGTCTCACTGGAAATAGCAGCTTTTGTGTAAAAGTGTTTTGTCTCTCACACAAAACCAGATCAAGCGCAAACAGGACAACTCACATGAAAGGTAGAATCTTTAAAAGGTAGCTATGACATCTGAAGTTATACAGTGAACCCCTAGGAACATGCATACAATATCTGTGAAATCACTCTTTTGCGGGTATCAAGGAATTATATTGAAGTCGGTTAAGGAGCTTAATTTGCAAAGCCCTGTAGTATTTTGCTGTCCACCCATTAATCTATTTTCTTCTGCTCATCTGAGGTGGGGTCATGGGGTCAGAAGATTTAGCAGTTTTCCCTTTCTCTTGCGACTCCATCCTGCTCTGGCTGGGGAATCCCTAAGGCATTCCTAAGTCAGTCTCTCCAGCGTGTACCGAGTCATCCTGGTCCTCCCAGTCCTCCCAGTAAGACACCTCACCATGGAGGCGTACAAGAGGAACAACAACAAAGTGCCCAAGCAACTTCATTTGGCTCCTCTCAGTACGGAGTAGTAGCAGGTCGACCGAGTCCCTCCCGGATAACCGAGCGTCTCACACTATCTCTAAAGGAGAGCACGGAGACCCTGTCGTGGAAAGTAATTTCGGTCAGCTTGTATCCAGGATCTTGTTCTTTCATTCACCATGAGTGAGAGTAGGAACTTAGAATGACCTGAACATCAAGAGCTTTGTCTTTCGGCAAAGCTCCTTCTTCATCACGACACACTGATACATAGTCCACGTCATTGCTGACGCTACACTAAATCGCATCACTGTTGACACTGCATCGATGCACCTGTTGATCTCCATTCAATTTTCACTTGTGAACCAGACCCCAAATCCTCCATTTGGCCTAGGATCTCACATCCCTGACCCTGAGAGGGCACTGCATCCTTTTCCGGCTGAAGACCATGGCCTTCGATTTGGAGGTGCTGATTCTTATTCCAATCACTTTACACTCCACACCAACAGCACCAAATGATTTGCAAAAAGCAGAAATGTAATACTTGTGGTCAACAAACCGGACCCCCTAAACATCTTGACTGCACCTAGAAATCCTGTCAAGTTTATGAACACAATTGCTGACAAAGGGCAGCATTGTCGGAGTCCACCTTTTAATGGAAACTAATCCGACTTACCTCCGTCAATGCAGACCAAACTCTGACACCATATGTACATGGATCGAGCAGCCCATGCTGGGGCATTCTAGATCACCCCCCTCAAGATCCTCTGGGGTATATGGTCGAACTTCTTCTCCAAGTCCATAGAGCACCTGCCGAGGGCGAAGAGCTGGTCCTCGACTTCACGGCCATAACAAAAACCACATGCTCCTCCTAAATCCAATATTCAACTTCTCACGGTACCCTCTTTTCCAACACCGCTGAATAGACTTTACCAGGGAGGGTAAGATTGTGAGCGCCGTGTATTTGGACTACACCCTCTGGTCCCCCTTCTAACAAAGAGGAACCAAGCCCCCGTGCTACTATTCCAGAGGCATTGTCCCCAATGTCTATGAGATGCTGCAAAGGCATATTAACAAGGACAGCCCCACAACATACAGAGCTTTTAGGAACGCTGGACAGATCTCATCCACATTTGCAGTTTTGCCACTGAGGAGCTTTTTAACCACCTCGGTGACCACAACCACAGAAATAGGAGAGTGCTCGTCAGACATGTCCCAAACATGCCATTCCAGGTCTCATCGTCGCTGCCCATTGAGCATTGAAGTCCCCCAAAAAAACAAGGGAGTCCCCAGAGTGGGTGCTCTCCACCAACCGCTTCCATGACTCCAAGAAGGTTCGGTACTCTGAACTGCTGTTAGGTGCATAGGCACAAACAACATTCGGAGCCCATCTCCCCACCTGAAGGCAGGAGGCTATCGTCTCGTCCACAGGGGTAAACTTGAAAGTAAAGGAATAGAGCCGGGGGAGCAATAAGTATGCCCTCACCTGCAAGGGCATCTCTCACCATGGACAAACAAAAAAACAATACCTGTATCGGTACTCGCCCATCCTTCAGTGAAACCATTCCCAAAATATTTTTTGATGTGGTCTCCATATCTCAGATTTTCACCTATAATTGCAGGTGAGCCTAAAAGGGGGTTGTCCGGGCACTATTAATTTTGATTCCATGTTAAGAAGAAAATGTTACATGACAGAAATAAAACAAGAGTCGTTCTTGTTTAAAGTCCAGGACTCACCAACATGAATGGTTCCTGAGAGAGTGTAAATGAAGGCAGTCCATCCTATGAAAATTCAAACAATTATTTAAGTGGTACGGCTTGCATGTGCCGAACAAAAGTAGAGATACTGTTGTTCCCTTTATAATGCATGGATCATCTAAGTGTAGAATAAACATAACAAATATTAACACATTACTCATTTGATAGCCAAATATGTGAAAAACTGACCTACAAAATTCTTTTTTTTATATATTTTAAAGCCCAATACTTCTCCATTTGGTAGAAACTAGGGCCCAACCAATCTGGATATTTTGAGGCCGAGGACGATTTTTAGCAGAGAAAAATATAGATGACCAATTAAGAGGCCGGTTCATTTAAAAAAGGTAGATATTTAATCACAATGCATAAAATAACATCCCTATTTAGCCGACTATTCTGGTTAATGGTTGAAGGGCCATAATCGGCTATTTAGTCAGTCATCCGATTAATTTTTTAAATTATTTTCTATGGACCACAGCAGAACGATTTCAATAACCAAACCTCTTCCATACATTCAATATACCTTATGACTATTATTTACCTGATGGAACTGGCTGTACATGTTGGGCTCCAATCTTCAGCACAAAATCCAAATACATTGTTGGTGTCCTTGTGTAGACCTTGGACTGCAATACGGCATAAATCAATATGCAAACCAATGGAACACACTCTATAGAAGAGACACAAGCAGAAACCTTTGCTCCTAAGGCTTCTCCGATATCACAGCCACAGTGACCCACCGTGAGTCACTTTGGGGATATCTGAGCTCTGCAATTCCTGATAGGCTGGTTGCACCATCTTATTCTGCCTGGACAGGTTCACCCACAGCTGCAAACCCACCAAGGGTTCCTCAGACATGGGCATCTCAGGATGAACCACTCCCCTTCCTGCAGTCATCCACTGGGCGCGCCCCCACACGCACACACACACACAGAAGTCACAATCCAGTGTTCTGTACAGGCGTAAAGTCAGGCAAGTAGAAACTTTGGTCACTTGATTAAACTAAGACATAGTATTTGGAAAAAGAACAAGCTGCAGGCCACTTAACAATATTTCAGAAAGACTGCCGGGAATACCAACCTGATCATCATTCAAGAGGCAAAAAGAAAACATTTATAAAACCTAATTTGGGCTTATCGTCACAAACCACGTGTACTATTTAAAACTATTGATTCTATACTTACGGTGGGTCACATCATTCTATCTGCTCGTTAGCAGCACAAGGTGGGCATTAGTTTTCATGTCATTTGAGTGGTTTATGTCCTATTTAGCTGACACAACTTTTTGCGTTAGCCTTGGTTGCTCGGAGTCACGAACTGCCCCATTGTAATGTGGTGTTCCACAAGGTTCAATTCTGGCGCCTCAGTTGCTCTGATTGAATCTGCTCCCTCTGGGTTCCATCTTAAGGATCTATTTCCCGCTGAGCCAAAAAGATGCTTTCTCACTGACGTCACGTTTATCCTGTTTAGAGGATGGAGTTGCATTTCTTCAATTTCAATGAAAAGCAAGGAGAAGTGATGATGTTTGGTCCCAGTGGCCCTTACATACCATTCTTGCTGACTTGGGCCTGCTGACTACTTATCTAAAGTCAACAGTCTCAAACTGTACAGTGATTTCAAAGTGGATCGGCAAATTGGTGCTGTTGTTAAATTCAACATTTTTTCAATTTAGGCAGCTGGCTAAAGTAAAGCCTCTCCTTTTTCAACAGCCCTTTGAAACAGTAATTCAAGCCTTCACATTTCGGCTGGATTACTGTGATGAACGTTACTTTGCGATCAACCAGTCCTCCATTATGCATCTCCAGTTGGTCCAAAATGCTGCTGTTCACCTCTTGACTGGTACTCAAAAGGGAGCACACCGCTCCTAATCTTGCATCCCTTCACTGGCTCTCAATGCATTTTAGAGTTCATTTTACTATTCTATTATTTGTTTTCAAATCTGAATATAGCCACACCTGACCTTACCTCTCTGAGCTCCTCCACCTCTATTCACCTGCCCGGTGCCTCACATCTGCAGAGTAGACACTATTCAAAGTTACCTGGGGCTAAGAGAGGATTGAGCCTTTATATCGCTGGTCCCTCCCCGTCTTTGGAATGACCTTCCACTGTACATTTGACAAGGCCCCTTGCTGCCCATCTGTCAAACTCGTCTTAAAACGAATTTTCATTCTTTGGCTATTCACTCAGCAACGTTTAGGACTTGAGATTTTTTTTCGTTTCATTGATTTTGTGCTTTCTACTGTCTTATTTATTGTATGGATTATATTTGCTCCATGTCCAGTGCTTGTATACAGCGGTGGTTGTTTTAAAGTGCTGTATAAATACAGTTGAGTTGAGTTCTGTCCACGGTGAGTGAGCACTTTGATCAAGTACAAAATCAAACAAGAACAGGCTCAGGCAAAATGATCTGACACATTTGTAGGTTAAATAAAAGGCAAACAAAGTAAAGAAACAAAATAGTGTTTTTATTTTGGAAAAGTACATATAATGCCATTCTGTTACATTATGTTTTAAAAATTATGTTTAGTTCTGGTGGAGAATAATGATAACGATAAAAGATATAGCACAACAGCTCGGATCACAAGCTGCAATTGCAGACTACTGAGCGCTAACAACTTCGTCGGTTAAAGATTTACCTGCTTTATTTTATTTTATTTTGTGAAAATGAGTCTGATGTGATGATTAGGGTGCAGTGTACATTAACACAAAAATATATATTACTAACATGCACAAAGACACACAAATTGTCGTTTGTTTTTTTTCCTTCTCTACACCCCTCGCGATCAACTTGGGACCAGTTTGCAATCTACCGGTCGATCCTGATCGACGTAATGGGCACCCATGTTGTACAGGGTCAGGCAAAATGATCTGACACATTTGTAGGTTAAATAAAAGGCAAATTAAGTAGAGAAACCATTTTTTATTTTTATTTTTGAAAAGTAGATATAATGCCATTCTGTTTCATCAGGTTTTAAAAAATAAGTGGAGTTCTGGCGTTGCGAAGTCAGCCGGTTGATATTCGTTTCAATGCAGATCCAGTAGCTCTGAAGTTGGTAACCCAGAACAAAATCGTGTTTTAAGCTGGTACGGGATCATGTCTACCAAGATTGAAATGCAAACGGAACGCTCGTTGTGTCGCAGTTACATACATATTTGTTTGTTTTGATAAACATTTCCACAATGAAAGTGTGATGCTCACCAGTCCAATTCATGGCAGCAGATGAAAAAGAAATGGGGGGGGGGGGGGGGGAGAAATGGCATTAAGAAACAAAGCAAAATGGCATTACATGAAAATGGCATTGTATGTACTTTTTGAAAATAAAAACACTTTTTTATTTCTTTACTTTGTGTACTTAAATGTGTCAGATCATTTTGCCTGACCCTGTAGTTTGAAATACAAGGGTATTGTGTACACATTATCGAAATGAGTTTAAACATTTGAGTCTTTAATAAATGTATCAATTGAAATGCGTGTTAGTGATTCACTCCAAACCGGAAGTGGAGCGCCGGCATGATTAAGCCCAGCTGCAACGCAATGTACTTCGTTCAAAATCAAATTACGGCTGGACAAACATGAAAACTATGCATAATGAGTTAAATAAAGACACCACTGTTTTAACAACACTTTAGCCCAAGCTGTTTACATTGCCGATTGCGAGCGGTAACTGACTGTGTTTACAAACAAAGCACAACGGACATAATGCAAAGCAGACAAACAAAGCCACCGGTCACGATCAATCTAAAGCTAACTTTAGATTTCTGTTAAATAAAAGTACAAGCGTAGCTTACCATTGGGCCATGCCGACGACGAAGGGAGTGTATTCACTAACGCAACATAATGCGATTTTGCTTTTTATACCTCGCGCGAATGGTCGCCTGTCAGTGGCAGCCCCGCCCCTCTTAAAGCGCCAGGTGAATCCAACACTGTGGCTGTCAAATGGCTTGACTTAGGATACCAACCATTACCAAGATAGCTCCTCCATTTCACTAATGGAGTCTTCCCTGTGATGCCAACACATGCCAAACCAGTTGCTGTAGTACATGTTTTGCCTAAAGCAGTCTTCCTCAACTGGCTGACAGCGATCCACGACCGGACCGCCGACCTCCTCTGAACGAGCCTTCTCTGTCCAGACCCTCGGCAAATTGTATCAAATAAAAAATTATCAAGTGATTTTTATGTTATACATTTTATATGTTTGGACTATAATCTGCGCATTACCGCGATCGCTTGTTAAAATTATCCGTTGTATTCTTTGCGTGCACTAACAGATGTAATGCAGAGGACCGCAGCAGCGCGACTTTGTGTGTATAATGTTTGACTAACTGGAGACCCTGTCTGAGGAAGGCATGTGGCGATAACGATGCGCTGATTGGCTCCTCTGAAATGAAGGTGTGCCCATATAAGCGTCAGCATATACGATGCGCTGATTGGCTCATTTGAATTGAAGGTGTGCCCATACCTAAGCGTCAGCATATACGATATGCTGATTGGCCCATTTGAATTTAAGGTGTGCCCATATATAACCGTCAGCACGCGTCTATCCCAATACGCACGCATTCAAAATGGCGGATTGTGTCCGGAAACAGACGCATGCGCGACGCCATAGTGTGCTCACAGCTTCAGCCCAGGAGAGCCGCACACAGACAATTTAGACAAAACGAATCGCGGGAGGTTTCGATTGTTTGCAGTTGTGCTCCCGTCTACCCGGGGTTCTTTGCAGCTGTTTAACAGCAGAACAGAAGATGGCCGCTTGTGCGCCAGTGTGTTCGGCGACGCTCCTGCCATTTCGTTTTTTTTTTTTTTTTTTTAACTTTTCGCCATGCTTGTTACCTCCCTAACAGCGTCTCGGTTGGTTTATGATCGCCGATCGTTGTTATTGATTCAACAACACGTCGGAGATTCGGCCGCGTTTTGGCAAGACAGTGGTGAAAAGACGCTACCTCCGTTCTTGGCTAACCTGCCGGCTGATCTCTTCCGCGTTCGTTCCAACGCGCCACGGCATTTTTACCCTGCGGGCCTTTCTCGGGGAGGAATCCAGCGTAACCTTTTGAGGGAATTCCCCCGGGCTCGGCTATCGACAGAGGCAATCCTACCCATTGCTACTTCCACAAGGATCGCGTTGTTAAACGCCCGGTCGCTGACGAACAAGAACACCGCAAGGTAAATGAACGTCACAATGGCGTCCTCAAATAATATTGGCATGCCTCAGACATTGCATTCACTTATAGTGGAAGAACAGCACTGCACATTCCTGTGCTCCTTGTGTCAGTATTGAAAATGGTTCTTAACTCCTCTTCTGATATATTTTTAAGTGACTTAAGAGGGGATTTGAAAAGGGGAATTGTACACATGAAAAGGATATTTTTGTTTTCATGTTTAGTATTTATTTTGGTAAAATTAGTGTTTTGTGTTTGTTTAAGTAAGGGAAAAAAGACAACTACTGTTTACCAAAGTTAAAGTAAAAATGTCTTATTTCCCTAAAAGGGCTATTTGTATTATTAAGCAGGCACAACTTAACAAAATAAGAGTTCCTGTGCCTCAACACAATACCTCTCATTATTTGCTGTGTTCTGGCAAAGTGAATAATTGTTATTTTCATGCACCCCATTGTTGATTGGTTGTGAGGAGTGTTGATTTGTATAAGCTTGGCTTTACCATAATAAATGGGCATATAGTGCCCTGCAACAGAGAGGCGACCAGTCCAGGGTTTATCATGCCTATCATCGGGATTGAGCTCGGATAGGATCCAGGTCACCTGTGACTCTCATGAGCAATATAGAAAATAGATGAACGAATGTTACAGTTGTTTCCTTCAATTTACACACCGTAGGCAAGTTATAAAATCATTTCCAGAACGTTTTAAAAACATGTTTTTACTGTGTTTTAACACATTTTTTAAATGATCAAACGCAGTTAAAATGTATCATACAGTGTATTAAGAGAGAAATATCAACAAATAAAAATATTTGTACTCATAATGACTCACGAAGGCGATGATGAAGCAGCCATAACACAGTACAGTCTTGTTACAAGGCTGAAATAAAGGTGTTTTCTTTGTAAAAAAAAAATATGACCAACCTGGTATTGAAAATGTCAAGCATGCAAGAGCATATAGTACGTCTGCATATAAACATAGTCTCCGTGCTTTTTGATCGGTGACTTTTTTTGTTGTTATATTTCTCACAAACATCTTTTGGGGCAGGTGTTGGCTGCTTGTTTTTTTTTTCTGTTGCAAACCCGGGCGGCTCCGCCATTGTTTTTTGGAACTGCAGTGCATCACCATGTCAGCAAGCCACCACTCCGTTAACATTGCATTCCATAGGGAAAGGATGAACGCTGAAGTAATCAACAATGTTTGTGCTGTATCTCAAGAACACAACAGTCAATCAGGGCCTGGAAAAAAAAAAATTCTCGTCTCACCCACCCTTGGGCTTACTAGTTGACATGTAAGCCACAAAACGCCCACTAGTTCACTAGTAAGAACATTTTGAGGCTTACTAGTGAACATGTAAGCCACAAAACGCCCACTAGTTCACTAGTAAGAACATTTTGAGGCTTACTAGTGAACATGTAAACCACAAAACGCTCACTAGTTCACAAGTAAGGTAATTTTGATGCTTACGAGTGAACATGTAAGCCACAAAACGCTCACTCGTTCACGAGTAAGGTCATTTTGAAACTTACTAGTGAACATGTAAGCCACAAAACGCCCACTAGTTCACAAGTAAGGTAATTTTGATGCTTACGAGTGAACATGTAAGCCACAAAACGCTCACTCGTTCACGAGTAAGGTCATTTTGAAACTTACTAGTGAACATGTAAGCCACAAAACGCCCACTAGTTCACTAGTAAGATCATTTGAGGCTTACCAGTTGACATGTAAGCGGCAAAACGCCCATTAGTTCACTCGTAAGATCATTTTGACGCTTACTAGTGAACATGCAAGGACATAAATGTGCCCACTAATTCACTAGTAAGATCATTTTGAGGCTTACTAGTTGACATGTAAGCCACAAAACGCCCACTAGTTCACTAGTAAGATCATTTTGAGGCTTACTAGTGAACATGTAAGCCACAAAACGCCCACTAGTTCAGTAGTAAGATCATTTTGACGCTTACTATTGAACATGTAAGCCACAAAACGCTCACTAGTTCACCAGTAAGGTCATTTTGATGCTTACTAGTGAACGTGTAAGCCACAAAACGCTCACTAGTTCACTAGTAAGATCATTTCGACGCTTACTAGTGAACATGTAAGGCCATAAATGTGCCCACTAGTTCACTAGTAAGATCATTTTGAGGCTTATTAGTGAACATGTCAGGCCATAAATGTGCCCACTTGTAGTGCTAGTGACATTACACTGTACTTGCATTACATGCAATACTATTGGCTGTACGTTTCAAAATAGTATCATCCCACCAGTCAGGGCTCATGATTTTGGAAATTCTGTGCCCACTTAGTTTTTTAGAACAACAATGGCGGACAGCGTCCCGAGACGTATTCGGCGAAGGTGCAGGGCAATAGAGACTGCCTGTCGTCAAGGGTCTGCCGGTGAAAGTGAAGCACGCGCGATAAACATTTCAATTGCTAATTTAAGAAGAGTTAGTGACCAGTTTAGCGCTGATACTATTCAAAATTTGATTCAAAGTCGAATAGATCTCCGATCTGTCATCATTGCGGGACCCGCTCCTAATGGTGGACGTGTTTGTTCCCATGTGGCACATCGTTTGCACACAGGTAAAATGGCTACCATTTTTTGTCATTGCTTTTTTGTATGTATTTTTATTCGAACTACACACGGGTTTTACTGACGACTTGCTGTGACTTACCTTCTTTCACCCTGTCAAACGTCGTTTTATACCAGTGGTTTTCCTGCAAATCAGTAGACTATTAAGTAACGCGATGGCTATACACTTTTGAGCAATAACTAGTGATCATTTAGTTATTCAATTATAAGTTTGAATTATTTTTTTCTTGAGTAAAATGGTTAGAGAAAATAGCCGCTCGTGGTTTTGAAGCTGCATATACTTTTATGTACATCTGTGTCTATATGCCTGTACTGTATACAGTATATAAAAAACACGTAGTGATTCATTTGCTTGAATTCCTTAATCCTTTAATTTCCATACTTTAGGTAGACGAGGAAGACCAGCACTTGACATTACAAGGGATCAAATTGAACTGCTCCCCACTCAGGGCTTTACAGCGAGAGCCATCACGGGGATGTTGGGTTGTTCCTCTTCATACCTGCATAAAAAAAATGAAGTTTTTTTCAGATTTCAGCCAGAAATAGATTTACTCCCATTCATGATGTTGACCTGGAGGAGCATGTCAGAAGATTGCACAGCCAATTTCCCAGATCAGGCTCGGAAGCAAGTGTTCTGCTACATACTCTTGTCCCTTCATGTATATATCATTATATTCATTATGAAAGTGTACTTTCTTTATTGTGTTGTTTTCTGAATCTGTTGCAGATGACGAGGGCATACCTGCGTCCTGATGGTATTGTAGTACAAAGAAAAAGAGTTCGAGAAATCCTCAACCGTAGTGACCCAGCTGCTGCAGCCCAGAGATGGAGCCAGACTGTGGCTAGAAGAACATACTATGTGCCATTCCCCAATAGTTTATGGCACATAGATGGGCATATGCGTCTCATTCGGTAATAAGGGATCATCTTATATTTGTACTTGTGGGAGCATTAGAAAGCCATATTGTATGGACAGCACAGATTAAATTGAATTTTATCATTTGTATATCCAAGTTACACAAACTCCAAATTGCCTCCATGTCGTCTTAAGTGCACAGCAATATCATCTCTACCGAGATGATATTTCAAACAAGATATGAAACTTGATTGTTTTCTTGTATTTAGTAATTATTCTTTTCATGTTTGTTTTACAGGTTGGGGTTTGTGACACATGCTGGCATTGATGGGAATTCCAGGCTAATAACGTACCTCAACTGCAGCATAGACAACACAGCTTTGACAGTGTTGAAATATTTTGTCCAAGCCACCTGCCTGTATGTGTTACCCTCCAGAGTAAGATCCGACCATGGTGGTGAAAACACTGGTTGCTCTTTTAATGAACCTACTGCAGGGACAAGACACCAAAATTATTTCTAGCTCCAGCCAACACCCCCTCACAATTTACTCACACCTCCCATGGCCTGATTATCTACCAACAGGGGCCCTTTTTGGATTATCATTTTGGCATAGGAACTTTCCTTTCCTATCCTAACCGAGTGAGATGAGCCGGTAGCACCTGGAGCAAAGATCGTCTAAATTTTAATAATGCTTAGGAAAGGTTCTGACCATCCTTTACGAAAGGAAAGGAGATATATTATGCAGCAGGAATATTGAAAGGGGAAGTCTTTTTTAATATTTAATGCCTTTACAATCATACATTCTATGCACATACACTGGTCTAAACATTGTATTCAGATTAATTTTACCTTTGTGGAATATGAATTATGCAGGAAATCTCACTTGTTTTTATCCAAATCAGGGGGCTAACATTTTGTACTTGCTATTGCCCAAACAGTACATCACAGTTTCTGTGAGGACAAAATTTCTGGTTCTGTCACAGTCCACCGGAAGCAGAAATTGCTTTCACATCGCGCAGGTGTAACTTGGGCCGATCACAAGTGCTGCTTAACTTTGTTAAACTAAATGAAGAGATGCCTCCGTGCAATACTCAGAGTAAGATGACGTGTAAAGGAAGTGGCATGATGTATAGAAGTTAATGGAGTGCTGTGTCTGTCTCCTAAATACAATAAGGACTTTTTAAATGGCTTTTAAATTTTTCTTGCAGGGAAAAATATATATCTATATATCTACTGTATATATATCTATAAAATAAAATCCTCGTCTCACCCCTCAGGTGGTGTCCATCCCTCATTCAGCTGGGGTCCTCTACCAGAGGCCAGGAAGCTTGAGGGTTCTGCGCAGTATCCTTGCTGTTCCCAGCACTGCACATTTCTGGACTGAGATGTCCGATGTTGTTCCCGGGATCTGTTGCAACCACTCATCATCTAGTTTGGGGGGTCACTGCCCCGAGTGCTCCGACCACCACAGGCACGACTGTCACCTTTACCTTCCAGGCTCTCTCCAGCTCCTCTCTGAGCCCTTGGTATTTCTCGAGTTTCTCGTGTTCCTTCTTTCTGATGTTTCCATCACTTGGGACCGCTACATCCACTACAACGGCTTTCCTCTGCCATTTATCTATGATCACGATATCTGGTTGGTTCGCCATTACCATCTTGTCAGTCTGGATCTGGAAGTCCCAGAGGATCTTCCCTCTGTCATTCTCCACCACCTTTGGAGGCGTTTCCCATTTTGACCTTGGGGTTTCCAGTCCATACTCCGCACAGATGTTTCGGTAGACTATGCCAGCCACCTGGTTATGGCGTTCCATATAGGCTTTCCCTGCCAGCATCTTACACCCTGCAGTTATGTGTTGGATCGTCTCAGGTGCCTCTTTGCACAACCTACACCTTGGGTCTTGGCTGGTGTGGTATATCTAGGCCTCAATGGCTCTGGTGCTCAGGGCCTGCTCCTGAGCAGCCAGGATGAGTGCCTCTGTGCTGTCCTTCAGGCCAGCCCTCTCTAGAACTCTGATAGGACTTCTTGAGATTGGCCACGTCAGTTATTGTCCGGTGGTACATCCCGTGTAGGGGCTTGTCCTCCCATGATGGTCCCTCTTCCAGCACCTCATCTTCTGTTCCCCATTGTCTGAGACATTCTCTGAGTACATCATCCGTTGGTGCCTTCTCCTTGATGTATTTGTGGAGCTTGGATGTTTCATCCTGGACAGTGGCTCTCACACTCACTAGTCCCCGGCCTCCTTCCTTTCGGCTTGCGTACAGTCTCAGGGTGCTGGATTTGGGATGGAACCCTCCATGCATGGTAATGAGCTTTCGGGTCTTAACATCCGTGGTCTGAATCTCTTCCTCTGGCCACCTTATTTTTCCTCCAGGATATCTGATCACTGGCAGGGCATAGCTGTTTATTGCCTGGGTCTTATTCTTGCCATTGAGCTGGCTTCTTAGGACTTGCCTCACTCGCTGGAGGTATTTGGCCGTAGCCGCTTTCCTTGTTGCCAGTTCGAGGTTGCCATTGGCTTGTGGTATACCGAGGTACTTGTAGCTGTCCTCAATGTCTGCTATTGTTCCTTCAGGGAGTGAGGACCCCTTCAGTACGGACTACGCTTCCTCTCTTAGTCACCATCCGACTACATTTCTCCAGCCCGAATGACATCCCGATGTCGCTGCTGTAGATCCTTATTGTGTGGATCAGGGAGTCTATGTCCCTTTCGCTCTTAGCAAACAGCTACATGTCATCCATGTAGAGGAGGTGACTGATCGTAGCTCCATTTCTGAGGCGGTATCCATGGCCTGTCTTGGTGATTACTTGGCTTAGGGGGTTCAGTCCTATGCAGAACAGCAATGGGGAGAGTGCAATCACCTTGGTATATGCCACATTTGATGGACACTTGGGTAAGTGGCTTGCCATTGGCTTCAAGTGTGGTTTTCCACATCCTCATCAAGTTCGCAAAGAAGGCTCTTAGGGTCCTGTTCACCTTATACACAATCAAGCATTCAGTGATCCATGTATGTGGCATCGAGTCATAGGCTTTCTCCTTTCTTCTTTCTACATACATTCTTGCTGCTGGAGGCTGTAAATTTCCCCATTGTGGGACGAATAAAGGATATCTTATCTTATCTTATCTTAATCAATCCAGGCTGTGCACAGGTTGGTACATCGGGATCTGCAGTCTTGTGCGACTGTTCTGTCAACCAGGAGCTGATGTTCGGCTCCCCTGGTATCTCTACCAATGCCCTTCCGTGCTTTGCTCATGTATTGATCCATGTGTGCACTTATCTTAGCCACAACATGAGCTTCCATGTTGTGGAGAGACGGGTTAATGGCCGATAGTTGGATGCGACTGCACCCTTTGAGGGATCCTTCATGATCAGTATCGTTCGCCCTTCAGTTAGCCATCCTGGGTGAGTCCCATCCCTCAGCAGCTGGTTCGTTTATGCTGCTCGACGCTCATGGAGTGCTGTGAGTTTCTTTAGCCAGTAGGTGTGGACCATGTCCGGGCCTGGTGCTGTCCATTTCTTCATATCCGAGACTCTTTCCTGTATGTCTGCCACTGTTATGGTAACTGGATTCTGTTCAGGGAGGTGTCTGTGCTCCTCTCTCAGGGAGACCAGCCATTGTGCACTGCTGTTATGTGCAACCTCCTTCTCCCATATGCCTTTCCAGTACCTTTTAGGACCCTGCCACTGAGCGTACACTTTCGCAGGTTGTGTTGTGAACAGCCTGTTTATTCGTCTGGCCTCATTCTCTTTCGTGTACCGCTTTAGGCGGCTGGACAAGGCTTGGAGCCTTTGTTTGGCAGTTTCGAGTGCTTCAGGTATGGTCATCTGGATGTACCTCTCAGGTATCGGCCTTTTCATCACACCTCTCTGGGCCTCCGTCAATTGACTCACTTCTTTCTGAGCCGCCTTGATCTTAGCCTCCAACCGTCTTTTCCATGGTCGGTAATGTATCTCATGGCTTCCATGGTTGCTCTTATAGCCAAGCATCTCAAGGATCACTGATGCTGAAGCGTATATCAGTTCATTTCCGTGATTGTTACGGTAGGGTTCGCCCTCAGAGCTGCATTCACACTTTTCATGAGACTTTCAGGTGGTACTTCACATAGCCGTTGTAATCGGTTTCTAGGTTTACCAGCTTTCATTCTTGCCATGATATTGGCTTTCGGGTCAGTTGCTGCCTCGCTCAGCAGTTCATTCATTCACAGCACTCCCAATCTCATCATCTGCATTCACTCTGGTATGAACTCCTCCTCTGATCTGGCAGCCTGGGGCCCCTCTCCATGGAACCTACGTTGTACCTCATCAATCTCAAGTTTTGACAGCAGTTGCCGTTTGTGGATGTTGGAACACTGAGTTACTAGTTGTTTCGTGGTCACCCGTGACTGTGGGTTTTGAAGTAACCATTTAGCCCAGATTCTCTGCATGTAACCTCTCTGACTAGGCTTGCTTGAGTAGTAGCATTCCAACAGAGCCATGTTATTGCATCTTGCCCATCTCCGCTCCATTTTTCATCAAGGTGCTCTGGTTCCCCAGCACCTGACGCAGACCTTGTTTGGCTGGGCGACGTCTGAGCTGGCATGTCATTCATTTTATTGTCTCTCATCATTGTATGAGGTACGCATTAGCGTGAAGGCTCTTGCCCAAGGACCCACACTGGATGGTGTTATGTGCTCATTTTTTGCCCCAAGCGGGACCCAAGCGAACCACCGTCTCCCGTACGCCAAACCTTACCAACTGAGCTATCCAGCTATATATATATATATATATATATATATATATATATATATATATATATATAGACTGTGTGCGCGGGCCGAGGGGAGGGAGGCCGGGGACTGGTGGGTGTGGGCGCCGCTGTCCGGGATGGGACATCCGGGCTCCATGAATGCATCGGGGGGGTGGGGGGGGGGGGCTCCGGCGGGTGACGTGCTCAGAGAGTGTCTCGGACAGTGGGGAGCTGAGGGACGGGCGCTGGGGGGGGGACCATCGTGGGGGGGCGGGCCCCTACGCGGGATGTGCCACCGGACCATGGCTGAGGTGGATGATCTCAAGAAGTCCTATCGGTGGCTGGAGGGGGCTGGCCTCGGGGACAGCGCAGGGGCGCTCATCCTGGCTGCTCAGGAGCGGGCCTTGGGCGCCGGAGCCGTCGAGGCCCGGATGTGCCGCGCTGGACAGGACCCGGGGTGTGGGTTGTGCGGGGAGGCGCCTGGGACGATCCGGCACGTGGCTGCGGGGTGTGGGATGCTGGCAGGGGGGGCCTGCGTGGAGCACCATGGCCAGGTGGCTGGCGTGGTCTGCCGAGGCATCTGTGCGGAGTGTGGACTGGGGGCCCCGGGGTCGGAGCGGGGGGCACCTCCGAGGGTGGTGGAGGGTGTCGGAGCGGGGATCCTGTGGGACTTCCGGATCTAGACTGGCGGGACGGTGGTGGCGAGCCAACCAGATGTCGTGGTCGTGGATGTGGGGCGAAGGAGGGCCGTTGTGGTGGATGTGGCGGTCCCAGGTGGTGGAGGCATCGGGAGGGGGGAGCATGGGGGGCTCGGGGGGTACCAGGGGCTCGGGGAGGGGCTGGGGAGGGCCTGGGGGGTGGGGGTGGCGGTCGTGCCTGTGGTGGTTGGGGCGCTCGGGGCAGTGACCCCCGGACTGGATGGGTGGTTGCGACGGATCCCGGGAGCAGCGTCGGACATCTCGGTCCGGAGGTGTGCGGTGCTGGGAGCGGCGGGGGTACTGCGCGGGGCCCTCGGGCTTCCTGGCCTCTGGTGGAGGACCCTAGCTGAATGAGGGACGGACACCTCCTATTGGCTCCATGATAAGAGCTCCACCCAGCAAAGAATTAACCCTTTAAAACCTAATTCTGAGCTTTCACAATTATTTACCACCATTTGCGTAATATCTACAGTATACAGAAGGAATCAAGCAATTTTTACCAATGTATCTGTAGGTGATGTTTATTTATTATGTACACAGAGATAAAGAGTAATGGCACAGCTCTGCAGTATCTTTCCACTTTTATATATGTATGCTATACTAAATAAAATTAATAGGGCACCATATAATGCAACAGTTATGCAACTCCCTAAATAATGATGTGAATTTTCAGTTGTTGCTAAATCAGTTAGGATGTTATAATTTGTGGTGTAGATGCGAATTTAGGAGAGCAGGACAATATATCGCATTGCAGTTGGAGCAGCAGCTTGGTTGATGATGTCCCCAAACCGGCTCATCTATTATATTTGTCGTGCAATACAACGAAAATGAGCACAATTGCAAAACATAGGCTTCTTATATTTTAAAATAAAATAATCACATGTTTACCGTTCTGGGGTTTCTACAATCATGAATGTGGAGGCATTATTTACAGCAGGTTGACAGCAGTGTGATCGAGCAGATTAGATGGAGTAGAATTTGAATGGGGCTTCACTGATTTATTTCATACAATTCATATCTAAAACACAGTTGAAAAATATTTGATTGTTAAAATATTTAAATACAAGAACTATATCAAGAAATTAACAAAACATAGTTTTTTAATTAGGAGAAAAGTCTAAAAACATATCACAAATGACAAACGTTGTGCCTCTCCTCCTCCTGTTCTTCAATGAAGCTGATCACCCTCCAGCTCCCGTTAGAAACATCGTGCTGCTGAAGGTGTGCCGGCAGAATGGTTGTGATACAGGAGGTGCTGTGGACTCTCCCAGAAACGAGGACCTAGTTTAGTTGTAGATCCAGTAAAACATAGTGCAAATGTGACATTATTTATAATGCACAGTTACAGTCTTGTGAATATTAAAAAATGTACTTCATGTAATGCAGGCAGCGAATAATTCAAACGTACTAAGGCAGCAAACAGTAAGAGCAAAATCGTGTTCCAAACATTAACTTTAACTCTTTTTTAAATGTCAATTAGCTTGTGAGTAATAAGACAAAATGTGACTGTCAGACAGAGAACTGTCGGAGCAAACGGCAGATTTTAGGATGTCCTGCCGAAATAAATCTGCACCCGACTGCGACTGTCAGCGTTGAACTGCCGCAATTGCTGTCAAAGTCAGACACATCTCCGAAATCGTTGGAGCAAATTTTTAAGCGGGCTTCATCTTGATAAATTGACCACGTATTTGACATTTACACCATAACGTTACCGCCTAAAATAATCGTAAAACAAAATTTTGTGGAACAACAAGAGTAATATGTACCCTAAAAGCTTTCGAAGCGTCTGAAAGTTTTCTCCTCCGTTTTTGTTGGGGCTTGTCTCGAAATGCATCATGATTGGCTGCCCGAAGTCCACGTGTCTGTCGGACGTGCTCTCATTGGTCTACATACCATCACGGATGAATAAATACTCAAAGGGCTTGCCAGGCAAGCCCTTTTGAGTATTTATTCCATATTGCCCACTAGTTCACTAGTAAGGTCATTTTGACGCTTACTAGTGAACATGTAAGCCACAAAACGCCCACTAGTTCACTAGTAAGATCATTTTGAGGCTTACTAATTGACATGTAAGCCGCAAAACGCCCACTAGTTCACTAGTAAGATAATTTTGAGGCTTACTAGTTGACATGTAAGCCGCAAAACGCCCACTAGTTCACTCGTAAGGTCATTTTGAGGCTTACTAGTTGACATGTAAGCCGCAAAACGCCCACTAGTTCACTAGTAAGATCATTTTGAGGCTTACTAGTGAACATGTAAGGCCATAAATGTGCCCACTTGTAGTGCTAGTGACATTACACTGTACTTGCATTACATGCAACACTATTGGCTGTACGTTTCAAAATAGTATCATCCCACCAGTCAGGGCTCATGATTTTGGAAATTCTGTTCCCACTTAGTTTTTTAGAACAACAATGGCGGACAGCGTCCCGAGACGTATTCGGCGAAGGTGCAGGGCAATAGAGACTGCCTGTCGTCAAGGGTCTGCCGGTGAAAGTGAAGCACGCGCGATAAACATTTCAATTGCTAATTTAAGAAGAGTTAGTGACCAGTTTAGCGCTGATACTATTCAAAATTTGATTCAAAGTCTAATAGATCTCCAATCTGTCGTCATTGCGGGACCCGCTCCTAATGGTGGACGTGTTTGTTCCCATGTGGCACATCGTTTGCACACAGGTAAAATGGCTACCATTTTTTTGTCATTGCTTTTTTGTATGTATTTTTATTCGAACTACACACGGGTTTTACTGACGACTTGCTGTGACTTACCTTCTTTCACCCTGTCAAACGTCGTTTTATACCAGTGGTTTTCCTGCAAATCAGTAGACTATTAAGTAACGCGATGGCTATACACTTTTAAGCAATAACTAGTGATCATTTAGTTATTCAATTATAAGTTTGAATTATTTTTTTCTTGAGTAAAATGGTTAGAGAAAATAGCCGCTCGTGGTTTTGAAGCTGCATATACCGTATTTTCACGACTATTCGACGCATCGTACTAATGGCCGCAGTCTCATTAATGCGTGACATTTCTGTATTTTACACATACACAGGACGCATCGTACGAATAGCCGCAGTTTTACAGTGGTAAAACATACGCCAGCTTAAACATACGGCATGCATGCGCGCACTCTAACACGTTAGCTTGAAGCATACGGTAGCATGCCAAGACATACAGATAAGATAAAAATACGTTTTTAAAAAGGCAACGAAAGCAGAACTGAGTTCGGGTGTATTTTATTTAGCCATCGTACAATGTTCTCACGTTTTTCGATCAATCATCACCCAGAAATCCATCAAAGTCCTCATCCTCTGTATCAGAAGCAGAGGACTGCACATCTCAGTTGTCATTGAATGCATCACATGCTAGTGTGAGTTGCTACGCATTGCCGAGCGGAAAGAAGGAGTAGCAACAGCAAAGTCAACATTTCTCTCGTGTGAAGCTTTCCCACATTTGAAAGTAAAGAACAGAGCGAAACATGGTGGCAGCGCGTGTGTGTGTAGAAAGAACAATTGTGCAAGTACCGTAATCCATCAAAAACGCTGCGTTCCCTCTCGTTGTTGCGTATTGTGGCGTAACTCGCCAAGCGCTGCCTCTCACTCTTTGTAAAGTTGTGTTTGCCACCGATCATCCATTGTTCCCAATGCCGTTTGCAACTTTACTTTGAACGCCCGGTTGATGCCAATGTCCAGCGGTTGGAGTTCTTTAGTCAAGCCTCCGGGAATAACGGCAAGCTCAGAGTTCATTTGCTTGACTTGTTTTTTCACCGCTGCTGTGAGATGGGCACGCATGCCAAAAGCATAACCGGTGGCTTTAAGTTTGAACTGAGCTTCGTAGGCGTGTCTTTTTGTCGAATTTATTTTCAGGGGTTCTTAGAAACCAAAACCGGAGTTGTTTTGCAACAATGCACATTGCCACACTCTTTTCAAGTGTTGGTACTGGCTTGAGGCGTCCACTTACACGCCCACCCTTCACCATTGGCGGACTAGCTTGCCTGTCCTCTCTCTCTCCCTCTCTCTCTCTCTCTCTCTCTCTCTCTCTCTCTCCCCCTCTCCATATATGTATATATACACGCCCACCCTTCCCTGATTGGCCGACTTCTCTCCCGCATGCCTGGCCACAGTCACTTCCGCCTTTTCTCTATATAAACAGCGTGTCGGCTGTCAGTCAGATTTTGGAACTCAGCGCATATAAAGGACGCTCCGCACCATAAGGCGTCCTGTCCATTTTGGAGAAAATTTAAGATTTTTAATGGCGCCTTATAGTCGTGAAAATACGGTACTTTTATGTACATCTGTGTCTATATGCCTGTACTGTATACAGTATATAAAAAACACGTATTGATTCATTTGCTTGAAATCTTAATCCTTTTATTTCCATACTTTAGGTAGACGAGGAAGACCAGCACTTGACATTACAAGGGATCAAATTGAACTGCTCACCATTCAGGGCTTTACAGCGAGAGCCATCACGGGGATGTTGGGTTGTTCCTCTTCATACCTGCATAAAAAAATGAAGTTTTTTTCAGATTTCAGCCAGAAATAGATTTACTCCCATTCATGATGTTGACCTGGAGGAGCATGTCAGAAGATTGCAGAGCCAATTTCCCAGATCAGGCTCGAAAGCAAGTGTTCTGCTACATACTCTTGTCCCTTCATGTATATATCATTATATTCATTGTGAAAGTGTACTTTCTTTATTGTGTTGTTTTCTGAACCTGTTGCAGATGATGAGGGCATACCTGCGTGCTGATGGTATTGTAGTACAAAGAAAAAGAGTTCGAGAAATCCTCAACCGTAGTGACCCAGCTGCTGCAGCCCAGAGATGGAGCCAGACTGTGGCTAGAAGAACATACTATGTGCCATTCCCCAATAGTTTATGGCACATAGATGGGCATATGCGTCTCATTCGGTAATAAGGGATCATCTTATATTTGTACTTGTGGGAGCATTAGAAAGCCATATTGTATGGACAGCACAGATTAAATTGAATTTTATCATTTGTATATCCAAGTTACACAAACTCCAAATTGCCTCCATGTCGTCTTAAGTGCACAGCAATATCATCTCTACCGAGATGATATTTCAAACAAGATATGAAACTTGATTGTTTTCTTGTATTTAATAATTATTCTTTTCATGTTTGTTTTACAGGTTGGGGTTTGTGACACATGCCGGCATTGATGGGAATTCCAGGCTAATAACGTACCTTCAACTGGAGCACAGACAACACAGCTTTGACAGTGTTGAAATATTTTGTCCAAGCCACCTGCCTGTATGTGTTACCCTCCAGAGTAAGATCCGACCTTGGTGGTGAAAACACTGGTTGCTCTTTTAATGAACCTACTGCAGGGACAGGACACCAAAATTATTTCTAGCTCCAGCCAACACCCCCTCACAATTTACTCACACCTCCCATGGCCTGATTATCCACCAACAGGGGCCCTTTTTGGATTATCATTTTGGCATAGGAACTTTCCTTTCCTATCCTAACCGAGTGAGATGAGCCGGTAGCACCTGGAGCAAAGATCGTCTAAATTTTAATAATGCTTAGGAAAGGTTCTGACCATCCTTTACGAAAGGAAAGGAGATATATTATGCAGCAGGAATATTGAAAGGGGAAGTCTTTTTTAATATTTAATGCCTTTACAATCATACATTCTATGCACATACACTGGTCTAAACATGGTATTCAGATTAATTTTACCTTTGTGGAATATGAATTATGCAGGAAATCTCACTTGTTTTTATCCAAATCAGGGGGGTAACATTTTGTACTTGCTATTGCCCGAACAGTACATCACAGTTTCTGTGAGGACAAAATTTCTGGTTCTGTCACAGTCCACCGGAAGCAGAAATTGCTTTCACATCGCGCAGGTGTAACTTGGGCCGATCACAAGTGCTGCTTAACTTTGTTAAACTAAATGAAGAGATGCCTCCGTGCAATACTCAGAGTAAGATGACGTGTAAAGGAAGTGGCATGATGTATAGAAGTTAATGGAGTGCTGTGTCTGTCTCCTAAATACAATAAGGACTTTTTAAATGGTTTTTCAATTTTTCTTGCAGGGAAAAATATATATCTATATATCTACTGTATATATATCTATAAAAAAAATCCTCGTCTCACCCCTCAGGTGGTGTCCATCCCTCATTCAGCTGGGGTCCTCTACCAGAGGCCAGGAAGCTTGAGGGTTCTGCGCAGTATCCTTGCTGTTCCCAGCACTGCACATTTCTGGACTGAGATGTCCGATGTTGTTCCCGGGATCTGATGCAACCACTCATCATCTAGTTTCGGGGGTCACTGCCCCGAGTGCTCCGACCACCACAGGCACGACTGTCACCTTTACCTTCCAGGCTCTCTCCAGCTCCTCTCTGAGCCCTTGGTATTTCTCGAGTTTCTCGTGTTCCTTCTTTCTGATGTTTCCATCACTTGGGACCGCTACATCCACTACAACGGCTTTCCTCTGCCATTTATCTATGATCACGATATCTGGTTGGTTCGCCATTACCATCTTGTCAGTCTGGATCTGGAAGTCCCAGAGGATCTTCCCTCTGTCATTCTCCACCACCTTTGGAGGCGTTTCCCATTTTGACCTTGGGGTTTCCAGTCCATACTCCGCACAGATGTTTCGGTAGACTATGCCAGCCACCTGGTTATGGCGTTCCATATAGGCTTTCCCTGCCAGCATCTTACACCCTGCAGTTATGTGTTGGATCGTCTCAGGTGCCTCTTTGCACAACCTACACCTTGGGTCTTGGCTGGTGTGGTATATCTAGGCCTCAATGGCTCTGGTGCTCAGGGCCTGCTCCTGAGCAGCCAGGATGAGTGCCTCTGTGCTGTCCTTCAGGCCAGCCCTCTCTAGAACTCTGATAGGACTTCTTGAGATTGGCCACGTCAGTTATTGTCCGGTGGTACATCCCGTGTAGGGGCTTGTCCTCCCATGATGGTCCCTCTTCCAGCACCTCATCTTCTGTTCCCCATTGTCTGAGACATTCTCTGAGTACATCATCCGTTGGTGCCTTCTCCTTGATGTATTTGTGGAGCTTGGATGTTTCATCCTGGACAGTGGCTCTCACACTCACTAGTCCCCGGCCTCCTTCCTTTCGGCTTGCGTACAGTCTCAGGGTGCTGGATTTGGGATGGAACCCTCCATGCATGGTAATGAGCTTTCGGGTCTTAACATCCGTGGTCTGAATCTCTTCCTTTGGCCACCTTATTTTTCCTCCAGGATATCTGATCACTGGTAGGGCATAGCTGTTTATTGCCCGGGTCTTATTCTTGCCATTGAGCTGGCTTCTTAGGACTTGCCTCACTCGCTGGAGGTATTTGGCCGTAGCCGCTTTCCTTGTTGCCAGTTCGAGGTTGCCATTGGCTTGTGGTATACCGAGGTACTTGTAGCTGTCCTCAATGTCTGCTATTGTTCCTTCAGGGAGTGAGGACCCCTTCAGTACGGACTACGCTTCCTCTCTTAGTCACCATCCGACTACATTTCTCCAGCCCGAATGACATCCCGATGTCGCTGCTGTAGATCCTTATTGTGTGGATCAGGGAGTCTATGTCCCTTTCGCTCTTAGCAAACAGCTACATGTCATCCATGTAGAGGAGGTGACTGATCGTAGCTCCATTTCTGAGGCGGTATCCATGGCCTGTCTTGGTGATTACTTGGCTTAGGGGGTTCAGTCCTATGCAGAACAGCAATGGGGAGAGTGCAATCACCTTGGTATATGCCACATTTGATGGACACTTGGGTAAGTGGCTTGCCATTGGCTTCAAGTGTGGTTTTCCACATCCTCATCAAGTTCGCAACGAAGGCTCTTAGGGTCCTGTTCACCTTATACACAATCAAGCATTCACTGATCCATGTATGTGGCATCGAGTCATAGGCTTTCTCCTTTCTTCTTTCTACATACATTCTTGCTGCTGGAGGCTGTAAATTTCCCCATTGTGGGACGAATAAAGGATATCTTATCTTATCTTATCTTAATCAATCCAGGCTGTGCACAGGTTGGTACATCGGGATCTGCAGTCTTGTGCGACTGTTCTGTCAACCAGGAGCTGATGTTCGGCTCCCCTGGTATCTCTACCAATGGCCTTCCGTGCTTCGCTCATGTATTGATCCATGTGTGCACTTATCTTAGCCGCAACATGAGCTTCCATGTTGTGGAGAGACAGGTTAATGGCCGATAGTTGGATGCGACTGCACCCTTTGGGGGATCCTTCATGATCAGTATCGTTCGCCCTTCAGTTAGCCATCCCGGGTGAGTCCCATCCCTCAGCAGCTGGTTCGTTTATGCTGCTCGAAGCTCATGGAGTGCTGTGAGTTTCTTTAGCCAGTAGGTGTGGACCATGTCCGGGCCTGGTGCTGTCCATTTCTTCATATCCGAGACTCTTTCCTGTATGTCTGCCACTGTTATGGTAACTGGATTCTGTTCAGGGAGGTGTCTGTGCTCCTCTCTCAGGGAGACCAGCCATTGTGCACTGCTGTTATGTGCAACCTCCTTCTCCCATATGCCTTTCCAGTACCTTTTAGGACCCTGCCACTGAGCGTACACTTTCGCAGGTTGTGTTGTGAACAGCCTGTTTATTCGTCTGGCCTCATTCTCTTTCGTGTACCGCTTTAGGCGGCTGGACAAGGCTTGGAGCCTTTGTTTGGCAGTTTCGAGTGCTTCAGGTATGGTCATCTGGATGTACCTCTCAGGTATCGGCCTTTTCATCACACCTCTCTGGGCCTCCGTCAATTGACTCACTTCTTTCTGAGCCGCCTTGATCTTAGCCTCCAACCGTCTTTTCCATGGTCGGTAATGTATCTCATGGCTTCCATGGTTGCTCTTATAGCCAAGCATCTCAAGGATCACTGATGCTGAAGCGTATATCAGTTCATTTCCGTGATTGTTACGGTAGGGTTCGCCCTCAGAGCTGCATTCACACTTTTCATGAGACTTTCAGGTGGTACTTCACATAGCCGTTGTAATCGGTTTCTAGGTTTACCAGCTTTCATTCTTGCCATGATATTGGCTTTCGGGTCAGTTGCTGCCTCGCTCAGCAGTTCATTCATTCACAGCACTCCCAATCTCATCATCTGCATTCACTCTGGTATGAACTCCTCCTCTGATCTGGCAGCCTGGGGCCCCTCTCCATGGAACCTACGTTGTACCTCATCAATCTCAAGTTTTGACAGCAGTTGCCGTTTGTGGATGTTGGAACACTGAGTTACTAGTTGTTTCGTGGTCACCCGTGACTGTGGGTTTTGAAGTAACCATTTAGCCCAGATTCTCTGCATGTAACCTCTCTGACTAGGCTTGCTTGAGTAGTAGCATTCCAACAGAGCCATGTTATTGCATCTTGCCCATCTCCGCTCCATTTTTCATCAAGGTGCTCTGGTTCCCCAGCACCTGACGCAGACCTTGTTTGGCTGGGCGACGTCTGAGCTGGCATGTCATTCATTTTATTGTCTCTCATCATTGTATGAGGTACGCATTAGCGTGAAGGCTCTTGCCCAAGGACCCACACTGGATGGTGTTATGTGCTCATTTTTTGCCCCAAGTGGGACCCAAGCGAACCACCGTCTCCCGTACGCCAAACCTTACCAACTGAGCTATCCAGCTATATATATATATATATATATATATATATATATATATATATATATATATAGACTGTGTGTGCGGGCCGAGGGGAGGGAGCCGGCGGACTGGTGGGTGTGGGCGCCGCTGTCCGGGATGGGACATCCGGGCTCCATGAATGCATCGGGGGGGGGGGCTCCGGCGGGTGACGTGCTCGGAGAGTGTCTCGGACAGTGGGGAGCGGAGGGACGGGCGCTGGGGGGGGGGGAACATCGTGGGGGGGCGGGCCCCTACGCGGGATGTGCCACCGGACCATGGCTGAGGTGGCTGATCTCAAGAAGTCCTATCGGTGGCTGGAGGGGGCTGGCCTCGGGGACAGCGCAGGGGCGCTCATCCTGGCTGCTCAGAAGCGGGCCTTGGGCGCCGGAGCCGTCGAGGCCCGGATGTGCCGCGCTGGACAGGACCCGGGGTGTGGGTTGTGCGGGGAGGCGCCTGGGACGATCCGGCACGTGGCTGCGGGGTGTGGGATGCTGGCAGGGGGGGCCTGCGTGGAGCACCATGGCCAGGTGGCTGGCGTGGTCTGCCGAGGCATCTGTGCGGAGTGTGGACTGGGGGCCCCGGGGTCGGAGTGGGGGGCACCTCCGAGGGTGGTGGAGGGTGTCGGAGCGGGGATCCTGTGGGACTTCCGGATCCAGACTGGCGGGATGGTGGTGGCGAGCCAACCAGATGTCGTGGTCGTGGATGGGGGGCGAAGGAGGGCCGTTGTGGTGGATGTGGCGGTCCCAGGTGGTGGAGGCATCGGGAGGGGGGAGCATGGGGGGCTCGGGGGGTACCAGGGGCTCGGGGAGGGGCTGGGGAGGGCCTGGGGGGTGGGGGTGGCGGTCGTGCCTGTGGTGGTCGGGGCGCTCGGGGCAGTGACCCCCGGACTGGATGGGTGGTTGCGACGGATCCCGGGAGCAGCGTCGGACATCTCGGTCCGGAGGTGTGCGGTGCTGGGAGCGGCGGGGGTACTGCGCGGGGCCCTCGGGCTTCCTGGCCTCTGGTGGAGGACCCTAGCTGAATGAGGGACGGACACCTCCTATTGGCTCCATGATAAGAGCTCCACCCAGCAAAGAATTAACCCTTTAAAACCTGATTCTGAGCTTTCACAATTATTTACCGCCATTTGCGTAATATCTACAGTATACAGAAGGAATCAAGCAATTTTTACCAATGTATCTGTAGGTGATGTTTATTTATTATGTACACAGAGATAAAGAGTAATGGCACAGCTCTGCAGTATCTTTCCACTTTTATATATGTATGCTATACTAAATAAAATTAATAGGGCACCATATAATGCAACAGTTATGCAACTCCCTAAATAATGATGTGAATTTTCAGTTGTTGCTAAATCAGTTAGGATGTTATAATTTGTGGTGTAGATGCGAATTTAGGAGAACAGGACAATATATCGCATTGCAATTGGAGCAGCAGCTTGGTTGATGATGTCCCCAAACCGGCTCATCTATTATATTTGTCGTGCAATACAACGAAAATGAGCACAATTGCAAAACGTAGGCTTCTTATATTTTAAAATAAAATAATCACATGTTTACCGTTCTGGGGTTTCTACAATCATGAATGTGGAGGCATTATTTACAGCAGGTTGACAGCAGTGTGATCGAGCAGATTAGATGGAGTAGAATTTGAATGGGGCTTCACTGATTTATTTCATACAATTCATATCTAAAACACAGTTGAAAAATATTTGATTGTTAAAATATTTAAATACAAGAACTATATCAAGAAATTAACAAAACATAGTTTTTTAATTAGGAGAAAAGTCTAAAAACATATCACAAATGACAAACGTTGTGCCTCTCCTCCTCCTGTTCTTCAATGAAGCTGATCACCCTCCAGCTCCCGTTAGAAACATCGTGCTGCTGAAGGTGTGCCGGCAGAATGGTTGTGATACAGGAGGTGCTGTGGACTCTCCCAGAAACGAGGACCTAGTTTAGTCGTAGATCCAGTAAAACATAGTGCAAATGTGACATTATTTATAATGCACAGTTACAGTCTTGTGAATATTAAAAAATGTACTTCATGTAATGCAGGCAGCGAATAATTCAAACGAACTAAGGCAGCAAACAGTAAGAGCAAAATCGTGTTCCAAACATTAACTTTAACTCTTTTTTAAATGTCAATTAGCTTGTGAGTAATAAGACAAAATGTGACTGTCAGACAGAGAACTGTCGGAGCAAACGGCAGATTTTAGGAAGTCCGGCCGAAATAAATCTGCATCCGACTGCGACTGTCAGCGTTGAACTGCCGCAATTGCTGTCAAAGTCAGACACATCTCCGAAATCGTTGGAGCAAATTTTTAAGCGGGCTTCATCTTGATAAATTGACCACGTATTTGACATTTACACCATAACGTTACCGCCTAAAATAATCGTAAAACAAAATTTTGTGGAACAACAAGAGTAATATGTACCCTAAAAGCTTTCATAGCGTCTGAAAGTTTTCTCCTCCGTTTTTGTGGGGGCTTGTCTCGAAATGCATCATGATTGGCTGCCCGAAGTCCACGTGTCTGTCGGACATGCTCTCATTGGTCTACATACCATCACGGATGAATAAATACTCAAAGGGCTTGCCAGGCAAGCCCTTGAACCCTTTAAATACTCAAAGGGCTTGACTGGCAAGCCCTTTGAGTATTTATTCCATATTGCCCACTAGTTCACTAGTAAGGTCATTTTGACGCTCAGTAGTGAACATGTAAGCCACAAAACGCTCACTAGTTCACTAGTAAGATCATTTTGAGGCTTACTAGTTGACATGTAAGCCGCAAAACGCCCACTAGTTCACTCGTAAGGTCATTTTGACGCTTACTAGTAAACATGTAAGGCCATAAATGTGCCCACTAGTTCAATAGTAAGATCTTTTTGAGGCTTACTAGTTAACATGTAAGCCACAAAACGCCCACTAGTTCACTAGTAAGATCATTTCGACGCTTACTAGTGAACATGTAAGGCCATTAATGTGCCCACTAGTTCACTAGTAAGATCATTTTGACGCTTACTAGTGAACATGTCAGCCACAAAACGCTCACTAGTTCACTAGTAAGGTCATTTTGACGCTTACTAGTGAACATGTCAGCCACAAAACGCTCACTAGTTCACTAGTAAGGTCATTTTGACACTTACTAGTGAACATGTAAGCCACAAAACACTCACTAGTTCACAAGTAAGATCATTTTGAGGCTTACTAGTTGACATGTAACCCGCAAAACGCCCACTAGTTCACTCGTAAGGTCATTTTGACGCTTACTCGTAAACATGTAAGGCCATAAATGTGCCCACTAGTTCACTAGTAAGATCTTTTTGAGGCTTACTAGTGAACATGTAAGCCACAAAACGCTCACTAGTTCACAAGTAAGATCATTTTGAGGCTTACTAGTTGACATGTAAGCCGCAAAACGCCCACTAGTTCACTCGTAAGGTCATTTTGACGCTTACTCGTAAACATGTAAGGCCATAAATGTGCCCACTAGTTCACTAGTAAGATCTTTTTGAGGCTTACTAGTGAACATGTAAGCCACAAAACGCCCAATAGTTCACTAGTAAGATCTTTTTGAGGCTTACTAGTGAACATGTAAGCCACAAAACGCTCACTAGTTCACCAGTACGGTCATTTCGACGCTTACTAGTGAACTTGTAAGCCACAAAACGCTCATTAGTTCACTAGTAAGGTCATTTTGACGCTTACTAGTGAACATGTAAGCCACAAAACGCCCACTAGCTCACACGTAAGGTCATTTTGAGGCTTACTAGTTGACATGTAAGCCGCAAAACGCCCAGTAGTTCACTAGTAAGATCATTTTGAGGCTTACTAGTTGACATGCAAGCCGCAAAACGCCCACTAGTTCACTAGTAAGATCATTTTGACGCTTACTAGTGAACATGTAAGGCCGTAAATGTGCCCACTAGTTCACTAGTAAGATCATTTTGAGGCTTACTAGTGAACATGTAAGCCACAAAACTTTCACTAGTTCATTAGTAAGATCATTTTGAGGCTTACTAGTTGACATGTAAGCAACAAAACGCCCACTAGTTCACTAGTAAGGTTATTTTGACGCTTACTAGTGAACATGTAAGCCACAAAACTTTCACTACTTCACTAGTAAGGTCATTTTGACGCTTACTAGTGAACATGTAAGCCACAAAACGCTCACTAGTTCACTAGTAAGGTCATTTTGAGGCTTACTAGTTGACATGTAAGCCGCAAAACGGCCAGTAGTTCACTAGTAAGATCATTTTGAGGCTTACTAGTTGACATGTAAGCCGCAAAACGCCCATTAGTTCACTAGTAAGATCATTTCGACGTTTACGAGTGAACATGTAAGGCCGTAAATGTGCCCACTAGTTCACTAGTAAGATCATTTTGACGCTTACTAGTGAACATGTAAGGCCGTACATGTGCCCACTAGTTCACTAGTGAGATCATTTTGACGCTTACTAGTGAACACGTCAGCCACAAAACGCTAACTAGTTCACTAGTAAGGTCATTTTGACGCTTACTAGTGAACATGTCAGCCACAAAACGCTCACTAGTTCACTAGTAAGGTCATTTTGACGCTTACTAGTGAACATGTAAGCCACAAAACGCTCACTAGTTCACTAGTAAGATCATTTCGACGCTTACTAGTGAACATGTAAGGCCATAAATGTGCCCACTAGTTCTAAAATCATTTTGACGCTTACTAGTAAACATGTAAGGCCATAAATGTGCCCACTAGTTCACTAGTAAGATCATTTTGAGGCTTACTAGTGAACATGTAAGCCACAAAACTCTCACTAGTTCACAAGTAAGATCATTTTGAGGCTTACTAGTTGACATGTAAGCCGCAAAACAACCACTAGTTCACTCGTAAGGTCATTTTGACGCTTACTACTGAACATGTAAGGCCATAAATTTGCCCACTAGTTCACTAGTAAGATCATTTTGACGCTTACTAGTGAACATGTAAGCCACAAAACGCTCACTAGTTTACTAGTAAAGTCATTTTGACGCTTACTAGTGAACATGTAAGCCACAAAACGCTCACTAGTTCACTAGTAAGGTCATTTTGATGCTTACTAGTGAACATGTAAGCCACAAAACGCTCACCAGTTCACTAGTAAGGTCATTTTGACGCTTATTAGTGAATATGTAAGCCACAAAACGCCCACTAGTTCACTAGTAAGATCATTTTGACGCTTACTAGTCAACATGTAAGGCCATCAATGTGCCCACTAGTTCACTAGTAAGATCATTTTGACGCTTACTAGTGAACATGTAAGCCACAAAGCGCTCACTAGTTTACTAGTATGGTCATTTTGACGCTTACTTGTGAAACATGTAAGCCACAAAACGCTCACTAGTTCACTAGTACGATCATTTTGACGCTTACTAGTCAACATGTAAGGCCATAAATGTGCCCACTAGTTCACTAGTAAGATAATTTTGAGGCTTACTAGTCAACATGTAAGCCACAAAACGCCCACTAGTTCACTAGTAAGATCATTTTGACGCTTACTAGTGAACATGTAAGCCACAAAACGCTCACTAGTCCACTAGTAAGGTCATTTTGACACTTACTAGTGAACATGTAAGCCACAAAACGCCCACTAGTTCACTAGTACGATCATTTTGACGCTTACTAGTCAACATGTAAGGCCATAAATGTGCCCACTAGTTCACTAGTAAGATAATTTTGAGGCTTACTAGTGAACATGTAAGCCACAAAACGCCCACTAGTTCACTAGTAAGATCATTTTGAGGCTTACTAGTGAACATGTAAGCCACAAAAGGCTCACTAGTTCACTCGTAAGGTCATTTTGACGCTTACTAGTAAACATGTAAGGCCATAAATGTGCCCACTAGTTCACTAGTAAGATCTTTTTGAGGCTTACTAGTTAACATGTAAGCCACAAAACGCCCACTAGTTCACTAGTAAGATCATTTCGACGCTTACTAGTGAACATGTCAGCCACAAAACGCTCACTAGTTCACTAGTAAGGTCATTTTGACTCTTACTAGTGAACATGTCAGCCACAAAACGCTCACTAGTTCACTAGTAAGGTCATTTTGACGCTTACTAGTGAACATGTAAGCAACAAAACGCTCACTAGTTCACAAGTAAGATCATTTTGAGGCTTACTAGTTGACATGTAAGCCGCAAAACGCCCACTAGTTCACTCGTAAGGTCATTTTGACGCTTACTAGTAAACATGTAAGGCCATAAATGTACCCACTAGTTCACTAGTAAGATCTTTTTGAGGCTTACTAGTTAACATGTAAGCCACAAAACGACCACTAGTTCACTAGTAAGATCATTTTGAGGCTTACTCGTGAACATGTAAGCCACAAAACGCCCACTAGTTCACTAGTAAGATCATTTTGACGCTTACTAGTGAATATGTAAGCCACAAAACGCTCACTAGTTCACTAGTAAGGTCATTTTGACGCTTACTAGTGAACATGTAAGCCACAAAACGCTCACTAGTCCACTAGTAAGGTCATTTTGACACTTACTAGTGAACATGTAAGCCACAAAACGCCCACTAGTTCACTCGTAAGATAATTTTGAGGCTTACTAGTGAACATGTAAGGCCATAAATGTGCCCACTTGTTCACTAGTAAGATCATTTTGAGGCTTACTAGTGAACATGTAAGCCACAAAACGCCCACTAGTTCACTAGTAAGATCATTTTGAGGCTTACTAGTGAACATGTAAGCCACAAAACGCTCACTAGTTCACTAGTGAGGTCATTTTGACGCTTACTAGTGAACAGGTAAGCCACAAAACGCCCACTAGTTCACACGTAAGGTCATTTTGAGGCTTACTAGTTGACATGTAAGGCCATAAATGTGCCCACTAGTTCACTAGTAAGATCATTTTGAGGCTTACTAGTTGACATGTAAGCATCAAAACGCCCACTAGTTCACTAGTAAGGTCATTTTGAGGCTTACTAGTTAACATGTAAGCCACAAAACGCCCACTAGTTCACTCATGAGGTCATTTTGAGGCTTACTAGTTGACATGTAAGCCGCAAAACGGCCAGTAGTTCACTAGTAAGATCATTTTGAGGCTTACTAGTTGACATGTAAGCCGCAAAACGCCCACTAGTTCACTAGTAAGGTCATTTTGACGCTTATTAGTGAACATGTCAGCCACAAAACGCTCACTAGTTCACTAGTAAGGTCATTTTGACGCTTACTCATTTTGACGCTTACTAGTGAACATGTCAGCCACAAAACGCTCACTAGTTCACTAGTAAGGTCATTTTGACGCTTACTAGTGAACATGGCAGCCACTAGTAAGTCATTTTGAGGCTTACGAGTGAACATGTAAGCCACAAAACGCTCACTAGTTCACTAGTAAGGTCATTTTGACGCTTACTAGTGAACATGTAAGCCACAAAACGCTCACTAGTTCACAAGTAAGATCATTTTGACGCTTACTAGTGAACATGTAAGGCCATAAATGTGCCCACTAGTTCACTAGTAAGATAATTTTGACGCTTACTAGTGAACATGTAAGCCACAAAACGCCCACTAGTTCACTAGTAAGATCATTTTGAGGCTTACTAGTGAACATGTAAGCCACAAAATGCACACTAGTTCACTAGTAAGATCATTTTGAGGCTTACTAGTGAACATGTAAGCCACAAAAAGCCCACTAGTTCACTAGTAAGATCATTTTGAGGCTTACTAGTTGACATGTAAGCCACAAAACGCTCACTAGTTCACAAGTAAGATTATTTTGACGCTTACTAGTGAACATGTAAGGCCATAAATGTTCCCACTAGTTCACTAGTAAGATCATTTTGAGGCTTACTAGTGAACATGTAAGCCACAAAACGCACACTAGTTCACTAGTAAGATCATTTTGAGGCTTACTGGTGAACATTTAAGCCACAAAACGCTCACTAGTTCACTAGTAAGGTCATTTTGACGCTTACTAGTGAACATGTAAGCCACAAAACGGTCACTAGTTCACAAGTAAGATCATTTTGACGCTTACTAGTGAACATGTAAGGCCATAAATGTGGCCTCTAGTTCACTAGTAAGATCATTTTGAGGCTTACTAGTGAACATGTAAGCCACAAAACGCCCACTAGTTCACTAGTAAGATCATTTTGAGGCTTACTAGTGAACATGTAAGCCACAAAACGCTCACTAGTTCACTCGTACGGTCATTTCGACGCTTACTAGTGAACTTGTAAGCCACAAAACGCTCATTAGTTCACTAGTAAGGTCATTTTGACGCTTACTAGTGAACATGTAAGCCACAAAACGCCCACTAGTTCACACGTAAGGTCATTTTGAGGTTTACTAGTTGACATGTAAGGCCATAAATGTGCCCACTAGTTCACTAGTAAGATCATTTTGAGGCTTACTAGTTGACATGTAAGCCGCAAAACGGCCAGTAGTTCACTAGTAAGATCATTTTGAGGCTTACTAGTTGACATGTAAGCTGCAAAACGCCCATTAGTTCACTAGTAAGATCATTTCGACGCTTATGAGTGAACATGTAAGGCCGTAAATGTGCCCACTAGTTCACTAGTAAGATCATTTCGACGCTTACGAGTGAACATGTAAGGCCGTAAATGTGCCCACTAGTTCACTAGTAAGATCATTTTGACGCTTACTAGTGAACATGTCAGCCACAAAACGCTCACTAGTTCACTAGTAAGGTCATTTTGACGCTTACTAGTGAACATGTCAGCCACAAAACGCTCACTAGTTCACTAGTAAGGTCATTTTGACGCTTACTAGTGAACATGTAAGCCACAAAACGCTCACTAGTTCACTAGTAAGATCATTTCGATGCTTACTAGTGAACATGTAAGGCCATAAATGTGCCCACTAGTTCTAAAATCATTTTGACGCTTACTAGTGAACATGTAAGGCCATAAATGTGCCCACTAGTTCACTAGTAAGATCATTTTGAGGCTTACTAGTGAACATGTAAGCCACAAAACGCCCACTAGTTCACAAGTAAGATCATTTTGAGGCTTACTAGTGAACATGTAAGCCGCAAAACAACCACTAGTTCATTCGTAAGGTCATTTTGACGCTTACTAGTGAACATGTAAGGCCATAAATGTGCCCACTAGTTCACTAGTAAGATCATTTTGAGGCTTACTAGTAAACATGTAAGCCACAAAACGCCCACTAGTTCACTAGTAAGATCATTTCGACGCTTACTAGTGAACATGTCAGCCACAAAACGCTCACTAGTTCACTAGTAAGGTCATTTTGACGCTTACTAGTGAACATGTCAGCCACAAAACGCTCACTAGTTCACTAGTAAGGTCATTTTGACGCTTACTAGTGAACATGTAAGCAACAAAACGCTCACTAGTTCACAAGTAAGATCATTTTGAGGCTTACTAGTTGACAGGTAAGCCGCAAAACGCCCACTAGTTCACTCGTAAGGTCATTTTGACGCTTACTAGTAAACATGTAAGGCCATAAATGTACCCACTAGTTCACTAGTAAGATCTTTTTGAGGCTTACTAGTTAACATGTAAGCCACAAAACGACCACTAGTTCACTAGTAAGATCATTTTGAGGCTTACTCGTGAACATGTAAGCCACAAAACGCCCACTAGTTCACTAGTAAGATCATTTTGAGGCTTACTAGTTGACATGTAAGCATCAAAACGCCCACTAGTTCACTAGTAAGATCATTTTGAGGCTTACTAGTGAACATGTAAGCCACAAAACTTTCACTAGTTCACTAGTAAGGTCATTTTGACGCTTACTAGTGAACATGTAAGCCACAAAACGCTCACTAGTCCACTAGTAAGGTCATTTTGACGCTTATTAGTGAACATGTAAGCCACAAAACGCCCACTAGTTCACTAGTAAGATCATTTTGACGCTTACTAGTCAACATGTAAGGCCATCAATGTGCCCACTAGTTCACGAGTAAGATAATTTTGACGCTTACTAGTGAACATGTAAGCCACAAAGCGCTCACTAGTTTACTAGTAAGGTCATTTTGTCGCTTACTATTGAACATGTAAGCCAGAAAACGCTCACTAGTTCACAAGTAAGGTCATTTTGACACTTACTAGTGAAACATGTAAGCCACAAAACGCTCACTAGTTCACTAGTAAGGTCATTTTGACGCCTACTAGTGAACATGTAAGCCACAAAACGCCCACTAGTTCACTAGTACGATCATTTTGACGCTTACTAGTCAACATGTAAGGCCATAAATGTGCCCACTAGTTCACTAGTAAGATAATTTTGAGGCTTACTAGTGAACATGTAAGCCACAAAACGCCCACTAGTTCACTAGTAAGATCATTTTGAGGCTTACTAGTGAACATGAAAGCCACAAAAAGCCCACTAGTTCACTAGTAAGATCATTTTGAGGCTTACTAGTTGACATGTAAGCCGCAAAACGCCCACTAGTTCACTCGTAAAATCATTTTGACGCTTACTAGTGAACATGTAAGGCCATAAATGTGCCCACTAGTTCACTAGTAAGATCATTTTGAGGCTTACTAGTGAACATGTAAGCCACAAAACGCCCACTAGTTCACTAGTAAGATCATTTTGAGGCTTACTAGTGAACATGTAAGCCACAAAACGCTCACTAGTTCACTCGTAAGGTCATTTTAACGCTTACTAGTAAACATGTAAGGCCATAAATGTGCCCACTAGTTCACTAGTAAGATCATTTTGAGGCTTACTAGTTGACATGTAAGCAACAAAACGCCCACTAGTTCACTAGTAAGATCATTTCGACGCTTACTAGTGAACATGTCAGCCACAAAACGCTCACTAGTTCACTAGTAAGGTCATTTTGACGCTTACTAGTGAACATGTCAGCCACAAAACGCTCACTAGTTCACTAGTAAGGTCATTTTGACGCTTACTAGTGAACATGTAAGCCACAAAACGCTCACTAGTTTACTAGTAAAGTCATTTTGACGCTTACTAGTGAACATGTAAGCCACAAAACGCTCACTAGTTCACTAGTAAGGTCATTTTGATGCTTACTAGTGAACATGTAAGCCACAAAACGCTTACCAGTTCACTAGTAAGGTCATTTTGACGCTTATTAGTGAACATGTAAGCCACAAAACGCCCACTAGTTCACTAGTAAGATCATTTTGAGGCTTACTAGTGAACATGTAAGCCGCAAAACAACCATTAGTTCACTCGTAAGGTCATTTTGACGCTTACTAGTGAACATGTAAGGCCATAAATGTGCCCACTAGTTCACTAGTAAGATCATTTTGAGGCTTACTAGTGAACATGTAAGGCCGTAAATGTGCCCACTAGTTCACTAGTAAGATCATTTTGACGCTTACTAGTGAACATGTCAGCCACAAAACGCTCACTAGTTCACTAGTAAGGTCATTTTGACGCTTACTAGTGAACATGTACGCCACAAAACGCTCACTAGTTCACTAGTAAGATCATTTCGATGCTTACTAGTGAACATGTAAGGCCGTAAATGTGCCCACTAGTTCACTAGTAAGATCATTTTGACGCTTACTAGTGAACATGTAAGGCCGTAAATGTGCCCACTAGTTCACTAGTAAGATCGTTTTGACGCTTACTAGTGAACATGTCAGCCACAAAACGCTCACTAGTTCACTAGTAAGGTCATTTTGACGCTTACTAGTGAACATGTCAGCCACAAAACGCTCACTAGTTCACTAGTAAGGTCATTTTGACGCTTACTAGTGAACATGTAAGCCACAAAACGCTCACTAGTTCACTAGTAAGATCATTTCGATGCTTACTAGTGAACATGTAAGGCCGTAAATGTGCCCACTAGTTCACTAGTAAGATCATTTTGACGCTTACTAGTGAACATGTAAGGCCGTAAATGTGCCCACTAGTTCACTAGTAAGATCGTTTTGACGCTTACTAGTGAACATGTCAGCCACAAAACGCTCACTAGTTCACTAGTAAGGTCATTTTGACGCTTACTAGTGAACATGTCAGCCACAAAACGCTCACTAGTTCACTAGTAAGGTCATTTTGAGGCTTACTAGTGAACATGTAAGCCACAAAACGCTCACTAGTTCACAAGTAAGATCATTTTGAGGCTTACTAGTTGACATGTAAGCCGCAAAACGCCCACTAGTTCACTCGTAAGGTCATTTTGACGCTTACTAGTAAACATGTAAGGCCATAAATGTGCCCACTAGTTCACTAGTAAGATCTTTTTGAGGCTTACTAGTTAACATGTAAGCCACAAAACGCCCACTAGTTCACTAGTAAGATCATTTTGAGGCTTACTCGTGAACATGTAAGCCACAAAACGCCCACTAGTTCACTAGTAAGATCATTTTGACGCTTACTAGTGAATATGTAAGCCACAAAACGCTCACTAGTTCACTAGTATGGTCATTTTGACGCTTACTAGTGAACATGTAAGCCACAAAACGCTCACTAGTCCACTAGTAAGGCCATTTTGACCCTTACTAGTAAACATGTAAGGCCATAAATGTGCCCACTAGTTCACTAGTAAGATCTTTTTGAGGCTTACTAGTTAACATGTAAGCCACAAAACGCCCACCAGTTCACTAGTAAGATCATTTCGACGCTTACTAGTGAACATGTCAGCCACAAAACGCTCACTAGTTCACTAGTAAGGTCATTTTGACGCTTACTAGTGAACATGTAAGCCACAAAACGCTCACTAGTTCACAAGTAAGATCATTTTGAGGCTTACTAGTTGACATGTAAGCCGCAAAACGCCCACTAGTTCACTCGTAATGTCATTTTGACGCTTACTAGTAAACATGTAAGGCCATAAATGTGCCCACTAGTTCACTAGTAAGATCTTTTTGAGGCTTACTAGTTAACATGTAAGCCACAAAACGCCCACTAGTTCACTAGTAAGATCATTTTGAGGCTTACTCGTGAACATGTAAGCCACAAAACGCCCACTAGTTCACTAGTAAGATCATTTTGACGCTTACTAGTGAACATGTCAGCCACAAAACGCTCACTAGTTCACTAGTAAGGTCATTTTGACGCTTACTAGTGAACATGTCAGCCACAAAACGCTCACTAGTTCACTAGTAAGGTCATTTTGACGCTTACTAGTGAACATGTAAGCCACAAAACGCTCACTAGTTCACTAGTAAGATCATTTCGACGCTTACTAGTGAACATGTAAGGCCATAAATGTGCCCACAAGTTCTAAAATCATTTTGACGCTTACTAGTAAACATGTAAGGCCATAAATGTGCCCACTAGTTCACTAGTAAGATCATTTTGAGGCTTACTAGTGAACATGTAAGCCACAAAACTCTCAGTAGTTCACAAGTAAGATCATTTTGAGGCTTACTAGTTGACATGTAAGCCGCAAAACAACCACTAGTTCACTCGTAAGGTCATTTTGACGCTTACTAGTGAACATGTAAGGCCATAAATTTGCCCACTAGTTCACTAGTAAGATCATTTTGACGCTTACTAGTGAACATGTAAGCCACAAAACGCTCACTAGTTTACTAGTAAAGTCATTTTGACGCTTACTAGTGAACATGTAAGCCACAAAACGCTCACTAGTTCACTAGTAAGGTCATTTTGACGCTTATTAGTGAATATGTAAGCCACAAAACGCCCACTAGTTCACTAGTAAGATCATTTTGACGCTTACTAGTCAACATGTAAGGCCATCAATGTGCCCACTAGTTCACTAGTAAGATCATTTTGACGCTTACTAGTGAACATGTAAGCCACAAAGCGCTCACTAGTTTACTAGTATGGTCATTTTGACGCTTACTAGTGAAACATGTAAGCCACAAAACGCTCACTAGTAAGGTCATTTTGACGCTTACTAGTGAACATGTAAGCCACAAAACGCTCACTAGTCCACTAGTAAGGTCATTTTGACACTTACTAGTGAACATTTAAGCCACAAAACGCCCACTAGTTCACTAGTACGATCATTTTGACGCTTACTATTCAACATGTCAGGCCATAAATGTGCCCACTAGTTCACTAGTAAGATAATTTTGAGGCTTACTAGTGAACATGTAAGCCACAAAACGCCCACTAGTTGACTAGTAAGATCATTTTGACGCTTACTAGTGAACATGTAAGCCACAAAACGCTCACTAGTCCACTAGTAAGGTCATATTGACACTTACTAGTGAACATGTAAGCCACAAAACGCCCACTAGTTCACTAGTACGATCATTTTGACGCTTACTAGTCAACATGTAAGGCCATAAATGTGCCCACTAGTTCACTAGTAAGATAATTTTGAGGCTTACTAGTGAACATGTAAGCCACAAAACGCCCACTAGTTCACTAGTAAGATCATTTTGAGGCTTACTAGTGAACATGTAAGCCACAAAACGCTCACTAGTTCACTCGTAAGGTCATTTTGACGCTTACTAGTAAACATGTAAGGCCATAAATGTGCCCACTAGTTCACTAGTAAGATCTTTTTGAGGCTTACTAGTTAACATGTAAGCCACAAAACGCCCACTAGTTCACTAGTAAGATCATTTCGACGCTTACTAGTGAACATGTCAGCCACAAAACGCTCACTAGTTCACTAGTAAGGTCATTTTGACGCTTACTAGTGAACATGTCAGCCACAGAACGCTCACTAGTTCACTAGTAAGGTCATTTTGACGCTTACTAGTGAACATGTAACCCACAAAACGCTCACTAGTTCACAAGTAAGGTCATTTTGACGCTTACTAGTGAACATGTAAGCCACAAAACGCCCACTAGTTCACTAGTAAGATCATTTTGACGCTTACTAGTGAACATGTAAGCCACAAAACGCTCACTAGTCCACTAGTAAGGTCATTTTGACACTTACTAGTGAACATGTAAGCCACAAAACGCCCACTAGTTCACTAGTACGATCATTTTGACGCTTACTAGTCAACATGTAAGGCCATAAATGTGCCCACTAGTTCACTAGTAAGATAATTTTGAGGCTTACTAGTGAACATGTAAGCCACAAAACGCCCACTAGTTCACTAGTAAGATCATTTTGAGGCTTACTAATGAACATGTAAGCCACAAAACGCTCACTAGTTCACTCGTAAGGTCATTTTGACGCTTACTAGTAAACATGTAAGGCCATAAATGTGCACACTAGTTCACTAGTAAGATCTTTTTGAGGCTTACGAGTGAACATGTCAGCCACAAAATGCTCACTAGTTCACTAGTAAGGTCATTTTGACGCTTACTAGTGAACATGTCAGCCACAAAACGCTCACTAGTTCACTAGTAAGGTCATTTTGACGCTTACTAGTGAACATGTAAGCCACAAAACGCTCACTAGTTCACAAGTAAGATCATTTTGAGGCTTACTAGTTGACATGTAAGCCGCAAAACGCCCACTAGTTCACTCGTAAGGTCATTTTGACGCTTACTAGTAAACATGTAAGGCCATAAATGTGTCCACTAGTTCACTAGTAAGATCTTTTTGAGGCTTACTAGTTAACATGTAAGCCACAAAACGCCCACTAGTTCACTAGTAAGATCATTTTGAGGCTTACTAGTGAACATGTAAGCCACAAAACGCTCACTAGTTCACTCGTAAGGTCATTTTGACGCTTACTAGTAAACATGTAAGGCCATAAATGTGCCCACTAGTTCACTAGTAAGATCTTTTTGAGGCTTACTAGTTAACATGTAAGGCCATAAATGTGTCCACTAGTTCACTAGTAAGATCTTTTTGAGGCTTACTAGTTGACATGTAAGCCGCAAAACGCCCACTAGTTCACTCGTAAGGTCATTTTGACGCTTACTAGTAAACATGTAAGGCCATAAATGTGTCCACTAGTTCACTAGTAAGATCTTTTTGAGGCTTACTAGTTAACATGTAAGCCACAAAACGCCCACTAGTTCACTAGTAAGATCATTTTGAGGCTTACTAGTGAACATGTAAGCCACAAAACGCTCACTAGTCCACTAGTAAGGTCATTTTGACACTTACTAGTGAACATGTAAGCCACAAAACGCCCACTAGTTCACTAGTACGATCATTTTGACGCTTACTAGTCAACATGTAAGGCCATAAATGTGCCCACTAGTTCAATAGTAAGATAATTTTGAGGCTTACTAGTGAACATGTAAGCCACAAAACGCCCACTAGTTCACTAGTAAGATCATTTTGAGGCTTACTAATGAACATGTAAGCCACAAAACGCTCACTAGTTCACTCGTAAGGTCATTTTGACGCTTACTAGTAAACATGTAAGCCGCAAAACGCCCACTAGTTCACTAGTAAGATCATTTCGACGCTTACGAGTGAACATGTCAGCCACAAAACGCTCACTAGTTCACTAGTAAGGTCATTTTGACGCTTACTAGTGAACATGTCAGCCACAAAACGCTCACTAGTTCACTAGTAAGGTCATTTTGACGCTTACTAGTGAACATGTAAGCCACAAAACGCTCACTAGTTCACAAGTAAGATCATTTTGAGGCTTACTAGTTGACATGTAAGCCGCAAAACGCCCACTAGTTCACTCGTAAGGTCATTTTGACGCTTACTAGTAAACATGTAAGGCCATAAATGTGTCCACTAGTTCACTAGTAAGATCTTTTTGAGGCTTACTAGTTAACATGTAAGCCACAAAACGCCCACTAGTTCACTAGTAAGATCATTTTGAGGCTTACTAGTGAACATGTAAGCCACAAAACGCTCACTAGTTCACTCGTAAGGTCATTTTGACGCTTACTAGTAAACATGTAAGGCCATAAATGTGCCCACTAGTTCACTAGTAAGATCTTTTTGAGGCTTACTAGTTAACATGTAAGCCGCAAAACGCCCACTAGTTCACTCGTAAGGTCATTTTGACGCTTACTAGTAAACATGTAAGGCCATAAATGTGTCCACTAGTTCACTAGTAAGATCTTTTTGAGGCTTACAAGTTAACATGTAAGCCACAAAACGCCCACTAGTTCACTAGTAAGATCATTTTGAGGCTTACTCGTGAACATGTAAGCCACAAAACGCCCACTAGTTCACTAGTAAGATCATTTTGACGCTTACTAGTGAATATGTAAGCCACAAAACGCTCACTAGTTCACTAGTAAGGTCATTTTGACGCTTACTAGTAAACATGTAAGGCCATAAATGTGCCCACTAGTTCACTAGTAAGATCTTTTTGAGGCTTACTAGTTAACATGTAAGCCACAAAACGCCCACTACTTCACTAGTAAGATCATTTTGAGGCTTACTCGTGAACATGTAAGCCACAAAACGCTCACTAGTCCACTAGTAAGATCATTTTGAGGCTTACTAGTTGACATGTAAGCCACAAAATGCCCACTAGTTCACTGGTAAGATCATTTTGACGCTTACTAGTGAATATGTAAGCCACAAAACGCTCACTAGTTCACTAGTAAGGTCATTTTGACGCTTACTAGTGAACATGTAAGCCACAAAACGCCCACTAGTTCACTCGTAAGATAATTTTGAGGCTTACTAGTGAACATGTAAGGCCATAAATGTGCCCACTTGTTCACTAGTAAGATCATTTTGAGGCTTACTAGTGAACATGTAAGCCACAAAACGCCCACTAGTTCACTAGTAAGATCATTTTGACGCTTACTAGTGAACATGTAAGCCACAAAACGCTCACTAGTTCACTAATGAGGTCATTTTGACGCTTACTAGTGAACAGGTAAGCCAAAAAACGCCCACTAGTTCACACGTAAGGTCATTTTGAGGCTTACTAGTTGACATGTAAGGCCATACATGTGCCCACTAGTTCACTAGTAAGATCATTTTGAGGCTTACTAGTTGACATGTAAGCAACAAAACGCCCACTAGTTCACTAGTAAGATCATTTTGAGGCTTACTAGTGAACATGTAAGCCACAAAACTTTCACTAGTTCACTAGTAAGGTCATTTTGACGCTTACTAGTGAACATGTAAGCCACAAAACGCTCACTAGTTCACTAGTAAGGTTATTTTGACGCTTACTAGTGAACATGTAAGCCACAAAACGCCCACTAGTTCACTCGTGAGGTCATTTTGAGGCTTACTACTTGACATGTAAGCCGCAAAACGGCCAGTAGTTCACTAGTAAGATCATTTTGAGGCTTACGAGTTGACATGTAAGCCGCAAAACGCCCACTAGTTCACTAGTAAGGTCATTTTTACGCTTATTAGTGAACATGTCAGCCACAAAACGCTCACTAGTTCACTAGTAAGGTCATTTTGACGCTTACTCATTTTGACGCTTACTAGTGAACATGTCAGCCACAAAACGCTCACTAGTTCACAAGTAAGATCATTTTGACGCTTACTAGTGAACATGTAAGGCCATAAATGTGCCCACTAGTTCACTAGTAAGATCATTTTGAGGCTTACTAGTGAACATGTAAGCCACAAAACGCCCACTAGTTCACTAGTAAGATCATTTTGAGGCTTACTAGTGAACATGTAAGCCACAAAAAGCCCACTAGTTCACTAGTAAGATCATTTTGAGGCTTACTAGTGAACATGTAAGCCACAAAACGCCCACTAGTTCACTAGTAAGATCATTTTGAGGCTTACTAGTGAACATGTAAGCCACAAAACGCCCACTAGTTCACTAGTAAGATCATTTTGAGGCTTACTAGTGAACATGTAAGCCACAAAACGCTCACTAGTTCACTCGTACGGTCATTTCGACGCTTACTAGTGAACTTGTAAGCCACAAAACGCTCATTAGTTCACACGTAAGGTCATTTTGACGCTTACTAGTGAACATGTAAGCCACAAAACGCCCACTAGTTCACACGTAAGGTCATTTTGAGGTTTACTAGTTGACATGTAAGGCCATAAATGTGCCCACTAGTTCACTAGTAAGATCATTTTGAGGCTTACTAGTTGACATGTAAGCCGCAAAACGGCCAGTAGTTCACTAGTAAGATCATTTTGAGGCTTACTAGTTGACATGTAAGCCGCAAAACGCCCATTAGTTCACTAGTAAGATCATTTCGACGCTTACGAGTGAACATGTAAGGCCGTAAATGTGCCCACTAGTTCAATAGTAAGATCATTTCGACGCTTACGAGTGAACATGTAAGGCCGTAAATGTGCCCACTAGTTCACTAGTAAGATCATTTTGACGCTTACTAGTGAACATGTAAGGCCGTAAATGTGCCCACTAGTTCACTAGTAAGATCATTTTGACGCTTACTAGTGAACATGTAAGCCACAAAACGCTCACTAGTTCACTAATGAGGTCATTTTGACGCTTACTAGTGAACAGGTAAGCCACAAAACGCCCACTAGTTCACACGTAAGGTCATTTTGAGGCTTACTAGTTGACATGTAAGGCCATACATGTGCCCACTAGTTCACTAGTAAGATCATTTTGAGGCTTACTAGTTGACATGTAAGCAACAAAACGCCCACTAGTTCACTAGTAAGATCATTTTGAGGCTTACTAGTGAACATGTAAGCCACAAAACTTTCACTAGTTCACTAGTAAGGTCATTTTGACGCTTACTAGTGAACATGTAAGCCACAAAACGCTCACTAGTTCACTAGTAAGGTTATTTTGACGCTTACTAGTGAACATGTAAGCCACAAAACGCCCACTAGTTCACTCGTGAGGTCATTTTGAGGCTTACTACTTGACATGTAAGCCGCAAAACGGCCAGTAGTTCACTAGTAAGATCATTTTGAGGCTTACGAGTTGACATGTAAGCCGCAAAACGCCCACTAGTTCACTAGTAAGGTCATTTTTACGCTTATTAGTGAACATGTCAGCCACAAAACGCTCACTAGTTCACTAGTAAGGTCATTTTGACGCTTACTCATTTTGACGCTTACTAGTGAACATGTCAGCCACAAAACGCTCACTAGTTCACAAGTAAGATCATTTTGACGCTTACTAGTGAACATGTAAGGCCATAAATGTGCCCACTAGTTCACTAGTAAGATCATTTTGAGGCTTACTAGTGAACATGTAAGCCACAAAACGCCCACTAGTTCACTAGTAAGATCATTTTGAGGCTTACTAGTGAACATGTAAGCCACAAAAAGCCCACTAGTTCACTAGTAAGATCATTTTGAGGCTTACTAGTGAACATGTAAGCCACAAAACGCCCACTAGTTCACTAGTAAGATCATTTTGAGGCTTACTAGTGAACATGTAAGCCACAAAACGCCCACTAGTTCACTAGTAAGATCATTTTGAGGCTTACTAGTGAACATGTAAGCCACAAAACGCTCACTAGTTCACTCGTACGGTCATTTCGACGCTTACTAGTGAACTTGTAAGCCACAAAACGCTCATTAGTTCACACGTAAGGTCATTTTGACGCTTACTAGTGAACATGTAAGCCACAAAACGCCCACTAGTTCACACGTAAGGTCATTTTGAGGTTTACTAGTTGACATGTAAGGCCATAAATGTGCCCACTAGTTCACTAGTAAGATCATTTTGAGGCTTACTAGTTGACATGTAAGCCGCAAAACGGCCAGTAGTTCACTAGTAAGATCATTTTGAGGCTTACTAGTTGACATGTAAGCCGCAAAACGCCCATTAGTTCACTAGTAAGATCATTTCGACGCTTACGAGTGAACATGTAAGGCCGTAAATGTGCCCACTAGTTCACTAGTAAGATCATTTCGACGCTTACGAGTGAACATGTAAGGCCGTAAATGTGCCCACTAGTTCACTAGTAAGATCATTTTGACGCTTACTAGTGAACATGTAAGGCCGTAAATGTGCCCACTAGTTCACTAGTAAGATCATTTTGACGCTTACTAGTGAACATGTAAGCCACAAAACCCACACTAGTTCACTAGTAAGATCATTTTGAGGCTTACTAGTGAACATGTAAGCCACAAAAAGCCCACTAGTTCACTAGTAAGATCATTTTGAGGCTTACTAGTTGACATGTAAGCCACAAAACGCTCACTAGTTCACAAGTAAGATTATTTTGACGCTTACTAGTGAACATGTAAGCCACAAAACGCTCACTAGTTCACAAGTAAGATCATTTTGAGGCTTACTAGTTGACATGTAAGCCGCAAAACGCCCACTAGTTCACTCGTAAGGTCATTTTGACGCTTACTAGTAAACATGTAAGGCCATAAATGTGCCCACTAGTTCACTAGTAAGATCTTTTTGAGGCTTACTAGTTAACATGTAAGCCACAAAACGCTCACTAGTTCACTAGTAAGGTCATTTTGACGCTTACTAGTGAACATGTAAGCCACAAAACGCTCACTAGTTCACTCGTACGGTCATTTCGACGCTTACTAGTGAACTTGTAAGCCACAAAACGCTCACTAGTTCACTCGTACGGTCATTTCGACGCTTACTAGTGAACTTGTAAGCCACAAAACGCTCATTTGTTCACTAGTAAGGTCATTTTGACGCTTACTAGTGAACATGTAAGCCACAAAACGCCCACTAGTTCACTAGTAAGATCATTTTGACGCTTACTAGTGAACATGTAAGCCACAAAACGCTCACTAGTTCACTAATGAGGTCATTTTGACGCTTACTAGTGAACAGGTAAGCCACAAAACGCCCACTAGTTCACACGTAAGGTCATTTTGAGGCTTACTAGTTGACATGTAAGACCATAAATGTGCCCACTAGTTCACTAGTAAGATCATTTTGAGGCTTACTATTGAACATGTAAGCCACAAAACGCCCACTAGTTCACAAGTAAGATCATTTTGAGGCTTACTAGTGAACATGTAAGCCGCAAAACAACCACTAGTTCACTAGTAAGATCATTTTGACGCTTACTAGTGAACATGTAAGGGCATAAATGTGCCCACTAGTTCACTAGTAAGATCATTTTGAGGCTTACTAGTAAACATGTAAGCCACAAAACGCCCACTAGTTCACTAGTAAGATCATTTTGACGCTTACTAATGAACATGTAAGCCACAAAACTCTCACTAGTTCACAAGTAAGATCATTTTGAGGCTTACTAGTTGACATGTAAGCCGCAAAACAACCACTAGTTCACTCGTAAGGTCATTTTGACGCTTACTAGTGAACATGTAAGGCCATAAATGTGCCCACTAGTTCACTAGTAAGATCATTTTGACGCTTACTAGTGAACATGTAAGCCACAAAACGCTCACTAGTTTACTAGTAAAGTCATTTTGACGCTTACTAGTGAACATGTAAGCCACAAAACGCCCACTAGTTCACTCGTAAGATCATTTTGAGGCTTACTAGTGAACATGTAAGGCCATAAATGTGCCCACTTGTTCACTAGTAAGATCATTTTGAGGCTGACTAGTGAACATGTAAGCCACAAAACGCCCACTAGTTCACTAGTAAGATCATTTTGAGGCTTACTAGTGAACATGTAAGCCACAAAACGCTCACTAGTTCACTAGTGAGGTCATTTTGACGCTTACTAGTGAACATGTAAGCCACAAAACGCCCACTAGTTCACACGTAAGGTCATTTTGAGGCTTACTAGTGAACATGTAAGCCACAAAACGCTCACTAGTTCACTTGTAAGGTCATTTTGACACTTACTAGTGAACATGTAAGCCACAAAACGCTCACTAGTCCACTAGTAAGGTCATTTTGACACTTACTAGTGAACATGTAAGCCACAAAACGCCCACTAGTTCACTCGTAAGATCATTTTGAGGCTTACTAGTGAACATGTAAGGCCATAAATGTGCCCACTTGTTCACTAGTAAGATCATTTTGAAGCTTACTAGTGCACACGTAAGCCGCAAAACGCCCACTAGTTCACTAGTAAGATCATTTTGAGGCTTACTAGTAAACATGTCAGGCACAAAACGCCCACTAGTTCACTAGTAAGATCATTTTGACGCTTACTAGTGAACATGTAAGCCACAAAACTCTCACTAGTTCACAAGTAAGATCATTTTGAGGCTTACTAGTTGACATGTAAGCCGCAAAACAACCACTAGTTCACTCGTAAGGTCATTTTGACGCTTAGTAGTGAACATGTAAGGCCATAAATGTGCCCACTAGTTCACTAGTGAGATCATTTTGACGCTTACTAGTGAACATGTAAGCCACAAAACGCTCACTAGTTTACTAGTAAAGTCATTTTGACGCTTACTAGTGAACATGTAAGCCACAAAACGCTCACTAGTTCACTAGTAAGGTCATTTCGATGCTTACTAGTGAACATGTAAGCCACAAAACGCTCACCAGTTCACTAGTAAGATCATTTTGACGCTTACTAGTGAACATGTAAGCCACAAAACTCTCACTAGTTCACAAGTAAGATCATTTTGAGGCTTACTAGTTGACATGTAAGCCACAAAACGCCCACTAGTTCACTCGTAAGATCATTTTGAGGCTTACTAGTGAACATGTAAGGCCATAAATGTGCCCACTTGTTCACTAGTAAGATCATTTTGAAGCTTACTAGTGCACACGTAAGCCGCAAAACGCCCACTAGTTCACTAGTAAGATCATTTTGAGGCTTACTAGTAAACATGTCAGGCACAAAACGCCCACTAGTTCACTAGTAAGATCATTTTGACGCTTACTAGTGAACATGTAAGCCACAAAACTCTCACTAGTTCACAAGTAAGATCATTTTGAGGCTTACTAGTTGACATGTAAGCCGCAAAACAACCACTAGTTCACTCGTAAGGTCATTTTGACGCTTAGTAGTGAACATGTAAGGCCATAAATGTGCCCACTAGTTCACTAGTGAGATCATTTTGACGCTTACTAGTGAACATGTAAGCCACAAAACGCTCACTAGTTTACTAGTAGTCATTTTGACGCTTACTAGTGAACATGTAAGCCACAAAACGCTCACTAGTTCACTAGTAAGGTCATTTCGATGCTTACTAGTGAACATGTAAGCCACAAAACGCTCACCAGTTCACTAGTAAGGTCATTTTGACGCTTATTAGTGAACATGTAAGCCACAAAACGCCCACTAGTTCACTAGTAAGATCATTTTGACGCTTACTAGTCAACATGTAAGGCCATCAATGTGCCCACTAGTTCACTAGTAAGATCATTTTGACGCTTACTAGTGAACATGTAAGCCACAAAGCGCTCACTAGTTTACTAGTAAGGTCATTTTGACGCTTACTAGTGAACATGTAAGCCACAAAACGCCCACTAGTTCACTAGTACGATCATTTTGACGCTTACTAGTCAACATGTAAGGCCATAAATGTGCCCACTAGTTCACTAGTAAGATCATTTTGAGGCTTTCGAGTTGACATGTAAGCCGCAAAACGCCCACTAGTTCACTAGTAAGGTCATTTTGACGCTTATTAGTGAACATGTCAGCCACAAAACGCTCACTAGTTCACTAGTAAGGTCATTTTGACGCTTACTCATTTTGACGCTTACTAGTGAACATGTCAGCCACAAAACGCTCACTAGTTCACTAGTAAGGTCATTTTGACGCTTACTAGTGAACATGTCAGCCACTAGTAAGTCATTTTGAGGCTTACTAGTGAACATGTAAGCCACAAAACGCTCACTAGTTCACTAGTAAGGTCATTTTGACGCTTACTAGTGAACATGTAAGCCACAAAACGCTCAGTAGTTCACAAGTAAGATCATTTTGACGCTTACTAGTGAACATGTAAGGCCATAAATGTGCCCACTAGTTCACTAGTAAGATCATTTTGAGGCTTACTAGTGAACATGTAAGCCACAAAACGCCCACTAGTTCACTAGTAAGATCATTTTGAGGCTTACTAGTGAACATGTAAGCCACAAAACGCCCACTAGTTCACTAGTTCACTCGTAAGGTCATTTTGACGCTTACTAGTAAACATGTAAGGCCATAAATGTGCCCACTAGTTCACTAGTAAGATCATTTTGAGGCTTACTAGTTGACATGTAAGCAACAAAACGCCCTAGTTCACTAGTAAGATCATTTCGACGCTTACTAGTGAACATGTCAGCCACAAAACGCTCACTAGTTCACTAGTAAGGTCATTTTGACGCTTACTCATTTTGACGCTTACTAGTGAACATGTCAGCCACAAAACGCTCACTAGTTCACTAGTAAGGTCATTTTGACACTTACTAGTGAACATGTCAGCCACTAGTAAGTCATTTTGAGGCATACTAGTGAACATGTAAGCCACAAAACGCTCACTAGTTCACTAGTAAGGTCATTTTGACGCTTACTAGTGAACATGTAAGCCACAAAACGCTCACTAGTTCACAAGTAAGATCATTTTGACGCTTACTAGTGAACATGTAAGGCCATAAATGTGCCCACTAGTTCACTAGTAAGATCATTTTGAGGCTTACTAGTGAACATGTAAGCCACAAAACGCCCACTATTTCACTAGTAAGATCATTTTGAGGCTTACTAGTGAACATGTAAGCCACAAAACGCCCACTAGTTCACTAGTAAGATCTTTTTGAGGCTTACTAGTTAACATGTAAGCCACAAAACACCCACTAGTTCACTAGTAAGATCATTTTGAGGCTTACTAGTGAACATGTAAGCCACAAAACGCTCACTAGTTCACTAGTAAGGTCATTTTGACGCTTACTAGTGAACTTGTAAGCCACATAACGCTCATTAGTTCAATAGTAAGGTCATTTTGACGCTTACTAGTGAACATGTAAGGCCATAAATGTGCCCACTAGTTCACTAGTAAGATCATTTTGACGCTTACTAGTGAACATGTAAGCCACAAAACGCTCACTAGTTTACTAGTAAAGTCATTTTGACGCTTACTAGTGAACATGTAAGCCACAAAACGCCCACTAGTTCACTCGTAAGATCATTTTGAGGCTTACTAGTGAACATGTAAGGCCATAAATGTGCCCACTTGTTCACTAGTAAGATCATTTTGAGGCTGACTAGTGAACATGTAAGCCACAAAACGCCCACTAGTTCACTAGTAAGATCATTTTGAGGCTTACTAGTGAACATGTAAGCCACAAAACGCTCACTAGTTCACTAGTGAGGTCATTTTGACGCTTACTAGTGAACATGTAAGCCACAAAACGCCCACTAGTTCACACGTAAGGTCATTTTGAGGCTTACTAGTGAACATGTAAGCCACAAAACGCTCACTAGTTCACTTGTAAGGTCATTTTGACACTTACTAGTGAACATGTAAGCCACAAAACGCTCACTAGTCCACTAGTAAGGTCATTTTGACACTTACTAGTGAACATGTAAGCCACAAAACGCCCACTAGTTCACTCGTAAGATCATTTTGAGGCTTACTAGTGAACATGTAAGGCCATAAATGTGCCCACTTGTTCACTAGTAAGATCATTTTGAAGCTTACTAGTGCACACGTAAGCCGCAAAACGCCCACTAGTTCACTAGTAAGATCATTTTGAGGCTTACTAGTAAACATGTCAGGCACAAAACGCCCACTAGTTCACTAGTAAGATCATTTTGACGCTTACTAGTGAACATGTAAGCCACAAAACTCTCACTAGTTCACAAGTAAGATCATTTTGAGGCTTACTAGTTGACATGTAAGCCGCAAAACAACCACTAGTTCACTCGTAAGGTCATTTTGACGCTTAGTAGTGAACATGTAAGGCCATAAATGTGCCCACTAGTTCACTAGTGAGATCATTTTGACGCTTACTAGTGAACATGTAAGCCACAAAACGCTCACTAGTTTACTAGTAAAGTCATTTTGACGCTTACTAGTGAACATGTAAGCCACAAAACGCTCACTAGTTCACTAGTAAGGTCATTTCGATGCTTACTAGTGAACATGTAAGCCACAAAACGCTCACCAGTTCACTAGTAAGATCATTTTGACGCTTACTAGTGAACATGTAAGCCACAAAACTCTCACTAGTTCACAAGTAAGATCATTTTGAGGCTTACTAGTTGACATGTAAGCCACAAAACGCCCACTAGTTCACTCGTAAGATCATTTTGAGGCTTACTAGTGAACATGTAAGGCCATAAATGTGCCCACTTGTTCACTAGTAAGATCATTTTGAAGCTTACTAGTGCACACGTAAGCCGCAAAACGCCCACTAGTTCACTAGTAAGATCATTTTGAGGCTTACTAGTAAACATGTCAGGCACAAAACGCCCACTAGTTCACTAGTAAGATCATTTTGACGCTTACTAGTGAACATGTAAGCCACAAAACTCTCACTAGTTCACAAGTAAGATCATTTTGAGGCTTACTAGTTGACATGTAAGCCGCAAAACAACCACTAGTTCACTCGTAAGGTCATTTTGACGCTTAGTAGTGAACATGTAAGGCCATAAATGTGCCCACTAGTTCACTAGTGAGATCATTTTGACGCTTACTAGTGAACATGTAAGCCACAAAACGCTCACTAGTTTACTAGTAGTCATTTTGACGCTTACTAGTGAACATGTAAGCCACAAAACGCTCACTAGTTCACTAGTAAGGTCATTTCGATGCTTACTAGTGAACATGTAAGCCACAAAACGCTCACCAGTTCACTAGTAAGGTCATTTTGACGCTTATTAGTGAACATGTAAGCCACAAAACGCCCACTAGTTCACTAGTAAGATCATTTTGACGCTTACTAGTCAACATGTAAGGCCATCAATGTGCCCACTAGTTCACTAGTAAGATCATTTTGAGGCTTTCGAGTTGACATGTAAGCCGCAAAACGCCCACTAGTTCACTAGTAAGGTCATTTTGACGCTTATTAGTGAACATGTCAGCCACAAAACGCTCACTAGTTCACTAGTAAGGTCATTTTGACGCTTACTCATTTTGACGCTTACTAGTGAACATGTCAGCCACAAAACGCTCACTAGTTCACTAGTAAGGTCATTTTGACGCTTACTAGTGAACATGTAAGCCACAAAACGCTCAGTAGTTCACAAGTAAGATCATTTTGACGCTTACTAGTGAACATGTAAGGCCATAAATGTGCCCACTAGTTCACTAGTAAGATCATTTTGAGGCTTACTAGTGAACATGTAAGCCACAAAACGCCCACTAGTTCACTAGTAAGATCATTTTGAGGCTTACTAGTGAACATGTAAGCCACAAAACGCCCACTAGTTCACTAGTTCACTCGTAAGGTCATTTTGACGCTTACTAGTAAACATGTAAGGCCATAAATGTGCCCACTAGTTCACTAGTAAGATCATTTTGAGGCTTACTAGTTGACATGTAAGCAACAAAACGCCCTAGTTCACTAGTAAGATCATTTCGACGCTTACTAGTGAACATGTCAGCCACAAAACGCTCACTAGTTCACTAGTAAGGTCATTTTGACGCTTACTCATTTTGACGCTTACTAGTGAACATGTCAGCCACAAAACGCTCACTAGTTCACTAGTAAGGTCATTTTGACACTTACTAGTGAACATGTCAGCCACTAGTAAGTCATTTTGAGGCATACTAGTGAACATGTAAGCCACAAAACGCTCACTAGTTCACTAGTAAGGTCATTTTGACGCTTACTAGTGAACATGTAAGCCACAAAACGCTCACTAGTTCACAAGTAAGATCATTTTGACGCTTACTAGTGAACATGTAAGGCCATAAATGTGCCCACTAGTTCACTAGTAAGATCATTTTGAGGCTTACTAGTGAACATGTAAGCCACAAAACGCCCACTATTTCACTAGTAAGATCATTTTGAGGCTTACTAGTGAACATGTAAGCCACAAAACGCCCACTAGTTCACTAGTAAGATCTTTTTGAGGCTTACTAGTTAACATGTAAGCCACAAAACACCCACTAGTTCACTAGTAAGGTCATTTTGACGCTTACTCATTTTGACGCTTACTAGTGAACATGTCAGCCACAAAACGCTCACTAGTTCACTAGTAAGGTCATTTTGACACTTACTAGTGAACATGTCAGCCACTAGTAAGTCATTTTGAGGCATACTAGTGAACATGTAAGCCACAAAACGCTCACTAGTTCACTAGTAAGGTCATTTTGACGCTTACTAGTGAACATGTAAGCCACAAAACGCTCACTAGTTCACAAGTAAGATCATTTTGACGCTTACTAGTGAACATGTAAGGCCATAAATGTGCCCACTAGTTCACTAGTAAGATCATTTTGAGGCTTACTAGTGAACATGTAAGCCACAAAACGCCCACTATTTCACTAGTAAGATCATTTTGAGGCTTACTAGTGAACATGTAAGCCACAAAACGCCCACTAGTTCACTAGTAAGATCTTTTTGAGGCTTACTAGTTAACATGTAAGCCACAAAACACCCACTAGTTCACTAGTAAGATCATTTTGAGGCTTACTAGTGAACATGTAAGCCACAAAACGCTCACTAGTTCACTAGTAAGGTCATTTTGACGCTTACTAGTGAACTTGTAAGCCACATAACGCTCATTAGTTCAATAGTAAGGTCATTTTGACGCTTACTAGTGAACATGTAAGCCACAAAACGCCCACTAGTTCACACGTAAGGTCATTTTGAGGCTTACTAGTTGACATGTAAGGCCATAAATGTGCCCACTAGTTCACTAGTAAGATCATTTTGAGGCTTACTAGTTGACATGTAAGCAACAAAACGCCCACTAGTTCACTCGTAAGATCATTTCGAGGCTTACTAGTTGACATGTAAGCAACAAAACGCCCTAGTTCACTAGTAAGATCATTTCGACGCTTACTAGTGAACATGTCAGCCACAAAACGCTCACTAGTTCACTAGTAAGGTCATTTTGACGCTTACTCATTTTGACGCTTACTAGTGAACATGTCAGCCACAAAACGCTCACTAGTTCACTAGTAAGGTCATTTTGACACTTACTAGTGAACATGTCAGCCACTAGTAAGTCATTTTGAGGCATACTAGTGAACATGTAAGCCACAAAACGCTCACTAGTTCACTAGTAAGGTCATTTTGACGCTTACTAGTGAACATGTAAGCCACAAAACGCTCACTAGTTCACAAGTAAGATCATTTTGACGCTTACTAGTGAACATGTAAGGCCATAAATGTGCCCACTAGTTCACTAGTAAGATCATTTTGAGGCTTACTAGTTGACATGTAAGCAACAAAACGCCCTAGTTCACTAGTAAGATCATTTCGACGCTTACTAGTGAACATGTCAGCCACAAAACGCTCACTAGTTCACTAGTAAGGTCATTTTGACGCTTACTCATTTTGACGCTTACTAGTGAACATGTCAGCCACAAAACGCTCACTAGTTCACTAGTAAGGTCATTTTGACACTTACTAGTGAACATGTCAGCCACTAGTAAGTCATTTTGAGGCATACTAGTGAACATGTAAGCCACAAAACGCTCACTAGTTCACTAGTAAGGTCATTTTGACGCTTACTAGTGAACATGTAAGCCACAAAACGCTCACTAGTTCACAAGTAAGATCATTTTGACGCTTACTAGTGAACATGTAAGGCCATAAATGTGCCCACTAGTTCACTAGTAAGATCATTTTGAGGCTTACTAGTGAACATGTAAGCCACAAAACGCCCACTATTTCACTAGTAAGATCATTTTGAGGCTTACTAGTGAACATGTAAGCCACAAAACGCCCACTAGTTCACTAGTAAGATCTTTTTGAGGCTTACTAGTTAACATGTAAGCCACAAAACACCCACTAGTTCACTAGTAAGGTCATTTTGACGCTTACTCATTTTGACGCTTACTAGTGAACATGTCAGCCACAAAACGCTCACTAGTTCACTAGTAAGGTCATTTTGACACTTACTAGTGAACATGTCAGCCACTAGTAAGTCATTTTGAGGCATACTAGTGAACATGTAAGCCACAAAACGCTCACTAGTTCACTAGTAAGGTCATTTTGACGCTTACTAGTGAACATGTAAGCCACAAAACGCTCACTAGTTCACAAGTAAGATCATTTTGACGCTTACTAGTGAACATGTAAGGCCATAAATGTGCCCACTAGTTCACTAGTAAGATCATTTTGAGGCTTACTAGTGAACATGTAAGCCACAAAACGCCCACTATTTCACTAGTAAGATCATTTTGAGGCTTACTAGTGAACATGTAAGCCACAAAACGCCCACTAGTTCACTAGTAAGATCTTTTTGAGGCTTACTAGTTAACATGTAAGCCACAAAACACCCACTAGTTCACTAGTAAGATCATTTTGAGGCTTACTAGTGAACATGTAAGCCACAAAACGCTCACTAGTTCACTAGTAAGGTCATTTTGACGCTTACTAGTGAACTTGTAAGCCACATAACGCTCATTAGTTCAATAGTAAGGTCATTTTGACGCTTACTAGTGAACATGTAAGCCACAAAACGCCCACTAGTTCACACGTAAGGTCATTTTGAGGCTTACTAGTTGACATGTAAGGCCATAAATGTGCCCACTAGTTCACTAGTAAGATCATTTTGAGGCTTACTAGTTGACATGTAAGCAACAAAACGCCCACTAGTTCACTCGTAAGATCATTTCGAGGCTTACTAGTTGACATGTAAGCAACAAAACGCCCTAGTTCACTAGTAAGATCATTTCGACGCTTACTAGTGAACATGTCAGCCACAAAACGCTCACTAGTTCACTAGTAAGGTCATTTTGACGCTTACTCATTTTGACGCTTACTAGTGAACATGTCAGCCACAAAACGCTCACTAGTTCACTAGTAAGGTCATTTTGACACTTACTAGTGAACATGTCAGCCACTAGTAAGTCATTTTGAGGCATACTAGTGAACATGTAAGCCACAAAACGCTCACTAGTTCACTAGTAAGGTCATTTTGACGCTTACTAGTGAACATGTAAGCCACAAAACGCTCACTAGTTCACAAGTAAGATCATTTTGACGCTTACTAGTGAACATGTAAGGCCATAAATGTGCCCACTAGTTCACTAGTAAGATCATTTTGAGGCTTACTAGTTGACATGTAAGCAACAAAACGCCCTAGTTCACTAGTAAGATCATTTCGACGCTTACTAGTGAACATGTCAGCCACAAAACGCTCACTAGTTCACTAGTAAGGTCATTTTGACGCTTACTAGTGAACATGTCAGCCACAAAACGCTCACTAGTTCACTAGTAAGGTCATTTTGACGCTTACTAGTGAACATGTAAGCCACAAAACGCTCACTAGTTCACAAGTAAGATCATTTTGACGCTTACTAGTGAACATGTAAGGCCATAAATGTGCCCACTAGTTCACTAGTAAGATCATTTTGAGGCTTACTAGTGAACATGTAAGCCACTAGTAAGTCATTTTGAGGCATACTAGTGAACATGTAAGCCACAAAACGCCCACTATTTCACTAGTAAGATCATTTTGAGGCTTACTAGTGAACATGTAAGCCACAAAACGCCCACTAGTTCACTAGTAAGATCTTTTTGAGGCTTACTAGTTAACATGTAAGCCACAAAACACCCACTAGTTCACTAGTAAGATCATTTTGAGGCTTACTAGTGAACATGTAAGCCACAAAACGCTCACTAGTTCACTAGTAAGGTCATTTTGACGCTTACTAGTGAACTTGTAAGCCACATAACGCTCATTAGTTCAATAGTAAGGTCATTTTGACGCTTACTAGTGAACATGTAAGCCACAAAACGCCCACTAGTTCACACGTAAGGTCATTTTGAGGCTTACTAGTTGACATGTAAGGCCATAAATGTGCCCACTAGTTCACTAGTAAGATCATTTTGAGGCTTACTAGTTGACATGTAAGCAACAAAACGCCCACTAGTTCACTCGTAAGATCATTTCGAGGCTTACTAGTTGAAATGTAAGCCGCAAAACGCCCACTAGTTCACTCGTAAGGTCATTTTGACGTTTACTAGTAAACATGTAAGGCCATAAATGTGCCCACTAGTTAACTAGTAAGATCTTTTTGAGGCTTACTAGTTAACATGTAAGCCACAAAACGCCCACTAGTTCACTAGTAAGATCATTTTGAGGCTTACTCGTGAACATGTAAGCCACAAAACGCCCACTAGTTCACTAGTAAGATCATTTTGACGCTAACTAGTGAATATGTAAGCCACAAAACGCTCACTAGTTCACTAGTAAGGTCATTTTGACGCTTACTAGTGAATATGTAAGCCACAAAACGCTCACTAGTCCACTAGTAAGGTCATTTTGACACTTACTAGTGAACATGTAAGCCACAAAACGCCCACTAGTTCACTCGTAAGATCATTTTGAGGCTTACTAGTGAACATGTAAGGCCATAAATGTGCCCACTTGTTCACTAGTAAGATCATTTTGAGGCTTACTAGTGAACATGTAACCCACAAAAAGCCCACTAGTTCACTAGTAAGATCATTTTGAGGCTTACTAGTTGACATGTAAGCCACAAAACGCTCACTAGTTCACAAGTAAGATCATTTTGACGCTTACTAGTGAACATGTAAGCCCATAAATGTGCCCACTAGTTCACTAGTAAGATCATTTTGAGGCTTACTAGTGAACATGTAAGCCACAAAACGCCCACTCGTTCACACGTAAGGTCATTTTGAGGCTTACTAGTTGACATGTAAGGCCATAAATGTGCCCACTAGTTCACTAGTAAGATCATTTTGAGGCTTACTAGTTGACATGTAAGCAACAAAACGCGAACTAGTTCACTAGTAAGATCATTTTGAGGCTTACTAGTTGACATGTAAGCAACAAAACGCGAACTAGTTCACTAGTAAGATCATTTTGAGGCTTACTAGTGAACATGTAAGCCACAAAACTTTCACTAGTTCACTAGTAAGGTCATTTTGACGCTTACTAGTGAACATGTAAGCCACAAAACGCTCACTAGTTCACAAGTAAGATCATTTTGAGGCTTACTAGTTGACATGTAAGCCGCAAAACGCCCACTAGTTCACTAGTAAGGTCATTTTGACGCTTACTAGTAAACATGTAAGGCCATAAATGTGCCCACTAGTTCACTAGTAAGATCTTTTTGAGGCTTACTAGTTAACATGTAAGCCACAAAACGCCCACTAGTTCACTAGTAAGATCATTTTGAGGCTTACTCGTGAACATGTAAGCCACAAAACGCCCACTAGTTCACTAGTAAGATCATTTTGACGCTTACTAGTGAATATGTAAGCCACAAAACGCTCACTAGTTCACTAGTAAGGTCATTTTGACGCTTACTAGTGAACATGTAAGCCACAAAACGCTCACTAGTCCACTAGTAAGGTCATTTTGACCCTTACTAGTAAACATGTAAGGCCATAAATGTGCCCACTAGTTCACTAGTAAGATCTTTTTGAGGCTTACTAGTTAACATGTGAGCCACAAAACGCCCACTAGTTCACTAGTAAGATCATTTCGACGCTTACTAGTGAACATGTCAGCCACAAAACGCTCACTAGTTCACTAGTAAGGTCATTTTGACGCTTACTAGTGAACATGTCAGCCACAAAACGCTCACTAGTTCACTAGTAAGGTCATTTTGACGCTTACTAGTGAACATGTAAGCCACAAAACGCTCACTAGTTCACAAGTAAGATCATTTTGAGGCTTACTAGTTGACAGGTAAGCCGCAAAACGCCCACTAGTTCACTCGTAATGTCATTTTGACGCTTACTAGTAAACATGTAAGGCCATAAATGTGCCCACTAGTTCACTAGTAAGATCTTTTTGAGGCTTACTAGTTAACATGTAAGCCACAAAACGCCCACTAGTTTACTAGTAAGATCATTTTGAGGCTTACTCGTGAACATGTAAGCCACAAAACGCCCACTAGTTCACTAGTAAGATCATTTTGACGCTTACTAGTGAACATGTCAGCCACAAAACGCTCACTAGTTCACTAGTAAGGTCATTTTGACGCTTACTAGTGAACATGTCAGCCACAAAACGCTCACTAGTTCACTAGTAAGGTCATTTTGACGCTTACTAGTGAACATGTAAGCCACAAAACGCTCACTAGTTCACTAGTAAGATCATTTCGACGCTTACTAGTGAACATGTAAGGCCATAAATGTGCCCACTAGTTCTAAAATCATTTTGACGCTTACTAGTAAACATGTAAGGCCATAAATGTGCCCACTAGTTCACTAGTAAGATCATTTTGAGGCTTACTAGTGAACATGTAAGCCACAAAACTCTCACTAGTTCACTAGTAAGATCATTTTGAGGCTTACTAGTTGACATGTAAGCAACAAAACGCGAACTAGTTCACTAGTAAGATCATTTTGAGGCTTACTAGTTGACATGTAAGCAACAAAACGCGAACTAGTTCACTAGTAAGATCATTTTGAGGCTTACTAGTGAACATGTAAGCCACAAAACTTTCACTAGTTCACTAGTAAGGTCATTTTGACGCTTACTAGTGAACATGTAAGCCACAAAACGCTCACTAGTTCACAAGTAAGATCATTTTGAGGCTTACTAGTTGACATGTAAGCCGCAAAACGCCCACTAGTTCACTAGTAAGGTCATTTTGACGCTTACTAGTAAACATGTAAGGCCATAAATGTGCCCACTAGTTCACTAGTAAGATCTTTTTGAGGCTTACTAGTTAACATGTAAGCCACAAAACGCCCACTAGTTCACTAGTAAGATCATTTTGAGGCTTACTCGTGAACATGTAAGCCACAAAACGCCCACTAGTTCACTAGTAAGATCATTTTGACGCTTACTAGTGAATATGTAAGCCACAAAACGCTCACTAGTTCACTAGTAAGGTCATTTTGACGCTTACTAGTGAACATGTAAGCCACAAAACGCTCACTAGTCCACTAGTAAGGTCATTTTGACCCTTACTAGTAAACATGTAAGGCCATAAATGTGCCCACTAGTTCACTAGTAAGATCTTTTTGAGGCTTACTAGTTAACATGTGAGCCACAAAACGCCCACTAGTTCACTAGTAAGATCATTTCGACGCTTACTAGTGAACATGTCAGCCACAAAACGCTCACTAGTTCACTAGTAAGGTCATTTTGACGCTTACTAGTGAACATGTCAGCCACAAAACGCTCACTAGTTCACTAGTAAGGTCATTTTGACGCTTACTAGTGAACATGTAAGCCACAAAACGCTCACTAGTTCACAAGTAAGATCATTTTGAGGCTTACTAGTTGACAGGTAAGCCGCAAAACGCCCACTAGTTCACTCGTAATGTCATTTTGACGCTTACTAGTAAACATGTAAGGCCATAAATGTGCCCACTAGTTCACTAGTAAGATCTTTTTGAGGCTTACTAGTTAACATGTAAGCCACAAAACGCCCACTAGTTTACTAGTAAGATCATTTTGAGGCTTACTCGTGAACATGTAAGCCACAAAACGCCCACTAGTTCACTAGTAAGATCATTTTGACGCTTACTAGTGAACATGTCAGCCACAAAACGCTCACTAGTTCACTAGTAAGGTCATTTTGACGCTTACTAGTGAACATGTCAGCCACAAAACGCTCACTAGTTCACTAGTAAGGTCATTTTGACGCTTACTAGTGAACATGTAAGCCACAAAACGCTCACTAGTTCACTAGTAAGATCATTTCGACGCTTACTAGTGAACATGTAAGGCCATAAATGTGCCCACTAGTTCTAAAATCATTTTGACGCTTACTAGTAAACATGTAAGGCCATAAATGTGCCCACTAGTTCACTAGTAAGATCATTTTGAGGCTTACGAGTGAACATGTAAGCCACAAAACTCTCACTAGTTCACAAGTAAGATCATTTTGAGGCTTACTAGTTGACATGTAAGCCGCAAAACAACCACTAGTTCACTCGTAAGGTCATTTTGACGCTTACTAGTGAACATGTAAGGCCATAAATTTGCCCACTAGTTCACTAGTAAGATCATTTTGACGCTTACTAGTGAACATGTAAGCCACAAAACGCTCACTAGTTTACTAGTAAAGTCATTTTGACGCTTACTAGTGAACATGTAAGCCACAAAACGCTCACTAGTTCACTAGTAAGGTCATTTTGATGCTTACTAGTGAACATGTAAGCCACAAAACGCTCACCAGTTCACTAGTAAGATCATTTTGACGCTTACTAGTCAACATGTAAGGCCATCAATGTGCCCACTAGTTCACTAGTAAGATAATTTTGAGGATTACTAGTGAACATGTAAGCCACAAAGCGCTCACTAGTTTACTAGTATGGTCATTTTGATGCTTACTAGTGAACATGTAAGCCACAAAACGCTCACTAGTTTACTAGTAAAGTCATTTTGACGCTTACTAGTGAACATGTAAGCCACAAAACGCTCACTAGTTCACTAGTAAGGTCATTTTGATGCTTACTAGTGAACATGTAAGCCACAAAACGCTCACCAGTTCACTAGTAAGGTCATTTTGACGCTTACTAGTGAACATGTAAGCCACAAAACGCTCACTAGTTCACTAGTAAGGTCATTTTGAGGCTTACTCGTGAACATGTAAGCCACAAAACGCCCACTAGTTCACTAGTAAGATCATTTTGACGCTTACTAGTGAACATGTAAGCCACAAAGCGCTCACTAGTTTACTAGTATGGTCATTTTGACGCTTACTAGTGAAACATGTAAGCCACAAAACGCCCACTCGTTCACACGTAAGGTCATTTTGAGGCTTACTAGTTGACATGTAAGGCCATAAATGTGCCCACTAGTTCACTAGTAAGATCATTTTGAGGCTTACTAGTTGACATGTAAGCAACAAAACGCGAACTAGTTCACTTGTAAGATCATTTTGAGGCTTACTAGTTGACATGTAAGCAACAAAACGCGAACTAGTTCACTAGTAAGATCATTTTGAGGCTTACTAGTGAACATGTAAGCCACAAAACTTTCACTAGTTCACTAGTAAGGTCATTTTGACGCTTACTAGTGAACATGTAAGCCACAAAACGCTCACTAGTTCACAAGTAAGATCATTTTGAGGCTTACTCGTGAACATGTAAGCCACAAAACGCCCACTAGTTCACTAGTAAGATAATTTTGACGCTTACTAGTGAACATGTAAGCCACAAAACACTTACCAGTTCACTCGTAAGGTCATTTTGACGCTTATTAGTGAACATGTAATCCACAAAACGCCCACTAGTTCACTAGTAAGATCATTTTGACGCTTACTAGTCAACATGTAAGGCCATCAATGTGCCCACTAGTTCACGAGTAAGATAATTTTGACGCTTACTAGTGAACATGTAAGCCACAAAGCGCTCACTAGTTTACTAGTAAGGTCATTTTGTCGCTTAATAGTGAACATGTAAGCCAGAAAACGCTCACTAGTTCACAAGTAAGGTCATTTTGACACTTACTAGTGAAACATGTAAGCCACAAAACGCTCACTAGTTCACTAGTAAGGTCATTTTGACGCCTACTAGTGAACATGTAAGCCACAAAACGCCCTATAGTTCACTAGTACGATCATTTTGACGCTTACTAGTCAACATGTAAGGCCATAAATGTGCCCACTAGTTCACTAGTAAGATAATTTTGAGGCTTACTAGTGAACATGTAAGCCACAAAACGCCCACTAGTTCACTAGTAAGATCATTTTGAGGCTTACTAGTGACCATGAAAGCCACAAAAAGCCCACTAGTTCACTAGTAAGATCATTTTGAGGCTTACTAGTTGACATGTAAGCCGCAAAACGCCCACTAGTTCACTCGTAAAATCATTTTGACGCTTACTAGTGAACATGTAAGGCCATAAATGTGCCCACTAGTTCACTAGTAAGATCATTTTGAGGCTTACTAGTGAACATGTAAGCCACAAAACGCCCACTAGTTCACTAGTAAGATCATTTTGAGGCTTACTAGTGAACATGTAAGCCACAAAACGCTCACTAGTTCACTCGTACGGTCATTTCGACGCTTACTAGTGAACTTGTAAGCCACAAAACGCTCACTAGTTCACTCGTACGGTCATTTCGACGCTTACTAGTGAACTTGTAAGCCACAAAACGCTCATTTGTTCACTAGTAAGGTCATTTTGAGGCTTACTAGTAAACATGTAAGGCCATAAATGTGCCCACTAGTTCACTAGTAAGATCATTTTGAGGCTTACTAGTTGACATGTAAGCAACAAAACGCCCACTAGTTCACTAGTAAGATCATTTCGACGCTTACTAGTGAACATGTCAGCCACAAAACGCTCACTAGTTCACTAGTAAGGTCATTTTGACGCTTACTCATTTTGACGCTTACTAGTGAACATGTCAGCCACAAAACGCTCACTAGTTCACTAGTAAGATCATTTCGATGCTTACTAGTGAACATGTCAGCCACAAAACGCTCACTAGTTCACAAGTAAGATCATTTTGACGCTTACTAGTGAACATGTAAGGCCATAAATGTGCCCACTAGTTCACTAGTAAGATCATTTTGAGGCTTACTAGTGAACATGTAAGCCACAAAACGCCCACTAGTTCACTAGTAAGATCATTTTGAGGCTTACTAGTGAACATGTAAGCCACAAAACGCCCACTAGTTCACTAGTAAGATCATTTTGAGGCTTACTCGTGAACATGTAAGCCACAAAACGCCCACTAATTCACTAGTAAGATCATTTTGATGCTTACTAGTGAACATGTAAGCCACAAAACGCTCACTAGTCCACTAGTAAGGTCATTTTGACACTTACTAGTGAACATGTAAGCAACAAAACGCCCACTAGTTCACTAGTAAGATCATTTCGACGCTTACTAGTGAACATGTAAGGCCATAAATTTGCCCACTAGTTCACTAGTAAGATCATTTTGACGCTTACTAGTGAACATGTAAGCCACAAAACGCTCACTAGTTTACTAGTAAAGTCATTTTGACGCTTACTAGTGAACATGTAAGCCACAAAACGCTCACTAGTTCACTAGTAAGGTCATTTTGATGCTTACTAGTGAACATGTAAGCCACAAAACGCTCACCAGTTCACTAGTAAGGTCATTTTGAGGCTTACTAGTTGACATGTAAGGCCATAAATGTGCCCACTAGTTCACTAGTAAGATCATTTTGAGGCTTACTAGTGAACATGTAAGCCACAAAACGCCCACTAGTTCACTAGTAAGATCATTTTGAGGCTTACTAGTGAACATGTAAGCCACAAAACGCTCACTAGTTCACTCGTACGGTCATTTCGACGCTTACTAGTGAACTTGTAAGCCACAAAACGCTCATTAGTTCACTAGTAATGATCTTACTAGTGAACTAGTGGGCGTTTTGTTGCTTACATGTCAACTAGTAAGCCTCAAAATGATCTTACTAGTGAACTAGTGGGCACATTTATGGCCTTACATGTCAACTAGTAAGCCTCAAAATGACCTTACGTGTGAACTAGTGGGCGTTTTGTGGCTTACATGTTCACTAGTAAGCGTCAAAATGACCTCACTAGTGAACTAGTGAGCGTTTTGTGGCTTACATGTTCACTAGTAAGCCTCAATGATCTTACTAGTGAACTAGTGGGCGTTTTGTGGCTTACATGTTCACTAGTAAGCCTCAAAATGATCTTACGAGTGAACTAGTGGGCGTTTTGTGGTTTACATGTTCACTAGTAAGGGTCAAAATGATCTTACCAGTGGACTAGTGAGCGTTTTGTGGCTTACATGTTCACTAGTAAGCGTCAAAATGACCTTACTAGTGAACTAGTGAGCGTTTTGTGGCTTACATATTCACTAGTAAGCGTCAAAATGATCTTACTAGTGAACTAGTGGGCGTTTTGTGGCTTACATGTTTACTAGTAAGCGATCAAAATGACCTTACGAGTGAACTAGTGGGCGTTTTGCGGCTTACATGTCAACTAGTAAGCCTCAAAATGATCTTACTTGTGAACTAGTGAGCGTTTTGTGGCTTACATGTTCACTAGTAAGCGTCAAAATGACCTTACTAGTGAACTAGTGAGCGTTTTGTGGCTGACATGTTCACTAGTAAGCGTCAAAATGACCTTACTATTGAACTAGTGAGCGTTTTGTGGCTTACATGTTCACTAGTAAGCGTCAAAATGACCTTACTAGTGAACTAGTGAGCGTTTTGTGTCTGACATGTTCACTAGTAAGCGTCAAAATGACCTTACTCGTGAACTAGTGAGCGTTTTGTGTCTGACATGTTCACTAGTAAGCGTCAAAATGACCTTACTAGTGAACTAGTGAGCGTTTTGTGTCTGACATGTTCACTAGTAAGCGTCAAAATGACCTTACTAGTGAACTAGTGAGCGTTTTGTGGCTTACATGTTCACTAGTAAGCCTCAAAATGATCTAGTTAACTTACTAGTTAACATGTAAGCCACAAAACACCCACTAGTTCACTAGTAAGATCATTTTGAGGCTTACTAGTGAACATGTAAGCCACAAAACGCTCACTAGTTCACTAGTAAGGTCATTTTGACGCTTACTATTGAACTTGTAAGCCACATAACGCTCATTAGTTCAATAGTAAGGTCATTTTGACGCTTACTATTGAACTTGTAAGCCACATAACGCTCATTAGTTCAATAGTAAGGTCATTTTGACGCTTACTAGTGAACATGTAAGCCACAAAACACCCACTAGTTCACTCGTAAGGTCATTTTGAGGCTTACTAGTTGACATGTAAGCCGCAAAACGGCCAGTAGTTCACTAGTAAGGTCATTTTGACGCTTACTAGTGAACATGTCAGCCACTAGTAAGTCATTTTGAGGCTTACTAGTGAACATGTAAGCCACAAAACGCTCACTAGTTCACTAGTAAGGTCATTTTGACGCTTACTAGTGAACATGTAAGCCACAAAACGCTCACTAGTTCACAAGTAAGATCATTTTGACGCTTACTAGTGAACATGTAAGGCCATAAATGTGCCCACTAGTTCACTAGTAAGATCATTTTGAGGCTTACTAGTGAACATGTAAGCCACAAAACGCCCACTAGTTCACTAGTATGATCATTTTGAGGCTTACTAGTGAACATGTAAGCCACAAAACGCCCACTAGTTCACTAGTAAGATCTTTTTGAGGCTTACTAGTTAACATGTAAGCCACAAAACGCCCACTAGTTCACTAGTAAGATCATTTTGAGGCTTACTAGTGAACATGTAAGCCACAAAACGCTCACTAGTTCACTAGTACGGTCATTTCGACGCTTACTAGTGAACTTGTAAGCCACAAAACGCTCATTAGTTCAATAGTAAGGTCATTTTGACGCTTACTAGTGAACATGTAAGGCCATAAATGTGCCCACTAGTTCACTAGTAAGATCATTTTGAGGCTTACTAGTGAACATGTAAGCCACAAAACGCACACTAGTTCACTAGTAAGATCATTTTGAGGCTTACTAGTGAACATGTATGCCACAAAACGCTCACTAGTTCACTAGTAAGGTCATTTTGACGCTTACTAGTGAACATGTAAGCCACAAAACGCTCACTAGTTCACTAGTAAGGTTATTTTGACGCTTACTAGTGAACATGTAAGCCACAAAACGCCCACTAGTTCACTCGTGAGGTCATTTTGAGGCTTACTACTTGACATGTAAGCCGCAAAACGGCCAGTAGTTCACTAGTAAGATCATTTTGAGGCTTACGAGTTGACATGTAAGCCGCAAAACGCCCACTAGTTCACTAGTAAGGTCATTTTGACGCTTATTAGTGAACATGTCAGCCACAAAACGCTCACTAGTTCACAAGTAAGATCATTTTGACGCTTACTAGTGAACATGTAAGGCCATAAATGTGCCCACTAGTTCACTAGTAAGATCATTTTGAGGCTTACTAGTGAACATGTAAGCCACAAAACGCCCACTAGTTCACTAGTAAGATCATTTTGAGGCTTACTAGTGAACATGTAAGCCACAAAATGCACACTAGTTCACTAGTAAGATCATTTTGAGGCTTACTAGTGAACATGTAAGCCACAAAAAGCCCACTAGTTCACTCGTAAGATCATTTTGAGGCTTACTAGTGAACATGTAAGCCACAAAACGCCCACTAGTTCACTAGTAAGATCATTTTGAGGCTTACTAGTGAACATGTAAGCCACAAAACGCCCACTAGTTCACTAGTAAGATCATTTTGAGGCTTACTAGTGAACATGTAAGCCACAAAACGCTCACTAGTTCACTCGTACGGTCATTTCGACGCTTACTAGTGAACTTGTAAGCCACAAAACGCTCATTAGTTCACACGTAAGGTCATTTTGACGCTTACTAGTGAACATGTAAGCCACAAAACGCCCACTAGTTCACACGTAAGGTCATTTTGAGGTTTACTAGTTGACATGTAAGGCCATAAATGTGCCCACTAGTTCACTAGTAAGATCATTTTGAGGCTTACTAGTTGACATGTAAGCCGCAAAACGGCCAGTAGTTCACTAGTAAGATCATTTTGAGGCTTACTAGTTGACATGTAAGCCGCAAAACGCCCATTAGTTCACTAGTAAGATCATTTCGACGCTTACGAGTGAACATGTAAGGCCGTAAATGTGCCCACTAGTTCACTAGTAAGATCATTTCGACGCTTACGAGTGAACATGTAAGGCCGTAAATGTGCCCACTAGTTCACTAGTAAGATCATTTTGACGCTTACTAGTGAACATGTAAGGCCGTAAATGTGCCCACTAGTTCACTAGTAAGATCATTTTGACGCTTACTAGTGAACATGTCAGCCACAAAACGCTCACTAGTTCACTAGTAAGGTCATTTTGACGCTTACTAGTGAACATGTCAGCCACAAAACGCTCACTAGTTCACTAGTAAGGTCATTTTGACGCTTACTAGTGAACATGTAAGCCACAAAACGCTCACTAGTTCACTAGTGAGATCATTTCGATGCTTACTAGTGAACATGTAAGGCCATAAATGTGCCCACTAGTTCTAAAATCATTTTGACGCTTACTAGTGAACATGTAAGGCCATAAATGTGCCCACTAGTTCACTAGTAAGATCATTTTGAGGCTTACTAGTGAACATGTAAGCCACAAAACGCCCACTAGTTCACAAGTAAGATCATTTTGAGGCTTACTAGTGAACATGTAAGCCGCAAAACAACCACTAGTTCATTCGTAAGGTCATTTTGACGCTTACTAGTGAACATGTAAGGCCATAAATTTGCCCACTAGTTCACTAGTAAGATCATTTTGAGGCTTACTAGTAAACATGTAAGCCACAAAACGCCCACTAGTTCACTAGTAAGATCATTTTGACGCTTACTAGTGAACATGTAAGCCACAAAACGCCCACTAGTTCACTAGTAAGATCATTTTGAGGCTTACTAGTGAACATGTAAGCCGCAAAACAACCATTAGTTCACTCGTAAGGTCATTTTGACCCTTACTAGTGAACATGTAAGGCCATAAATGTGCCCACTAGTTCACTAGTAAGATCATTTTGACGCTTACTAGTGAACATGTAAGCCACAAAACTGTCACTAGTTCACAAGTAAGATCATTTTGAGGCTTACTAGTTGACATGTAAGCCGCAAAACAACCACTAGTTCACTCGTAAGGTCATTTTGACGCTTACTAGTGAACATGTAAGCCACAAAACGCTCACTAGTTTACTAGTAAAGTCATTTTGACGCTTACTAGTGAACATGTAAGCCACAAAACGCTCACTAGTTCACTAGTAAGGTCATTTTGATGCCTACTAGTGAACATGTAAGCCACAAAACGCTTACCAGTTCACTAGTAAGGTCATTTTGACGCTTATTAGTGAACATGTAAGCCACAAAACGCCCACTAGTTCACTAGTAAGATCATTTTGACGCTTACTAGTCAACATGTAAGGCCATCAATGTGCCCACTAGTTCACGAGTAAGATAATTTTGATGCTTACTAGTGAACATGTAAGCCACAATGCGCTCACTAGTTTACTAGTAAGGTCATTTTGTCGCTTACAAGTGAACATGTAAGCAAGAAAACGCTCACTAGTTCACAAGTAAGGTCATTTTGACACTTACTAGTGAAACATGTAAGCCACAAAACGCTCACTAGTTCACTAGTAAGGTCATTTTGACGCCTACTAGTGAACATGTAAGCCACAAAACGCCCACTAGTTCACTAGTACGATCATTTTGACGTTTACTAGTCAACATGTAAGGCCATAAATGTGCCCATTAGTTCACTAGTAAGATAATTTTGAGGCTTACTAGTGAACATGTAAGCCACAAAACGCCCACTAGTTCACTAGTAAGATCATTTTGAGGCTTACTAGTGAACATGAAAGCCACAAAAAGCCCACTAGTTCACTAGTAAGATCATTTTGAGGCTTACTAGTTGACATGTAAGCCGCAAAACGCCCACTAGTTCACTCGTAAAATCATTTTGACGCTTACTAGTGAACATGTAAGGCCATAAATGTGCCCACTAGTTCACTAGTAAGATCATTTTGAGGCTTACTTGTGAACATGTAAGCCACAAAACGCCCACTAGTTCACTAGTAAGATCATTTTGAGGCTTACTAGTGAACATGTAAGCCACAAAACGCTCACTAGTTCACTCGTAAAGTCATTTTGACGCTTACTAGTAAATATGTAAGGCCATAAATGTGCCCACTAGTTCACTAGTAAGATCATTTTGAGGCTTACTAGTTGACATGTAAGCAACAAAACGCCCACTAGTTCACTAGTAAGATCATTTTGACGCTTACTAGTGAACATGTAAGCCACAAAACGCTCACTAGTTCACTACTAAGGTCATTTTGACGCTTACTCATTTTGACGCTTACTAGTGAACATGTCAGCCACAAAACGCTCACTAGTTCACTAGTAAGGTCATTTTGACACTTACTAGTGAACATGTCAGCCACTAGTAAGTCATTTTGAGGCATACTAGTGAACATGTAAGCCACAAAACGCTCACTAGTTCACTAGTAAGGTCATTTTGACGCTTACTAGTGAACATGTAAGCCACAAAACGCTCACTAGTTCACAAGTAAGATCATTTTGACGCTTACTAGTGAACATGTAAGGCCATAAATGTGCCCACTAGTTCACTAGTAAGATCTTTTTGAGGCTTACTAGTTAACATGTAAGCCACAAAACACCCACTAGTTCACTAGTAAGATCATTTTGAGGCTTACTAGTGAACATGTAAGCCACAAAACGCTCACTAGTTCACTAGTAAGGTCATTTTGACGCTTACTAGTGAACTTGTAAGCCACATAACGCTCATTAGTTCAATAGTAAGGTCATTTTGACGCTTACTAGTGAACATGTAAGCCACAAAACGCCCACTAGTTCACACGTAAGGTCATTTTGAGGCTTACTAGTTGACATGTAAGGCCATAAATGTGCCCACTAGTTCACTAGTAAGATCATTTTGAGGCTTACTAGTTGACATGTAAGCAACAAAACGCCCACTAGTTCACTCGTAAGATCATTTTGAGGCTTACTAGTGAACATGTAAGGCCATAAATGTGCCCACTTGTTCACTAGTAAGATCATTTTGAGGCTTACTAGTGAACATGTAAGCCACAAAACGCCCACTAGTTCACTAGTAAGATCATTTTGAGGCTTACTAGTGAACATGTAAGCCACAAAACGCCCACTAGTTCACTAGTAAGATCTTTTTGAGGCTTACTAGTTAACATGTAAGCCACAAAACACCCACTAGTTCACTAGTAAGATCATTTTGAGGCTTACTAGTGAACATGTAAGGCCATAAATGTGCCCACTAGTTCACTAGTAAGATCATTTTGAGGCTTACTAGTGAACATGTAAGCCACAAAACGCTCACTAGTTCACAAGTAAGATCATTTTGAGGCTTACTAGTTGATATGTAAGCCGCAAAACGCCCACTAGTTCACTCGTAAGGTCATTTTGACGCTTACTAGTAAACATGTAAGGCCATAAATGTGCCCACTAGTTCACTAGTAAGATCATTTTGAGGCTTACTAGTGAACATGTAAGCCACAAAACGCCCACTAGTTCACTAGTAAGATCATTTTGAGGCTTACTAGTGAACATGTAAGCCACAAAACGCCCACTAGTTCACTAGTAAGATCTTTTTGAGGCTTACTAGTTAACATGTAAGCCACAAAACACCCACTAGTTCACTAGTAAGATCATTTTGAGGCTTACTAGTGAACATGTAAGCCACAAAACGCCCACTAGTTCACTAGTAAGATCATTTTGACGCTAACTAGTGAATATGTAAGCCACAAAACGCTCACTAGTTCACTAGTAAGGTCATTTTGACGCTTACTAGTGAACATGTAAGCCACAAAACGCTCACTAGTCCACTAGTAAGGTCATTTTGACACTTATTAGTGAACATGTAAGCCACAAAACGCCCACTAGTTCACTCGTAAGATCATTTTGAGGCTTACTAGTGAACATGTAAGGCCATAAATGTGCCCACTTGTTCACTAGTAAGATCATTTTGAGGCTTACTAGTGAACATGTAACCCACAAAAAGCCCACTAGTTCACTAGTAAGATCATTTTGAGGCTTACTAGTTGACATGTAAGCCACAAAACGCTCACTAGTTCACAAGTAAGATCATTTTGACGCTTACTAATGAACATGTAAGGCCATAAATGTGCCCACTAGTTCACTAGTAAGATCATTTTGAGGCTTACTAGTTGACATGTAAGCCACAAAACTTTCACTAGTTCACTAGTAAGGTCATTTTGACGCTTACTAGTGAACATGTAAGCCACAAAACGCTCACTAGTTCACTAGTAAGGTTATTTTGACGCTTACTAGTGAACATGTAAGCCACAAAACGCCCACTAGTTCACTAGTAAGATCATTTTGAGGCTTACTAGTGAACATGTAAGCCACAAAACGCCCACTAGTTCACTAGTAAGATCATTTTGAGGCTTACTAGTGAACATGTAAGCCACAAAACGCTCACTAGTTCACTCGTACGGTCATTTCGACGCTTACTAGTGAACTTGTAAGCCACAAAACGCTCATTAGTTCACTAGTAAGGTCATTTTGACGCTTACTAGTGAACATGTAAGCCACAAAACGCCCACTAGTTCACTAGTGAGATCATTTCGATGCTTACTAGTGAACATGTAAGGCCATAAATGTGCCCACTAGTTCACTAGTAAGATCATTTTGAGGCTTACTAGTGAACATGTAAGCCACAAAACGCCCACTAGTTCACAAGTAAGATCATTTTGAGGCTTACTAGTGAACATGTCAGCCACAAAACGCTCACTAGTTCACTAGTAAGGTCATTTTGACGCTTACTAGTGAACATGTCAGCCACAAAACGCTCACTAGTTCACTAGTAAGGTCATTTTGACGCTTACTAGTGAACATGTAAGCCACAAAACGCTCACTAGTTCACTAGTGAGATCATTTCGATGCTTACTAGTGAACATGTAAGGCCATAAATGTGCCCACTAGTTCTAAAATCATTTTGACGCTTACTAGTGAACATGTAAGGCCATAAATGTGCCCACTAGTTCACTAGTAAGATCATTTTGAGGCTTACTAGTGAACATGTAAGCCACAAAACGCCCACTAGTTCACAAGTAAGATCATTTTGAGGCTTACTAGTTGACATGTAAGCCGCAAAACAACCACTAGTTCACTCGTAAGGTCATTTTGACGCTTACTAGTGAACATGTAAGTCCATAAATGTGCCCACTAATTCACTAGTAAGATCATTTTGACGCTTACTAGTGAACATGTAAGCCACAAAACGCTCACTAGTTTACTAGTAAAGTCATTTTGACGCTTACTAGTGAACATGTAAGCCACAAAACGCTCACTAGTTCACTAGTAAGGTCATTTTGATGCTTACTAGTGAACATGTAAGCCACAAAACGCTTACCAGTTCACTAGTAAGGTCATTTTGACGCTTATTAGTGAACATGTAAGCCACAAAACGCCCACTAGTTCACGAGTAAGATAATTTTGACGCTTACTAGTCAACATGTAAGGCCATCAATGTGCCCACTAGTTCACGAGTAAGATAATTTTGACGCTTACTAGAGAACATGTAAGCCACAAAGCGCTCACTAGTTTACTAGTAAGGTCATTTTGTCGCTTACGAGTGAACATGTAAGCCAGAAAACGCTCACTAGTTCACAAGTAAGGTCATTTTGACACTTACTAGTGAAACATGTAAGCCACAAAACGCTCACTAGTTCACTAGTAAGGTCATTTTGACGCTTACTAGTGAACATGTAAGCCACAAAACGCCCACTAGTTCACTAGTACGATCATTTTGACGCTTACTAGTCAACATGTAAGGCCATAAATGTGCCCACTAGTTCACTAGTAAGATAATTTTGAGGCTTACTAGTGAACATGTAAGCCACAAAACGCCCACTAGTTCACTAGTAAGATCATTTTGAGGCTTACTAGTGAACATGAAAGCCACAAAAAGCCCACTAGTTCACTAGTAAGATCATTTTGAGGCTTACTAGTTGACATGTAAGCCGCAAAACGCCCACTAGTTCACTCGTAAAATCATTTTGACGCTTACTAGTGAACATGTAAGGCCATAAATGTGCCCACTAGTTCACTAGTAAGATCATTTTGAGGCTTACTTGTGAACATGTAAGCCACAAAACGCCCACTAGTTCACTAGTAAGATCATTTTGAGGCTTACTAGTGAACATGTAAGCCACAAAACGCTCACTAGTTCACTCGTAAGGTCATTTTGAAGCTTACTAGTAAACATGTAAGGCCATAAATATGCCCACTAGTTCACTAGTAAGATCATTTTGAGGCTTACTAGTTGACATGTAAGCAACAAAACGCCCACTAGTTCACTAGTAAGATCATTTCGACGCTTACTAGTGAACATGTCAGCCACAAAACGCTCACTAGTTCACTAGTAAGGTCATTTTGACGCTTACTCATTTTGACGCTTACTAGTGAACATGTCAGCCACAAAACGCTCACTAGTTCACTAGTAAGGTCATTTTTACGCTTACTAGTGAACATGTAAGCCACAAAACGCTCACTAGTTCACAAGTAAGATCATTTTGACGCTTACTAGTGAACATGTAAGGCCATAAATGTGCCCACTAGTTCACTAGTAAGATCATTTTGAGGCTTACTAGTGAACATGTAAGCCACAAAACGCCCACTAGTTCACTAGTAAGATCATTTTGAGGCTTACTAGTGAACAAGTAAGACACAAAACGCCCACTAGTTCACTAGTAAGATCTTTTTGAGGCTTACTAGTTAACATGTAAGCCACAAAACACCCACTAGTTCACTAGTAAGATCATTTTGAGGCTTACTAGTGAACATGTAAGCCACAAAACGCTCACTAGTTCACTAGTAAGGTCATTTTGACGCTTACTAGTGAAATTGTAAGCCACATAACGCTCATTAGTTCAATAGTAAGGTCATTTTGACGCTTACTAGTGAACATGTAAGCCACAAAACGCCCACTAGTTCACACGTAAGGTCATTTTGAGGCTTACTAGTTGACATGTAAGGCCATAAATGTGCCCACTAGTTCACTAGTAAGATCATTTTGAGGCTTACTAGTTGACATGTAAGCAACAAAACGCCCACTAGTTCACTCGTAAGATCATTTTGAGGCTTACTAGTGAACATGTAAGGCCATAAATGTGCCCACCTGTTCACTAGTAAGATCATTTTGAGGCTTACTAGTGAACATGTAAGCCACAAAACGCCCACTAGTTCACTAGTAAGATCATTTTGAGGCTTACTAGTGAACATGTAAGCCACAAAACGCACACTAGTTCACTAGTAAGATCATTTTGAGGCTTACTAGTGAACATGTAAGCCACAAAAAGCCCACTAGTTCACTAGTAAGATCATTTTGAGGCTTACTAGTTGACATGTAAGCCACAAAACGCTCACTAGTTCACAAGTAAGATCATTTTGACGCTTACTAGTGAACATGTAAGGCCATAAATGTGCCCACTAGTTCACTAGTAAGATCATTTTGAGGCTTACTAGTGAACATGTAAGCCACAAAACGCTCACTAGTTCACAAGTAAGATCATTTTGAGGCTTACTAGTTGACATGTAAGCCGCAAAACGCCCACTAGTTCACTCGTAAGGTCATTTTGACGCTTACTAGTAAACATGTAAGGCCATAAATGTGCCCACTAGTTCACTAGTAAGATCTTTTTGAGGCTTACTAGTTAACATGTAAGCCACAAAACGCCCACTAGTTCACTAGTAAGATCATTTTGAGGCTTACTAGTAAACATGTAAGCCACAAAACGCCCACTAGTTCACTAGTAAGATCATTTTGACGCTTACTAGTGAACATGTAAGCCACAAAACTCTCACTAGTTCACAAGTAAGATCATTTTGAGGCTTACTAGTTGACATGTAAGCCGCAAAACAACCACTAGTTCACTCATAAGGTCATTTTGACGCTTACTAGTGAACATGTAAGTCCATAAATGTGCCCACTAATTCACTAGTAAGATCATTTTGACGCTTACTAGTGAACATGTAAGCCACAAAACGCTCACTAGTTTACTAGTAGTCATTTTGACGCTTACTAGTGAACATGTAAGCCACAAAACGCTCACTAGTTCACTAGTAAGGTCATTTTGATGCTTACTAGTGAACATGTAAGCCACAAAACGCTTACCAGTTCACTAGTAAGGTCATTTTGACGCTTATTAGTGAACATGTAAGCCACAAAACGCCCACTAGTTCACTAGTAAGATCATTTTGACGCTTACTAGTCAACATGTAAGGCCATCAATGTGCCCACTAGTTCACGAGTAAGATAATTTTGACGCTTACTAGTGAACATGTAAGCCACAAAGCGCTCACTAGTTTACTAGTAAGGTCATTTTGTCGCTTACGAGTGAACATGTAAGCCAGAAAACGCTCACTAGTTCACAAGTAAGGTCATTTTGACACTTACTAGTGAAACATGTAAGCCACAAAACGCTCACTAGTTCACTAGTAAGGTCATTTTGACGCCTACTAGTGAACATGTAAGCCACAAAACGCCCACTAGTTCACTAGTACGATCATTTTGACGCTTACTAGTCAACATGTAAGGCCATAAATGTGCCCACTAGTTCACTAGTAAGATAATTCTGAGGCTTACTAGTGAACATGTAAGCCACAAAAAGCCCACTAGTTCACTAGTAAGATCATTTTGAGGCTTACTAGTTGACATGTAAGCCGCAAAACGCCCACTAGTTCACTCGTAAAATCATTTTGACGCTTACTAGTGAACATGTAAGGCCATAAATGTGCCCACTAGTTCACTAGTAAGATCATTTTGAGGCTTACTTGTGAACATGTAAGCCACAAAACGCCCACTAGTTCACTAGTAAGATCATTTCGACGCTTACTAGTGAACATGTCAGCCACAAAACGCTCACTAGTTCACTAGTAAGGTCATTTTGACGCTTACTCATTTTGACGCTTACTAGTGAACATGTCAGCCACAAAACGCTCACTAGTTCACTAGTAACGTCATTTTGACGCTTACTAGTGAACATGTAAGCCACAAAACGCTCACTAGTTCACAAGTAAGATCATTTTGACGCTTACTAGTGAACATGTAAGGCCATAAATGTGCCCACTAGTTCACTAGTAAGATCATTTTGAGGCTTACTAGTTAACATGTAAGCCACAAAACACCCACTAGTTCACTAGTAAGATCATTTTGAGGCTTACTAGTGAACATGTAAGCCACAAAACGCTCACTAGTTCACTAGTAAGGTCATTTTGACGCTTACTAGTGAACATGTAAGCCACAAAACGCTCACTAGTTCACAAGTAAGATCATTTTGACGCTTACTAGTGAACATGTAAGCCACAAAACGCCCACTAGTTCACTAGTAAGATCTTTTTGAGGCTTACTAGTTAACATGTAAGCCACAAAACACCCACTAGTTCACTAGTAAGATCATTTTGAGGCTTACTAGTGAACATGTAAGCCACAAAACGCTCACTAGTTCACTAGTAAGGTCATTTTGACGCTTACTAGTGAACTTGTAAGCCACATAACGCTCATTAGTTCAATAGTAAGGTCATTTTGACGCTTACTAGTGAACATGTAAGCCACAAAACGCCCACTAGTTCACACGTAAGGTCATTTTGAGGCTTACTAGTTGACATGTAAGGCCATAAATGTGCCCACTAGTTCACTAGTAAGATCATTTTGAGGCTTACTAGTTGACATGTAAGCAACAAAACGCCCACTAGTTCACTCGTAAGATCATTTTGAGGCTTACTAGTGAACATGTAAGGCCATAAATGTGCCCACTTGTTCACTAGTAAGATCATTTTGAGGCTTACTAGTGAACATGTAAGCCACAAAACGCCCACTAGTTCACTAGTAAGATCATTTTGAGGCTTACTAGTCAACATGTAAGCCACAAAACGCACACTAGTTCACTAGTAAGATCATTTTGAGGCTTACTAGTGAACATGTAAGCCACAAAAAGCCCACTAGTTCACTAGTAAGGTCATTTTGATGCTTACTAGTGAACATGTCAGCCACAAAACGCTCACTAGTTCACTAGTAAGGTCATTTTGACGCTTACTAGTGAACATGTAAGCCACAAAACGCTCACTAGTTCACTAGTAAGATCATTTTGAGGCTTACTAGTGAACATGTAAGGCCATAAATGTGCCCACTAGTTCTAAAATCATTTTGATGCTTACTAGTGAACATGTAAGGCCATAAATGTGCCCACTAGTTCACTAGTAAGATCATTTTGAGGCTTACTAGTGAACATGTAAGCCACAAAACGCCCATTAGTTCACAAGTAAGATCATTTTGAGGCCTACTAGTGAACATGTAAGCCGCAAAACAACCACTAGTTCATTCGTAAGGTCATTTTGACGCTTACTAGTGAACATGTAAGCCACAAAACGCCCACTAGTTCACTAGCAAGATCATTTCGACGCATACTAGTGAACATGTGAGCCACAAAACGCTCACTAGTTCACTAGTAAGGTCATTTTGACGCTTACTAGTGAACATGTAAGCCACAAAACGCTCACTAGTTCACAAGTAAGATCATTTTGAGGCTTACTAGTTGACATGCAAGCCGCAAAACGGCCACTAGTTCACTCGTAAGGTCATTTTGACGCTTACTAGTAAACATGTAAGGCCATAAATGTGCCCACTAGTTCACTAGTAAGATCATTTTGAGGCTTACTAGTAAACATGTAAGCCACAAAACGCCCACTAGTTCACTAGTAAGATCATTTTGACGCTTACTAGTGAACATGTAAGCCACAAAACGCCCACTAGTTCACTAGTAAGATCATTTTGAGGCTTACTAGTGAACATGTAAGCCGCAAAACAACCATTAGTTCACTCGTAAGGTCATTTTGACCCTTACTAGTGAACATGTAAGGCCATAAATGTGCCCACTAGTTCACTAGTAAGATCATTTTGAGGCTTACTAGTAAACATGTAAGCCACAAAACGCCCAGTAGTTCACTAGTAAGATCATTTTGAGGCTTACTAGTGAACATGTAAGCCGCAAAACAACCATTAGTTCACTCGTAAGGTCATTTTGACCCTTACTAGTGAACATGTAAGGCCATAAATGTGCCCACTAGTTCACTAGTAAGATCATTTTGAGGCTTACTAGTAAACATGTAAGCCACAAAACGCCCACTAGTTCACTAGTAAGATCATTTTGACGCTTACTAGTGAACATGTCAGCCACAAAACGCTCACTAGTTCACTAGTAAGGTCATTTTGACGCTTACTCATTTTGACGCTTACTAGTGAACATGTCAGCCACAAAACGCTCACTAGTTCACTAGTAAGATCATTTTGAGGCTTACTAGTGAACATGTAAGCCACAAAACGCTCACTAGTTCACTCGTAAGGTCATTTTGACGCTTACTAGTAAACATGTAAGGCCATAAATGTGCCCACTAGTTCACTAGTAAGATCATTTTGAGGCTTACTAGTTGACATGTAAGCAACAAAACGCCTACTAGTTCACTAGTAAGATCATTTCGACGCTTACTAGTGAACATGTCAGCCACAAAACGCTCACTAGTTCACTAGTAAGGTCATTTTGACGCTTACTCATTTTGACGCTTACTAGTGAACATGTCAGCCACAAAACGCTCACTAGTTCACTAGTAAGGTCATTTTGACGCTTACTAGTGAACATGTAAGCCACAAAACGCTCACTAGTTCACAAGTAAGATCATTTTGAGGCTTACTAGTTGACATGCAAGCCACAAAACGCCCACTAGTTCACTAGTAAGATCATTTTGACGCTTACTAGTGAACATGTAAGCCACAAAACGCCCACTAGTTCACTAGTAAGATCATTTTGAGGCTTCCTCGTGAACATGTAAGCCGCAAAACAACCATTAGTTCACTCGTAAGGTCATTTTGACCCTTACTAGTGAACATGTAAGGCCATAAATGTGCCCACTAGTTCACTAGTAAGATCATTTTGAGGCTTACTGGTAAACATGTAAGCCACAAAACGCCCAGTAGTTCACTAGTAAGATCATTTTGAGGCTTACTAGTGAACATGTAAGCCGCAAAACAACCATTAGTTCACTCGTAAGGTCATTTTGACCCTTACTAGTGAACATGTAAGGCCATAAATGTGCCCACTAGTTCACTAGTAAGATCATTTTGAGGCTTACTAGTAAACATGTAAGCCACAAAACGCCCACTAGTTCACTAGTAAGATCATTTTGACGCTTACTAGTGAACATGTCAGCCACAAAACGCTCACTAGTTCACTAGTAAGGTCATTTTGACGCTTACTCATTTTGACGCTTACTAGTGAACATGTCAGCCACAAAACGCTCACTAGTTCACTAGTAAGATCATTTTGAGGCTTACTAGTGAACATGTAAGCCACAAAACGCTCACTAGTTCACTAGTAAGATCATTTCGATGCTTACTAGTGAACATGTCAGCCACAAAACGCTCACTAGTTCACAAGTAAGATCATTTTGACGCTTACTAGTGAACATGTAAGGCCATAAATGTGCCCACTAGTTCACTAGTAAGATCATTTTGAGGCTTACTAGTGAACATGTAAGCCACAAAACGCCCACTAGTTCACTAGTAAGATCATTTTGAGGCTTACTAGTGAACATGTAAGCCACAAAACGCCCACTAGTTCACTAGTAAGATCTTTTTGAGGCTTACTAGTTAACATGTAAGCCACAAAACACCCACTAGTTCACTAGTAAGATCATTTTGAGGCTTACTAGTGAACATGTAAGCCACAAAACGCTCACTAGTTCACTAGTAAGGTCATTGTGACGCTTACTAGTGAACTTGTAAGCCACATAACGCTCATTAGTTCAATAGTAAGGTCATTTTGACGCTTACTAGTGAACATGTAAGCCACAAAACGCCCACTAGTTCACACGTAAGGTCATTTTGAGGCTTACTAGTTGACATGTAAGGCCATAAATGTGCCCACTAGTTCACTAGTAAGATCATTTTGAGGCTTACTAGTTGACATGTAAGCAACAAAACGCCCACTAGTTCACTCGTAAGATCATTTTGAGGCTTACTAGTGAACATGTAAGGCCATAAATGTGCCCACCTGTTCACTAGTACGATCATTTTGAGGCTTACTAGTTAACATGTAAGCCACAAAACACCCACTAGTTCACTAGTAAGATCATTTTGAGGCTTACTAGTGAACATGTAAGCCACAAAACGCTCACTAGTTCACTAGTAAGGTCATTTTGACGCTTACTAGTGAACATGTAAGCCACAAAACGCTCACTAGTTCACAAGTAAGATCATTTTGACGCTTACTAGTGAACATGTAAGCCACAAAACGCCCACTAGTTCACTAGTAAGATCTTTTTGAGGCTTACTAGTTAACATGTAAGCCACAAAACACCCACTAGTTCACTAGTAAGATCATTTTGAGGCTTACTAGTGAACATGTAAGCCACAAAACGCTCACTAGTTCACTAGTAAGGTCATTTTGACGCTTACTAGTGAACTTGTAAGCCACATAACGCTCATTAGTTCAATAGTAAGGTCATTTTGACGCTTACTAGTGAACATGTAAGCCACAAAACGCCCACTAGTTCACACGTAAGGTCATTTTGAGGCTTACTAGTTGACATGTAAGGCCATAAATGTGCCCACTAGTTCACTAGTAAGATCATTTTGAGGCTTACTAGTTGACATGTAAGCAACAAAACGCCCACTAGTTCACTCGTAAGATCATTTTGAGGCTTACTAGTGAACATGTAAGGCCATAAATGTGCCCATTAGTTCACTAGTAAGATCATTTTGAGGCTTGCTATTTGACATGTAAGCCACAAAACGCCCACTAGTTCACTAGTAAGATCATTTTGAGGCTTACTAGTGAACATGTAAGCCACAAAACGCCCACTAGTTCACTAGTAAGATCATTTTGATGCTTACTAGTGAACATGTAAGCCACAAAACGCTCACTAGTTCACAAGTAAGGTCATTGTGACGCTTACTAGTGAACATGTAAGCCGCAAAACGCCCACTAGCTCACTCGTAAGATCATTTTGAGGCTTACTAGTTGACATCTAAGCCGCAAAACGCCCACTAGTTCACTAGTAAGATCATTTTCACGCTTACTAGTGAACATCTAAGGCCATAAACGTGCACACTAGTTCACTAGTAAGATCATTTTGACGCTTACTAGTGAACATGTAAGGCCATAAATGTGCCCACTAGTTCACTAGTAAGATCATTTTGAGGCTTACGAGTTGACATGTAAGCCACAAAATGCCCACTAGTTCTCTAGTAAGATCATTTTGAGGCTTACTAGTGAAGATGTAAGCCACAAAACGCCCACTAGTTCACTATTAAGATCATTTTGACGCTTACTAGTTGACATGCAAGCCGCAAAACGCCCACTAGTTCACTAGTAAGATCATTTTGAGGCTTGCTATTTGACATGTAAGACACAAAACGCCCACTAGTTCTCTAGTAAGATCATTTTGAGGCTTACTAGTGAACATGTAAGCCACAAAACGCCCACTAGTTCACTATTAAGATCATTTTGACGCTTACTAGTTGACATGCAAGCCGCAAAACGCCCACGAGTTCACTAGTAAGATCATTTTGAGGCTTGCTATTTGACATGTAAGACACAAAACGCCCACTAGTTCACTAGTAAGATCATTTTGAGGCTTACTAGTGAACATGTAAGCCACAAAACGCCCACTAGTTCACTAGTAAGATCATTTTGAGGCTTACTAGTTGACATGTAAGCCGCAAAATGCCCACTAGTTCACTGGTAAGATCATTTTGAGGCTTACTAGTGAACATGTAAGGCCATAAATGTGCCCACTAGTTCACTAGTAAGATCATTTTGAGGCTTACTAGTTGACATGTAAGCCACAAAACGCCCACTAGTTCACTAGTAAGATCATTTTGAGGCTTACGAGTGAAGATGTAAGCCACAAAACGCCCACTAGTTTACTAGTAAGATCATTTTGACGCTTACTAGTGAACACGTAAGGCAATAAATGTGCCCATTAGTTCACTAGTAAGATCATTTTGAGGCTTGCTATTTGACATGTAAGCCACAAAACGCCCACTAGTTCACTAGTAAGATCATTTTGAGGCTTACTAGTGAACATGTAAGCCACAAAACGCTCACTAGTTCACAAGTAAGGTCATTGTGACGCTTACTAGTGAACATGTAAGCCGCAAAACGCCCACGAGCTCAATCGTAAGATCATTCTGAGGCTTACTAGTTGACATGTAAGCCGCAAAACGCCCACTAGTTCACTAGTAAGATCATTTTCACGCTTACTAGTGAACATCTAAGGCCATAAACGTGCCCAGTAGTTCACTAGTAAGATCATTTTGACGCTTACTAGTGAACATGTAAGGCCATAAATGTGCCCACGAGTTCACTAGTAAGATCATTTTGAGGTTTACTAGTTGACATGTAAGCCACAAAATGCCCACTAGTTCTCTAGTAAGATCATTTTGAGGCTTACTAGTGAAGATGTAAACCACAAAACGCCCACTAGTTCACTAGTAAGATCATTTTGACGGTTAGTAGTTGACATGCAAGCCGCAAAACGCCCACTAGTTCACGAGTAAGATCATTTTGACGCTTACTCGTGAACATGTAAGCCACAAAACGCCCACTAGTTCACTAGTAAGATCATTTTGAGGCTTACTAGTGAACATGTAAGGCCATAAATGTGCCCACTAGTTCACTAGTAAGATCATTTTGACGCTTACTAGTGAACATGTAAGGCCATAAATGTGCCCACTAATTCACTAGTAAGATCATTTTGAGGCTTACTAGTTGACATGTAAGCCACAAAATGCCCACTAGTTCTCTAGTAAGATCATTTTGAGGCTTACTAGTGAAGATGTAAGCCACAAAACGCCCACTAGTTCACTAGTAAGATCATTTTGACGCCTACTAGTGAACATGTAAGCCACAAAACACTCACTAGTTCACAAGTAAGGTCATTGTGACGCTTACTAGTGAACATGTAAGCCACAAAAGAAGCCACTAGTTCACTAGTAAGATCATTTTGAGGCTTACTAGTGAACATGTAAGGCCATAAATGTGCCCACTAGTTCACTAGTAAGATCATTTTGAGGCTTACTAGTTGACATGTAAGCCGCAAAATGCCCACTAGTTCACTGGTAAGATCATTTTGAGGCTTACTAGTGAACATGTAAGGCCATAAATGGGCCCACTAGTTCACTAGTAAGATCATTTTGAGGCTTACTAGTTGACATGTAAGCCGCATAATGCCCACTAGTTCACTGGTAAGATCATTTTGAGGCTTACTAGTGAACATGTAAGCCACAAAACGCCCACTAGTTCATTAGTAAGATCATTTTGAGGCTTACTTGTTGACATGTAAGCCGCAAAACGCCCACTAGTTCACTCGTTAGATCATTTTGAGGCTTACTAGTTGACATGCAAGCCGCAAAACGCCCACTAGTTCACTAGTAAGATCATCTTGACGCTTACTCGTGAACATGTAAGCCACAAAACGCCCACTAGTTCACTAGTAAGATCGTTTTGAGGCTTACTAGTGAACATGTAAGCCACAAAACGCCCACTAGTTCACTAGTAAGATTATTTTGACGCTTACTAGTGAACATTTAAGCCACAAAACGCACAGTAGTTCACAAGTAAGGTCATTGTGACGCTTAGTAGTGAACATGTATGCCGCAAAACGCCCACTAGCTCACTCGTAAGATCATTTTGAGGCTTACTAGTGAACATGTAAGCCACAAAACGCTCACTAGTTCACAAGTAAGGTCATTGTGACGCTTACTAGTGAACATGTAAGCCACAAAAGAAGCCACTAGTTCACTAGTAAGATCATTTTAGGCTTACTAGTTGACATGTAAGCCGCAAAACGCCCACTAGCTCACTCGTAAGATCATTTTAGGCTTACTAGTTGACATGTAAGCCGCATAATGCCCACTAGTTCACTGGTAAGATCATTTTGAGGCTTACTAGTGAACATGTAAGCCACAAAACGCCCACTAGTTCATTAGTAAGATCATTTTGAGGCTTACTTGTTGACATGTAAGCCGCAAAACGCCCACTAGTTCACTCGTTAGATCATTTTGAGGCTTACTAGTTGACATGCAAGCCGCAAAACGCCCACTAGTTCACTAGTAAGATCATCTTGACGCTTACTCGTGAACATGTAAGCCACAAAACGGCCACTAGTTCACTAGTAAGATCGTTTTGAGGCTTACTAGTGAACATGTAAGCCACAAAACGCCCACTAGTTCACTAGTAAGATTATTTTGACGCTTACTAGTGAACATGTAAGCCACAAAACGCACAGTAGTTCACAAGTAAGGTCATTGTGACGCTTAGTAGTGAACATGTAAGCCGCAAAACGCCCACTAGCTCACTCGTAAGATCATTTTGAGGCTTACTAGTGAACATGTAAGCCACAAAACGCTCACTAGTTCACAAGTAAGGTCATTGTGACGCTTACTAGTGAACATGTAAGCCACAAAAGAAGCCACTAGTTCACTAGTAAGATCATTTTAGGCTTACTAGTTGACATGTAAGCCGCAAAACGCCCACTAGCTCACTCGTAAGATCATTTTGACGGTTACTAGTTGACATGTAAGCCGCAAAACGCCCACTAGTTCACTAGTAAGATCATTTTCACGCTTACTAGTGAACATCTAAGGCCATAAACGTGCCCACTAGTTCACTAGTAAGATCATTTTGACGCTTACTAGTGAACATGTAAGGCCATAAATGTGCCCACTAGTTCACTAGTAAGATCATTTTGAGGCTTACTAGTTGACATGTAAGCCACAAAATGCCCACTAGTTCTCTAGTAAGATCATTTTGAGGCTTACTAGTGAAGATGTAAGCCACAAAACGCCCACTAGTTCACTATTAAGATCATTTTGACGCTTACTAGTGAACATGTAAGCCACAAAACGCTCACTAGTTCACAAGTAAGGTCATTGTGACGCTTACTAGTGAACATGTAAGCCGCAAAACGCCCACTAGCTCACTCGTAAGATCATTCTGAGGCTTACTAGTTGACATGTAAGCCGGAAAACGCCCACTAGTTCACTAGTAAGATCATTTTGAGGCTTACTAGTTGACATGTAAGCCGCAAAATGCCCACTAGTTCACTGGTAAGATCATTTTGAGGCTTACTAGTGAACATGTAAGGCCATAAATGTGCCCACGAGTTCACTAGTAAGATCATTTTGAGGTTTACTAGTTGACATGTAAGCCACAAAATGCCCACTAGTTCTCTAGTAAGATCATTTTGAGGCTTACTAGTGAAGATGTAAGCCACAAAACGCCCACTAGTTCACTAGTAAGATCATTTTGACGCTTACTAGTTGACATGCAAGCCGCAAAACGCCCACTAGTTCACTAGTAAGATCATTTTGACGCTTACTCGTGAACATGTAAGCCACAAAACGCCCACTAGTTCACTAGTAAGATCATTTTGATGCTTACTAGTGAACATGTAAGCCACAAAACGCTCACTAGTTCACAAGTAAGGTCATTGTGACGCCCACTAGTTCACTAGTAAGATCATTTTGAGGCTTACTAGTTGACATGTAAGCCGCAAAATGCCCACTAGTTCACTGGTAAGATCATTTTGAGGCTTACTAGTGAAGATGTAAGCCACAAAACGCCCACTAGTTCACTAGTAAGATCATTTTGAGGCTTACGAGCGAAGGCAGTGGCTCACTACGATCGCGCGGGCATCTTAGCGAAAAAATGTTGTCTACCCACAAGCATTGCAATAAAATTGTTAGTTATTTAGTAGAGCTAAACATCTCTTTATTTTCGCGATAAGCAATGAAGATGAACAAAAAGTTGAACCAAGCAACAACACTTTTGTGGGCCGAAGGCCCACCTTACCAGCCTTCCGCAGGAACTAGCTGATGCGCCGCCCAGAGGGCGGCACACCAGCTTGTTTGTTTATAAGGAATAAACCTATTATCGATGTATATTGTTGTTGCTTGTGTTATTATCATATGCAATTGAATAAGTAGACCATTTCAGAATTCGAAATTTGGGACTCTCTAAATGCATAACGGGACTCATACTTTTCTGATCAGCAAGTCCCTGGGACTACTGAATTATCACTATATATATATATATATATATATATATATATATATATATATATATATTGCGCGTCGTCCCGCACGCGGTCTGTCCTTCCGTCTGTCCCTTTTCAAAACGTACCTACTTCACCGCACCGCTGCGCGAGATGAACAAAAAGTTGAACCAAGCAACAACACTTTTGTGGGCCGAAGGCCCACCTTACCAGCCCTCCGAAGGAACTAGCTGATGAGCTAGTATATATGTATATATATGGTACCTCTTACAAAATTGGTTCTGGAAGAAATGTTTTAACTAGAAAATGTTGTAAGTAGAGATGTGTTTTCCATGTAAACACCCTAATAAATAACAAACACATAAGCCCTTCATAAAGATGAAGCTGCTGCTCGCCCAGAGGTACTCAATTGTTATATTCAATGTATTTGCTAAGGAGATTGGCATGCTTGCTGCCTTTTGTCTAAAAGGTCACTACCCCAAGCTGGTCTTCCACTTTGAGCTGAAGAGGAGCATTCTGTACTTCATCCTGGAGACATATGTCCCATCAAGCCTATTGGTGGTTCTTTCTTGGGTCTCCTTCTGGATTTCGCTGTACTCTGTTCCAGCACGAATTTGTATAGGTATGTACCAGTCAGAAGTAATGAATGTGTAAAAACACAATATGCCAAGCATATTATATATTATGCATAACAATACAACACATGAGGAAAGTACACCATTTTTCAATTATAAGCAGAGAAGCATGTAACCATGTCTTAGAATTATGTACAGCATCACAACAACACATTTCATTTTACACAATGCAAACAATTTAGAACAATTACATAAAACCAAGGGTCCTATTTTCATTCACAGTGCAAGTCTAGCACAAAGCAGATTCAAACTGCACATGGGTGGACTTTTCTTTCTTTTGGCATCTTGCTCGAATTGGGAGCAACATAGTGCTTTTGTGCTGTAGCATGTCGTGAAATGAGCCTGTTCTCGGCCAATCGTGAAGGCATTCCTCATTTTCCTTAAAATCAAGGCAGTCAGCATACACCCGAGTACGCCGTGCTTGACAGTGTGGAAATATTTTGAAGATGCTAATATTTGTAATTCATTCAATGAATTGATTTCTATAAGATTCAGAGAGATTGTCCCACGCTGGTCTCATATTTATGAATGAAATCCGTCGCAGACGCATTTGTCTGCCTGCGCCTCAATCAAATCAATAAAATCACATAGCATGACCTGTCCTGCACAATAAACCTCCTTTTAGCTCAGCTAAAATCTCGTCTGCTTTTGGTAAACACATTTGCAGATGCGCTGGGGGTGAGGAAAGAAGGCCCCGTGATGCTTTGCGAGTCTAGCGATGCCTTTAAATTATACATCCTATGAAGCAAAGCAAAATGTTTTGAATGAATTAAGGTCACGTAAAACACAAAATAAAAACCAGTACATATGATTATTTTAATTTTCCTTAGCACATGCTTATTGCACGTTTTACTCATGATTTCACTGTCTTACACATGTAAAAAAAATGCTTGATACCTGAGAAGAGTGAACTATGTTTGCAAGATTTTATTGATGTATTTATCATTAATTTCATAATATTCAAAGGACAAATGTGCATAGTGTATACAGTAGTTTTGGCTCCATGTTATAATTCACTAAACCGTTATCCCTAAAAATGTTTTCAGGCCACAGTATCACCTTTGATTTTAAATAGCACCAACATTTCAGGAATCCTGGTCCATGATCCAAAGTTTTATTTAAGTTGAATGTCGTATCATCTTAATTTTTAGTTTGTACATACCGGTACCTTAAAGAATGGCATTAAGGTGCTCAACCGGTTAGCATGTCCACCTCCCAGCACAGAGGTCCAGGGTTTGATTCCAAGCTCTGGCCTTCCAGTGTGGAGTTTGCATGTTCTTCCTGTGCCAGCGTGGATTTTCTCTGGTTGCTCTTGTTTTCCCTGACATCCCGAAGACATGTGTGGTAGGTTAATGGAACACTCTGTCTGTTTATGAGTATAAATCGGTGGTTGTTTCTGTGAGCCTTGCGATTGTCTGTCAACAAGTTCAGGGTGTACACCACCAACTGCCCGAAGATAGCTACCTCGTGAGGATAAGTATTTCAGATAATGGAGGGATGGATACCGAAAAGAATTCGGGCTCTCAGCAAATGATGGTTATGTAACGGCAGCTGGTGCGATATGCTGCAGTTTACATCTCATCTGATTTGTCAACTTATTACAGATATTATCAGTGACTAATTGACTAGCAAAATAATTGTGAGATCCCTCTGTGAAAATTGTTATTGCATAGCCTACACAGACTGGTTTACTGCTCAACATCACATGACATGCATAAAATATGCCATGGAAAGCAGAAAATGAAACCTGAATTAGAAGTGTGTGTGTGTGTGTGTGTGTGTGTGTGTGTGTGTGTGTGTGTGTGTGTGTGTGTGTGTGTGTGTGTGTGTGTGTGTGTGTGTGTGTGTGTGTGTGCGTGTGTGTGTGTGTGTTTTATCCTGTTTTGTCGACCAACGTCATGATTTTGACCTTTCTGCGTCGCCCCATTTTTCTGTAAATAAATATTTTTTTGTTGCAATCTTCATCTGAGTTTATATTTGTAGAGTCCAATTCTATCTGGAACCTTCCGGACATCGTGACACCACTCTGGTCGTTGTCATGCACATCTTTTAGACCACATCCTTGCCAAGAGCTCTCAGTCTGTTTGTTTGAAGTGCAACAAGATTCGGACCGTGATGTTCATGATTGCCCAAATGCACCACATATTTCGAGAAATCCATTTATATATATATATATATATATATATATATATATATATATATATATATATATATATATAAAAATCCTCATCTCACCCCTCGGGTGGTGTCCGTCCCTCATTCAGCTCGGGCCCTCTACCAGAGGCCAGGAAGCTTGAGGGTTCTGCGCAGTATCCTTGCTGTTCCCAGCACTGCACATTTCTGGACTGAGATGTCCGATGTTGTTCCTGGGATCTGTTGCAACCACTCATCTAGTTTGGGGGTCACTGCCCCGAGTGCTCCGACCACCACAGGCACGACTGTCACCTTTACCTTCCAGGCTCTCTCCAGCTCTTCTCTGAGCCCTTGGTATTTCTCGAGTTTCTCATGTTCCTTCTTCCTGATGTTTCCATCACTAGGGACAGCTACATCCACTACAACGGCTTTCCTCTGCCCTTTATCTATGATCACGATATCTGGTTGGTTCGCCATTACCATCTTGTCAGTCTGGATCTGGAAGTCCCACAGGATCTTCGCTCTGTCATTCTCCACCACCTTCGGAGGTGTTTCCCATTTTGACCTTGGGGTTTCCAGTCCATACTCCGCACAGATGTTTCGGTAGACTATGCCAGCCACCTGGTTATGGCGTTCCATGTAGGCTTTCCCTGCCAGCATCTTACACCCTGCAGTTATGTGTTGGATCGTCTCAGGTGCCTCTTTGCACAACCTACACCTTGGGTCTTGTCTGGTGTGGTATATCTGGGCCTCGATGGCTCTGGTGCTCAAGGCCTGTTCCTGAGCAGCCAGGATGAGCGCCTCTGTGCTGTCCTTCAGGCCAGCCCTCTCTAGCCACTGATAGGACTTCTTGAGATCAGCCACTTCAGTTATGGTCCGGTGGTACATCCCGTGTAGGGGCTTGTCCTCCCATGATGGTCCCTCTTCCAGCGCCTCATCTTCTGTTCCCCATTGTCTGAAACATTCTCTGAGTACGTCATCCGTTGGAGCCTTCTCCTTGATGTATTCATGGAGCTTGGATGTTTCATCCTGGACAGTGGCTCTCACACTCACTAGTCCCCGGCCTCCTTCCTTTCGGCTTGCGTACAGTCTCAGGGTGCTGGATTTGGGATGGAACCCTCCATGCATGGTTAGGAGCTTTCGGGTCTTAACGTCCGTGGTCTGAATCTCTTCCTTTGGCCACCTTATTATTCCTGCATGGTATCTGATCACTGGCAGGGCATAGCTGTTTATTGCCCGGGTCTTATTCTTGCCATTGAGCTGGCTTCTTAGGACTTGCCTCACTCGCTGGAAGTATTTGGCCGTAGCCGCTTTCCTTGTTGCCAGTTCGAGGTTGCCATTGGCTTGTGGTATACCAAGGTACTTGTAGCTGTCCTCAATGTCTGCTATTGTTCCTTCAGGGAGTGAGACCCCATCAGTGCAGACTACCTTTCCTCTCTTAGTCACCATCCGACTACATTTCTCAAGCCCGAATGACATCCCGATGTCGCTGCTGTAGATCCTGGTTGTGTGGATCAGTGAATCTATGTCCCTTTCGCTCTTAGCATACAGCTTTATGTCATCCATGTAGAGGAGGTGACTGATTGTAGCTCCATTTCTGAGGCGGTATCCATAGCCTGTCTTGGTGATTACTTGGCTTAGGGGGTTCAGTCCTATGCAGAACAGCAGTGGGGAGAGTGCATCACCTTGGTATATGCCACATTTGATGGACACTTGGGTAAGTGGCTTGCCATTGGCTTCAAGTGTGGTTTTCCACATTCTCATCGAGTTCGCAACGAAGGCTCTTAGGGTCCTGTTCACCTTATACAACTCCAAGCATTCAGTGATCCATGTATGTGGCATCGAGTCATAGGCTTTCTTGTAATCAATCCAGGCTGTGCACAGGTTGGTACGTCGGGACCTGCAGTCTTGTGCGACTGTTCTGTCAACCAGGAGCTGATGTTTGGCTCCTCTGGTATCTCTACCAATGCCCTTCTGCGCTTCGCTCATGTATTGATCCACGTGTCCACTTATCTTAGCCGCGATGATTCCTGACATGAGCTTCCATGTTGTGGAGAGACAGGTTATTGGCCGATAGTTGGATGGGGCTGCACCCTTCGAGGGATCCTTCATGATCAGGATTGTTCGCCCTTCGGTTAGCCATTCTGGGTGAGTCCCATCACTCAGCAGCTGGTTCATTTGTACTGCTAGGCGCTCATGGAGTGCTGTGAGTTTCTTTAGCCAGTAGGTGTGGACCATGTCCGGGCCTGGTGCTGTCCAGTTCTTCATATCTGAGACTCGTTCCTGTATGTCTGCCACTGTTATGGTAACTGGGTTCTGTTCAGGCAGGTTGCTGTGCTCCTCTCTCAGGGTCACCAGCCATTGTGCACTGCTGTTATGTGCAACCTCCTTCTCCCATATGCCTTTCCAGTACCTTTCAGTTTCCAGTCTTGGTGGGTCAGCTCTGTTGTTAGGACCCTGCCACTGAGCGTACACTTTCGCAGGTTGTGTTGCGAACAGCCTGTTTATTCGTCTGGCTTCATTCTCTTTTGTGTACCGCTTTAGGCGACTGGAAGAGGCTTGGAGCCTTTGTTTGGCAGTTTCGAGTGCTTCAGGTATGGTCATCTGGATGTACTTCTCGGGAATCGGCCTTTTCATCACACCTCTCTGGGCCTCCGTCAATTGACTCACATCTTTCCGGGCCGCCTTGATCTTAGCCTCCAACCGTCTTTTCCATGGTGGGTAACGTATCTCATGGTTGCTCTTATAGCCCAGAGTCTCCAGGATCACTGATGCTGAAGCGTATATCAGCTCATTGGTTTCTGTGATCGTTACGGTAGGGATCGCCCTCAGTGCTGCATTCACACTTTCTATGAGACTTTCAGATGGTACTTCACATAGTCGTTGTAATCGGTTTCTAGGTTGCCCAGCTTTCATTCTCGCCATGATCTTCGCTTTCAGGTCAGTTGCTGCCTCACTCAGCATTTCATTCATTGGGGCTGGCCACCCAATCTCATCATCTGCATTCATTGGGGCTTGCCTCCCAATCTCTTGTATGACCTCCTCCTCTGATGAAAGCCTGGGGCCCTTCACCATGGAACCTGCGTTGTACCTCATCAATCTCAAGTTGTGACAGCAGTTGCCGTTTGTGGATGTTGGAACACTGAGCTACTAGTTGTTTCTTGGTCAACCGTGACTGTGGGTTTCGAAGTAACCATTTAGCCCACATTCTCTGCATGTAACCCCTCTGACTAGGGTTGCTTGAGTAGTAGCATTCCAACAGAGCCATGTTATCGCATCTCGCCCATCTCCGCTTTGTTCCAGTAGCCCATTTTTCATCAAGGTGCTCTGGTCCCCCAGCACCTGACGCAGACCTTGTTTGGCCGGGCGACGTCTGAGCCGGCATGTCATTCGTTTTATTGTCTCTCATCATTGTATGAGGTAGGCATTAGCGTGAAGGATCTTGCCACACTGGATGGTGTTATGTGCTCATTTTTGCCCCAAGCGGGATTCGAACCACCGTCTCCCGTATGCCAAACCGATGCCTTACCAACTGAGCTATCCAGCTATATATATATATATATATATATATATATATATATATATATATTAGAGCTGTCAGTTTAGCGCGTTTTTATTGGCATTAATTTAAATGAATTTTAACGGGATTAAAATTTTTCTCGCGAGATTAACGCGGCACACGTCACAAGCGGATGTTACGTTGCTCTATAAATACACCAGAAACAAAACAACAAGCGCGCTGCAGAAGTCCACGCCCATGTCCGTTTTGCCAGCCACGGCAGTGCGAGACACCGAAAACTGATACTTAAAGAGTTTATGAATGGAAAGTTTACTTTTAAAAAGTTGCCATATTGCTCCACTGACAAGACCAAAGTTATCTGTTCTTCTCTCTCTCTCTCTCTGTATCGTACAGGTATACGATGTATGCCACTAACGCGATTGTTACTTGTTTGGAACTATTTTGTGTGGAAGGTTACAGCGTTCCGTGTCCATATAAATAGAGCGGGTGGAGCTTCTCTGTGTTAGTCTGACAGTGACAGTGCGCTACAGTGTTAGCGACCTAGCGAAAATCAAACGTCTCCAGTGTTGTCATCGAACCAAGTGTAGTCATTCGAAATGAGGTCTACACAAAACCGTAGAGAGACTTCCGCGCAAGAAGGACCAACACAATCAACATAGCCTGACTGTGCTAAGGGGAGTGAAATCTCCCACCCCCTTTCAGAATGGTTTGCCCTTGCAGCACGGGGGAAGTGCGTGTGCTTGTTTGTATGGCCGGCAGTTTCCAATACAGCGGCACATAATGAACACTAGTGTCCGGTGTCTTGTTATTCTTCAACAAACAAGAAACAGACTGCTGTGTTGAAAGCAAACTTGAGAAAAATGAAGTATGCAACCATGGTTTAAATACACTATAGGCTGAGTACTAGTGTGCCTTAGATGTGCACTTTATAATATTATATTGCTCTGTTTTGATTTCATTAAAAAAGCTGTTAAAACAGCTGTTGTGTGACAAAATATTTTTTTCACCGTTATTGATGGACAGTAATATTGTGTGAGAGATTGTGTGAATAACTGCACAAAGTGAAAAATGTTCATGTAAAATTGAAAATCGAAATTGTTATTTCAGTAAATATTTGCATTTGGCACGTAGAAAACTGATTCATGATTCCATGTTGATGAGAGCATTAAAATGGGGGGGAAAATAGGACAAAAATGTAAAAGGAAATTCAGAAACGATAAAAAATGTGTAAGTAATCACGATTAATTTTTTAGTTCATTCGAGTTAATTATGACAGTTGCATTTTTAATTAGATTAAATATTGTAATCGTTTGACATATGTGTATATATATATATAATATACATATATAATATATATATATAATATATATATATATAGACAGATAGACAGATAGATAGATAGATAGATAGATAGATAGATAGATAGATAGATAGATAGATAGATAGATAGATAGATAGATAGATAGATAGATAGATAGATAGATAGATAGATAGATAGATAGATAGATAGATAGATAGATAGATTTATTTATTTTATCAGTCAAAGCAAACCTGTCAAATGTGAAGCTGTGCAAACATTCAAGCACAAGACAAGTCAAGCAACACTGGTCACCTGTGACATGATCTGACTGATGTCAAGTCAGAAGGATTGGTTGTTGTTCTATTTGATTTTTCATCAGTGAAAGCAAGAATGAAGTGGAAAATATATCAACACGGAACTGGCAATTGCGAGGTGAGGAAGTGTTGGCGGAGTGTGTAGACTGTGGGCGGGGGACAATTTAACAATATGAGATTTTGTTGTTTTTGTGTGTGTGTGTGTGTGTGTGTGTGTGTGCGTGTGTGCGTGTGTGCATGTTATAATATCCGCCCTCCTAACTGAACCTTCTGCTCCCCCCTCACCACCCGAGGCAAAATTGTCTAGAACGACCAGTGGTTGGGAGTAACAGTGTTTTACTGTCTCTTTTTCTGACATTGTCCTTTTTTCAAAGTTGTCCAGAAACATTTGTTTCTTCATTATTTTCTTCATTTTAAGGAAGCTTAGATCATGGATTTAATTTACCAGGCAAAGACATTGTGGCAAAGAGGCAAACATGTTCAAGTGACACAGAGACAAGCTAGATTGATCATTTTTAAAATAAAAGATCCTGTGGGCTCAAGTAATCCACCTCCATTGTACTGGTCCACTGCCATTGTATTTCGAAAAAAATCTTGATCTCAAGGGAACGGGAATTCAGGCTTCTGGCTCAAGACATTGCACACATGCTTGGAATGCGGGGCTCGTCCTTCCACAATGTTTCTAGCTTACCTTGTTTATTAAAGAATGTGTTCCCTTTGTCATTTGTCCGTGTATGTGTTCCATGGCAGGAGTGACCACAGTACTGACCATGACCACTCTGATGATGGGAGCTCGCACGTCGCTTCCGAATGCCAACTGTTTCATCAAGGCGATTGATGTGTACTTAGGAATCTGCTTCAGCTTTATTTTTGGAGCCCTCATTGAGTATGCTGTGGCTCATTTCTGCACCCTCACTTACAGCGACCCGCATATGCTGGTGGTGAGACACTCCTGTTATTATTCTGTTTCCATTGTTGTGGTCGTTGCTCTTTGTTCACCGATCATTAAGATGTTTTTCGATACTGTGCTTGAGCGTTGTTTTTTTTTTTTCATTTTTAGGTACTGTATCTATTTACTCACAAACCAAATCCTAAAAGGAAGCGAGGCAAAAATATTCTTTATTTTAATATTGTTCTATGCGCCTCCACTCGAATAAACACGGCATTCTGATTAATATTGGATCTGTGTAATACGAATTAAGCTATGAAATGCACCTGTTTTTATCCATCTCAGGGGGCGGGCATTGACTTAAAATCACATCAGAGTTGATCAGGGATCAATTAACGACCAACTGTGGCTCACACTTTTCTGGGTTTGGTCATTTGAGCAACGGTGATGTCATTTTCAGTCGAATGACAAAATGGCCGCTCCTGAGATGGATAAAAGAGGGTGGATTTTAATGCTTAATTCACATCCTACAAATGCAATATTAATAAGAATGCTGTGTTGAGATTGTAGTGGGGCAACATAAAATATATTGTAGTACTGTATATCTAGAGTATTTCCCATTAAAGTACACCAGTCGTTAGTTAGTCAGCCCGTCACTTAATCAATAAGATAATGTTATCAACAATGATATGTGTTATTGTTGTTTCAAGCGCAGCTAACATTCTCATTTACTTTGCTACAGTATGGCCACCAATTGCATAACTTTGATGACGAAATAAACGGCATCGTCACCACCATCTCCAGCCCCTGTGACAGGGCCAAGAGACGCAAGGAACCTGACGCAGGTCCCGCCGCTGCTCCCGCCACCAGCGAATTGGCAGTCGATCCATCCAGCCAGACAGGCAGCGAGCCCAAGCCCGAGGCTTCTCCTCCAGAACCCACCAACTGGTGTTTCATTGCTCTGGCCACCTTTCGCAAACTTCTCAGTTTCATAAGCTGCTGTCACATAAAAAATCCACACCACATAGACAACTACTCAAGAGTCACTTTCCCTTTGTCATTTGTCCTTGTTAATCTTCTTTATTGGACGTATTATTTGTACTTTTAGCATTTATCCCTAGTATTTAGACAGGGAGTTTATTTCACTCAATGTACAATAAGTGTGACTTAGGTGTGGTTCTGAGGTGAGTTTTTACTATTTCTAAGCAGCAGCATAATGAGAATGAGAAAGATTGTTTTTCAGGAAGAAAAAAAAAAGTGTCATTATTGTAATTCAACGTCACTCTTTTAGCATACTTAAGGCTGACTGGTGAGGTCTGGTAGACTACAAAGCTCGACATGAAGAGGAGTAATTGCTTCCAAAGATGAAAACCATTCCGTTTGCATATTTCCCACTGTAGCTCATTTATTGTAATTGTGTCTCGTTCAGCTTGTAAGTGGCGAACACACAGAAGATGGAGCTGTAATTTATGCTGGCCAAAACATCCAGGGGTGCTGTGCACGGGCGAATGGGCTTACTCGTTGTCTGACTTTTTCCAAGTGATATTTTATTAATTGTTCTTTTCTGCCTGAATGTTCACATCTTCAGTACAATTGGCTAATATGAATAGGCAGTGGCAGAAATAAAATAAAAAGAAAAAAAGAAAAAGACCCAATGCAAAAGAATAACATGATGGAAACTTCAGTTCCGGGAAATATCACAAACAGTTTATGTAATTGTCTTTTACACAAAAACTCTCAATACTACCTAAATTACAGCAGATAAATACATCATTTAATGGGGCTGCTATGAATAGTTCAGATTGTAACGAAATCAGAAAATTACACCATTCATTCACCCGTTTTTGTTCGGTGTCACAATTCACATTCCTTAGACAGCACACCAAGCCTATGCTTTCTTATCAGCTAACCAACTCTGGCTGGCTGTCTTACTGGAATATTTCTTTTAAAATACGGTCATGTGATGTTATCAGATGTTGGTGTAGGTTAGTACTGAAGTGCTTATCTTCGCCAGATATGTCATTTCAATTTTTCAGCTATTTAGAGCTGAGTCGAAAATGTCATTTCCATTGATCTGTTTTTGGAAGATGTTATTACTGGCAATGCTCTTTACCTTCTTAACAGCTCCAAAATGATGGAATCTTCTGGACTATATCAGGAGGTCGCTGTAAAATAAGTTTACACTGAAATATAGAAATACTACATGACATTTAATAACTGCTTACGCCAACAAGTCTGGAAAAAGCACACTAGAGTTAGAGAAAAGCAGAAAGAAGGAGTAGAAAAAGAACAGATGCAAGATGGAAATGTTTTCATTTAAGCAAACTACCGGTACTATTCAGTTCAAACTTACTGTCAATGCATTTGACAAGGTGATGTGTTTGAATGACACATACGTAGACCACAACCTAGACGGTACGGTTTGTTGTACAGTCTGTTTGCTACCTTTGTCCGAGGAAGCAACATTTATGATGGCCATGGGCTGAATATGTCGACCAAAGATTATAATCAGATTTAAAAGTGCATTCTCAAGTACCATGGCGGCATGCTGTCGGTCTGCAGATTAACGTGACAGCTCCTATGTCAGACAATGGGGCAAATCTGCCTGTTAATTTTGTTGTTGTGTTCTATACCGCTATAATATGCTCTCACATAGACTGGAGTGAGTTGATTTATTCAGATGGCAAGTTTCTTCCATGATGTGCATTGAGATGAATGAAGTGGGTATATAACTTCATTGCCTTCAGAAACTATTTCGGCTGCATTGTTTCTCTGTTTTAACTCATTCACTCCCAAAGACGTTTTTAAACGTCTTTTCAGACTTGGTCCTGAATTGGCTCGTACTGAATGAGTTTTAAATAGACTGACTCAGCCCTCCTTTTCTGATGATAACGCTAACAAATAATTTCATTTATAACCTTTGTTCTCCCTGCGTGCATGCTTTGCTTGGTTTGCTTGGGTTAAATATGGGGGGGAGAAAAACAAAAACCCGATGCTTTGATTGTCGCTGTATCTCATTCCAAAAGGTAGGGTTCTTTCGGGATCCGTTCTCATCTTCAGCCTCAGAATTGCAACAGTATTGGACGGAACTGTGTCCCGTGGAAGCAGGCAAACAGTGAGAGATTGAAACGGATCACAGATCACAGAAATGATTTAACTCGGTCAGGTTTTATATATAGAGCACCTCTCTCTTAAAATGGACAGTTATCGCGTGAAAAGGATTGGAAATTGATGCTTATGTATTGAGCCACAGTGACAGAAGAGAAACTACGGAAGATTCTTAACTCTTTGTCATAGTAAAGATGGTCATATGATTTAAGATAAGTGCTTTTTTTAGGCAGGCATCAAAAGCTGCCACTCAATCATGGACACCACTTGGAGCACAGATCCAAATGGACACATTTCCCAGAGATGGATGAACCCTTTTTCCTTTCATGTTATAGAACTTGTCAAATAATACCTCATGGTTATGTTGATGACCAACCTGGGACGTTTTCATGTCAACTATATTTCTACTGTCGCACTATAAAGATCTAGATATTGTTCTGCTTAACCATTTGTTAATAAATTCCACCAATGTGCATGTTCACTGTAAAGAAATAGATGAGAGCAATAAAATGGTATGTGTGTATGATAGAAATGCAGTTATTCGAAGGAATGTTTTTTTTAAAGGATTTGGTCTTTACTTTGGACTTTAAAATGACACTTAGCCAACAGTTATACTTTGAGTCAACATCAACGAGTTACTGAACAGTGGTAAAGTGCTCTGAAAAAAGATGCTGGACACAAGTCATGAAACTAATTTTGTGTGTGTGTGTGAGTGGTCATCATCTGTGAGTACAACGTGTCAAGGGAGGAAGAACTAAAACTGCACCGACGGGTTGCTTTATAAAGTTGTTGGATATTTTAATCACAGTATAACTATTTCTTTTGGTATTTATGTATTTCGTCGTGTATGTTTTACAGCTGTGGTTGTTGCGCAGTGCTGTATAAATAATGTTCAGTGTTTATTTTTTTCTTATTTTTTAAGTAAGTAAACGCAAATTTACTGGAGCTAGGGATCGAAGTGACACCTGAAAAACGGCCACCTTCACGGAAAAAAAAAACACAACTACTGACAACTCCACAAAACAATTTTGGTGCCATCGTTTCAGATGTCAGAGGGAAACAAATGAAACAAGTATATTTTTAATTATACAATTTAATTTTCATGACTTAATTTTTGTACCTTTCATGGTGACTCATCTGAGCAGGAGATTGGCGCCATAGCGCCCTCTATTGATGAGTCATTGCTCATGTCAAATGCAACTCAAGATACAATTAAGTAATTAAATAATTCAATCATTTTATCCTTGGGGCCAGTTTGACTCCATTCAATGATTATCAATCGAAAAATAATAGATTACTTTTGTTGTTCCATATTTCATGCCTTTTCCTTTTTTTGATGGGGGCAACCGATTACGGATACAATTATCATGAAGCTAATTTTCTCCATGTCTTGAACACATATTGATGTTGTCAGTAAATTTCAGAAGATTATTTTGAATTGACAGTCATTTTAATTTAAAAGTTTGACCTGATGGTAGCACTAGAGGACAGGTCAACAAAAAAACTTATGACCAAGGGGATATTTGTTTGTGCAGCAGACATATTATCCAAGTGCCTGACACAAAAACCTGGGCAGAAAAATGTACATAATTTTCTGGTACCAAATATCCCTGGGGTCAATTTGACCCCAAGGGTTAAATTTGTTTGTAATATTTGAGGATAATAGGAGGGCTATGTCTGTATAAGCCACTAGTTTTGATTTACAGTACTTGTACTTTCATAGTTCTTCCATTTCAGGATGTGATGCAGCTTCTCAAATGCCATTGAGGTCATTGATGATAGCAGATGTGTCTTTTTTCCGTTTGACACGAAAATGGACCATCCAACCATCCCAAGTAGGTGTTCATCAATGAGAAAAAGTCTTGAAAAATCGTCTTTGGTATTATGAGCCAAAACCTTTTCTTTGTGAGATGTGTTAGGGTTTGCCGTAAGACAGATTTATGCACGAGGATCCTGCATGGAGAATTTCTTGGGACTCGAGAGAAACCAGTAGTTTCAAATCTCTGCATGCTGCTCCTCAGTGGCTTGTAATAGCTGAGTGAGGATAAGTGGATCGGAGGATGGATGGATGGTATAAAAACACTTCTCCCATTGTGGATAGATTGTACTGCCTGTCCTCTATCCACGTGAAAAAGTTTTGCCTTTGCCTTGCATTAGGCTGAACTCTTTTGTTGAATATTCTTTGTTCAAATTGAGTTAAAACTATTTTACACTGAACATACTTGATGTGCTTACCCGCTTTTATTGGAGGAAAAAAAGAGAGAACCGCTTAGGTCATGAAAATCAGCAGATAGCGACAACCCACCTACCTCTTAACACCCACAGAGGGGGAAAATGTATCATGTGGCAGCGAGGCAGGCACGTCGGACGCCAGCCACCACGCAGACGTTTATGTGAATCGCTATTCGACCACAAGATGACGCCATGGAATAACATTTCGCAAATGCTCAACCCTGCCGCAGTGCATCTGCAGGATGCAATATCACATCCTCCACAGCTGGGGAAATGCAATCATATTCTTTGATAGCTGGGCAGTCCTGTTTTAAAACGATGTCCTTGGTGGGCTTGTATAAATGTATTTTGTTGTTGTTGTGCAGTATAGTATTAAAGTGCTCATGTATTGCAGAGGGGCTTCATTGTTCGGAGTTGGACTCGGACTGGAAGCAGGGAGGTGTCACATTCTGCAACATAGAAATGTTTGATGACATTCGTTTTCTGTTCACAACTAATACAAAAGTAACAAAATATGAGATTGCACTACCAGAAATTAATGTCTGTCTGTCTGTCTGTCTGTCTGTCTGTCTGTCTGTCTGTCTGTCTGTCTGTCTCTCTCTCTCTCTTTCTTTCTTGGTAATGTAATGTGAAAATGACAAGCATTAGATATTGAATTCTTTAGTTTTTGTATTTCTATTCAATATATGAAATTGGCTGACAACCAGTTCAGAGTTTAACCCGCCTAACGCCCAAGGACAGCTGGGATAGGTTCCATCATGCCTGCAACCCTTGTGAAGGTGGGCCCTTTGGATATCCATCCATCAATCCATTTTCTAATCCGTTAATCCTCACGAGGCGTGCTGGAACCTATCCCAGCTGTCTTCGGAGAGTAGGTGTGGTACCTGCTGAACTGGTTGCCAGCCAATCACAGGACACACATAGACGAGGGACAATTTGGGGGACAATTTTGAGTGTTCCACTGACATGCTATGCATGTTTTTTGAATGTGGGATATAACCGGGGTACCCGAAGAAAACCCGCACAGGCACGGGAAGAACATGCAAACTTCATACAGGAAGGCCGGAGCTGTAATTGAACCATGCACCTCTGTACTGTGAGGCGGACATTCTAATCAGTTGGTCACCGTGCCGCCACATTTCAGATAATGGTTCGATATTCAACATTACAACAATATTATTATTAGTGAGGATGGTACCACTCTGATGGATGGAACCCAAAGCTAATTTTTTTTGTGGAAAAAAAAATCAAATAATCATAAAAGGAAAAACAAAACCAACTCGGTGATTAAAATCACCAACCACCATGTACAACAATTCTTAATGTTGATGTCAAAGCTAAAACTTGATGCTTTTGAACTAGCACAATACCTGAGGTACGTTGGCCAGAGATCATGTTATTTTTTTGGGATCAAGTAGTAGATAGTATTTCATAATTTAGTGATTGTTGGTGATGATCAGCCAAATAAAAACTTCATACAGGACCGTGCTTCTTTGTTATCAACGCTTTTAACAGCTTCAGTAAATTTGTAACTGTGTTCCTCAACGTCGCATGCGATCCAAGCCCTTTTGTTCAACTCAGCAAAAATGGCTGAACAACAACGTGACTTGTGCAAAGCTAAAACTTTGCATCACTTGCAAAACTCAGAGGAGCTGAAGAATGGTGGGATTGTCTTGAAGAAATTATTTTTCGGAGCCATCGTGCTGTGTTTTTGGCACATTGCAAAGAGGAGCACTTTGTAATCATCACGCAGGTTCCCTCAACAGACCTCATATTCTGAAAGTAATATTTTACTCCTTCACATCACGAGCACATTTGGAAACACGAGCATGACTAGTCAATATAGCAATTTTACCAAGTAACTATGGTATCTGTATTTAGATGTATACGGTCTATCTCAGCAACTTTCATAAGACACAGTTAGTTCACAGTCCTGATTAGCGGGTTAACAATCCAACACTTTTTGTTTCACAATAATAGTAAGAGAAGACATTGAAGGATTGACTTGATGTCCTAATGAATGCTTGTGTGCCACAAAATTCCAACATATTGCATGCTACCTATTGGAGCTAAACTCTACCCACTGTTTATTTTCAGGGGAACAGTGAGCCAATCAGAACAAAGCTTATTGACATAGCCAATATTAATGATAAATCCAACCGTCTGGCAGGTGCTTTTGACCAACCAGAATAGCTTGAAAAGAGGCACCCTGGAATTTTCCAAAGATTAAATCAAAGATATTAAAAATAAAATTAATTGTGGCATGGAACCTTCAAGTCAATGGAAAACTGCATGACTTTGGAATAGGTCAATGTTGTGTGTACTTGACCTGTTATACGTTGACGCAAGAAATAATGCCTTTAGTGAAAGCTTTCCAAAATTAGTATAAATAATGGATGGTGCTGTGACAGTTTCATAATTTGGTGTTAAATTACTTGACACATTTAGCTGTCTCTTTGTGAACTTTAATGGGCTGTGGCCTCTTAAGCAATTTTACACATTTCCATGACACATGAGCTGAAGTATATACGGTAATTCCATGAGTGTATTAATGACATTTGACCATATTCTGTTGAGAAAAAAAAACTGTGTCCGATTAATAAAGGATTATGTTGCTACTTTTGGAATATTAACCCTTTGACGATCACTGAAATACATTCATTCATTCATTCATCTTCCGAGCCGCTTGATCCTCACTAGGGTCGCGGGGGGTGCTGGAGCCTATCTCAGCTGTCTTCGGGCACGTTGAGTGTCACGCATAAACCAAAGGGTTTATGCACACATTTCAACACGTATTTAGTTCAAGTTGACCTCCTGAAGCCTAAATGAGCATTAATTTGACCACACAACTCATTCCTATGAAGATACATTCAAAGTCAAAAAATGTGTTCAGCTTGGTCTGAAAATGCATTTAAAGCAATAAAAACCCAAATTGAGTGTCACGCCTAAAGCAAAGGACTTATGCACACACTTCAACATGTATTTTGTTCAGGTTGACCTCCTGAAGCCTAAATGACAATTAATTTGATCACACAACTCATTTTTATGAAGATACATTCAAAGTCATAAAACGTGCTCAGCTCGGCCTGAAAATGCATTTAAAGCAATAAAAACTCAAATTGAGTGTCACGCCTAAACCAAAGGACTTGTGCACACATTTCAACATGTATTTAGTTCAGGTTGACCTCCTGAAGACTAAATGAGAATTAATTTGACCACACAACTCATTCCTATGAAGACGCATTCAAACTCAGAAAACGTGCTCAATTCGGCCTGAAAGTGCATTTAAAGCAATAAAAACTCAAATTGAGTGTCACGCCTAAACATAAGGACTTATGCACACACTTCAACATGTATTTAGTTCAGGATAACCTCCTGAAGCCTAAATGAGCATTAATTTGACCACACAACTCATTCCTATAAGATACATTCAAACTCAGAAAATGTGCTCAGCTCGGCCTGAAAATGCATTTAAAGCAATAAAAACTCAAAATGAGTGTCACGCCTAAACCAAAGGACTTATGCACACATTTCAACATGTATTTTGTTCAGGATGACCCCCTGAAGCCTAAATGAGCATTAATTTGACCTCACAACTTATTCCTATGAAGATACATTCAAAGTCAAAAAAACGTGCTAAGCTCGGCCTGAAAATGCATTTAAAGCAATAAAAATTCAAATTGAGTGTCACGCCTAAACCAAAGGACTTGTGCACACATTTCAACATGTATTTAGTTCAGGTTGACCTCCTGAAGCCTAAATGACAATTAATTTGACTACACAACTCATTCCTATGAAGATACATTCAAAATCAAAAAACGTGCTCAGCTCAGCCTGAAAATGCATTTAAAACAAATACAACTCAAATTGAGTGTCACGCATAAACCAAAGGTTTTATGCACACATTTGAACATGCATTTTGTTCAGGTTGACCTCCTGATGACTAAATGATCATTAATTTGACCACACAACTAATTCCTATAAAGATACATTCAAAGTCAGAAAACGTGCTCAGCTCAGCATTAATTTGACCACACAACTCATTCCTATGAAGATACATTCAAACTCAGAAAATGTGCTCAGCTCGGCCTGAAAATGCATTTAAAGCAATAAACCTCAAATTGAGTGTCACACCTAAACCAAAGGACTTATACACACTCAACATGTATTTAATTCAGGTTGACCTCCTGAAGCCTAAATGAGCATTAATTCGACCGCACAACTCATTCCTATGAAGATACATTCAAAGTCAAAAAATGTGCTCAGCTCGGTCTGAAAATGCATTTAAAGCAACAAAAACTCAAATTGAGTGTCACGCCTAAACCAAAGGACTTGTGCACACATTTCAACATGTATTTAGTTCAGGTTGACCTCCTGAAGCCTAAATGAGCATTAATTTGACCACACAACTCATTCCTATGAAGATACATTCAAACTCAGAAAACGTGCTCAATTCGGCCTGAAAGTGCATTTAAAGCAATAAAAACTCAAATTGAGTGTCACGCCTAAAGCAAAGGACTTATGCGCACACTTCAACATGTATTTTGTTCAGGATGATCCCCTGAAGCCTAAATGAGCATTGATTTAACCACACAACTCATTCCTATAAGATACATTCAAACTCAGAAAATGTGCTCAGCTCGGCCTGAAAATGCATTTAAAGCAATAAAAACTCAAAATGAGTGTCACGCCTAAACCAAAGGACTTATGCACACATTTCAACATGTATTTAGTTCAGGTTGACCTCCTGAAGCCTAAATGACCATTAATTTGATCACACAACTCATTCCCATGATGATACATTCACAGTCAGAAAACGTGCTCAGCTCGGCCTGAAAATGCATTTAAAACAAATACAACTCAAATTGAGTGTCACGCATGAACCAAAGGTTTTATGCACACATTTGAACATGCATTTTGTTCAGGTTGACCTCCTGATGACTAAATTAGCATTAATTTGACCACACAACTCATTCCTATAAAGATACATTCAAAGTCAGAAAACGTGCTCAGCTCAGCATTAATTTGACTACACAACTCATTCCTATGAAGATACATTCAAACTCAGAAAATGTGCTCAGCTCGGCCTGAAAATACATTTTAAGCAATAAAACTCAAATTGAGTGTCACGCCAAAACCAAAGGACTTATGCACACACTCAACATGTATTTAGTTCAGGTTGACCTCCTGAAGCCTAAATGAGCTTTAATTTGACCGCACAACTCATTCCTATGAAGATACATTCAAAGTAAAAAAATGTGCTCAGCTCGGTCTGAAAATGCATTTAAAGCAATAAAAACTCAAATTGAGTGTCACGCCTAAAGCAAAGGACTTATGCACACACTTCAACATGTATTTTGTTCAGGTTGACCTCCTGAAGCCTAAATGACAATTAATTTGATCACACAACTCATTTTTATGAAGATACATTCAAAGTCATAAAACGTGCTTAGCTCGGCCTGAAAATGCATTTAAAGCAATAAAAACTCAAACTGAGTGTCACGCCTAAACCAAAGGACTTGTGCACACATTTCAACATGTATTTAGTTCAGGTTGACCTCCTGAAGCCTAAATGAGCATTACCGTATTTTCACGACTATAAGGCGCCATTAAAAGTCTTAAATTTTCTCCAAAATGGACAGGACGCCTTATGGTGCGGAGTGTCCTTTATATGCGCCGAGTTCCAAAATCTGACTGACAGCCGACACGCTGTTTATATAGAGAAAAGGCGGAAGTGACGGTGGCCAGGCATGAAAGAAGTCGGCCAATCAGGGAAGGGTGGGCGTGTATATATACATATATGGAGAGGGAGAGAGAGGACAGACAAGCTAGTCCGCCAATGGTGAAGGGTGGGCGTGTAAGTGGACGCCTCAAGCCAGTACCAACACTTGTATAGAGTGTGGCAATGTGCATTGTTGCAAAACAACTCCGGTTTTGGTTTCTAAGAACCCCTGAAAATAAATTCGACAAAAAGACACGCCTACGAAGCTCAGTTCAAACTTAAAGCCACCGGTTATCTTTTGGCATGCGTGCCCATCTCACAGCAGCGGTGAAAAAACAAGTCAAGCAAACGAACTCTTAGCTTGCCGTTATTCCCGGAGGCTTGACTAAAGAACTCCAACCGCTGGACATTGGCATCAACCGGGCGTTCAAAGTAAAGTTGCAAACGGCATGGGAACAATGGATGATCGGTGGCAAACACAACTTTACAAAGAGTGAGAGGCAGCGCTTGGCGAGTTACGCCACAATACGCAACAACGAGAGGGAACGCGGCGTTTTTGATGGATTACGGTACTTGCACAATTGTTCAATTCTTTCTACACACACAGGCGCTGCCACCATGTTTCGCTCTGTTCTTTACTTTCAAATGTGGGAAAGCTTCACACGAGAGAAATGTTGACTTTGCTGTTGCTACTCCTTCTTTCCGCTCGGCAATGCGTAGCAACTCACACTAGCATGTGATGCATTCAATGACAACTGAGATGTGCAGTCCTCTGCTTCTGATACAGAGGATGAGGACTTTGATGGATTTCTGGGTGATGATTGATCGATAAACGTGAGAACATTGTACGATGGCTAAATAAAATACACCCGAACTCAGTTCTGCTTTCGTTGCCTTTTTAAAAACGTGTTTTTAGCTTATCTGTATATCTTGGCATGCTACCGTATGCTTCAAGCTAACGTGTTAGAGTGCGCGCATGCATGCCGTATGTTTAAGCTGGCGTATGTTTTACCACTGTAAAACTGCGGCCATTAGTACGATGCGTCCTGTGTATGTGTAAAATACAGAAATGTGACCCATTAATGAGACTGCGGCCATTAGTACGATGCGTCGAATAGTCGTGAAAATACGGTAATTTGACCACACAACTCATTCCTATGAAGATACATTCAAACTCAGAAAACGTGCTCAGCTCGGCCTGAAAATGCATTTAAAATAAATAAAACTCAAATTGAGTGTCACGCGTAAACCAAAGGTTTTATGCACACATTTCAACACGTATTTAGTTCAGGTTGACCTCCTGAAGCCTAAATGACAATTAATTTGACTACACAACTCATTCCTATGAAGATACATTCAAAATCAAAAAACGTGCTCAGCTCGGACTGAAAATGCATTTAAAGCAATAAAAATTCTAATTGAGTGTAACGCCTAAACCAAATGACTTATGCACACACTTCAACATGTATTTAGTTCAGGTTGACCTCCTGCAGCCTAAATGAGCATTAATTTGACCACACAACTCATTCCTATGAGTATACATTCAAAGTAAGAAAATGTGCTCAGCTCGGCCTGATAATGCATTTAAAGCAATAAAAATTCTAATTGAGTTTAACGCCTAAACCAAATGACTTATGCACACACTTCAACGTGTATTTAGTTCAGGTTGACCTCTTGAAGCCTAAATGAGCATTAATTTGACCTCACAACTTATTCCTATGAAGATACATTCAAAGTCAAAAAAACGTGCTCAACTCAGCCTGAAAATGCATTTAAAGCAATAAAAACTCAAATTGAGTGTCACACCTAAATCAAAGGACTTATGCACACATTTCAACATGTATTTAGTTCAGGTTGACCTCCTGAAGACTAAATGAGCATTAATTTGACCACGCAACTCATTCCTATGAAGATACATTCAAACTCAGAAAATGTGCTCAACTCGGCCTGAAAATGCATTTAAAATAAATAAAACTCAAATTGAGTGTCACGCGTAAACCAAAGGTTTTATGCACACATTTCAACACGTATTTAGTTCAGGTTGACCTCCTGAAGCCTAAATGACAATTAATTTGACTACACAACTCATTCCTATGAAGATACATTCAAAATCAAAAAACGTGCTCAGCTCGGACTGAAAATGCATTTAAAGCAATAAAAATTCTAATTGAGTGTAACGCCTAAACCAAATGACTTATGCACACACTTCAACATGTATTTAGTTCAGGTTGACCTCCTGCAGCCTAAATGAGCATTAATTTGACCACACAACTCATTCCTATGAGTATACATTCAAAGTAAGAAAATGTGCTCAGCTCGGCCTGAAAATGCATTTAAAATAAATAAAACTCAAATTGAGTGTCACACGTAAACCAAAGATTTTATGCACACATTTCAACACGTATTTAGTTCAGGTTGACCTCCTGAAGCCTAAATGAGCATTAATTTGACCACACAACTCATTTCTATGAAGATACATTCAAAGTCAGAAAATGTGCTCACCTCGGCCTGAAAATGCATTTAAAATAAATAAAACTCAAATTGAGTGTCACACGTAAACCAAAGATTTTATGCACACATTTTAACACGTATTTAGTTCAGGTTGACCTCCTGAAGCCTAAATGAGCATTAATTTGACCACACAACTCATTCCTATGAGTATACATTCAAAGTAAGAAAATGTGCTCAGCTCGGCCTGAAAATGCATTTAAAATAAATAAAACTCAAATTGAGTGTCACACGTAAACCAAAGATTTTATGCACACATTTCAACACGTATTTAGTTCAGGTTGACCTCCTGAAGCCTAAATGAGCATTAATTTGACCACACAACTCATTCCTATGAAGATGCATTCAAAGTAAGAAAATGTGCTCAACTCGGTCTGAAAATGCATTTTAAGCAATAAAAACTCAAATTGAGTGTCACGCCTAAAGCAAAGGACTTATGCGCACACTTCAACATGTATTTTGTTCAGGATGATCCCCTGAAGCCTAAATGAGCATTGATTTAACCACACAACTCATTCCTATAAGATACATTCAAACTCAGAAAATGTGCTCAGCTCGGCCTGAAAATGCATTTAAAGCAATAAAAACTCAAAATGAGTGTCACGCCTAAACCAAAGGACTTATGCACACATTTCAACATGTATTTAGTTCAGGTTGACCTCCTGAAGACTAAATGAGCATTAATTTGACCACACAACTCATTCCTATGAAGATACATTCAAACTCAGAAAATGTGCTCAACTCGGCCTGAAAATGCATTTAAAATAAATAAAACTCAAATTGAGTGTCACGCGTAAACCAAAGGTTTTATGCACACATTTCAACACGTATTTAGTTCAGGTTGACCTCCTGAAGCCTAAATGACAATTAATTTGACTACACAACTCATTCCTATGAAGATACATTCAAAATCAAAAAACGTGCTCAGCTCGGACTGAAAATGCATTTAAAGCAATAAAAATTCTAATTGAGTGTAACGCCTAAACCAAATGACTTATGCACACACTTCAACATGTATTTAGTTCAGGTTGACCTCCTGCAGCCCAAATGAGCATTAATTTGACCACACAACTCATTCCTATGAGTATACATTCAAAGTAAGAAAATGTGCTCAGCTCGGCCTGAAAATGCATTTAAAATAAATAAAACTCAAATTGAGTGTCACACGTAAACCAATGATTTTATGCACACATTTCAACACGTATTTAGTTCAGGTTGACCTCCTGAAGCCTAAATGAGCATTAATTTGACCACACAACTCATTCCTATGAAGATGCATTCAAACTCAGAAAATGTGCTCAACTCGGTCTGAAAATGCATTTTAAGCAATAAAAATTCAAATTGAGTGTCACGCCTAAAGCAAAGGACTTATGCGCACACTTCAACATGTATTTTGTTCAGGATGATCCCCTGAAGCCTAAATGAGCATTGATTTAACCACACAACTCATTCCTATAAGATACATTCAAACTCAGAAAATGTGCTCAGCTCGGCCTGAAAATGCATTTAAAGCAATAAAAACTCAAAATGAGTGTCACGCCTAAACCAAAGGACTTATGCACACATTTCAACATGTATTTAGTTCAGGTTGACCTCCTGAAGCCTAAATGACCATTAATTTGATCACACAACTCATTCCCATGATGATACATTCACAGTCAGAAAACGTGCTCAGCTCGGCCTGAAAATGCATTTAAAACAAATACAACTCAAATTGAGTGTCACGCATGAACCAAAGGTTTTATGCACACATTTGAACATGCATTTTGTTCAGGTTGACCTCCTGATGACTAAATTAGCATTAATTTGACCACACAACTCATTCCTATAAAGATACATTCAAAGTCAGAAAACGTGCTCAGCTCAGCATTAATTTGACTACACAACTCATTCCTATGAAGATACATTCAAACTCAGAAAATGTGCTCAGCTCGGCCTGAAAATACATTTTAAGCAATAAAACTCAAATTGAGTGTCACGCCAAAACCAAAGGACTTATGCACACACTCAACATGTATTTAGTTCAGGTTGACCTCCTGAAGCCTAAATGAGCATTAATTTGACCGCACAACTCATTCCTATGAAGATACATTCAAAGTCAAAAAATGTGCTCAGCTCGGTCTGAAAATGCATTTAAAGCAATAAAAACTCAAATTGAGTGTCACGCCTAAAGCAAAGGACTTATGCACACACTTCAACATGTATTTTGTTCAGGTTGACCTCCTGAAGCCTAAATGACAATTAATTTGACTACACAACTCATTCCTATGAAGATACATTCAAAATCAAATAACGTGCTCAGCTCGGCCTGAAAACGCATTTAAAGCAATAAAAATTCTAATTGAGTGTAACGCCTAAACCAAATGACTTATGCACACACTTCAACATGTATTTAGTTCGGGTTGACCTCCTGAAGCCTAAATGAGCATTAATTTGACCACACAACTCATTCCTATGAATATACATTCAAAGTCAGAAAATGTGCTCAGCTCGGCCTGAAAATGCATTTAAAATAAATAAAACTCAAATTGAGTGTCACGCGTAAACCAAAGGTTTTATGCACACATTTCAACACGTATTTAGTTCAGGTTGACCTCCGAAAGCCTAAATGACAATTAATTTGACTACACAACTCATTCCTATGAAGATACATTCAATATCAAAAAACGTGCTCAGCTCGGCCTGAAAATGCATTTAAAACAAATACAACTCAAATTGAGTGTCACGCATAAACCAAAGGTTTTATGCACACATTTGAACATGCATTTTGTTCAGGTTGACCTCCTGATGACTAAATGATCATTAATTTGACCACACAACTCATTCCTATAAAGATACATTCAAAGTCAGAAAACGTGCTCAGCTCAGCATTAATTTGACCACACAACTCATTCCTATGAAGATACATTCAAACTCAGAAAATGTGCTCAGCTCGGCCTGAAAATGCATTTAAAGCAATTAAAACTCAAATTGAGTGTCACGCCTAAACCAAAGGACTTATGCACACACTCAACATGTATTTAGTTCAGGTTGACCTCCTGAAGCCTAAATGAGCATTAATTCGACCGCACAACTTCGTATCTTCATGAGCTATGAAGATACATTCAAAGTAAAAAAATGTGCTCAGCTCGGTCTGAAAATGCATTTAAAGCAATAAAAACTCAAATTGAGTGTCACGCCTAAACCAAAGGACTTACGCACACATTTCAACATGTATTTAGTTCAGGTTGACCTCCTGAAGCCTAAATGAGCATTAATTTGACCACACAACTCATTCCTATGAAGATACATTCAAACTCAGAAAATGTGCTCAGCTCGGCCTGAAAATACATTTAAAGCAATAAACCTCAAATTGAGTGTCACACCTAAACCAAAGGACTTATGCACACACTCAACGTGTATTTAGTTCAGGTTGACCTCCTGAAGCCTAAATGAGCATTAATTTGACCGCACAACTCATTCCTATGAAGATACATTCAAAGTCAAAAAATGTGCTCAGCTCGGTCTGAAAATGCATTTAAAGCAATAAAAACTCAAATTGAGTGTCACGCCTAAACCAAAGGACTTACGCACACATTTCAACACGTATTTAGTTCAGGTTGACCTCCTGAAGCCTAAATGACAATTAATTTGACTACACAACTCATTCCTATGAAAATGCATTCAAACTCAGAAAATGTGCTCAGCTCGGTCTGAAAATGCATTTTAAGCAATAAAAACTCAAAATGAGTGTCACGCCAAAACCAAAGGACTTATGCAGACATTTCAACATGTATTTAGTTCAGGTTGACCTCCTGAAGCCTAAATGACAATTAATTTGATCACACAACTCATTTTTATGAAGATACATTCAAAGTCATAAAACGTGCTCAGCTCGGCCTGAAAATGCATTTAAAGTAATAAAAACTCAAATTGAGTGTCACGCCTAAACCAAAGGACTTATGCACACATTTCAACATGTATTTAGTTCAGGTTGACCTCCTGAAGCCTAAATGAGCATTAATTTGACCACACAACTCATTCCTATGAAGACACATTCAAACTCATAAAATGTGCTCAGCTCGGCCTGAAAATGCATTCAAAATAAATAAAACTCAAATTGAGTGTCACGCCTAAACCAAAGGACTTATGCAGACATTTCAACACTTATTTAGTTCAGGTTGACCTCCTGAAGCCGAAATGACAATTAATTTGACTACACAACTCATTCCTATGAAAATACATTCAAAATCAAAAAACGTGCTCAGCTCGGCCTGAAAATGCATTTAAAGCAATAAAAATTCTAATTGAGTTTAACGCCTAAACCAAATGACTTATGCACACACTTCAACATGTATTTAGTTCAGGTTGACCTCCTGAAGCCTAAATGAGCATTAATTTGACCACACAACTCATTCCTACAAAGATCCATTCAAAGTCAGAAAACGTGCTCAGCTCAGCATTAATTAGACCACACAACTCATTCCTATGAAGATACATTCAAACTCAGAAAATGTGCTCAGCTCGGCCTGAAAATACATTTTAAGCAATAAAACTCAAATTGAGTGTCACGCCTAAACCAAAGGACTTATGCACACACTCAACATGTATTTAGTTCAGGTTGACCTACTGAAGCCTAAATGAGCATTAATTTGACCGCACAACTCATTCCTATGAAGATACATTCAAAGTAAAAAAATGTGCTCAGCTCGGTCTGAAAATGCATTTAAAGCAATAAAAACTCAAATTGAGTGTCACGCCTAAAGCAAAGGACTTATGCACACACTTCAACATGTATTTTGTTCAGGTTGACCTCCTGAAGCCTAAATGACAATTAATTTGATCACACAACTCATTTTTATGAAGATACATTCAAAGTCATAAAACGTGCTTAGCTCGGCCTGAAAATGCATTTAAAGCAATAAAAACTCAAACTGAGTGTCACGCCTAAACCAAAGGACTTGTGCACACATTTCAACATGTATTTAGTTCAGGTTGACCTCCTGAAGCCTAAATGAGCATTAATTTGACCACACAACTCATTCCTATGAAGATACATTCAAACTCAGAAAACGTGCTCAGCTCGGCCTGAAAATGCATTTAAAATAAATAAAACTCAAATTGAGTGTCACGCGTAAACCAAAGGTTTTATGCACACATTTCAACACGTATTTAGTTCAGGTTGACCTCCTGAAGCCTAAATGACAATTAATTTGACTACACAACTCATTCCTATGAAGATACATTCAAAATCAAAAAACGTGCTCAGCTCGGACTGAAAATGCATTTAAAGCAATAAAAATTCTAATTGAGTGTAACGCCTAAACCAAATGACTTATGCACACACTTCAACATGTATTTAGTTCAGGTTGACCTCCTGCAGCCTAAATGAGCATTAATTTGACCACACAACTCATTCCTATGAGTATACATTCAAAGTAAGAAAATGTGCTCAGCTCGGCCTGATAATGCATTTAAAGCAATAAAAATTCTAATTGAGTTTAACGCCTAAACCAAATGACTTATGCACACACTTCAACGTGTATTTAGTTCAGGTTGACCTCTTGAAGCCTAAATGAGCATTAATTTGACCTCACAACTTATTCCTATGAAGATACATTCAAAGTCAAAAAAACGTGCTCAACTCAGCCTGAAAATGCATTTAAAGCAATAAAAACTCAAATTGAGTGTCACACCTAAATCAAAGGACTTATGCACACATTTCAACATGTATTTAGTTCAGGTTGACCTCCTGAAGACTAAATGAGCATTAATTTGACCACGCAACTCATTCCTATGAAGATACATTCAAACTCAGAAAATGTGCTCAACTCGGCCTGAAAATGCATTTAAAATAAATAAAACTCAAATTGAGTGTCACGCGTAAACCAAAGGTTTTATGCACACATTTCAACACGTATTTAGTTCAGGTTGACCTCCTGAAGCCTAAATGACAATTAATTTGACTACACAACTCATTCCTATGAAGATACATTCAAAATCAAAAAACGTGCTCAGCTCGGACTGAAAATGCATTTAAAGCAATAAAAATTCTAATTGAGTGTAACGCCTAAACCAAATGACTTATGCACACACTTCAACATGTATTTAGTTCAGGTTGACCTCCTGCAGCCTAAATGAGCATTAATTTGACCACACAACTCATTCCTATGAGTATACATTCAAAGTAAGAAAATGTGCTCAGCTCGGCCTGAAAATGCATTTAAAATAAATAAAACTCAAATTGAGTGTCACACGTAAACCAAAGATTTTATGCACACATTTCAACACGTATTTAGTTCAGGTTGACCTCCTGAAGCCTAAATGAGCATTAATTTGACCACACAACTCATTTCTATGAAGATACATTCAAAGTCAGAAAATGTGCTCACCTCGGCCTGAAAATGCATTTAAAATAAATAAAACTCAAATTGAGTGTCACACGTAAACCAAAGATTTTATGCACACATTTCAACACGTATTTAGTTCAGGTTGACCTCCTGAAGCCTAAATGAGCATTAATTTGACCACACAACTCATTCCTATGAGTATACATTCAAAGTAAGAAAATGTGCTCAGCTCGGCCTGAAAATGCATTTAAAATAAATAAAACTCAAATTGAGTGTCACACGTAAACCAAAGATTTTATGCACACATTTCAACACGTATTTAGTTCAGGTTGACCTCCTGAAGCCTAAATGAGCATTAATTTGACCACACAACTCATTCCTATGAAGATGCATTCAAAGTAAGAAAATGTGCTCAACTCGGTCTGAAAATGCATTTTAAGCAATAAAAACTCAAATTGAGTGTCACGCCTAAAGCAAAGGACTTATGCGCACACTTCAACATGTATTTTGTTCAGGATGATCCCCTGAAGCCTAAATGAGCATTGATTTAACCACACAACTCATTCCTATAAGATACATTCAAACTCAGAAAATGTGCTCAGCTCGGCCTGAAAATGCATTTAAAGCAATAAAAACTCAAAATGAGTGTCACGCCTAAACCAAAGGACTTATGCACACATTTCAACATGTATTTAGTTCAGGTTGACCTCCTGAAGACTAAATGAGCATTAATTTGACCACACAACTCATTCCTATGAAGATACATTCAAACTCAGAAAATGTGCTCAACTCGGCCTGAAAATGCATTTAAAATAAATAAAACTCAAATTGAGTGTCACGCGTAAACCAAAGGTTTTATGCACACATTTCAACACGTATTTAGTTCAGGTTGACCTCCTGAAGCCTAAATGACAATTAATTTGACTACACAACTCATTCCTATGAAGATACATTCAAAATCAAAAAACGTGCTCAGCTCGGACTGAAAATGCATTTAAAGCAATAAAAATTCTAATTGAGTGTAACGCCTAAACCAAATGACTTATGCACACACTTCAACATGTATTTAGTTCAGGTTGACCTCCTGCAGCCTAAATGAGCATTAATTTGACCACACAACTCATTCCTATGAGTATACATTCAAAGTAAGAAAATGTGCTCAGCTCGGCCTGAAAATGCATTTAAAATAAATAAAACTCAAATTGAGTGTCACACGTAAACCAAAGATTTTATGCACACATTTCAACACGTATTTAGTTCAGGTTGACCTCCTGAAGCCTAAATGAGCATTAATTTGACCACACAACTCATTCCTATGAAGATGCATTCAAACTCAGAAAATGTGCTCAACTCGGTCTGAAAATGCATTTTAAGCAATAAAAACTCAAATTGAGTGTCACGCCTAAAGCAAAGGACTTATGCGCACACTTCAACATGTATTTTGTTCAGGATGATCCCCTGAAGCCTAAATGAGCATTGATTTAACCACACAACTCATTCCTATAAGATACATTCAAACTCAGAAAATGTGCTCAGCTCGGCCTGAAAATGCATTTAAAGCAATAAAAACTCAAAATGAGTGTCACGCCTAAACCAAAGGACTTATGCACACATTTCAACATGTATTTAGTTCAGGTTGACCTCCTGAAGCCTAAATGACCATTAATTTGATCACACAACTCATTCCCATGATGATACATTCACAGTCAGAAAACGTGCTCAGCTCGGCCTGAAAATGCATTTAAAACAAATACAACTCAAATTGAGTGTCACGCATGAACCAAAGGTTTTATGCACACATTTGAACATGCATTTTGTTCAGGTTGACCTCCTGATGACTAAATTAGCATTAATTTGACCACACAACTCATTCCTATAAAGATACATTCAAAGTCAGAAAACGTGCTCAGCTCAGCATTAATTTGACTACACAACTCATTCCTATGAAGATACATTCAAACTCAGAAAATGTGCTCAGCTCGGCCTGAAAATACATTTTAAGCAATAAAACTCAAATTGAGTGTCACGCCAAAACCAAAGGACTTATGCACACTCTCAACATGTATTTAGTTCAGGTTGACCTCCTGAAGCCTAAATGAGCATTAATTTGACCGCACAACTCATTCCTATGAAGATACATTCAAAGTCAAAAAATGTGCTCAGCTCGGTCTGAAAATGCATTTAAAGCAATAAAAACTCAAATTGAGTGTCACGCCTAAAGCAAAGGACTTATGCACACACTTCAACATGTATTTTGTTCAGGTTGACCTCCTGAAGCCTAAATGACAATTAATTTGACTACACAACTCATTCCTATGAAGATACATTCAAAATCAAATAACGTGCTCAGCTCGGCCTGAAAACGCATTTAAAGCAATAAAAATTCTAATTGAGTGTAACGCCTAAACCAAATGACTTATGCACACACTTCAACATGTATTTAGTTCGGGTTGACCTCCTGAAGCCTAAATGAGCATTAATTTGACCACACAACTCATTCCTATGAATATACATTCAAAGTCAGAAAATGTGCTCAGCTCGGCCTGAAAATGCATTTAAAATAAATAAAACTCAAATTGAGTGTCACGCGTAAACCAAAGGTTTTATGCACACATTTCAACACGTATTTAGTTCAGGTTGACCTCCGAAAGCCTAAATGACAATTAATTTGACTACACAACTCATTCCTATGAAGATACATTCAATATCAAAAAACGTGCTCAGCTCGGCCTGAAAATGCATTTAAAACAAATACAACTCAAATTGAGTGTCACGCATAAACCAAAGGTTTTATGCACACATTTGAACATGCATTTTGTTCAGGTTGACCTCCTGATGACTAAATGATCATTAATTTGACCACACAACTCATTCCTATAAAGATACATTCAAAGTCAGAAAACGTGCTCAGCTCAGTATTAATTTGACCACACAACTCATTCCTATGAAGATACATTCAAACTCAGAAAATGTGCTCAGCTCGGCCTGAAAATGCATTTAAAGCAATTAAAACTCAAATTGAGTGTCACGCCTAAACCAAAGGACTTATGCACACACTCAACATGTATTTAGTTCAGGTTGACCTCCTGAAGCCTAAATGAGCATTAATTCGACCGCACAACTTCGTATCTTCATGAGCTATGAAGATACATTCAAAGTAAAAAAATGTGCTCAGCTCGGTCTGAAAATGCATTTAAAGCAATAAAAACTCAAATTGAGTGTCACGCCTAAACCAAAGGACTTACGCACACATTTCAACATGTATTTAGTTCAGGTTGACCTCCTGAAGCCTAAATGAGCATTAATTTGACCACACAACTCATTCCTATGAAGATACATTCAAACTCAGAAAATGTGCTCAGCTCGGCCTGAAAATACATTTAAAGCAATAAACCTCAAATTGAGTGTCACACCTAAACCAAAGGACTTATGCACACACTCAACGTGTATTTAGTTCAGGTTGACCTCCTGAAGCCTAAATGAGCATTAATTTGACCGCACAACTCATTCCTATGAAGATACATTCAAAGTCAAAAAATGTGCTCAGCTCGGTCTGAAAATGCATTTAAAGCAATAAAAACTCAAATTGAGTGTCACGCCTAAACCAAAGGACTTACGCACACATTTCAACACGTATTTAGTTCAGGTTGACCTCCTGAAGCCTAAATGACAATTAATTTGACTACACAACTCATTCCTATGAAAATGCATTCAAACTCAGAAAATGTGCTCAGCTCGGTCTGAAAATGCATTTTAAGCAATAAAAACTCAAAATGAGTGTCACGCCAAAACCAAAGGACTTATGCAGACATTTCAACATGTATTTAGTTCAGGTTGACCTCCTGAAGCCTAAATGACAATTAATTTGATCACACAACTCATTTTTATGAAGATACATTCAAAGTCATAAAACGTGCTCAGCTCGGCCTGAAAATGCATTTAAAGTAATAAAAACTCAAATTGAGTGTCACGCCTAAACCAAAGGACTTATGCACACATTTCAACATGTATTTAGTTCAGGTTGACCTCCTGAAGCCTAAATGAGCATTAATTTGACCACACAACTCATTCCTATGAAGATACATTCAAACTCATAAAATGTGCTCAGCTCGGCCTGAAAATGCATTCAAAATAAATAAAACTCAAATTGAGTGTCACGCCTAAACCAAAGGACTTATGCAGACATTTCAACACTTATTTAGTTCAGGTTGACCTCCTGAAGCCGAAATGACAATTAATTTGACTACACAACTCATTCCTATGAAAATACATTCAAAATCAAAAAACGTGCTCAGCTCGGCCTGAAAATGCATTTAAAGCAATAAAAATTCTAATTGAGTTTAACGCCTAAACCAAATGACTTATGCACACACTTCAACATGTATTTAGTTCAGGTTGACCTCCTGAAGCCTAAATGAGCATTAATTTGACCACACAACTCATTCCTACAAAGATCCATTCAAAGTCAGAAAACGTGCTCAGCTCAGCATTAATTAGACCACACAACTCATTCCTATGAAGATACATTCAAACTCAGAAAATGTGCTCAGCTCGGCCTGAAAATACATTTTAAGCAATAAAACTCAAATTGAGTGTCACGCCTAAACCAAAGGACTTATGCACACACTCAACATGTATTTAGTTCAGGTTGACCTACTGAAGCCTAAATGAGCATTAATTTGACCGCACAACTCATTCCTATGAAGATACATTCAAAGACAAAAAATGTGCTCAGCTCGGCCTGAAAATGCATTTAAAGCAATAAAAACTCAAAATGAGTGTCACGCCTAAACCAAAGGACTTATGCACACATTTCAACATGTATTTAGTTCAGGTGTACCTCCTGAAGCCTAAATGACAATTTGACTACACAACTCATTCCTATGAAGATACATTAAAAATCAAAAAACGTGCCCAGCTCGGCCTGAAAATGCATTTAAAGCAATAAAACTCAAATTGAGTGTCACACCTAAACCAAAGGACTTATGCACACACTTCAACATGTATTTTGTTCAGGATGACCCCCTGAAGCCTAAATGAGCATTAATTTGACCACAGAACTCATTCCTATGAAGATACATTCAAACTCTGAAAACGTGCTCAGCTCGGCCTGAAAATGCATTTAAAGCAATAAAAACTCAAATTGAGTGTCACGCCTAAACCAAAACATTATGTCAACATTTCAACATGTATTTAGTTCAGGCTGACCTCCTGAAGCCTAAATGATCACTAATTTGACCTCACAACTTATTCCTATGAAGATACATTCAAAGTCAAAAAAACGTGCTCAGCTCGGCCTGAAAATGCATTTAAAGCAATAAAAATTTAAATTGAGTGTCACGCCTAAACCAAAGGACTTATGCACACACTCAACATGTATTTAGTTCAGGTTGACCTCCTGAAGCTTAAACGAGCATTAATTTGACCGCACAACTCATTCCTATGAAGATACATTCAAAGTCAAAAAATGTGCTCAGCTCGGTCTGAAAATGCATTTAAAGCAATAAAAACTCAAATGGACTGTCACGCCTAAAGCAAAGGACTTATGCACACACTTCAACATGTATTTTGTTCAGGTTGACCTCCTGAAGCCTAAATGACAATTAATTTGACAACACAACTCATTCCTATGAAGATACATTCAAACTCAGAAAATGTGCTCAGCTCGGCCTGAAAATGCATTTAAAGCAATAAAAACTCAAATTGAGTGTCACGCCTAAACCAAAACACTATGTAAACATTTCAACATGTATTTAGTTCAGGTTGACCTTCTGAAGCCTAAATGAGCATTAATTTGACCAAAGAACTCATTCCTATGATGATACATTCAAAATCAAAAAACGTGCTCAGCTCGGCCTGAAAATGCATTTAAAGCAATAAAACTCAAATTGAGTGTCACGCCTAAACCAAAGGACTTATGAACACACTTCAACATGTATTTTGTTCAGGATGACCACCGGAAGCCTAAATGACCATTAATTTGATCACACAACTCATTCCCATGAAGATACATTCAGAGTCAAAAAACGTGCTCAGCTCGGCCTGAAAATGCATTTAAAACAAATAAAACTCAAATTGAGTGTCACGTGTAAACCAAAGGTTTTATGCACAAATTTCAACATGTATTTTGTTCAGGATGATCCCCCGAAGCCTAAATGAGCATTAATTTGACCACAAAACTCATTCCTATGAAGATACATTCCAAGTCAAAAAACATGCTCAGCTCGGCCTGAAAATGCATTTAAAGCAATAAAAATTAAAATTGAGTGTCACGTGTAAACCAAAGGTTTTATGCACAAATTTCAACATGTATTTTGTTCAGGATGACCTCCTGAAGCCTAAATGAGCATTAATTTGACCACACAACTCATTCCTATGAATATACATTCGAACTCAGAAAATGTGCTCAGCTCGGCCGGAAAATGCATTTAAAATAAATAAAACTCAAATTGAGTGTCACGCCTAAACCAAAGGACTTATGCACTTATGCATTTCAACATGTATTTAGTTCAGGTTGACCTGACGCCTAAATGACTATTAATTTGACTACACGACTCATTCCTATGAAGATACATTCAAAGTCAGAAAACGTGCTCAGCTCGGCCTGAAAATGCATTTAAAGGAATAAAAGTCAAATTGAGTGTCACGCCTAACCCAAAGGACTTATGCGGACATTTCAAAATGTATTTAGTTTGCAAATGACCTCCTGTAGCCTAAATGAGCATTAATTTGACCACACAACTCATTCCTATGAAGATACATTCGAACTCAGAAAATGTGCTCAGCTCGGCCTGAAAATGGATTTAAAATAAATAAAACTATAATTGAGTGTCACGCCTAAACCAAACGACTTATGCACACATTTCAACATGTATTTAGTTCAGGTTGACCTCCTAAAGCCTAAATGGGCATTAATTTGACCACACAACTCATTCCTATGAAGATACATTCAAACTCAGAAATTGTGCTCAGCTCCGCCTGAAAATACATTTTAAGCAATAAAATTCATATTGAGTGTCACGCCTAAACCAAAGGACTTATGCACACACTTCAACATGTATTTTGTTCAGGATGACCACCTGAAGCCTAAATGACCATTAATTTAATCACAAAACTCATTCCCATGAAAATACATTCAAAGTCAGAAAATGTGCTCAGCTCGGCCTGAATATGCATTTAAAATAAATAAGACTCAAATTGAGTGTCACGCCTAAACCAAAGGTTTTATGTACACATTTCAACACATATTTAGTTCAGGTTAACCTCCTGAAGCCTAAATGAGCATTAATTTGACCAAACAACTCATTCCTATGAAGATGCATTCAAACTCAGAAAATGTGCTCAACTTGGTCTGAAAATACATTTTAAGCAATAAAATTCAAATTGAGTGTCACGCCTAAACCAAAGGACTTATGCACACATTTCAACATGTATTTAGTTCAGGTTGACCTCCTGAAGCCTAAATGAGCCTTTATTTGACCACACAACTCATTCCTATGAATATACATTCAAAGTCAGAAAATGTGCTCAGCTCGGCCTGAATATGCATTTAAAATAAATAAAACTCAAATTGAGTTTCACGCCTAAACCAAAGGACTTATGCACTTATGCATTTCAACATGTATTTAGTTCAGGTTGACCTGACGCCTAAATGACTATTAATTTGACTACACGACTCATTCCTATGAAGATACATTCAAAGTCAGAAAACGTGCTCAGCTCGGCCTGAAAATGCATTTAAAGGAATAAAAGTCAAATTGAGTGTCACGCCTAACCCAAAGGACTTATGCGGACATTTCAAAATGTATTTAGTTTGCAAATGACCTCCTGTAGCCTAAATGAGCATTAATTTGACCACACAACTCATTCCTATGAAGATACATTCGAACTCAGAAAATGTGCTCAGCTCGGCCTGAAAATGGATTTAAAATAAATAAAACTATAATTGAGTGTCACGCCTAAACCAAACGACTTATGCACACATTTCAACATGTATTTAGTTCAGGTTGACCTCCTAAAGCCTAAATGGGCATTAATTTGACCACACAACTCATTCCTATGAAGATACATTCAAACTCAGAAATTGTGCTCAGCTCCGCCTGAAAATACATTTTAAGCAATAAAATTCATATTGAGTGTCACGCCTAAACCAAAGGACTTATGCACACACTTCAACATGTATTTTGTTCAGGATGACCACCTGAAGCCTAAATGACCATTAATTTAATCACACAACTCATTCCCATGAAAATACATTCAAAGTCAGAAAATGTGCTCAGCTCGGCCTGAATATGCATTTAAAATAAATAAGACTCAAATTGAGTGTCACGCCTAAACCAAAGGTTTTATGTACACATTTCAACACATATTTAGTTCAGGTTAACCTCCTGAAGCCTAAATGAGCATTAATTTGACCAAACAACTCATTCCTATGAAGATGCATTCAAACTCAGAAAATGTGCTCAACTTGGTCTGAAAATACATTTTAAGCAATAAAATTCAAATTGAGTGTCACGCCTAAACCAAAGGACTTATGCACACATTTCAACATGTATTTAGTTCAGGTTGACCTCCTGAAGCCTAAATGAGCCTTTATTTGACCACACAACTCATTCCTATGAATATACATTCAAAGTCAGAAAATGTGCTCAGCTCGGCCTGAATATGCATTTAAAATAAATAAAACTCAAATTGAGTGTCACGCGTAAACCAAAGGTTTTATGTACACATTTCAACACATATTTAGTTCAGGTTAACCTCCTGAAGCCTAAATGAGCATTAATTTGACCAAACAACTCATTCCTATGAAGATGCATTCAAACTCAGAAAATGTGCTCAACTTGGTCTGAAAATGCATTTTAAGCAATAAAAACTCAAATTGAGTGTCACGCCTAAAGCAAAGGACTTATGCGCACACTTCAACATGTATTTTGTTCAGGATGATCCCCTGAAGCCTAAATGAGCATTAATTTAACCACACAACTCATTCCTATGAAGATACATTCAAACTCAGAAATTGTGCATAGCTCGGCCTGAAAATACATTTTAAGGAATAAAATTCAAATTGAGTGTCACGCCTAAACCAAAACACTATGTAAACATTTCAACATGTATTTAGTTCAGGTTGACATCCTGAAGCCTAAATGAGCATTAATTTGACCACAGAACTCATTTCTATGAAGATACATTCAACCTCTGAAAACGTGCTCTGCTCGGCCTGAAAATGCATTTAAAACAAATAAAACTCAAATTGAGTGTCACGTGTAAACCAAAGGACTTATGCACACACTTCAACATGTATTTTGTTCAGGATGACCCCCTGAAGCCTAAATGAGCATTAATTTGACCACAGAACTCATTCCTATGAAGATACATTCAAACTCTGAAAACGTGCTCAGCTCGGCCTGAAAATGCATTTAAAGCAATAAAAACTCAAATTGAGTGTCACGCCTAAGCCAAAGGACTTATGAACACACTTCAACATGTATTTTGTTCAGGATGACCACCGGAAGCCTAAATGACCATTAATTTGATCACACAACTCATTCCTATGAAGATACAACTTCTTACTTTTTCTTTTCTGATTGATATAAAAATGATTTAGTAGATATAAACACATAAAGGGGTAGGACTAGATAAGTTTTTTTACTTCATCCTACTCCTTTGAACATAATAACTGTTGAATGAAGACTGATTTCTTTCTTTTACTTTTTTATCTACCTTATTTTCTGTCAAATTATTACTGTATATGTTTTATGTTCAATAAACAACCCAAACCAAACCAAACATTCCAAGTGAAAAAACGTGCTCAGCTCGGCCTGAAAATGCATTTAAAGCAATAAAAATTCAAATTGAGTGTCACGCCTAAACCAAAGGACTTATGCACACATTTCAACATGAATTTAGTTCAGGATGTCTCCCTGAAGCCTAACTCACCTTTAATTTGATCACACAACTCAGTCCCATGAAGATACATTTGAACTCAGAAAACGTGCTCAGCTCGGCCTGAAAATGCATTTAAAGCAATAAAAACTCAAATTGAGTGTCACGGCTAAACCAAAACATTATGTAAACATTTCAACATGTATTTTGTTCAGGATGACCACCTGAAGCCTAAATAACCATTAATTTGATCAGACAACTCATGCACACACTTCAACATGTATTAAGTTCAGGTTGACGTCCTGAAGCCTAAATGAGCATTAATTTGACCACACAACTCATTTCTATGAAGATACATTCAAACGCAGAAAACGTGCTCAACTCGGCCTGAAAATGCATTTAAAGCAATAAAATCTCAAATTGAGTGTCACGCCTAAACCAAAGGACTTATGCACACATTTCAACATGAATTTAGTTCAGGATGACCTCCTGAAGGCTAAATGAGCATTAATTTGACCACACAACTCATTCCTATGAAGATACATTAAAAGTCAGAAAACGTGCTCAACTCGGCCTGAAAATGCATTTAAAACAATAAAAACTCAAATTGAGTGTCACACCTCAACCATAGGACTTATGCACACATTTCAACATGTATTTAGTTCAGGAGACTTCCTTTAGCCTAAATGAGCATTAATTTGATCACACAACTCATTCCTATTAAAAAACATTCAAACTGAGAAAACGAGCTCAGCTCCGACTCAAACTGCACTTAAAGCAATAAAAACTGAAATTGAGTATAGTCATGGTACCCGCGTTGAGTTATAATTAGTTCAAGAACAAAGAGTCATGGAATAATTGGCTGAAGAGTACAGTTATACAGTCATATAAATGAAAATGGTTTCAGGCCTCAGAGACAATATCGGAATTTGGTCAGTAGAGGGCGACACAGACCATAACATGATTCAAGACATCTTTTGAAAACCTTCTCAGCTCGGCCTGAAATTGAGTGTCACGCCTAAACCAAAGGACATATGCACACATTTCAACATTTATTTAGTTCAGGATGACCTCCTGAAGCCTAAATGAGCATTAATTTGAACACACAACTCATTCCTATGAAGACACATTCAAAGTCAGAAAACGTGCTCAACTCGGCCTGAAAATGCATTTAAAACAATAAAAACTAAAATTGAGTGTCACACCTAAACCAAAGGACTTGTGCACACATTTCAACATGAATTTAGTTCAGGATGATCTCCTGAAGCCTAAATGAGCATTAATTTGACTACACAACTCATTCCTCTGCAGATAAATACAAACTCAGAAAACACGCTCAGCTCGGCCTGAAAATGCATTTAAAGCAATAAAAACTCAAATTGAGTGTCACGCCTAAACAAAAGGACTTATGGCCACATTTCAACATGTACAGTATTTAGTTCAGGTTGATGTCCTGAAGCCTAAATGAGCATTAATTTGACCACACAACTCATTTCTATGAAGATACATTCAAACGCAGAAAACGTGCTCAACTCGGCCTAAAAATGCATTTAAAGCAATAAAATCTCAAATTGAGTGTCACGCCTAAACCAAAGGACTTATGCACACATTTCAACATGAATTTAGTTCAGGATGACCTCCTGAAGGCTAAATGAGCATTAATTTGACCACACAACTCATTCCTATGAAGATACATTAAAAGTCAGAAAACGTGCTCAACTCGGCCTGAAAATGCATTTAAAGCAATAAAAACTCAAATTGAGTGTCACGCCTCAACCAAAGGACTTATGCGCACACATCAACATGAATTTAGTTCAGGATGACCTCCTGAAGCCTAAATGAGCATTAATTTGATCACACAACTCATTCCTATTAAAAAACATTCAAACTCAGAAAACGAGCTCAGCTCCGACTCAAACTGCACTTAAAGCAATACAAACTGAAATTGAGTATAGTCATGGTACCCGCGTTGAGTTATAATTAGTTCAAGAACAAAGAGTCATGGAATAATTGGCTGAAGAGTACAGTTATACAGTCATATAAATGAAAATAGTTTCAGGCCTCGGAGACAATATCGGATATTGGTCAATAGAGGGCGACACAGACCATAACACGAATCAGGACATCTTTTGAAAACCTTCTCAGCTCGGCCTGAAAATGCATTTAAAGCAATAAATACTCTAAATGAGTGTCACGCCTAAACCAAAGGACTTATGCACACATTTCAACATTTATTTAGTTCAGGATGACTAATTTGACTATACAACTCATTCCCATAAAGATACATTCAAGCTCAGAAAACGTGCACAACTCGGCCTGAAAATGCATTTAAAGCAATAAAACTCAAATTGAGTGTCACGCCTAAACCAAAGGACTTATGCACACATTTCAACATGTATTTAGTTTGCAGATGAAATTGAAAAATACCGTCATTCATTCTCGGCAATAGCGCTTGTGTCCGCCAGAGGGCGGTGTAGTAGGCAAAAGGCCATTAATTTTAACGGGCGGCGGAGAGCGGGCCGGCTCGGCGGCCGAGCAGCAGATTGAGAGATTAAAAAAAAAGACGGCCCGGCTTTTTTTTAAGCGTCAAAATGACCTTACTAGTGAACTAGTGAGCGTTTTGTGGCTTACATGTTCACTAGTAAGCGTCAAAATGATCTTACTAGTGAACTAGTGGGCGTTTTGCGGCATACATGTCAACTAGTAAGCCTCAAAATGATCTTACTAGTGAACTAGTGGGCGTTTTGCGGCTTACATGTTCACTAGTAAGCGTCAAAATGACCTTACTAGTGAACTAGTGAGCGTTTTGTGGCTTACATGTTCACTATTAAGCGTCAACATGACCTTACTAGTGAACTAGTGAGCGTTTTGTGGCTTACATGTTCACTAGTAAGCGTCAAAATGATCTTACTAGTGAACTAGTGGGCGTTTTGTGGCTTACATGTTCACTAGTAAGCCTCAAAATGATCTTACTAGTGAACTAGTAGGCGATTTGTGGCTTACATGTCAACTGGTAAGCCTCAAAATAAACTTACTAGTGAACTAGCGGGCACATTTATGGCCTTACATGTTCACTAGTAAGCGTCAAAATGATCTTACTAGTGAACTAGTGGGCGTTTTGCGGCTTACATGTCAACTAGTAAGCCTCAAAATGATCTTACGAGTGAACTAGTGGGCGTTTATTGGCTTACATGTCAACTAGTAAGCCTCAAAATGACCTTACTAGTGAACCAGTGAGCGTTTTGTGGCTTACATGTTCACTAGTAAGCGTCAAAATGACCTTACTAGTGAACTAGTGGGCAATATGGAATAAATACTCAAAGGGCTTGCCAGGCAAGCCCATTGAGTATTTAAAGGCAAGCCCTTTGAGTATTTATTCATCCGTGATGGTATTGTAGACCAATGAGAGCACGTCCGACAGACACGTGGACTTCGGGCAGCCAATCATGATGCATTTCGAGCCAAGCCCCAACAAAAACGGAGGAGAAAACTTTCAGACGCTTTGAAAGCTTTTGGGGTACATATTACTCTTGTTGTTACACAAAATTTTGTCCCTCTAGCCATTAACTCCTTAAACAGTCACTGACATAGTCACTCTTCTTGCACCACAAAATGGTACTACAAAACTACTGGTATACTCTAAAATGGTTCAATGATTTTGTTGTTTACGATGATACTAGTGCAGCGTGTTATACCGGAGACAAATTCCTTGTGTGTTCTACATACTTGGCCAATAAAGATGATTCTGATTCCCATTCTGATTATTTTAGGCGGCAACGTTATGGTGTAAATGTCAAATACGTGGTCAATTTATCAAGATGAAGCCTGCTTAAAAATTTGCTCCAACGATTTCGGAGATGTGTCTGACTTTGACAGCAATGGCGGCAGTTCAACGCTGACAGTCGCAGTCGGGTGCAGATTTATTTCGGCAGGACTTTCCAAAATCTGCCGTTTGCTCTGACAGTTCTCTGTCTGACAGTCACATTTTGTCTTATTACTCACAAGCTAATTGACATTTAAAAAGAGTTAAAGTTAATGTTTGGAACACGATTTTGCTCTTACTGTTTGCTGCCTTAGTTCGTTTGAATTATTCGCTTCCTGCATTACATGAAGTACATTTTTTAATATTCACAAGACTGTAACTGTGCATTATAAATAATGTCACATTTGCACTATGTTTTACTGGATCTACAACTAAACTAGGTCCTCGTTTCTGGGAGAGTCCACAGCACCTCCTGTATCACAACCATTCTGCTGGCACACCTTCAGCAGCACGATGTTTCTAACGGGAGCTGGAGGGTGATCAGCTTCATTGAAGAACAGGAGGAGGAGAGGCACAACGTTTGTCATTTGTGATATGTTTTTAGACTTTTCTCCTAATTAAAAAAACTGTGTTTTGTTAATTTCTTGATATAGTTCTTGTATTTAAATATTTTAACAATCAAATATTTTTCACCTGTGTTTTAGATATGAATTGTATGAAATAAATCAGTGAAGCCCCATTCAAATTCTACTCCATCTAATCTGCTCGATCACACTGCTGTCAACCTGCTGTAAATAATGCCTCCATTCATGATTGTAGAAAACCCAGAACAGTAAACATGTGATTATTTTATTTTAAAATATAAGAAGCCTATGTTTTGCAATTGTGCTCATTTTCATTGTATTGCACGACAAATATAATAGATGAGCCGGTTTGGGGACATCATCAACCAAGCTGCTGCTCCAATTGCAATGCGATATATTGTCCTGCTCTCCTAAATTCGCATCTACACCACAAATTATAACATCCTAACTGATTTAGCAACAACTGAAAATTCACATCATTATTTAGTGAGTTGCATAACTGTTGCATTATATGGTGCCCTATTCATTTTATTTAGTATAGCATACATATATAAAAGTGGAAAGATACTGCAGAGCTGTGCCATTACTCTTTATCTCTGTGTACATAATAAATAAACATCACCTACAGATACATTGGTAAAAATTGCTTGATTCCTTCTGTATACTGTAGATATTACGCAAATGGTGGTAAATAATTGTGAAAGCTCAGAATCAGGTTTTAAAGGGTTAATTCTTTGCTGGGTGGAGCTCTTATCATGGAGCCAATAGGAGGTGTCCTCGGGTGGTGTCCGTCCCTCATTCAGCTCGGGTCCTCCACCAGAGGCAAGGAAGCCCGAGGGCCCCGCGCAGTACCCCCGCCGCTCCCAGCACCGCACACCTCCGGACCGAGATGTCCGACGCTGGTCCCGGGATCTGTCGCAACCACCCATCCAGTCCGGGGGTCACTGCCCCGAGCGCCCCGACCACCACAGGCACGACCGCCACCCCCACCCCCCAGGCCCTCCCCAGCCCCTCCCCGAGCCCCTGGTACCCCCCGAGCCCCCCATGCTCCCCCCTCCCGATGCCTCCACCACCTGGGACCGCCACATCCACCACAACGGCCCTCCTCCGCCCCCCATCCACGACCACGACATCTGGCTGGCTCGCCACCACCATCCCGCCAGTCTGGATCCGGAAGTCCCACAGGATCCCCGCTCCGCCACCCTCCACCACCCTCGGAGGTGCCCCCCACTCCGACCCCGGGGCCCCCAGTCCACACTCCGCACAGATGCCTCGGCAGACCACGCCAGCCACCTGGCCATGGCGCTCCACGCAGGCCCCCCCTGCCAGCATCCCACACCTCGCAGCCACGTGCCGGATCGTCCCAGGCGCCTCCCCGCACAACCCACACCCCGGGTCCTGTCCGGCGCGGCACATCCGGGCCTCGACGGCTCGGGCGCCCAAGGCCCGCTCCTGAGCAGCCAGGATGAGCGCCCCTCCGCTGTCCCCCAGGCCAGTCCCCTCCAGCCACCGATAGGACTTCTTGAGATCAGCCACCTCAGCCACGGTCCAGTGGCACATCCCGCGTAGGGGCCCGCCCCACCACGATGGTCCCCCCCCCCAGCGCCCGTCCCTCCGCTCCCCACTTGGGGCAAAAAATGAGCACATAACACCATCCAGTGTGGGTCCTTGGGCAAGAGCCTTCACGCTAATGCGTACCTCATACAATGATGAGAGACAATAAAATGAATGACATGCCAGCTCAGACGTCGCCCGGCCAAACAAGGTCTGCGTCAGGTGCTGGGGAACCAGAGCACCTTGATGAAAAATGGAGCAGAGATGGGCAAGATGCAATAACATGGCTCTGTTGGAATGCTACTACTCAAGCAAGCCTAGTCAGAGAGGTTACATGGAGAGAATGTGGGCTAAATGGTTACTTCGAAACCCACAGTCACGGGTGGCCACGAAACAACTCGTAACTCAGTGTTCCAACATCCACAAACGGCAACTGCTGTCACAACTTGAGATTGATGAGGTACAACGCAGGTTCCATGGTGAGGGGCCCCAGGCTGCCAGATCAGAGGAGGAGTTCATACCAGAGTGAATGCAGATGATGAGATTGGGAGGCCAGCCCCAATGAATGAAATGCTGAGCGAGGCAGCAACTGACCTGAAAGCTAAGATCATGGCAAGAATGAAAGCTGGGAAACCTAGAATCCGATTACAACGGCTATGTGAAGTACCACCTGAAAGTCTCTTGGAAAGTGTGAATGCAGCACTGAGGGCGATCCTTACCGTAACGATCACGGAAATGAACTGATATACGCTTCAGCATCAGTGATCCTTGAGATGCTTGGCTATAAGAGCAACCATGGAAGCCATGAGATACATTACCGACCATGGAAAAGACGGTTGGAGGCTAAGATCAAGGCGGCTCGGAAAGATGTGAGTCAATTGACTGAGGTCCAGAGAGGTGTGATGAAAAGGCCGATCCTGAGAGGTACATCCAGATGACCATATATGAAGCACTCGAAACAAAGGCTCCAAGCCTTGTCCAGCCGCCTAAAGCGGTACACGAAAGAGAATGAGGCCAGACGAATAAACAGGCTGTTTGCAACACAACCTGCGAAAGTGTACGCTCAGTGGCAGGGTCCTAACAACAGAGCTGATCCACCAAGACTGGAAACTGAAAGGTACTGGAGAGGCAGATGGGAGAAGGAGGTTGCACATAACAGCAGTGCACAATGGCTGGTCACCCAAAGAGAGGAGCACAGAAACCTCCCTGAACAGAACCCAATTACCATAACAGTGGCAGACATAAAGGAAATAGTCTCAAATATGAAGAACTGGACAGCACCAGGCCCGGACATGGTCCACACTTACTGGCTAAAGAGACTCACAGCACTCCATGAGCGCCCAGCAGCACAAATGAACCAGCTGCCTAGGGATGGGACTCACCCAGGATGGCTAACCGAAGGGCGAACGATCCTTATCATGAAAGATCCCTCAAAGGGTGCAGTCGCATCCAACTATCGGCCAATAACCTGTCCCTCCACAATTTTGGAAGCTCATGTTGCGGCTAAGATAAGTGCACACATGGATCAATACATGAGCGAAGCACGGAAGGGCATTGGTAGAGATACCAGGGGAGCCAAACATCAGCTCCTGGTTGACAGAACAGTCGCACAAGACTGCAGGTCCCGATGTACCAACCTGTGCACAGCCTGGATTGATTAAAAGAAAGCCTATGACTCGATGCCACATACATGGATCACTGAATGCTTGGATGTGTATAAGGTGAACAGGACCCTAAGAGCCTTCGTTGCGAACTTGATGAGGATGTGGAAAACCACACTTGAAGCCAATGGCAAGCCACTTACCCAAGTGTCCATCAAATGTGGCATATACCAAGGTGATGCACTCTCCCCACTGCTGTCCTGCATAGGACTGAACCCCCTAAGCCAAGTAATCACCAAGACAGGCCATGGATACCGCCTCAGAAATGGAGCTACGATCAGTCACCTCCTCTACAAGGATGACATGTAGCTGTTTGCTAAGAGCGAAAGGGACATAGACTCCCTGATCCACACAATCAAGATCTACAGCAGCGACATTGGGATGTCATTCGTGCTGGAGAAATGTAGTCGGATGGTGACTAAGAGAGGAAGGGTAGTCCGCACTGAAGGGGTCTCACTCCCTGAAGGAACAATAGCAGACATTGAGGACAGCTACAAGTACCTCGGTATACCACAAGCCAATGGCAACCTCAAACTGGCAACAAGGAAAGCGGCTACGGCCAAATACCTCCAGCGAGTGAGGCAAGTCCTAAGAAGCCAGCTCAAAGGCAAGAATAAGACCCGGGCAATAAACAGCTATGCCCTTTCCAGTGATCAGATACCCTGCAGGAAAAATAAGGTGGCCAAAGGAAGAGATTCAGACCACGGATGTTAAGACCCGAAAGCTCGTTACCATGCATGGAGGGTTCCATACCAAATCCAGCACCCTGAGACTGTACACAAGCCGAAAGGAAGGAGGCCGGGGACTAGTGAGTGTGAGAGCCACTGTCCAGGATGAAACATCCAAGCTCCACAAATACATCAAGGAGAAGGCACCAACGGATGATGTACTCAGAGAATGTCTCAGACAATGGGGAACAGAAGATGAGGTGCTGGAAGAGGGACCATCATGGGAGGACAAGCCCCTACACGGGATGTACCACCGGACAATAACTGCCGTGGCCAATCTCAAGAAGTCCTATCAGAGTTCTAGAGAGGGCTGGCCTGAAGGACAGCACAGAGGCACTCATCCTGGCTGCTCAGGAGCAGGCCCTGAGCACCAGAGCCATCGAGGCCTAGATATACCACACCAGCCAAGACCCAAGGTGTAGGTTGTGCAAAGAGGCACCTGAGACGATCTAACACGTAACTGCAGGGTGTAAGGTGCTGGCAGGGAAAGCCTATATGGAACGCCATAACCAGGTGGCTGGCATAGTCTACCGAAACATCTGTGCGGAGTATGGACTGGACACCCCAAGGTCAAAATGGGAAACACCTCCGAAGGTGGTGGAGAATGACAGAGCGAAGATCCTATGGGACTTCCAGATCCAGACTGACAAGATGGTAATGGCGAACCAACCAGATATCCTGATGATAGATAAAGGGCAGAGGAAAGCCGTTGTAGTGGATGTAGCGGTCCCAAGTGCTGGAAACATCAGAAAGAAGGAACACGAGAAACTCGAGAAATCCCAAGGGCTCAGAGAGGAGCTGGAGAGAGCCTGGAAGGTAAAGGGGACAGTCGTGCCTGTGGTGGTCGGAGCACTCGGGGCAGTGACCCCCAAACTAGATGATGAGTGGTTGCAACAGATCCCGGGAACAACATCGGACATCTCAGTCCAGAAATGTGCAGTGCTGGGAACAGCAAGGATACTGCGCAGAACCCTCAAGCTTCCTGGCCTCTGGTAGAGGACCCCAGCTGAATGAGGGATGGACACCACCTGAGGGGTGAGACGAGGATTTTTTTTATAGATATACAGTAGATATATAGATGTACATTTTTCCCTGCAAGAAAAATTGAAAAGCCATTTAAAAAGATCTTATTGTATTTAGGAGACAGACACAGCACTCCATTAGCTTCTATAAATCATGCCACTTCCTTTACACAACGTCATCTTACTCTGAGTATTGCACGGAGGCATCTCTTCATTTAGTTTAACAAGTTAAGCAGCACTTGTGATCGGCCCAAGTTACAGCTGCGCGATGTGAAAGCAATTTCTGCTTCCGGTGGACTGTGACAGAACCAGAAATTTTGTCCTCACAGAAACTGTGATGTACTGTTCGGTCAATAGCAAGTACAAAATGTTAGCCCCCTGATTTGGATAAAAACAAGTGAGATTTTCTGCATAATTCATATTCCACAAAGGTAAAATTCATCTGAATACCATGTTTAGACCAGTGTATGTGCATAGAATGTATGATTGTAAAGGCATTGAAAATAAAAAAAGACTTCTCGATGGACTGAATCTGTTTCTCCACTTTGACCACACGTCCCATCATGCTCAGCTCATCCAGAGACTCCAGTTCCGGCGGCGTCTTCTCGCCCTTTTCTGGTCGTGCCTTCTTATCGGCCTGGACGGCGCCTCGCCCGATGATCTGGTCCACCCGCATCTGCAGGCTCTTGATACGGCCCAGCATGTCCAGGTGTCCCGCCGAGTACTGCTCGATGACGTCCTTCACGTCGTACGGACGCAGCGTCTCCTTGAACTTCCTCTTGGCCACCAGGAACTTCAAAATCCTGACGGCTCGTATGAGCGTCTTGACGGCGGGAATGACCTCGTCCATGGCAATGTCGCAGTAGCCTCTGTCGTCACGCGCGCAACAAACACACACACAACAAACTACCTGGACATGCGACATTTGCACACAACAGATTACAAGAAGACAGACATCCTTCAGATGCAACCACCACACACCACACTGGGTACACAAACATTGCACAAACATAAACACTAGACAATACAACATAACATGGAAATGCAGACTACATCCCAAAACACCACCACGAACAACAACACCTCGTAGAACACCAACAGGCAGCAGAGCACAAACAGACCAAAACAACACACTCGCCTCACCAACACTACCCTCAAACGCAACACGGACAGACAACTCCAACAGAGACACAACAAACACAAGACCACCCCCCCAAACCTGGACCTGCAATAGCTGCAATAGAATCATCACACGCAGACAAACCTCACTCAGATGCAACTCAACACACCCACACTGGATACACAGACATTGCTCCGGCATCACCACCCGCCAATACACGAACACGTGGACATGCAGAACACACACGCAAACAACAAACACCCCAACACCACAACCCCCGAACAACCCACAAAGAACAACACCCACCAAGAAAAACAACAAACACACACTGACCATACTACAAATAAACATCAACGGCATCCAAAACAAGAAAACAGAACTAGAAGAACTCGCCTTACAACAGCACGCAGACATCATCACCATACAAGAAACCAAACTAGAAAAACAACACAACACACCTCGTCTCACCAACTACACCATCATTAGGAAAGACAGAGAACACAAGGGACGAGGAGGACTGCTCACATACATTCACAAATCAGTCACATTCACTCCCATGAACATCCCCAACAACATCAACACCAACACTACAGAAATTCAAACCGTAAAGATTCACATAACCAACCACAAAAGACTACACATATGCAACATGTATATACCCCCCAGAGATACCACCCGACCAGACCACGCCACAGAAGACACAGACATCACCAACACCTTCCAATACATAAACTCGCTGAACAACACCATTCTAACCGCAGACATCAACGCTCACTCAACACAATGGCACTCTCCCTACGACGACCACAGAGGCACCCACATTGCAGACATACTACAAAACTCCCAACAAATCACTCTAAACACAAACACACCCACCAGAAAACCTACAAACATCAACCAACAACCAACATCACCGGACATCACAACAGCCAGCAACAGCATCACAAACAGAACAACATGGACCACAATACACGCACTCAGTTCAGACCACCTTCCTATCAAAATCACACACAACACGCGTGCTCCTTTCCGCCTACAACAACACCTTCAAACTTACACAAATTACAGGAAAGCAGACTGGGAAGGATACACCTCTGAAATAGAATCAGCACTGGAGAACATAACCATACCTGACAACATCCACACAGCCAACACCATGCTCACAAACCTCATACTTACAGCAGACAAACACCACATACCCCACGGAAAAATAAAAAGCAAATCACTTCTCCTACCACAACACATCAGAACACTCATCAGCCAAAGAAACGACATCAGACAACAAAACCACCAAGACCCACGCATCACAGACCTAAACAAAGAAATAGACACACAAATCCAAAAACACAAACAAGAGCTATGGAAAGAACACTTAACGGATGCATGGAACCACAGACACAAACAACACATACTCTGGAACACAGTAACAAGACTATCAAACAAAGAACAAAAAGCACCAGAAAACACCACAATACAGTTCGGACAACACACGGCAATATCCAACAAACAGAAAGCACGAGCATTCAACAAACAATTCACCAACATAATACAACACAAAACCAACAGAACATACAGACAACTACAACGCAAAATACGAAAACTCAACACCACGCCCATAACCATCACAGAACAACAAGTCAAACAAGCACTACAACGCTCCAAAAGCAACAACTCCACAGGCCCAGACAACATAAACATCAGACATCTGAAACACCTAGGCCCCAAAGCAATAACACTACTCACACACACTTACAACACATCACTCAACACCAACACCATCCCCGCAATATGGAAGACTGCAAAAATAATCCCAATACCAAAACCCAACAAAAACCACGCACTCGGCCCATCTTACAGACCAATAGCACTACTCAGCCCAATAGCCAAAACAATGGAAAAGGTAATACTACCCTTCATTACCAACAACACTCAACTACCCTCTCACCAACACGGCTTCCGAAAACAACACTCCACAACCACAGCACTACACCACATACACAACATCATAGCCACAGGTTTCAATCAACAAAAACCACCACAACGAACAGTTGCCATAGCCCTAGACATGTCCAAAGCCTTTGACACGGTAAACCTACACACACTCACAAACAAACTCAACAACACTAACACCCCAAACATCATCATCAAATACATCTTCAACTACATAAGGGGACGCAGACAATACACTCAATACCGGGGGGAAACATCAGAACACAGAAACACGAAAACGGGGGTACCACAGGGGGGAGTACTTTCACCAACACTATTCAACATATACATGGCAGACTTACCACAACCACCTCCAAATGTACACACAGTTACATATGCAGACGACATCACCATTCTATCCACACATGTCAAACCACAACAGGCACAACAACAAGTACAAAAATATCTCCACGACATATACAACTGGACAAAACAGAACCAACTCACACTCAACGCAGACAAAACCACCACCACTCTGTTCACACCGGATCCGGCAGAATACAGCAACAGGCTCACTTTACAAATAGATAACACCACCCTACCCACAGTCCGCGAACCCAAAATACTGGGATTAACATGGGACCCCAAACTCACCTTCTCAAAACACACACAACACACTCTAACCCGCGCCAAGCAATCAAACAAAATACTTAAAGCCTTAACAACCACTCACTGGGGAAAATCCAAAGAAACTATACTCACCACATACAAAGCAACCACACTCACACGCCTCGAATACGCAAACACTATATGGTCACCAACACTATCGGACACAAACAAGACAAAACTCCAGACCACACAGAACACCGCACTCAGAATAGCAACAGGATGCACACAAGACACAAACATACAACACTTGCATGAGGAAACAAAAACTCTCCACTGAACACCCATCTAAAACTACACGCATCGCAAATCAGACAAAAAGCCCAACACCCAAACCACCCACTACACCCACTCACTCAACAACCACCACCACCCAGACAAAAGAAACAAACAATCTTCCACAACAACAACTACACACACAACAAAGACAGAGCACCACAGGACACCAACAACGACACCATAAAACAGAACATGAAAGACATACACACCCACTTTGTACAAACACACTTGGACACCAGACAACACAACAAAGTAATACATGCACCAGCACCAGAAATAGACCCATCAGAGCAAGACCTACCACACAGAACCAGACAACTCCTAGCACAACTCCGAACCAACAAATCACCAGCCCTCCACTCCTACCTACACAACATTACACCGGACACACACCCAACACCACTCTGTGCGCTATGCGGCACGCAAGTGCACGACACACAACACCTGTTCACCTGCACAAACATACCCACCACACTGACTCCGGAGGACCTCTGGCGAAACCCAAGCGGAGTGGCGGCCCTGCTCGCCCGCTGGGCGGCGGAGGGGGGTCTGTGGATCCGGGAGACGGAGTGAGGGCCCGGTCCCCCAATGTCGGGGCACGGGTGGGGTCGACAACAACAACAACAACAACATAAAAAAAGACTTCCCCTTTAAATATTCCTGCTGCATAATATATCTCCTTTCCTTTCGTAAAGGATGGTCAGAACCTTTCCTAAGCATTATTAAAATTTAGACGATCTTTGCTCCAGGTGCTACCGGCTCATCTCACTCGGTTAGGATAGGAAAGGAAAGTTCCTATGCCAAAATGATAATCCAAAAAGGGCCCCTGTTGGTGGATAATCAGGCCATGGGAGGTGTGAGTAAATTGTGAGGGGGTGTTGGCTGGAGCTAGAAATAATTTTGGTGTCTTGTCCCTGCAGTAGGTTCATTAAAAGAGCAACCAGTGTTTTCACCACCATGGTCGGATCTTACTCTGGAGGGTAACCCATACGGGCAGGTGGCTTGGACAAAATATTTCAACACTGTCAAAGCTGTGTTGTCTGTGCTCCAGTTGAAGGTACGTTATTAGCCTGGAATTCCCATCAATGCCGGCATGTGTCACAAACACCCACCTGTAAAACAAACATGAAAAGAATAATGATTAAATACAAGAAAACAATCAAGTTTCAATCTTGTTTGAAATATCATCTCGGTAGAGAAGGTATTGCTGTGCACTTAAGACTACATGGAGGCAATTTGGAGTTTGTGTAACTTGGATATACAAATGATAAAATTCAATTTAATCTGTGCTGTCCATACAATATGGCTTTCTAATGCTCCCACGAGTACAAATATAAGATGATCCCTTATTACCGAATGAGACGCATATGCCCATCTATGTGCCATAAACTATTGGGGAATGGCACATAGTATGTTCTTCTAGCCACAGTCTGTCTCCATCTCTGGGCTGCAGCAGCTGGCTCAATACGGTTGAGGATTTCTCGAACTCTTTTTCTTTGTACTACAATACCATCAGCACGCAGGTATGCCCTCATCATCTGCAACAGGTTCATAAAACAACACAATAAAGAAAGTACACTTTCACAATGAATATGATATATACATGAAGGGACAAGAGTATGTAGCAGAACACTTGCTTCCGAGCCTGATCTGGGAAATTGGCTGTGCAATCTTCTGACATGCTCTTCCAGGTCAACATCATGAATGGGAGTAAATCTATTTCTGGCTGAAATCTGAAAAAACTTCATTTTTTTATGCAGGTATGAAGAGGAACAACACAACATCTCAGTGATGGCTCTCACTGTAAAGCCCTGAGTGGGGAGCAGTTCAATTTGATCACTTGTAATGTCAAGTGCTGGTCTTCCTCGTCTACCTAAAGTATGGAAATAAAAGGATTAAGGAATTCAAGCAAACGAATCACTACGTGTTTTTTATATACTGTATACAGTACAGGCATATAGACACAGATGTACATAAAAGTATATGCAGCTTCAAAACCACGAGCAGCTATTTTCTCTAACCATTTTACTCAAGAAAAAAATAATTCAAACTTATAATTGAATAACTAAAAGATCACTAGTTATTGCTTAAAAGTGTACAGCCATCGCGTTACTTAATAGTCTACTGATTTGCAGGAAAACCACTGGTATAAAACGACGTTTGACAGGGTGATAGAAGGTAAGTCACAGCAAGTCGTCAGTAAAACCCGTGTGTAGTTTGAATAAAAATACATACGAAAAACCAATGACAAAAAATGGTAGCCATTTTACCTGTGTGCAAACGATGTGCCACATGGGAACAAACACGTCCACCATTAGGAGTGGGTCCCGCAATGATGACAGATCGGAGATCTATTGGACTTTGAATCAAACTTTGAATAGTATCAGCGCTAAACTGGTCACTAACTCTTCTTAAATTAGCAATTGAAATGTTTATCGCGCGTGCTTCACTTTCACCGGCAGACCCTTGATGACAGGCACTCTCTATTGCCCTGCACCTTCGCCGAATACGTCTCAGGACACTGTCCGCCATTGTTGTTTTAAAAAACTAAGTGGGCACAGAATTTCCAAAATCATGAGCCCTGACTGGTGGGATGACACTATTTTGAAACGTACAGCCAATAGGATACCGTTACATGTTTTCGTAATCATCCTTATTTGCATTTAATGCAAGTACAGTGTAATGTCACTAGCACTACAAGTGGGCACATTTATGGCCTTACATGTTCACTAGTAAGCGTCAAAATCATCTTACCAGTGAACTAGTGGGCACATTTATGGCCTTAAATGTTCAGTAGTAAGCGTCAAAATAATCTTATTAGTGAACTAGTGGGCGTTTTGCGGCTTACATGTTCACTAGTAAGCGTCAAAATGACCTTACTAGTGAACTAGTGAGCGTTTTGTGGCTTACATGTTCACTAGTAAGCGTCAAAATGACCTTACTAGTAAACTAGTGAGCGTTTTGTGGCTTACATGTTCACTAGTAAGCGTCAAAATGATCTTACTAGTGGACTATTGGGCGTTTTGTGGCTTACATGTTCACTAGTAAGCCTCAAAATGATCTTACTAGTGAACTAGTAGGCGATGTGTGGCTTACATGTCAACTAGTAAGCCTCAAAATGAACTTACTAGTGAACTAGTGGGCACATTTATGGCCTTACATGTTCACTAGTAAGCGTCAAAATGATCTTACTAGTGAACTAGTGGGCGTTCTGTGGCTTACATGTTCACTAGTAAGCGTCAAAATGACCTTACTAGTGAACTAGTGGGCGTTTTGTGGCTTACATGTTCACTAGTAAGCGTCAAAATGATCTTACTAGTGAACGAGTGAGCGTTTTGTGGCTGACATGTTCATAAATAAGTGTCAAAATGATCTTACTAGGGAACTAGTGGGCGTTTTGTGGCTTACATGTTCACTAGTAAGCGTCAAAATTACCTTACTAGTGAACCAGTGAGCGTTTTGTGGCTTACATGTTCACTAGTAAGCGTCAAAATGACCTTACTAGTGAACTAGTGAGCGTTTTGTGGCTTACATGTTCACTAGTAAGCGTCAAAATGATCTTACTAGTGAACTAGTGGGCGTTCTGTGGCTTACATGTTCACTAGAAGCCTCAAAATTATCTTACTAGTGAACTAGCGGGCGTTTTGTGGCTTACATGTCAACTAGTAAGCCTCAAAATGATCTTACTAGTGAACTAGTGGGCACATTTATGGCCTTACATGTTCACTAGTAAGCGTCAAAATGACCTTACTAGTGAACTAGTGGGCAATATGGAATAAATACTCAAAGGGCTTGCCAGGCAAGCCCTTTGAGTATTTATTCATCCGTGATGGTATTGTAGACCAATGAGAGCACGTCCGACAGACACGTGGACTTCGGGCGGCCAATCATGATGCATTTCGAGCCAAGCCCCAACAAAAACGGAGGAGAAAACTTTCAGACGCTTTGAAAGCTTTTGGGGTACATATTACTCTTGTTGTTACACAAAATTTTGTTTTACGATTATTTTAGGCGGTAACGTTATGGTGTAAATGTCAAATACGTGGTCAATTTATCAAGATGAAGCCTGCTTAAAAATTTGCTCCAACAATTTTGGAGATGTGTCTGACTTTGACAGCAATGGCGGCAGTTCAACGCTGACAGTCGCAGTCGGGTGCAGATTTATTTCGGCAGGACTTTCTAAAATCTGCCGTTTGCTCTGACAGTTCTCTGTCTGACAGTCACATTTTGTCTTATTACTCACAAGCTAATTGACATTTAAAAAAAGAGTTAATGTTTGGAACACGATTTTGCTCTTACTGTTTGCTGCCTTAGTTCATTTGAAATATTCGCTTCCTGCATTACATGAAGTACATTTTTTAATATTCACAAGACTGTAACTGTGCATTATAAATAATGTCACATTTGCACTATGTTTTACTGGATCTACAACTAAACTAGGTCCTCGTTTCTGGGAGAGTCCACAGCACCTCCTGTATCACAACCATTCTGCCGGCACACCTTCAGCAGCACGATGTTTCTAACGGGAGCTGGAGGGTGATCAGCTTCATTGAAGAAGAGGAGGAGGAGAGGCACAACGTTTGTCATTTGTGATATGTTTTTAGACTTTTCTCCTAACTAAAAAAACTATGTTTTGTTAATTTCTTGATATAGTTCTTGTATTTAAATATTTTAACAATCAAATATTTTTCAACTGTGTTTTAGATATGAATTGTATGAAATAAATCAGTGAAGCCCCATTCAAATTCTACTCTATCTAATCTGCTCGATCACACTGCTGTCAACCTGCTGTACCTCCAAACTCCTTGGCTTACTCGCAGTTGGAGGGTTCCCCCCGAACGGGGGGACAAATCAAGGAACCAATCCCTGCACCCCGAACGGGGTGCCCTTACGGCCGTTTTTTTTTTTTTTCGGCTAACCGCCCCCTGAACCTGGCAGGGTGGCGGGCGGACCTTTTGCTCCAGGCGGGGGACATAGAGACAAATCCGGGGCCCACACAGACACTCTCACGCACGCAACAAACACACACACAACAAACTACCTGGACATGCGACATTTGCACACAACAGATTACAAGAAGACAGACATCCTTCAGATGCAACAACCACACACCACACTGGGTACACAAACATTGCACAAACATAAACACTAGACAATACAACATAACATGGAAATGCAGACTACATCCCAAAACACCACCACGAACAACAACACCTCGTAGGACACCAACAGGCAGCAGAGCACAAACAGACCAAAACAACACACTCGCCTCACCAACACTACCCTCAAAGGCAACACGGACAGACAACTCCAACAGAGATACAACAAACACAAGACCACCCCCCCAAACCTGGACCTACAATAGCTGCAATAGAATCATCACACGCAGACAAACCTCACTCAGATGCAACTCAACACACCCACACTGGATACACAGACATTGCTCCGGCATCACCACCCGCCAATACACAAACACGTGGACATGCAGAACACACACGCAAACAACAAACACCCCAACACCACAACCCCCGAACAACCCACAAAGAACAACACCCACCAACAAAAACAACAAACACACACTGACCATACTACAAATAAACATCAACGGCATCCAAAACAAGAAAACAGAACTAGAAGAACACGCCTCACAACAGCACGCAGACATCATCACCATACAAGAAACCAAACTAGAAAAACAACACAACACACCTCGTCTCACCAACTACACCAGCATTAGGAAAGACAGAGAACACAAGGGAGGAGGAGGACTGCTCACATACATTCACAAATCAGTCACATTCACTCCCATGAACATCCCCAACAACATTAACACCAACACTACAGAAATTCAAACCGTAAAGATTCACATAACCAACCACAAAAGACTACACATATGCAACATGTACATACCCCACAGAGATACCACCCGACCAGACCACGCCACAGAAGACACAGACATCACCAACACCTTCCAATACATAAACTCGCTGAACAACACCATTCCAACCGCAGACATCAACGCTCACTCAACACAATGGCACTCTCCCTACGACGACCACAGAGGCACCCTCATTGCAGACATACTACAGAACTCCCAACAAATCACTCTAAACGCAAACACACCTACCAGAAAACCTACAAACATCAACCAACAACCAACATCACCGGACATCACAACAGCCAGCAACAGCATCACAAACAGAACAACATGGACCACAATACACGCACTCAGTTCAGACCACCTTCCTATCAAAATCACACACAACACGCGTGCTCCTTTCCGCCTACAACAACACCTTCAAACTTACACAAATTACAGGAAAGCAGACTGGGAAGGATACACCTCTGAAATAGAATCAGCACTGGAGAACATAACCATACCTGACAACATCCACACAGCCAACACCATGCTCACAAACCTCATACTTACAGCAGACAAACACCACATACCCCACGGAAAAATAAAAAGCAAATCACTTCTCCTACCACAACACATCAGAACACTCATCAGCCAAAGAAACGACATCAGACAACAAAACCACCAAGACCCACGCATCACAGACCTAAACAAAGAAATAGACACACAAATCCAAAAACACAAACAAGAGCTATGGAAAGAACACTTAACGGATGCATGGAACCACAGACACAAACAACACATACTCTGGAACACAGTAACAAGACTATCAAACAAAGAACAAAAAGCACCAGAAAACACCACAATACAGTTCGGACAACACACGGCAATATCCAACAAACAGAAAGCACGAGCATTCAACAAACAATTCACCAACATAATACAACACAAAACCAACAGAACATACAGACAACTACAACGCAAAATACGAAAACTCAACACCACGCCCATAACCATCACAGAACAACAAGTCAAACAAGCACTACAACGCTCCAAAAGCAACAACTCCACAGGCCCAGACAACATAAACATCAGACATCTGAAACACCTAGGCCCCAAAGCAATAACACTACTCACACACACTTACAACACATCACTCAACACCAACACCATCCCCGCAATATGGAAGACTGCAAAAATAATCCCAATACCAAAACCCAACAAAAACCACGCACTCGGCCCATCTTACAGACCAATAGCACTACTCAGCCCAATAGCCAAAACAATGGAAAAGGTAATACTACCCTTCATTACCAACAACACTCAACTACCCTCTCACCAACACGGCTTCCGAAAACAACACTCCACAACCACAGCACTACACCACATACACAACATCATAGCCACAGGTTTCAATCAACAAAAACCACCACAACGAACAGTTGCCATAGCCCTAGACATGTCCAAAGCCTTCGACACGGTAAACCTACACACACTCACAAACAAACTCAACAACACTAACACCCCAAACATCATCATCAAATACATCTTCAACTACATAAGGGGACGCAGACAATACACTCAATACCGGGGGGAAACATCAGAACATAGAAACACGAAAACGGGGGTACCACAGGGGGGAGTACTTTCACCAACACTATTCAACATATACATGGCAGACTTACCACAACCACCTCCAAATGTACACACAGTTACATATGCAGACGACATCACCATTCTATCCACACATGTCAAACCACAACAGGCACAACAACAAGTACAAAAATATCTCCACGACATATACAACTGGACAAAACAGAACCAACTCACACTCAACGCAGACAAAACCACCACCACTCTGTTCACACCGGATCCGGCAGAATACAGCAACAGGCTCACTTTACAAATAGATAACACCACCCTACCCACAGTCCGCGAACCCAAAATACTGGGATTAACATGGGACCCCAAACTCACCTTCTCAAAACACACACAACACACTCTAACCCGCGCCAAGCAATCAAACAAAATACTTAAAGCCTTAACAACCACTCACTGGGGAAAATCCAAAGAAACTATACTCACCACATACAAAGCAACCACACTCACACGCCTCGAATACGCAAACACTATATGGTCACCAACACTATCGGACACAAACAAGACAAAACTCCAGACCACACAGAACACAGCACTCAGAATAGCAACAGGATGCACACAAGACACAAACATACAACACTTGCATGAGGAAACAAAAACTCTCCCACTGAACACCCATCTAAAACTACACGCATCGCAAATCAGACAAAAAGCCCAACACCCAACCCACCCACTACACCCACTCACTCAACAACCACCACCACCCAGACAAAAGAAACAAACAATCTTCCACAACAACAACTACACACACAACAAAGACACAGCACCACAGGACACCAACAACGACACCATAAAACAGAACATGAAAGACATACACACCCACTTTGTACAAACACACTTGGACACCAGACAACACAACAAAGTAATACATGCACCAGCACCAGAAATAGACCCATCAGAGCAAGACCTACCACACAGAACCAGACAACTCCTAGCACAACTCCGAACCAACAAATCACCAGCCCTCCACTCCTACCTACACAACATTACACCGGACACACACCCAACACCACTCTGTGCGCTATGCGGCACGCAAGTGCACGACACACAACACCTGTTCACCTGCACAAACATACCCACCACACTGACTCCGGAGGACCTCTGGCGAAGCCCAAGCGGAGTGGCGGCCCTGCTCGCCCGCTGGGCGGCGGAGGGGGGTCTGGGGATCCGGGAGACGGAGTGAGGGCCCGGTCCCCCAATGTCGGGGCACGGGTGGGGTCGACAACAACAACAACAACAACATAAAAAAAGACTTCCCCTTTAAATATTCCTGCTGCATAATATATCTCCTTTCCTTTCGTAAAGGATGGTCAGAACCTTTCCTAAGCATTATTAAAATTTAGACGATCTTTGCTCCAGGTGCTACCGGCTCATCTCACTCGGTTAGGATAGGAAAGGAAAGTTCCTATGCCAAAATGATAATCCAAAAAGGGCCCCTGTTGGTGGATAATCAGGCCATGGGAGGTGTGAGTAAATTGTGAGGGGGTGTTGGCTGGAGCTAGAAATAATTTTGGTGTCTTGTCCCTGCAGTAGGTTCATTAAAAGAGCAACCAGTGTTTTCACCACCATGGTCGGATCTTACTCTGGAGGGTAACCCATACAGGCAGGTGGCTTGGACAAAATATTTCAACACTGTCAAAGCTGTGTTGTCTGTGCTCCAGTTGAAGGTACGTTATTAGCCTGGAATTCCCATCAATGCCGGCATGTGTCACAAACACCCACCTGTAAAACAAACATGAAAAGAATAATGATTAAATACAAGAAAACAATCAAGTTTCATATCTTGTTTGAAATATCATCTCGGTAGAGAAGGTATTGCTGTGCACTTAAGACTACATGGAGGCAATTTGGAGTTTGTGTAACTTGGATATACAAATGATAAAATTCAATTTAATCTGTGCTGTCCATACAATATGGCTTTCTAATGCTCCCACGAGTACAAATATAAGATGATCCCTTATTACCGAATGAGACGCATATGCCCATCTATGTGCCATAAACTATTGGGGAATGGCACATAGTATGTTCTTCTAGCCACAGTCTGGCTCCATCTCTGGGCTGCAGCAGCTGGCTCAATACGGTTGAGGATTTCTCGAACTCTTTTTCTTTGTACTACAATACCATCAGCACGCAGGTATGCCCTCATCATCTGCAACAGGTTCATAAAACAACACAATAAAGAAAGTACACTTTCACAATGAATATAATGATATATACATGAAGGGACAAGAGTATGTAGCAGAACACTTGCTTCCGAGCCTGATCTGGGAAATTGGCTGTGCAATCTTCTGACATGCTCTTCCAGGTCAACATCATGAATGGGAGTAAATCTATTTCTGGCTGAAATCTGAAAAAACTTCATTTTTTTATGCAGGTATGAAGAGGAACAACACAACATCTCAGTGATGGCTCTCACTGTAAAGCCCTGAGTGGGGAGCAGTTCAATTTGATCCCTTGTAATGTCAAGTGCTGGTCTTCCTCGTCTACCTAAAGTATGGAAATAAAAGGATTAAGGAATTCAAGCAAACGAATCACTACGTGTTTTTTATATACTGTATACAGTACAGGCATATAGACACAGATGTACATAAAAGTATATGCAGCTTCAAAACCACGAGCAGCTATTTTCTCTAACCATTTTACTCAAGAAAAAAATAATTCAAACTTATAATTGAATAACTAAAAGATCACTAGTTATTGCTTAAAAGTGTACAGCCATCGCGTTACTTAATAGTCTACTGATTTGCAGGAAAACCACTGGTATAAAACGACGTTTGACAGGGTGATAGAAGGTAAGTCACAGCAAGTCGTCAGTAAAACCCGTGTGTAGTTTGAATAAAAATACATACGAAAAACCAATGACAAAAAATGGTAGCCATTTTACCTGTGTGCAAACGATGTGCCACATGGGAACAAACACGTCCACCATTAGGAGTGGGTCCCGCAATGATGACAGATCGGAGATCTATTGGACTTTGAATCAAACTTTGAATAGTATCAGCGCTAAACTGGTCACTAACTCTTCTTAAATTAGCAATTGAAATGTTTATCGCGCGTGCTTCACTTTCACCGGCAGACCCTTGATGACAGGCACTCTCTATTGCCCTGCACCTTCGCCGAATACGTCTCAGGACACTGTCCGCCATTGTTGTTTTAAAAAACTAAGTGGGCACAGAATTTCCAAAATCATGAGCCCTGACTGGTGGGATGACACTATTTTGAAACGTACAGCCAATAGGATACCGTTACATGTTTTCGTAATCATCCTTATTTGCATTTAATGCAAGTACAGTGTAATGTCACTAGCACTACAAGTGGGCACATTTATGGCCTTACATGTTCACTAGTAAGCGTCAAAATCATCTTACCAGTGAACTAGTGGGCACATTTATGGCCTTAAATGTTCAGTAGTAAGCGTCAAAATAATCTTATTAGTGAACTAGTGGGCGTTTTGCGGCTTACATGTTCACTAGTAAGCGTCAAAATGACCTTACTAGTGAACTAGTGAGCGTTTTGTGGCTTACATGTTCACTAGTAAGCGTCAAAATGACCTTACTAGTAAACTAGTGAGCGTTTTGTGGCTTACATGTTCACTAGTAAGCGTCAAAATGATCTTACTAGTGAACTATTGGGCGTTTTGTGGCTTACATGTTCACTAGTAAGCCTCAAAATGATCTTACTAGTGAACTAGTAGGCGATGTGTGGCTTACATGTCAACTAGTAAGCCTCAAAATGAACTTACTAGTGAACTAGTGGGCACATTTATGGCCTTACATGTTCACTAGTAAGCGTCAAAATGATCTTACTAGTGAACTAGTGGGCGTTTTGTGGCTTACATGTTCACTAGTAAGCGTCAAAATGACCTTACTAGTGAACTAGTGGGCGTTTTGTGGCTTACATGTTCACTAGTAAGCGTCAAAATGATCTTACTAGTGAACGAGTGACCGTTTTGTGGCTGACATGTTCATAAATAAGTGTCAAAATGATCTTACTAGGGAACTTGTGGGCGTTTTGTGGCTTACATGTTCACTAGTAAGCGTCAAAATTACCTTACTAGTGAACCAGTGAGCGTTTTGTGGCTGACATGTTCACTAGTAAGCGTCAAAATGACCTTACTAGTGAACTAGTGAGCGTTTTGTGGCTTACATGTTCACTAGTAAGCGTCAAAATGATCTTACTAGTGAACTAGTGGGCGTTCTGTGGCTTACATGTTCACTAGAAGCCTCAAAATTATCTTACTAGTGAACTAGCGGGCGTTTTGTGGCTTACATGTCAACTAGTAAGCCTCAAAATGATCTTACTAGTGAACTAGTGGGCACATTTATGGCCTTACATGTTCACTAGTAAGCGTCAAAATGACCTTACTAGTGAACTAGTGGGCAATATGGAATAAATACTCAAAGGGCTTGCCAGGCAAGCCCATTGAGTATTTAAAGGGTTCAAAGGGCTTGCCTGGCAAGCCCTTTGAGTATTTATTCATCCGTGATGGTATTGTAGACCAATGAGAGCACGTCCGACAGACACGTGGACTTCCGGCGGCCAATCATGATGCATTTCGAGCCAAGCCCCAACAAAAACGGAGGAGAAAACTTTCAGACGCTTTGAAAGCTTTTGGGGTACATATTACTCTTGTTGTTACACAAAATTTTGTTTTACGATTATTTTAGGCGGTAACGTTATGGTGTAAATGTCAAATACGTGGTCAATTTATCAAGATGAAGCCTGCTTAAAAATTTGCTCCAACAATTTTGGAGATGTGTCTGACTTTGACAGCAATGGCGGCAGTTCAACGCTGACAGTCGCAGTCGGGTGCAGATTTATTTCGGCAGGACTTTCTAAAATCTGCCGTTTGCTCTGACAGTTCTCTGTCTGACAGTCACATTTTGTCTTATTACTCACAAGCTAATTGACATTTAAAAAAAGAGTTAATGTTTGGAACACGATTTTGCTCTTACTGTTTGCTGCCTTAGTTCGTTTGAAATATTCGCTTCCTGCATTACATGAAGTACATTTTTTAATATTCACAAGACTGTAACTGTGCATTATAAATAATGTCACATTTGCACTATGTTTTACTGGATCTACAACTAAACTAGGTCCTCGTTTCTGGGAGAGTCCACAGCACCTCCTGTATCACAACCATTCTGCCGGCACACCTTCAGCAGCACGATGTTTCTAACGGGAGCTGGAGGGTGATCAGCTTCATTGAAGAACAGGAGGAGGAGAGGCACAACGTTTGTCATTTGTGATATGTTTTTAGACTTTTCTCCTAACTAAAAAAACTATGTTTTGTTAATTTCTTGATATAGTTCTTGTATTTAAATATTTTAACAATCAAATATTTTTCAACTGTGTTTTAGATATTAATTGTATGAAATAAATCAGTGAAGCCCCATTCAAATTCTACTCTATCTAATCTGCTCGATCACACTGCTGTCAACCTGCTGTACCTCCAAACTCCTTGGCTTACTCGCAGTTGGAGGGTTCCCCCCGAACGGGGGGACAAATCAAGGAACCAATCCCTGCACCCCGAACGGGGTGCCCTTACGGCCGTTTTTTTTTTTTTTTCGGCTAACCGCCCCCTGAACCTGGCAGGGTGGCGGGCGGACCTTTTGCTCCAGGCGGGGGACATAGAGACAAATCCGGGGCCCACACAGACACTCTCACGCACGCAACAAACACACACACAACAAACTACCTGGACATGCGACATTTGCACACAACAGATTACAAGAAGACAGACATCCTTCAGATGCAACCACCACACACCACACTGGGTACACAAACATTGCACAAACATAAACGCTAGACAATACAACATAACATGGAAATGCAGACTACATCCCAAAACACCACCACGAACAACAACACCTCGTAGGACACCAACAGGCAGCAGAGCACAAACAGACCAAAACAACACACTCGCCTCACCAACACTACCCTCAAAGGCAACACGGACAGACAACTCCAACAGAGATACAACAAACACAAGACCACCCCCCCAAACCTGGACCTGCAATAGCTGCAATAGAATCATCACACGCAGACAAACCTCACTCAGATGCAACTCAACACACCCACACTGGATACACAGACATTGCTCCGGCATCACCACCCGCCAATACACAAACACGTGGACATGCAGAACACACACGCAAACAACAAACACCCCAACACCACAACCCCCGAACAACCCACAAAGAACAACACCCACCAACAAAAACAACAAACACACACTGACCATACTACAAATAAACATCAACGGCATCCAAAACAAGAAAACAGAACTAGAAGAACACGCCTCACAACAGCACGCAGACATCATCACCATACAAGAAACCAAACTAGAAAAACAACACAACACACCTCGTCTCACCAACTACACCAGCATTAGGAAAGACAGAGAACACAAGGGAGGAGGAGGACTGCTCACATACATTCACAAATCAGTCACATTCACTCCCATGAACATCCCCAACAACATTAACACCAACACTACAGAAATTCAAACCGTAAAGATTCACATAACCAACCACAAAAGACTACACATATGCAACATGTACATACCCCACAGAGATACCACCCGACCAGACCACGCCACAGAAGACACAGACATCACCAACACCTTCCAATACATAAACTCGCTGAACAACACCATTCTAACCGCAGACATCAACGCTCACTCAACACAATGGCACTCTCCCTACGACGACCACAGAGGCACCCTCATTGCAGACATACTACAGAACTCCCAACAAATCACTCTAAACGCAAACACACCTACCAGAAAACCTACAAACATCAACCAACAACCAACATCACCGGACATCACAACAGCCAGCAACAGCATCACAAACAGAACAACATGGACCACAATACACGCACTCAGTTCAGACCACCTTCCTATCAAAATCACACACAACACGCGTGCTCCTTTCCGCCTACAACAACACCTTCAAACTTACACAAATTACAGGAAAGCAGACTGGGAAGGATACACCTCTGAAATAGAATCAGCACTGGAGAACTTAACCATACCTGACAACATCCACACAGCCAACACCATGCTCACAAACCTCATACTTACAGCAGACAAACACCACATACCCCACGGAAAAATAAAAAGCAAATCACTTCTCCTACCACAACACATCAGAACACTCATCAGCCAAAGAAACGACATCAGACAACAAAACCACCAAGACCCACGCATCACAGACCTAAACAAAGAAATAGACAAACAAATCCAAAAACACAAACAAGAGCTATGGAAAGAACACTTAACGGATGCATGGAACCACAGACACAAACAATACATACTCTGGAACACAGTAACAAGACTATCTAACAAAGAACAAAAAGCACCAGAAAACACCACAATACAGTTCGGACAACACACGGCAATATCCAACAAACAGAAAGCACGAGCATTCAACAAACAATTCACCAACATAATACAACACAAAACCAACAGAACATACAGACAACTACAACGCAAAATACGAAAACTCAACACCACGCCCATAACCATCACAGAACAACAAGTCAAACAAGCACTACAACGCTCCAAAAGCAACAACTCCACAGGCCCAGACAACATAAACATCAGACATCTGAAACACCTAGGCCCCAAAGCAATAACACTACTCACACACACTTACAACACATCACTCAACACCAACACCATCCCCGCAATATGGAAGACTGCAAAAATAATCCCAATACCAAAACCCAACAAAAACCACGCACTCGGCCCATCCTACAGACCAATAGCACTACTCAGCCCAATAGCCAAAACAATGGAAAAGGTAATACTACCCTTCATTACCAACAACACTCAACTACCCTCTCACCAACACGGCTTCCGAAAACAACACTCCACAACCACAGCACTACACCACATACACAACATCATAGCCACAGGTTTCAATCAACAAAAACCACCACAACGAACAGTTGCCATAGCCCTAGACATGTCCAAAGCCTTTGACACGGTAAACCTACACACACTCACAAACAAACTCAACAACACTAACACCCCAAACATCATCATCAAATACATCTTCAACTACATAAGGGGACGCAGACAATACACTCAATACCGGGGGGAAACATCAGAACACAGAAACACGAAAACGGGGGTACCACAGGGGGGAGTACTTTCACCAACACTATTCAACATATACATGGCAGACTTACCACAACCACCTCCAAATGTACACACAGTTACATATGCAGACGACATCACCATTCTATCCACACATGTCAAACCACAACAGGCACAACAACAAGTACAAAAATATCTCCACGACATATACAACTGGACAAAACAGAACCAACTCACACTCAACGCAGACAAAACCACCACCACTCTGTTCACACCGGATCCGGCAGAATACAGCAACAGACTCACTTTACAAATAGATAACACCACCCTACCCACAGTCCGCGAACGCAAAATACTGGGATTAACATGGGACCCCAAACTCACCTTCTCAAAACACACACAACACACTCTAACCCGCGCCAAGCAATCAAACAAAATACTTAAAGCCTTAACAACCACTCACTGGGGAAAATCCAAAGAAACTATACTCACCACATACAAAGCAACCACACTCACACGCCTCGAATACGCAAACACTATATGGTCACCAACACTATCGGACACAAACAAGACAAAACTCCAGACCACACAGAACACCGCACTCAGAATAGCAACAGGATGCACACAAGACACAAACATACAACACTTGCATGAGGAAACAAAAACTCTCCCACTGAACACCCATCTAAAACTACACGCATCGCAAATCAGACAAAAAGCCCAACACCCAACCCACCCACTACACCCACTCACTCAACAACCACCACCACCCAGACAAAAGAAACAAACAATCTTCCACAACAACAACTACACACACAACAAAGACACAGCACCACAGGACACCAACAACGACACCATAAAACAGAACATGAAAGACATACACACCCACTTTGTACAAACACACTTGGACACCAGACAACACGACAAAGTAATACATGCACCAGCACCAGAAAAAGACCCATCAGAGCAAGACCTACCACACAGAACCAGACAACTCCTAGCACAACTCCGAACCAACAAATCACCAGCCCTCCACTCCTACCTACACAACATTACACCGGACACACACCCAACACCACTCTGTGCGCTATGCGGCACGCAAGTGCACGACACACAACACCTGTTCACCTGCACAAACATACCCACCACACTGACTCCGGAGGACCTCTGGCGAAACCCAAGCGGAGTGGCGGCCCTGCTCGCCCGCTGGGCGGCGGAGGGGGGTCTGGGGATCCGGGAGACGGAGTGAGGGCCCCGTCCCCCAATGTCGGGGCACGGGTGGGGTCGACAACAACAACAACAACATCAACCTGCTGTAAATAATGCCTCCATTCATGATTGTAGAAACCCCAGAACGGTAAACATGTGATTATTTTATTTTAAAATATAAGAAGCCTATGTTTTGCAATTGTGCTCATTTTCATTGTATTGCACGACAAAAATAATAGATGAGCCGGTTTGGGGACATCATCAACCAAGCTGCTGCTCCAATTGCAATGCGATATATTGTCCTGCTCTCCTAAATTCGCATCTACACCACAAATTATAACATCCTAACTGATTTAGCAACAACTGAAAATTCACATCATTATTTAGGGAGTTGCATAACTGTTGCATTATATGGTGCCCTATTCATTTTATTTAGTATAGCATACATATATAAAAGTGGAAAGATACTGCAGAGCTGTGCCATTACTCTTTATCTCTGTGTACATAATAAATAAACATCACCTACAGATACATTGGTAAAAATTGCTTGATTCCTTCTGTATACTGTAGATATTACGCAAATGGCGGTAAATAATTGTGAAAGCTCAGAATCAGGTTTTAAAGGGTTAATTCTTTGCTGGGTGGAGCTCTTATCATGGAGCCAATAGGAGGTGTCCTCGGGTGGTGTCCGTCCCTCATTCAGCTCGGGTCCTCCACCAGAGGCCAGGAAGCCCGAGGGCCCCGCGCAGTACCCCCGCCGCTCCCAGCAGCGCACACCTCCGGACCGAGATGTCCGACGCTGGTCCCGGGATCTGTCGCAACCACCCATCCAGTCCGGGGGTCACTGCCCCGAGCGCCCCGACCACCACAGGCACGACCGCCACCCCCACCCCCCAGGCCCTCCCCAGCCCCTCCCCGAGCCCCCCATGCTCCCCCCTCCCGATGCCTCCACCACCTGGGACCGCCACATCCACCACAACGGCCCTCCTCCGCCCCCCATCCACGACCACGACATCTGGCTGGCTCGCCACCACCATCCCGCCAGTCTGGATCCGGAAGTCCCACAGGATCCCCGCTCCGCCACCCTCCACCACCCTCGGAGGTGCCCCCCACTCCGACCCCGGGGCCCCCAGTCCACACTCCGCACAGATGCCTCGGCAGACCACGCCAGCCACCTGGCCATGGCGCTCCACGCAGGCCCCCCCTGCCAGCATCCCACACCCCGCAGCCACGTGCCGGATCGTCCCAGGCGCCTCCCCGCACAACCCACACCCCGGGTCCTGTCCGGCGCGGCACATCCGGGCCTCGACGGCTCCGGCGCCCAAGGCCCGCTCCTGAGCAGCCAGGATGAGCGCCCCTGCGCTGTCCCCCAGGCCAGTCCCCTCCAGCCACCGATAGGACTTCTTGAGATCAGCCACCTCAGCCACGGTCCGGTGGCACATCCCGCGTAGGGGCCCGCCCCACCACGATGGTCCCCCCCCCAGCGCCCGTCCCTCCGCTCCCCACTTGGGGCAAAAAATGAGCACATAACACCATCCAGTGTGGGTCCTTGGGCAAGAGCCTTCACGCTAATGCGTACCTCATACAATGATGAGAGACAATAAAATGAATGACATGCCAGCTCAGACGTCGCCCGGCCAAACAAGGTCTGCGTCAGGTGCTGGGGAACCAGAGCACCTTGATGAAAAATGGAGCAGAGATGGGCAAGATGCAATAACATGGCTCTGTTGGAATGCTACTACTCAAGCAAGCCTAGTCAGAGAGGTTACATGGAGAGAATGTGGGCTAAATGGTTACTTCAAAACCCACAGTCACGGGTGGCCACGAAACAACTCGTAACTCAGTGTTCCAACATCCACAAACGGCAACTGCTGTCACAACTTGAGATTGATGAGGTACAACGCAGGTTCCATGGTGAGGGGCCCCAGGCTGCCAGATCAGAGGAGGAGTTCATACCAGAGTGAATGCAGATGATGAGATTGGGAGGCCAGCCCCAATGAATGAAATGCTGAGCGAGGCAGCAACTGACCTGAAAGCTAAGATCATGGCAAGAATGAAAGCTGGGAAACCTAGAATCCGATTACAACGGCTATGTGAAGTACCACCTGAAAGTCTCTTGGAAAGTGTGAATTCAGCACTGAGGGCGATCCTTACCGTAACGATCACGGAAATGAACTGATATACGCTTCAGCATCAGTGATCCTTGAGATGCTTGGCTATAAGAGCAACCATGGAAGCCATGAGATACATTACCGACCATGGAAAAGACGGTTGGAGGCTAAGATCAAGGCGGCTCGGAAAGATGTGAGTCAATTGACTGAGGTCCAGAGAGGTGTGATGAAAAGGCCGATCCTGAGAGGTACATCCAGATGACCATATATGAAGCACTCGAAACAAAGGCTCCAAGCCTTGTCCAGCCGCCTAAAGCGGTACACGAAAGAGAATGAGGCCAGACGAATAAACAGGCTGTTTGCAACACAACCTGCGAAAGTGTACGCTCAGTGGCAGGGTCCTAACAACAGAGCTGATCCACCAAGACTGGAAACTGAAAGGTACTGGGGAGGCAGATGGGAGAAGGAGGTTGCACATAACAGCAGTGCACAATGGCTGGTCACCCAAAGAGAGGAGCACAGACACCTCCCTGAACAGAACCCAATTACCATAACAGTGGCAGACATAAAGGAAATAGTCTCAAATATGAAGAACTGGACAGCACCAGGCCCGGACATGGTCCACACTTACTGGCTAAAGAGACTCACAGCACTCCATGAGCGCCCAGCAGCACAAATGAACCAGCTGCCTAGGGATGGGACTCACCCAGGATGGCTAACCGAAGGGCGAACGATCCTTATCATGAAAGATCCCTCAAAGGGTGCAGTCGCATCCAACTATCGGCCAATAACCTGTCCCTCCACAATTTTGGAAGCTCATGTTGCGGCTAAGATAAGTGCACACATGGATCAATACATGAGCGAAGCACGGAAGGGCATTGGTAGAGATACCAGGGGAGCCAAACATCAGCTCCTGGTTGACAGAACAGTCGCACAAGACTGCAGGTCCCGATGTACCAACCTGTGCACAGCCTGGATTGATTAAAAGAAAGCCTATGACTCGATGCCACATACATGGATCACTGAATGCTTGGATGTGTATAAGGTGAACAGGACCCTAAGAGCCTTCGTTGCGAACTTGATGAGGATGTGGAAAACCACACTTGAAGCCAATGGCAAGCCACTTACCCAAGTGTCCATCAAATGTGGCATATACCAAGGTGATGCACTCTCCCCATTGCTGTTCTGCATAGGACTGAACTCCCTAAGCCAAGTAATCACCAAGACAGGCTATGGATACAGCCTCAGAAATGAAGCTACGATCAGTCACCTCCTCTACATGGATGACATAAAGCTGTATGCTAAGAGTGAAAGGGACATAGACTCCCTGATCCACACAACCAGGATCTACAGCAGCGACATCGGGATGTGATAGTCGGATGGTGACTAAGAGAGGAACGGTAGTCCGGACTGAAGGGGTCTCACTCCCCGAAGGAACAATAGCAGACATTGAGGACAGCTACAAGTACCTCGGTGTACCACAAGCCAATGGCAACCTTGAACTGGCAACAAGGAAAGCGGCTGGGGACTAGTGAGTGTGAGAGCCACTGTCCAGGATGAAACATCCAAGCTCCATGAATACATCAAGGAGAAGGCTCCAACGGATGACGTACTCAGAGAATGTCTCAGACAATGGGCAACAGAGGATGAGGCGCTGGAAGAGGGACCATCATCGGAGGACAAGCCCCTACACGGGATGTACCACCGGACCATAACTGAAGTGGCCGATCTCAAGAATTCCCATCAGTGGCTAGAGAGGGCTGGCCTGAAGGACAGTACAGAGGCACTCATCCTGGCTGCTCAGGAGCAGGCCCTGAGCACTAGAGCCATTGAGGCCCAGATATACCACACCAGACAAGACCCAAGGTGTAGGTTGTGCAAAGAGGCACCTGAGACGATCTAACACATAACTGCAGGGTGTAAGGTGCTGGCAGGGAAAGCCTATATGGAACGCCATAACCAGGTGGCTGGCATAGTCTACCGAAACATCTGTGCGGAGTACGGACTGGAAACCCCAAGGTCAAAATGGGAAACACCTCCGAAGGTGGTGGAGAATGACAGAGCGAAGATCCTATGGGACTTCCAGATCCAGACTGACAAGATGGTAATGGCGAACCAACCAGATATCCTGATGATAGATAAAGGGCAGAGGAAAGCCATTGTAGTGGATGTAGCGGTCCCAAGTGCTGGAAACATCAGAAAGAAGGAACACGAGAAACTCGAGAAATCCCAAGGGCTCAGAGAGGAGCTGGAGAGAGCCTGGAAGGTAAAGGGGACAGTCGTGCCTGTGGTGGTCGGAGCACTCGGGGCAGTGACCCCCAAACTAGATGATGAGTGGTTGCAACAGATCCCGGGAACAACATCGGACATCTCAGTCCAGAAATGTGCAGTGCTGGGAACGGCAAGGATACTGCGCAGAACCCTCAAGCTTCCTGGCCTCTGGTAGAGGACCCCAGCTGAATGAGGGATGGACACCACCTGAGGGGTGAGACGAGGATTTTTTTTATAGATATACAGTAGATACACATTCACTCCCATGAACATCCCCAACAACATTAACACCAACAGTACAGAAATTCAAACCGTAAAGATTCACATAACCAACCACAAAAGACTACACATATGCAACATGTATATACCCCCCAGAGATACCACCCGACCAGACCACGCCACAGAAGACACAGACATCACCAACACCTTCCAATACATAAACTCGCTGAACAACACCATTCTAACCGCAGACATCAACGCTCACTCAACACAATGGCACTCTCCCTACGACGACCACAGAGGCACCCACATTGCAGACATACTACAAAACTCCCAACAAATCACTCTAAACGCAAACACACCCACCAGAAAACCTACAAACATCAACCAACAACCAACATCACCGGACATCACAACAGCCAGCAACAGCATCACAAACAGAACAACATGGACCACAATACACGCACTCAGTTCAGACCACCTTCCTATCAAAATCACACACAACACGCGTGCTCCTTTCCGCCTACAACAACACCTTCAAACTTACACAAATTACAGGAAAGCAGACTGGGAAGGATACACCTCTGAAATAGAATCAGCACTGGAGAACATAACCATACCTGACAACATCCACACAGCCAACACCATGCTCACAAACCTCATACTTACAGCAGACAAACACCACATACCCCACGGAAAAATAAAAAGCAAATCACTTCTCCTACCACAACACATCAGAACACTCATCAGCCAAAGAAACGACATCAGACAACAAAACCACCAAGACCCACGCATCACAGACCTAAACAAAGAAATAGACACACAAATCCAAAAACACAAACAAGAGCTATGGAAAGAACACTTAACGGATGCATGGAACCACAGACACAAACAACACATACTCTGGAACACAGTAACAAGACTATCAAACAAAGAACAAAAAGCACCAGAAAACACCACAATACAGTTCGGACAACACACGGCAATATCCAACAAACAGAAAGCACGAGCATTCAACAAACAATTCACCAACATAATACAACACAAAACCAACAGAACATACAGACAACTACAACGCAAAATACGAAAACTCAACACCACGCCCATAACCATCACAGAACAACAAGTCAAACAAGCACTACAACGCTCCAAAAGCAACAACTCCACAGGCCCAGACAACATAAACATCAGACATCTGAAACACCTAGGCCCCAAAGCAATAACACTACTCACACACACTTACAACACATCACTCAACACCAACACCATCCCCGCAATATGGAAGACTGCAAAAATAATCCCAATACCAAAACCCAACAAAAACCACGCACTCGGCCCATCCTACAGACCAATAGCACTACTCAGCCCAATAGCCAAAACAATGGAAAAGGTAATACTACCCTTCATTACCAACAACACTCAACTACCCTCTCACCAACACGGCTTCCGAAAACAACACTCCACAACCACAGCACTACACCACATACACAACATCATAGCCACAGGTTTCAATCAACAAAAACCACCACAACGAACAGTTGCCATAGCCCTAGACATGTCCAAAGCCTTTGACACGGTAAACCTACACACACTCACAAACAAACTCAACAACACTAACACCCCAAACATCATCATCAAATACATCTTCAACTACATAAGGGGACGCAGACAATACACTCAATACCGGGGGGAAACATCAGAACACAGAAACACGAAAACGGGGGTACCACAGGGGGGAGTACTTTCACCAACACTATTCAACATATACATGGCAGACTTACCACAACCACCTCCAAATGTACACACAGTTACATATGCAGACGACATCACCATTCTATCCACACATGTCAAACCACAACAGGCACAACAACAAGTACAAAAATATCTCCACGACATATACAACTGGACAAAACAGAACCAACTCACACTCAACGCAGACAAAACCACCACCACTCTGTTCACACCGGATCCGGCAGAATACAGCAACAGACTCACTTTACAAATAGATAACACCACCCTACCCACAGTCCGCGAACGCAAAATACTGGGATTAACATGGGACCCCAAACTCACCTTCTCAAAACACACACAACACACTCTAACCCGCGCCAAGCAATCAAACAAAATACTTAAAGCCTTAACAACCACTCACTGGGGAAAATCCAAAGAAACTATACTCACCACATACAAAGCAACCACACTCACACGCCTCGAATACGCAAACACTATATGGTCACCAACACTATCGGACACAAACAAGACAAAACTCCAGACCACACAGAACACCGCACTCAGAATAGCAACAGGATGCACACAAGACACAAACATACAACACTTGCATGAGGAAACAAAAACTCTCCCACTGAACACCCATCTAAAACTACACGCATCGCAAATCAGACAAAAAGCCCAACACCCAACCCACCCACTACACCCACTCACTCAACAACCACCACCACCCAGACAAAAGAAACAAACAATCTTCCACAACAACAACTACACACACAACAAAGACACAGCACCACAGGACACCAACAACGACACCATAAAACAGAACATGAAAGACATACACACCCACTTTGTACAAACACACTTGGACACCAGACAACACGACAAAGTAATACATGCACCAGCACCAGAAAAAGACCCATCAGAGCAAGACCTACCACACAGAACCAGACAACTCCTAGCACAACTCCGAACCAACAAATCACCAGCCCTCCACTCCTACCTACACAACATTACACCGGACACACACCCAACACCACTCTGTGCGCTATGCGGCACGCAAGTGCACGACACACAACACCTGTTCACCTGCACAAACATACCCACCACACTGACTCCGGAGGACCTCTGGCGAAACCCAAGCGGAGTGGCGGCCCTGCTCGCCCGCTGGGCGGCGGAGGGGGGTCTGGGGATCCGGGAGACGGAGTGAGGGCCCCGTCCCCCAATGTCGGGGCACGGGTGGGGTCGACAACAACAACAACAACATCAACCTGCTGTAAATAATGCCTCCATTCATGATTGTAGAAACCCCAGAACGGTAAACATGTGATTATTTTATTTTAAAATATAAGAAGCCTATGTTTTGCAATTGTGCTCATTTTCATTGTATTGCACGACAAAAATAATAGATGAGCCGGTTTGGGGACATCATCAACCAAGCTGCTGCTCCAATTGCAATGCGATATATTGTCCTGCTCTCCTAAATTCGCATCTACACCACAAATTATAACATCCTAACTGATTTAGCAACAACTGAAAATTCACATCATTATTTAGGGAGTTGCATAACTGTTGCATTATATGGTGCCCTATTCATTTTATTTAGTATAGCATACATATATAAAAGTGGAAAGATACTGCAGAGCTGTGCCATTACTCTTTATCTCTGTGTACATAATAAATAAACATCACCTACAGATACATTGGTAAAAATTGCTTGATTCCTTCTGTATACTGTAGATATTACGCAAATGGCGGTAAATAATTGTGAAAGCTCAGAATCAGGTTTTAAAGGGTTAATTCTTTGCTGGGTGGAGCTCTTATCATGGAGCCAATAGGAGGTGTCCTCGGGTGGTGTCCGTCCCTCATTCAGCTCGGGTCCTCCACCAGAGGCCAGGAAGCCCGAGGGCCCCGCGCAGTACCCCCGCCGCTCCCAGCAGCGCACACCTCCGGACCGAGATGTCCGACGCTGGTCCCGGGATCTGTCGCAACCACCCATCCAGTCCGGGGGTCACTGCCCCGAGCGCCCCGACCACCACAGGCACGACCGCCACCCCCACCCCCCAGGCCCTCCCCAGCCCCTCCCCGAGCCCCCCATGCTCCCCCCTCCCGATGCCTCCACCACCTGGGACCGCCACATCCACCACAACGGCCCTCCTCCGCCCCCCATCCACGACCACGACATCTGGCTGGCTCGCCACCACCATCCCGCCAGTCTGGATCCGGAAGTCCCACAGGATCCCCGCTCCGCCACCCTCCACCACCCTCGGAGGTGCCCCCCACTCCGACCCCGGGGCCCCCAGTCCACACTCCGCACAGATGCCTCGGCAGACCACGCCAGCCACCTGGCCATGGCGCTCCACGCAGGCCCCCCCTGCCAGCATCCCACACCCCGCAGCCACGTGCCGGATCGTCCCAGGCGCCTCCCCGCACAACCCACACCCCGGGTCCTGTCCGGCGCGGCACATCCGGGCCTCGACGGCTCCGGCGCCCAAGGCCCGCTCCTGAGCAGCCAGGATGAGCGCCCCTGCGCTGTCCCCCAGGCCAGTCCCCTCCAGCCACCGATAGGACTTCTTGAGATCAGCCACCTCAGCCACGGTCCGGTGGCACATCCCGCGTAGGGGCCCGCCCCACCACGATGGTCCCCCCCCCAGCGCCCGTCCCTCCGCTCCCCACTTGGGGCAAAAAATGAGCACATAACACCATCCAGTGTGGGTCCTTGGGCAAGAGCCTTCACGCTAATGCGTACCTCATACAATGATGAGAGACAATAAAATGAATGACATGCCAGCTCAGACGTCGCCCGGCCAAACAAGGTCTGCGTCAGGTGCTGGGGAACCAGAGCACCTTGATGAAAAATGGAGCAGAGATGGGCAAGATGCAATAACATGGCTCTGTTGGAATGCTACTACTCAAGCAAGCCTAGTCAGAGAGGTTACATGGAGAGAATGTGGGCTAAATGGTTACTTCAAAACCCACAGTCACGGGTGGCCACGAAACAACTCGTAACTCAGTGTTCCAACATCCACAAACGGCAACTGCTGTCACAACTTGAGATTGATGAGGTACAACGCAGGTTCCATGGTGAGGGGCCCCAGGCTGCCAGATCAGAGGAGGAGTTCATACCAGAGTGAATGCAGATGATGAGATTGGGAGGCCAGCCCCAATGAATGAAATGCTGAGCGAGGCAGCAACTGACCTGAAAGCTAAGATCATGGCAAGAATGAAAGCTGGGAAACCTAGAATCCGATTACAACGGCTATGTGAAGTACCACCTGAAAGTCTCTTGGAAAGTGTGAATTCAGCACTGAGGGCGATCCTTACCGTAACGATCACGGAAATGAACTGATATACGCTTCAGCATCAGTGATCCTTGAGATGCTTGGCTATAAGAGCAACCATGGAAGCCATGAGATACATTACCGACCATGGAAAAGACGGTTGGAGGCTAAGATCAAGGCGGCTCGGAAAGATGTGAGTCAATTGACTGAGGTCCAGAGAGGTGTGATGAAAAGGCCGATCCTGAGAGGTACATCCAGATGACCATATATGAAGCACTCGAAACAAAGGCTCCAAGCCTTGTCCAGCCGCCTAAAGCGGTACACGAAAGAGAATGAGGCCAGACGAATAAACAGGCTGTTTGCAACACAACCTGCGAAAGTGTACGCTCAGTGGCAGGGTCCTAACAACAGAGCTGATCCACCAAGACTGGAAACTGAAAGGTACTGGGGAGGCAGATGGGAGAAGGAGGTTGCACATAACAGCAGTGCACAATGGCTGGTCACCCAAAGAGAGGAGCACAGACACCTCCCTGAACAGAACCCAATTACCATAACAGTGGCAGACATAAAGGAAATAGTCTCAAATATGAAGAACTGGACAGCACCAGGCCCGGACATGGTCCACACTTACTGGCTAAAGAGACTCACAGCACTCCATGAGCGCCCAGCAGCACAAATGAACCAGCTGCCTAGGGATGGGACTCACCCAGGATGGCTAACCGAAGGGCGAACGATCCTTATCATGAAAGATCCCTCAAAGGGTGCAGTCGCATCCAACTATCGGCCAATAACCTGTCCCTCCACAATTTTGGAAGCTCATGTTGCGGCTAAGATAAGTGCACACATGGATCAATACATGAGCGAAGCACGGAAGGGCATTGGTAGAGATACCAGGGGAGCCAAACATCAGCTCCTGGTTGACAGAACAGTCGCACAAGACTGCAGGTCCCGATGTACCAACCTGTGCACAGCCTGGATTGATTAAAAGAAAGCCTATGACTCGATGCCACATACATGGATCACTGAATGCTTGGATGTGTATAAGGTGAACAGGACCCTAAGAGCCTTCGTTGCGAACTTGATGAGGATGTGGAAAACCACACTTGAAGCCAATGGCAAGCCACTTACCCAAGTGTCCATCAAATGTGGCATATACCAAGGTGATGCACTCTCCCCATTGCTGTTCTGCATAGGACTGAACTCCCTAAGCCAAGTAATCACCAAGACAGGCTATGGATACAGCCTCAGAAATGAAGCTACGATCAGTCACCTCCTCTACATGGATGACATAAAGCTGTATGCTAAGAGTGAAAGGGACATAGACTCCCTGATCCACACAACCAGGATCTACAGCAGCGACATCGGGATGTGATAGTCGGATGGTGACTAAGAGAGGAACGGTAGTCCGGACTGAAGGGGTCTCACTCCCCGAAGGAACAATAGCAGACATTGAGGACAGCTACAAGTACCTCGGTGTACCACAAGCCAATGGCAACCTTGAACTGGCAACAAGGAAAGCGGCTGGGGACTAGTGAGTGTGAGAGCCACTGTCCAGGATGAAACATCCAAGCTCCATGAATACATCAAGGAGAAGGCTCCAACGGATGACGTACTCAGAGAATGTCTCAGACAATGGGCAACAGAGGATGAGGCGCTGGAAGAGGGACCATCATCGGAGGACAAGCCCCTACACGGGATGTACCACCGGACCATAACTGAAGTGGCCGATCTCAAGAATTCCCATCAGTGGCTAGAGAGGGCTGGCCTGAAGGACAGTACAGAGGCACTCATCCTGGCTGCTCAGGAGCAGGCCCTGAGCACTAGAGCCATTGAGGCCCAGATATACCACACCAGACAAGACCCAAGGTGTAGGTTGTGCAAAGAGGCACCTGAGACGATCTAACACATAACTGCAGGGTGTAAGGTGCTGGCAGGGAAAGCCTATATGGAACGCCATAACCAGGTGGCTGGCATAGTCTACCGAAACATCTGTGCGGAGTACGGACTGGAAACCCCAAGGTCAAAATGGGAAACACCTCCGAAGGTGGTGGAGAATGACAGAGCGAAGATCCTATGGGACTTCCAGATCCAGACTGACAAGATGGTAATGGCGAACCAACCAGATATCCTGATGATAGATAAAGGGCAGAGGAAAGCCATTGTAGTGGATGTAGCGGTCCCAAGTGCTGGAAACATCAGAAAGAAGGAACACGAGAAACTCGAGAAATCCCAAGGGCTCAGAGAGGAGCTGGAGAGAGCCTGGAAGGTAAAGGGGACAGTCGTGCCTGTGGTGGTCGGAGCACTCGGGGCAGTGACCCCCAAACTAGATGATGAGTGGTTGCAACAGATCCCGGGAACAACATCGGACATCTCAGTCCAGAAATGTGCAGTGCTGGGAACGGCAAGGATACTGCGCAGAACCCTCAAGCTTCCTGGCCTCTGGTAGAGGACCCCAGCTGAATGAGGGATGGACACCACCTGAGGGGTGAGACGAGGATTTTTTTTATAGATATACAGTAGATACACATTCACTCCCATGAACATCCCCAACAACATTAACACCAACAGTACAGAAATTCAAACCGTAAAGATTCACATAACCAACCACAAAAGACTACACATATGCAACATGTATATACCCCCCAGAGATACCACCCGACCAGACCACGCCACAGAAGACACAGACATCACCAACACCTTCCAATACATAAACTCGCTGAACAACACCATTCTAACCGCAGACATCAACGCTCACTCAACACAATGGCACTCTCCCTACGACGACCACAGAGGCACCCACATTGCAGACATACTACAAAACTCCCAACAAATCACTCTAAACGCAAACACACCCACCAGAAAACCTACAAACATCAACCAACAACCAACATCACCGGACATCACAACAGCCAGCAACAGCATCACAAACAGAACAACATGGACCACAATACACGCACTCAGTTCAGACCACCTTCCTATCAAAATCACACACAACACGCGTGCTCCTTTCCGCCTACAACAACACCTTCAAACTTACACAAATTACAGGAAAGCAGACTGGGAAGGATACACCTCTGAAATAGAATCAGCACTGGAGAACATAACCATACCTGACAACATCCACACAGCCAACACCATGCTCACAAACCTCATACTTACAGCAGACAAACACCACATACCCCACGGAAAAATAAAAAGCAAATCACTTCTCCTACCACAACACATCAGAACACTCATCAGCCAAAGAAACGACATCAGACAACAAAACCACCAAGACCCACGCATCACAGACCTAAACAAAGAAATAGACACACAAATCCAAAAACACAAACAAGAGCTATGGAAAGAACACTTAACGGATGCATGGAACCACAGACACAAACAACACATACTCTGGAACACAGTAACAAGACTATCAAACAAAGAACAAAAAGCACCAGAAAACACCACAATACAGTTCGGACAACACACGGCAATATCCAACAAACAGAAAGCACGAGCATTCAACAAACAATTCACCAACATAATACAACACAAAACCAACAGAACATACAGACAACTACAACGCAAAATACGAAAACTCAACACCACGCCCATAACCATCACAGAACAACAAGTCAAACAAGCACTACAACGCTCCAAAAGCAACAACTCCACAGGCCCAGACAACATAAACATCAGACATCTGAAACACCTAGGCCCCAAAGCAATAACACTACTCACACACACTTACAACACATCACTCAACACCAACACCATCCCCGCAATATGGAAGACTGCAAAAATAATCCCAATACCAAAACCCAACAAAAACCACGCACTCGGCCCATCTTACAGACCAATAGCACTACTCAGCCCAATAGCCAAAACAATGGAAAAGGTAATACTACCCTTCATTACCAACAACACTCAACTACCCTCTCACCAACACGGCTTCCGAAAACAACACTCCACAACCACAGCACTACACCACATACACAACATCATAGCCACAGGTTTCAATCAACAAAAACCACCACAACGAACAGTTGCCATAGCCCTAGACATGTCCAAAGCCTTTGACACGGTAAACCTACACACACTCACAAACAAACTCAACAACACTAACACCCCAAACATCATCATCAAATACATCTTCAACTACATAAGGGGACGCAGACAATACACTCAATACCGGGGGGAAACATCAGAACACAGAAACACGAAAACGGGGGTACCACAGGGGGGAGTACTTTCACCAACACTATTCAACATATACATGGCAGACTTACCACAACCACCTCCAAATGTACACACAGTTACATATGCAGACGACATCACCATTCTATCCACACATGTCAAACCACAACAGGCACAACAACAAGTACAAAAATATCTCCACGACATATACAACTGGACAAAACAGAACCAACTCACACTCAACGCAGACAAAACCACCACCACTCTGTTCACACCGGATCCGGCAGAATACAGCAACAGGCTCACTTTACAAATAGATAACACCACCCTACCCACAGTCCGCGAACCCAAAATACTGGGATTAACATGGGACCCCAAACTCACCTTCTCAAAACACACACAACACACTCTAACCCGCGCCAAGCAATCAAACAAAATACTTAAAGCCTTAACAACCACTCACTGGGGAAAATCCAAAGAAACTATACTCACCACATACAAAGCAACCACACTCACACGCCTCGAATACGCAAACACTATATGGTCACCAACACTATCGGACACAAACAAGACAAAACTCCAGACCACACAGAACACCGCACTCAGAATAGCAACAGGATGCACACAAGACACAAACATACAACACTTGCATGAGGAAACAAAAACTCTCCACTGAACACCCATCTAAAACTACACGCATCGCAAATCAGACAAAAAGCCCAACACCCAAACCACCCACTACACCCACTCACTCAACAACCACCACCACCCAGACAAAAGAAACAAACAATCTTCCACAACAACAACTACACACACAACAAAGACAGAGCACCACAGGACACCAACAACGACACCATAAAACAGAACATGAAAGACATACACACCCACTTTGTACAAACACACTTGGACACCAGACAACACAACAAAGTAATACATGCACCAGCACCAGAAATAGACCCATCAGAGCAAGACCTACCACACAGAACCAGACAACTCCTAGCACAACTCCGAACCAACAAATCACCAGCCCTCCACTCCTACCTACACAACATTACACCGGACACACACCCAACACCACTCTGTGCGCTATGCGGCACGCAAGTGCACGACACACAACACCTGTTCACCTGCACAAACATACCCACCACACTGACTCCGGAGGACCTCTGGCGAAACCCAAGCGGAGTGGCGGCCCTGCTCGCCCGCTGGGCGGCGGAGGGGGGTCTGGGGATCCGGGAGACGGAGTGAGGGCCCGGTCCCCCAATGTCGGGGCACGGGTGGGGTCGACAACAACAACAACAACAACATAAAAAAAGACTTCCCCTTTAAATATTCCTGCTGCATAATATATCTCCTTTCCTTTCGTAAAGGATGGTCAGAACCTTTCCTAAGCATTATTAAAATTTAGACGATCTTTGCTCCAGGTGCTACCGGCTCATCTCACTCGGTTAGGATAGGAAAGGAAAGTTCCTATGCCAAAATGATAATCCAAAAAGGGCCCCTGTTGGTGGATAATCAGGCCATGGGAGGTGTGAGTAAATTGTGAGGTGGTGTTGGCTGGAGCTAGAAATAATTTTGGTGTCTTGTCCCTGCAGTAGGTTCATTAAAAGAGCAACCAGTGTTTTCACCACCATGGTCGGATCTTACTCTGGAGGGTAACCCATACGGGCAGGTGGCTTGGACAAAATATTTCAACACTGTCAAAGCTGTGTTGTCTGTGCTCCAGTTGAAGGTACGTTATTAGCCTGGAATTCCCATCAATGCCGGCATGTGTCACAAACACCCACCTGTAAAACAAACATGAAAAGAATAATGATTAAATACAAGAAAACAATCAAGTTTCATATCTTGTTTGAAATATCATCTCGGTAGAGAAGGTATTGCTGTGCACTTAAGACTACATGGAGGCAATTTGGAGTTTGTGTAACTTGGATATACAAATGATAAAATTCAATTTAATCTGTGCTGTCCATACAATATGGCTTTCTAATGCTCCCACGAGTACAAATATAAGATGATCCCTTATTACCGAATGAGACGCATATGCCCATCTATGTGCCATAAACTATTGGGGAATGGCACATAGTATGTTCTTCTAGCCACAGTCTGTCTCCATCTCTGGGCTGCAGCAGCTGGCTCAATACGGTTGAGGATTTCTCGAACTCTTTTTCTTTGTACTACAATACCATCAGCACGCAGGTATGCCCTCATCATCTGCAACAGGTTCATAAAACAACACAATAAAGAAAGTACACTTTCACAATGAATATGATATATACATGAAGGGACAAGAGTATGTAGCAGAACACTTGCTTCCGAGCCTGATCTGGGAAATTGGCTGTGCAATCTTCTGACATGCTCTTCCAGGTCAACATCATGAATGGGAGTAAATCTATTTCTGGCTGAAATCTGAAAAAACTTCATTTTTTTATGCAGGTATGAAGAGGAACAACACAACATCTCAGTGATGGCTCTCACTGTAAAGCCCTGAGTGGGGAGCAGTTCAATTTGATCACTTGTAATGTCAAGTGCTGGTCTTCCTCGTCTACCTAAAGTATGGAAATAAAAGGATTAAGGAATTCAAGCAAACGAATCACTACGTGTTTTTTATATACTGTATACAGTACAGGCATATAGACACAGATGTACATAAAAGTATATGCAGCTTCAAAACCACGAGCAGCTATTTTCTCTAACCATTTTACTCAAGAAAAAAATAATTCAAACTTATAATTGAATAACTAAAAGATCACTAGTTATTGCTTAAAAGTGTACAGCCATCGCGTTACTTAATAGTCTACTGATTTGCAGGAAAACCACTGGTATAAAACGACGTTTGACAGGGTGATAGAAGGTAAGTCACAGCAAGTCGTCAGTAAAACCCGTGTGTAGTTTGAATAAAAATACATACGAAAAACCAATGACAAAAAATGGTAGCCATTTTACCTGTGTGCAAACGATGTGCCACATGGGAACAAACACGTCCACCATTAGGAGTGGGTCCCGCAATGATGACAGATCGGAGATCTATTGGACTTTGAATCAAACTTTGAATAGTATCAGCGCTAAACTGGTCACTAACTCTTCTTAAATTAGCAATTGAAATGTTTATCGCGCGTGCTTCACTTTCACCGGCAGACCCTTGATGACAGGCACTCTCTATTGCCCTGCACCTTCGCCGAATACGTCTCAGGACACTGTCCGCCATTGTTGTTTTAAAAAACTAAGTGGGCACAGAATTTCCAAAATCATGAGCCCTGACTGGTGGGATGACACTATTTTGAAACGTACAGCCAATAGGATACCGTTACATGTTTTCGTAATCATCCTTATTTGCATTTAATGCAAGTACAGTGTAATGTCACTAGCACTACAAGTGGGCACATTTATGGCCTTACATGTTCACTAGTAAGCGTCAAAATCATCTTACCAGTGAACTAGTGGGCACATTTATGGCCTTAAATGTTCAGTAGTAAGCGTCAAAATAATCTTATTAGTGAACTAGTGGGCGTTTTGCGGCTTACATGTTCACTAGTAAGCGTCAAAATGACCTTACTAGTGAACTAGTGAGCGTTTTGTGGCTTACATGTTCACTAGTAAGCGTCAAAATGACCTTACTAGTAAACTAGTGAGCGTTTTGTGGCTTACATGTTCACTAGTAAGCGTCAAAATGATCTTACTAGTGGACTATTGGGCGTTTTGTGGCTTACATGTTCACTAGTAAGCCTCAAAATGATCTTACTAGTGAACTAGTAGGCGATGTGTGGCTTACATGTCAACTAGTAAGCCTCAAAATGAACTTACTAGTGAACTAGTGGGCACATTTATGGCCTTACATGTTCACTAGTAAGCGTCAAAATGATCTTACTAGTGAACTAGTGGGCGTTCTGTGGCTTACATGTTCACTAGTAAGCGTCAAAATGACCTTACTAGTGAACTAGTGGGCGTTTTGTGGCTTACATGTTCACTAGTAAGCGTCAAAATGATCTTACTAGTGAACGAGTGAGCGTTTTGTGGCTGACATGTTCATAAATAAGTGTCAAAATGATCTTACTAGGGAACTAGTGGGCGTTTTGTGGCTTACATGTTCACTAGTAAGCGTCAAAATTACCTTACTAGTGAACCAGTGAGCGTTTTGTGGCTTACATGTTCACTAGTAAGCGTCAAAATGACCTTACTAGTGAACTAGTGAGCGTTTTGTGGCTTACATGTTCACTAGTAAGCGTCAAAATGATCTTACTAGTGAACTAGTGGGCGTTCTGTGGCTTACATGTTCACTAGAAGCCTCAAAATTATCTTACTAGTGAACTAGCGGGCGTTTTGTGGCTTACATGTCAACTAGTAAGCCTCAAAATGATCTTACTAGTGAACTAGTGGGCACATTTATGGCCTTACATGTTCACTAGTAAGCGTCAAAATGACCTTACTAGTGAACTAGTGGGCAATATGGAATAAATACTCAAAGGGCTTGCCAGGCAAGCCCATTGAGTATTTAAAGGGTTCAAAGGGCTTGCCTGGCAAGCCCTTTGAGTATTTATTCATCCGTGATGGTATTGTAGACCAATGAGAGCACGTCCGACAGACACGTGGACTTCCGGCGGCCAATCATGATGCATTTCGAGCCAAGCCCCAACAAAAACGGAGGAGAAAACTTTCAGACGCTTTGAAAGCTTTTGGGGTACATATTACTCTTGTTGTTACACAAAATTTTGTTTTACGATTATTTTAGGCGGTAACGTTATGGTGTAAATGTCAAATACGTGGTCAATTTATCAAGATGAAGCCTGCTTAAAAATTTGCTCCAACAATTTTGGAGATGTGTCTGACTTTGACAGCAATGGCGGCAGTTCAACGCTGACAGTCGCAGTCGGGTGCAGATTTATTTCGGCAGGACTTTCTAAAATCTGCCGTTTGCTCTGACAGTTCTCTGTCTGACAGTCACATTTTGTCTTATTACTCACAAGCTAATTGACATTTAAAAAAAGAGTTAATGTTTGGAACACGATTTTGCTCTTACTGTTTGCTGCCTTAGTTCGTTTGAAATATTCGCTTCCTGCATTACATGAAGTACATTTTTTAATATTCACAAGACTGTAACTGTGCATTATAAATAATGTCACATTTGCACTATGTTTTACTGGATCTACAACTAAACTAGGTCCTCGTTTCTGGGAGAGTCCACAGCACCTCCTGTATCACAACCATTCTGCCGGCACACCTTCAGCAGCACGATGTTTCTAACGGGAGCTGGAGGGTGATCAGCTTCATTGAAGAACAGGAGGAGGAGAGGCACAACGTTTGTCATTTGTGATATGTTTTTAGACTTTTCTCCTAACTAAAAAAACTATGTTTTGTTAATTTCTTGATATAGTTCTTGTATTTAAATATTTTAACAATCAAATATTTTTCAACTGTGTTTTAGATATTAATTGTATGAAATAAATCAGTGAAGCCCCATTCAAATTCTACTCTATCTAATCTGCTCGATCACACTGCTGTCAACCTGCTGTACCTCCAAACTCCTTGGCTTACTCGCAGTTGGAGGGTTCCCCCCGAACGGGGGGACAAATCAAGGAACCAATCCCTGCACCCCGAACGGGGTGCCCTTACGGCCGTTTTTTTTTTTTTTTTCGGCTAACCGCCCCCTGAACCTGGCAGGGTGGCGGGCGGACCTTTTGCTCCAGGCGGGGGACATAGAGACAAATCCGGGGCCCACACAGACACTCTCACGCACGCAACAAACACACACACAACAAACTACCTGGACATGCGACATTTGCACACAACAGATTACAAGAAGACAGACATCCTTCAGATGCAACCACCACACACCACACTGGGTACACAAACATTGCACAAACATAAACGCTAGACAATACAACATAACATGGAAATGCAGACTACATCCCAAAACACCACCACGAACAACAACACCTCGTAGGACACCAACAGGCAGCAGAGCACAAACAGACCAAAACAACACACTCGCCTCACCAACACTACCCTCAAAGGCAACACGGACAGACAACTCCAACAGAGATACAACAAACACAAGACCACCCCCCCAAACCTGGACCTGCAATAGCTGCAATAGAATCATCACACGCAGACAAACCTCACTCAGATGCAACTCAACACACCCACACTGGATACACAGACATTGCTCCGGCATCACCACCCGCCAATACACAAACACGTGGACATGCAGAACACACACGCAAACAACAAACACCCCAACACCACAACCCCCGAACAACCCACAAAGAACAACACCCACCAACAAAAACAACAAACACACACTGACCATACTACAAATAAACATCAACGGCATCCAAAACAAGAAAACAGAACTAGAAGAACACGCCTCACAACAGCACGCAGACATCATCACCATACAAGAAACCAAACTAGAAAAACAACACAACACACCTCGTCTCACCAACTACACCAGCATTAGGAAAGACAGAGAACACAAGGGAGGAGGAGGACTGCTCACATACATTCACAAATCAGTCACATTCACTCCCATGAACATCCCCAACAACATTAACACCAACACTACAGAAATTCAAACCGTAAAGATTCACATAACCAACCACAAAAGACTACACATATGCAACATGTACATACCCCACAGAGATACCACCCGACCAGACCACGCCACAGAAGACACAGACATCACCAACACCTTCCAATACATAAACTCGCTGAACAACACCATTCTAACCGCAGACATCAACGCTCACTCAACACAATGGCACTCTCCCTACGACGACCACAGAGGCACCCTCATTGCAGACATACTACAGAACTCCCAACAAATCACTCTAAACGCAAACACACCTACCAGAAAACCTACAAACATCAACCAACAACCAACATCACCGGACATCACAACAGCCAGCAACAGCATCACAAACAGAACAACATGGACCACAATACACGCACTCAGTTCAGACCACCTTCCTATCAAAATCACACACAACACGCGTGCTCCTTTCCGCCTACAACAACACCTTCAAACTTACACAAATTACAGGAAAGCAGACTGGGAAGGATACACCTCTGAAATAGAATCAGCACTGGAGAACTTAACCATACCTGACAACATCCACACAGCCAACACCATGCTCACAAACCTCATACTTACAGCAGACAAACACCACATACCCCACGGAAAAATAAAAAGCAAATCACTTCTCCTACCACAACACATCAGAACACTCATCAGCCAAAGAAACGACATCAGACAACAAAACCACCAAGACCCACGCATCACAGACCTAAACAAAGAAATAGACAAACAAATCCAAAAACACAAACAAGAGCTATGGAAAGAACACTTAACGGATGCATGGAACCACAGACACAAACAATACATACTCTGGAACACAGTAACAAGACTATCTAACAAAGAACAAAAAGCACCAGAAAACACCACAATACAGTTCGGACAACACACGGCAATATCCAACAAACAGAAAGCACGAGCATTCAACAAACAATTCACCAACATAATACAACACAAAACCAACAGAACATACAGACAACTACAACGCAAAATACGAAAACTCAACACCACGCCCATAACCATCACAGAACAACAAGTCAAACAAGCACTACAACGCTCCAAAAGCAACAACTCCACAGGCCCAGACAACATAAACATCAGACATCTGAAACACCTAGGCCCCAAAGCAATAACACTACTCACACACACTTACAACACATCACTCAACACCAACACCATCCCCGCAATATGGAAGACTGCAAAAATAATCCCAATACCAAAACCCAACAAAAACCACGCACTCGGCCCATCCTACAGACCAATAGCACTACTCAGCCCAATAGCCAAAACAATGGAAAAGGTAATACTACCCTTCATTACCAACAACACTCAACTACCCTCTCACCAACACGGCTTCCGAAAACAACACTCCACAACCACAGCACTACACCACATACACAACATCATAGCCACAGGTTTCAATCAACAAAAACCACCACAACGAACAGTTGCCATAGCCCTAGACATGTCCAAAGCCTTTGACACGGTAAACCTACACACACTCACAAACAAACTCAACAACACTAACACCCCAAACATCATCATCAAATACATCTTCAACTACATAAGGGGACGCAGACAATACACTCAATACCGGGGGGAAACATCAGAACACAGAAACACGAAAACGGGGGTACCACAGGGGGGAGTACTTTCACCAACACTATTCAACATATACATGGCAGACTTACCACAACCACCTCCAAATGTACACACAGTTACATATGCAGACGACATCACCATTCTATCCACACATGTCAAACCACAACAGGCACAACAACAAGTACAAAAATATCTCCACGACATATACAACTGGACAAAACAGAACCAACTCACACTCAACGCAGACAAAACCACCACCACTCTGTTCACACCGGATCCGGCAGAATACAGCAACAGACTCACTTTACAAATAGATAACACCACCCTACCCACAGTCCGCGAACGCAAAATACTGGGATTAACATGGGACCCCAAACTCACCTTCTCAAAACACACACAACACACTCTAACCCGCGCCAAGCAATCAAACAAAATACTTAAAGCCTTAACAACCACTCACTGGGGAAAATCCAAAGAAACTATACTCACCACATACAAAGCAACCACACTCACACGCCTCGAATACGCAAACACTATATGGTCACCAACACTATCGGACACAAACAAGACAAAACTCCAGACCACACAGAACACCGCACTCAGAATAGCAACAGGATGCACACAAGACACAAACATACAACACTTGCATGAGGAAACAAAAACTCTCCCACTGAACACCCATCTAAAACTACACGCATCGCAAATCAGACAAAAAGCCCAACACCCAACCCACCCACTACACCCACTCACTCAACAACCACCACCACCCAGACAAAAGAAACAAACAATCTTCCACAACAACAATTACACACACAACAAAGACACAGCACCACAGGACACCAACAACGACACCATAAAACAGAACATGAAAGACATACACACCCACAATTGTACAAACACACTTGGACACCAGACAACACAACAAAGTAATACATGCACCAGCACCAGAAATAGACCCATCAGAGCAAGACCTACCACACAGAACCAGACAACTCCTAGCACAACTCCAAACCAACAAATCACCAGCCCTCCACTCCTACCTACACAACATTACACCGGACACACACCCAACACAACTCTGTGCGCTATGCGGCACGCAAGTGCACGACACACAACACCTGTTCACCTGCACAAACATACCCACCACACTGACTCCGGAGGACCTCTGGCGAAACCCAAGCGGAGTGGCGGCCCTGCTCGCCCGCTGGGCGGCGGAGGGGGGTCTGGGGATCCGGGAGACGGAGTGAGGGCCCGGTCCCCCAATGTCGGGGCACGGGTGGGGTCGACAACAACAACAACAACATCAACCTGCTGTAAATAATGCCTCCATTCATGATTGTAGAAACCCCAGAACGGTAAACATGTGATTATTTTATTTTAAAATATAAGAAGCCTATGTTTTGCAATTGTGCTCATTTTCATTGTATTGCACGACAAATATAATAGATGAGCCGGTTTGGGGACATCATCAACCAAGCTGCTGCTCCAATTGCAATGCGATATATTGTCCTGCTCTCCTAAATTCGCATCTACACCACAAATTATAACATCCTAACTGATTTAGCAACAACTGAAAATTCACATCATTATTTAGGGAGTTGCATAACTGTTGCATTATATGGTGCCCTATTCATTTTATTTAGTATAGCATATATATATAAAAGTGGAAAGATACTGCAGAGCTGTGCCATTACTCTTTATCTCTGTGTACATAATAAATAAACATCACCTACAGATACATTGGTAAAAATTGCTTGATTCCTTCTGTATACTGTAGATATTACGCAAATGGCGGTAAATAATTGTGAAAGCTCAGAATCAGGTTTTAAAGGGTTAATTCTTTGCTGGGTGGAGCTCTTATCATGGAGCCAATAGGAGGTGTCCTCGGGTGGTGTCCGTCCCTCATTCAGCTCGGGTCCTCCACCAGAGGCCAGGAAGCCCGAGGGCCCCGCGCAGTACCCCCGCCGCTCCCAGCAGCGCACACCTCCGGACCGAGATGTCCGACGCTGGTCCCGGGATCTGTCGCAACCACCCATCCAGTCCGGGGGTCACTGCCCCGAGCGCCCCGACCACCACAGGCACGACCGCCACCCCCACCCCCCAGGCCCTCCCCAGCCCCTCCCCGAGCCCCCCATGCTCCCCCCTCCCGATGCCTCCACCACCTGGGACCGCCACATCCACCACAACGGCCCTCCTCCGCCCCCCATCCACGACCACGACATCTGGCTGGCTCGCCACCACCATCCCGCCAGTCTGGATCCGGAAGTCCCACAGGATCCCCGCTCCGCCACCCTCCACCACCCTCGGAGGTGCCCCCCACTCCGACCCCGGGGCCCCCAGTCCACACTCCGCACAGATGCCTCGGCAGACCACGCCAGCCACCTGGCCATGGCGCTCCACGCAGGCCCCCCCTGCCAGCATCCCACACCCCGCAGCCACGTGCCGGATCGTCCCAGGCGCCTCCCCGCACAACCCACACCCCGGGTCCTGTCCGGCGCGGCACATCCGGGCCTCGACGGCTCCGGCGCCCAAGGCCCGCTCCTGAGCAGCCAGGATGAGCGCCCCTGCGCTGTCCCCCAGGCCAGTCCCCTCCAGCCACCGATAGGACTTCTTGAGATCAGCCACCTCAGCCACGGTCCGGTGGCACATCCCGCGTAGGGGCCCGCCCCACCACGATGGTCCCCCCCCCAGCGCCCGTCCCTCCGCTCCCCACTTGGGGCAAAAAATGAGCACATAACACCATCCAGTGTGGGTCCTTGGGCAAGAGCCTTCACGCTAATGCGTACCTCATACAATGATGAGAGACAATAAAATGAATGACATGCCAGCTCAGACGTCGCCCGGCCAAACAAGGTCTGCGTCAGGTGCTGGGGAACCAGAGCACCTTGATGAAAAATGGAGCAGAGATGGGCAAGATGCAATAACATGGCTCTGTTGGAATGCTACTACTCAAGCAAGCCTAGTCAGAGAGGTTACATGGAGAGAATGTGGGCTAAATGGTTACTTCAAAACCCACAGTCACGGGTGGCCACGAAACAACTCGTAACTCAGTGTTCCAACATCCACAAACGGCAACTGCTGTCACAACTTGAGATTGATGAGGTACAACGCAGGTTCCATGGTGAGGGGCCCCAGGCTGCCAGATCAGAGGAGGAGTTCATACCAGAGTGAATGCAGATGATGAGATTGGGAGGCCAGCCCCAATGAATGAAATGCTGAGCGAGGCAGCAACTGACCTGAAAGCTAAGATCATGGCAAGAATGAAAGCTGGGAAACCTAGAATCCGATTACAACGGCTATGTGAAGTACCACCTGAAAGTCTCTTGGAAAGTGTGAATTCAGCACTGAGGGCGATCCTTACCGTAACGATCACGGAAATGAACTGATATACGCTTCAGCATCAGTGATCCTTGAGATGCTTGGCTATAAGAGCAACCATGGAAGCCATGAGATACATTACCGACCATGGAAAAGACGGTTGGAGGCTAAGATCAAAGCGGCTCGGAAAGATGTGAGTCAATTGACTGAGGTCCAGAGAGGTGTGATGAAAAGGCTGATCCTGAGAGGTACATCCAGATGACCATATATGAAGCACTCGAAACAAAGGCTCCAAGCCTTGTCCAGCCGCCTAAAGCGGTACACGAAAGAGAATGAGGCCAGACGAATAAACAGGCTGTTTGCAACACAACCTGCGAAAGTGTACGCTCAGTGGCAGGGTCCTAACAACAGAGCTGATCCACCAAGACTGGAAACTGAAAGGTACTGGGGAGGCAGATGGGAGAAGGAGGTTGCACATAACAGCAGTGCACAATGGCTGGTCACCCAAAGAGAGGAGCACAGACACCTCCCTGAACAGAACCCAATTACCATAACAGTGGCAGACATAAAGGAAATAGTCTCAAATATGAAGAACTGGACAGCACCAGGCCCGGACATGGTCCACACTTACTGGCTAAAGAGACTCACAGCACTCCATGAGCGCCCAGCAGCACAAATGAACCAGCTGCCTAGGGATGGGACTCACCCAGGATGGCTAACCGAAGGGCGAACGATCCTTATCATGAAAGATCCCTCAAAGGGTGCAGTCGCATCCAACTATCGGCCAATAACCTGTCCCTCCACAATTTTGGAAGCTCATGTTGCGGCTAAGATAAGTGCACACATGGATCAATACATGAGCGAAGCACGGAAGGGCATTGGTAGAGATACCAGGGGAGCCAAACATCAGCTCCTGGTTGACAGAACAGTCGCACAAGACTGCAGGTCCCGATGTACCAACCTGTGCACAGCCTGGATTGATTAAAAGAAAGCCTATGACTCGATGCCACATACATGGATCACTGAATGCTTGGATGTGTATAAGGTGAACAGGACCCTAAGAGCCTTCGTTGCGAACTTGATGAGGATGTGGAAAACCACACTTGAAGCCAATGGCAAGCCACTTACCCAAGTGTCCATCAAATGTGGCATATACCAAGGTGATGCACTCTCCCCATTGCTGTTCTGCATAGGACTGAACTCCCTAAGCCAAGTAATCACCAAGACAGGCTATGGATACAGCCTCAGAAATGAAGCTACGATCAGTCACCTCCTCTACATGGATGACATAAAGCTGTATGCTAAGAGTGAAAGGGACATAGACTCCCTGATCCACACAACCAGGATCTACAGCAGCGACATCGGGATGTGATAGTCGGATGGTGACTAAGAGAGGAACGGTAGTCCGGACTGAAGGGGTCTCACTCCCCGAAGGAACAATAGCAGACATTGAGGACAGCTACAAGTACCTCGGTGTACCACAAGCCAATGGCAACCTTGAACTGGCAACAAGGAAAGCGGCTGGGGACTAGTGAGTGTGAGAGCCACTGTCCAGGATGAAACATCCAAGCTCCATGAATACATCAAGGAGAAGGCTCCAACGGATGACGTACTCAGAGAATGTCTCAGACAATGGGCAACAGAGGATGAGGCGCTGGAAGAGGGACCATCATCGGAGGACAAGCCCCTACACGGGATGTACCACCGGACCATAACTGAAGTGGCCGATCTCAAGAATTCCCATCAGTGGCTAGAGAGGGCTGGCCTGAAGGACAGTACAGAGGCACTCATCCTGGCTGCTCAGGAGCAGGCCCTGAGCACTAGAGCCATTGAGGCCCAGATATACCACACCAGACAAGACCCAAGGTGTAGGTTGTGCAAAGAGGCACCTGAGACGATCTAACACATAACTGCAGGGTGTAAGGTGCTGGCAGGGAAAGCCTATATGGAACGTCATAACCAGGTGGCTGGCATAGTCTACCGAAACATCTGTGCGGAGTACGGACTGGAAACCCCAAGGTCAAAATGGGAAACACCTCCGAAGGTGGTGGAGAATGACAGAGCGAAGATCCTATGGGACTTCCAGATCCAGACTGACAAGATGGTAATGGCGAACCAACCAGATATCCTGATGATAGATAAAGGGCAGAGGAAAGCCATTGTAGTGGATGTAGCGGTCCCAAGTGCTGGAAACATCAGAAAGAAGGAACACGAGAAACTCGAGAAATCCCAAGGGCTCAGAGAGGAGCTGGAGAGAGCCTGGAAGGTAAAGGGGACAGTCGTGCCTGTGGTGGTCGGAGCACTCGGGGCAGTGACCCCCAAACTAGATGATGAGTGGTTGCAACAGATCCCGGGAACAACATCGGACATCTCAGTCCAGAAATGTGCAGTGCTGGGAACGGCAAGGATACTGCGCAGAACCCTCAAGCTTCCTGGCCTCTGGTAGAGGACCCCAGCTGAATGAGGGATGGACACCACCTGAGGGGTGAGACGAGGATTTTTTTTATAGATATACAGTAGATACACATTCACTCCCATGAACATCCCCAACAACATTAACACCAACAGTACAGAAATTCAAACCGTAAAGATTCACATAACCAACCACAAAAGACTACACATATGCAACATGTATATACCCCCCAGAGATACCACCCGACCAGACCACGCCACAGAAGACACAGACATCACCAACACCTTCCAATACATAAACTCGCTGAACAACACCATTCTAACCGCAGACATCAACGCTCACTCAACACAATGGCACTCTCCCTACGACGACCACAGAGGCACCCACATTGCAGACATACTACAAAACTCCCAACAAATCACTCTAAACGCAAACACACCCACCAGAAAACCTACAAACATCAACCAACAACCAACATCACCGGACATCACAACAGCCAGCAACAGCATCACAAACAGAACAACATGGACCACAATACACGCACTCAGTTCAGACCACCTTCCCATCAAAATCACACACAACACGCGTGCTCCTTTCCGCCTACAACAACACCTTCAAACTTACACAAATTACAGGAAAGCAGACTGGGAAGGATACACCTCTGAAATAGAATCAGCACTGGAGAACATAACCATACCTGACAACATCCACACAGCCAACACCATGCTCACAAACCTCATACTTACAGCAGACAAACACCACATACCCCACGGAAAAATAAAAAGCAAATCACTTCTCCTACCACAACACATCAGAACACTCATCAGCCAAAGAAACGACATCAGACAACAAAACCACCAAGACCCACGCATCACAGACCTAAACAAAGAAATAGACACACAAATCCAAAAACACAAACAAGAGCTATGGAAAGAACACTTAACGGATGCATGGAACCACAGACACAAACAACACATACTCTGGAACACAGTAACAAGACTATCAAACAAAGAACAAAAAGCACCAGAAAACACCACAATACAGTTCGGACAACACACGGCAATATCCAACAAACAGAAAGCACGAGCATTCAACAAACAATTCACCAACATAATACAACACAAAACCAACAGAACATACAGACAACTACAACGCAAAATACGAAAACTCAACACCACGCCCATAACCATCACAGAACAACAAGTCAAACAAGCACTACAACGCTCCAAAAGCAACAACTCCACAGGCCCAGACAACATAAACATCAGACATCTGAAACACCTAGGCCCCAAAGCAATAACACTACTCACACACACTTACAACACATCACTCAACACCAACACCATCCCCGCAATATGGAAGACTGCAAAAATAATCCCAATACCAAAACCCAACAAAAACCACGCACTCGGCCCATCTTACAGACCAATAGCACTACTCAGCCCAATAGCCAAAACAATGGAAAAGGTAATACTACCCTTCATTACCAACAACACTCAACTACCCTCTCACCAACACGGCTTCCGAAAACAACACTCCACAACCACAGCACTACACCACATACACAACATCATAGCCACAGGTTTCAATCAACAAAAACCACCACAACGAACAGTTGCCATAGCCCTAGACATGTCCAAAGCCTTTGACACGGTAAACCTACACACACTCACAAACAAACTCAACAACACTAACACCCCAAACATCATCATCAAATACATCTTCAACTACATAAGGGGACGCAGACAATACACTCAATACCGGGGGGAAACATCAGAACACAGAAACACGAAAACGGGGGTACCACAGGGGGGAGTACTTTCACCAACACTATTCAACATATACATGGCAGACTTACCACAACCACCTCCAAATGTACACACAGTTACATATGCAGACGACATCACCATTCTATCCACACATGTCAAACCACAACAGGCACAACAACAAGTACAAAAATATCTCCACGACATATACAACTGGACAAAACAGAACCAACTCACACTCAACGCAGACAAAACCACCACCACTCTGTTCACACCGGATCCGGCAGAATACAGCAACAGGCTCACTTTACAAATAGATAACACCACCCTACCCACAGTCCGCGAACCCAAAATACTGGGATTAACATGGGACCCCAAACTCACCTTCTCAAAACACACACAACACACTCTAACCCGCGCCAAGCAATCAAACAAAATACTTAAAGCCTTAACAACCACTCACTGGGGAAAATCCAAAGAAACTATACTCACCACATACAAAGCAACCACACTCACACGCCTCGAATACGCAAACACTATATGGTCACCAACACTATCGGACACAAACAAGACAAAACTCCAGACCACACAGAACACCGCACTCAGAATAGCAACAGGATGCACACAAGACACAAACATACAACACTTGCATGAGGAAACAAAAACTCTCCACTGAACACCCATCTAAAACTACACGCATCGCAAATCAGACAAAAAGCCCAACACCCAAACCACCCACTACACCCACTCACTCAACAACCACCACCACCCAGACAAAAGAAACAAACAATCTTCCACAACAACAACTACACACACAACAAAGACAGAGCACCACAGGACATCAACAACGACACCATAAAACAGAACATGAAAGACATACACACCCACTTTGTACAAACACACTTGGACACCAGACAACACAACAAAGTAATACATGCACCAGCACCAGAAATAGACCCATCAGAGCAAGACCTACCACACAGAACCAGACAACTCCTAGCACAACTCCGAACCAACAAATCACCAGCCCTCCACTCCTACCTACACAACATTACACCGGACACACACCCAACACCACTCTGTGCGCTATGCGGCACGCAAGTGCACGACACACAACACCTGTTCACCTGCACAAACATACCCACCACACTGACTCCGGAGGACCTCTGGCGAAACCCAAGCGGAGTGGCGGCCCTGCTCGCCCGCTGGGCGGCGGAGGGGGGTCTGGGGATCCGGGAGACGGAGTGAGGGCCCGGTCCCCCAATGTCGGGGCACGGGTGGGGTCGACAACAACAACAACAACAACATAAAAAAAGACTTCCCCTTTAAATATTCCTGCTGCATAATATATCTCCTTTCCTTTCGTAAAGGATGGTCAGAACCTTTCCTAAGCATTATTAAAATTTAGACGATCTTTGCTCCAGGTGCTACCGGCTCATCTCACTCGGTTAGGATAGGAAAGGAAAGTTCCTATGCCAAAATGATAATCCAAAAAGGGCCCCTGTTGGTGGATAATCAGGCCATGGGAGGTGTGAGTAAATTGTGAGGGGGTGTTGGCTGGAGCTAGAAATAATTTTGGTGTCTTGTCCCTGCAGTAGGTTCATTAAAAGAGCAACCAGTGTTTTCACCACCATGGTCGGATCTTACTCTGGAGGGTAACCCATACGGGCAGGTGGCTTGGACAAAATATTTCAACACTGTCAAAGCTGTGTTGTCTGTGCTCCAGTTGAAGGTACGTTATTAGCCTGGAATTCCCATCAATGCCGGCATGTGTCACAAACACCCACCTGTAAAACAAACATGAAAAGAATAATGATTAAATACAAGAAAACAATCAAGTTTCATATCTTGTTTGAAATATCATCTCGGTAGAGAAGGTATTGCTGTGCACTTAAGACTACATGGAGGCAATTTGGAGTTTGTGTAACTTGGATATACAAATGATAAAATTCAATTTAATCTGTGCTGTCCATACAATATGGCTTTCTAATGCTCCCACGAGTACAAATATAAGATGATCCCTTATTACCGAATGAGACGCATATGCCCATCTATGTGCCATAAACTATTGGGGAATGGCACATAGTATGTTCTTCTAGCCACAGTCTGTCTCCATCTCTGGGCTGCAGCAGCTGGCTCAATACGGTTGAGGATTTCTCGAACTCTTTTTCTTTGTACTACAATACCATCAGCACGCAGGTATGCCCTCATCATCTGCAACAGGTTCATAAAACAACACAATAAAGAAAGTACACTTTCACAATGAATATGATATATACATGAAGGGACAAGAGTATGTAGCAGAACACTTGCTTCCGAGCCTGATCTGGGAAATTGGCTGTGCAATCTTCTGACATGCTCTTCCAGGTCAACATCATGAATGGGAGTAAATCTATTTCTGGCTGAAATCTGAAAAAACTTCATTTTTTTATGCAGGTATGAAGAGGAACAACACAACATCTCAGTGATGGCTCTCACTGTAAAGCCCTGAGTGGGGAGCAGTTCAATTTGATCACTTGTAATGTCAAGTGCTGGTCTTCCTCGTCTACCTAAAGTATGGAAATAAAAGGATTAAGGAATTCAAGCAAACGAATCACTACGTGTTTTTTATATACTGTATACAGTACAGGCATATAGACACAGATGTACATAAAAGTATATGCAGCTTCAAAACCACGAGCAGCTATTTTCTCTAACCATTTTACTCAAGAAAAAAATAATTCAAACTTATAATTGAATAACTAAAAGATCACTAGTTATTGCTTAAAAGTGTACAGCCATCGCGTTACTTAATAGTCTACTGATTTGCAGGAAAACCACTGGTATAAAACGACGTTTGACAGGGTGATAGAAGGTAAGTCACAGCAAGTCGTCAGTAAAACCCGTGTGTAGTTTGAATAAAAATACATACGAAAAACCAATGACAAAAAATGGTAGCCATTTTACCTGTGTGCAAACGATGTGCCACATGGGAACAAACACGTCCACCATTAGGAGTGGGTCCCGCAATGATGACAGATCGGAGATCTATTGGACTTTGAATCAAACTTTGAATAGTATCAGCGCTAAACTGGTCACTAACTCTTCTTAAATTAGCAATTGAAATGTTTATCGCGCGTGCTTCACTTTCACCGGCAGACCCTTGATGACAGGCACTCTCTATTGCCCTGCACCTTCGCCGAATACGTCTCAGGACACTGTCCGCCATTGTTGTTTTAAAAAACTAAGTGGGCACAGAATTTCCAAAATCATGAGCCCTGACTGGTGGGATGACACTATTTTGAAACGTACAGCCAATAGGATACCGTTACATGTTTTCGTAATCATCCTTATTTGCATTTAATGCAAGTACAGTGTAATGTCACTAGCACTACAAGTGGGCACATTTATGGCCTTACATGTTCACTAGTAAGCGTCAAAATCATCTTACCAGTGAACTAGTGGGCACATTTATGGCCTTAAATGTTCAGTAGTAAGCGTCAAAATAATCTTATTAGTGAACTAGTGGGCGTTTTGCGGCTTACATGTTCACTAGTAAGCGTCAAAATGACCTTACTAGTGAACTAGTGAGCGTTTTGTGGCTTACATGTTCACTAGTAAGCGTCAAAATGACCTTACTAGTAAACTAGTGAGCGTTTTGTGGCTTACATGTTCACTAGTAAGCGTCAAAATGATCTTACTAGTGGACTATTGGGCGTTTTGTGGCTTACATGTTCACTAGTAAGCCTCAAAATGATCTTACTAGTGAACTAGTAGGCGATGTGTGGCTTACATGTCAACTAGTAAGCCTCAAAATGAACTTACTAGTGAACTAGTGGGCACATTTATGGCCTTACATGTTCACTAGTAAGCGTCAAAATGATCTTACTAGTGAACTAGTGGGCGTTCTGTGGCTTACATGTTCACTAGTAAGCGTCAAAATGACCTTACTAGTGAACTAGTGGGCGTTTTGTGGCTTACATGTTCACTAGTAAGCGTCAAAATGATCTTACTAGTGAACGAGTGAGCGTTTTGTGGCTGACATGTTCATAAATAAGTGTCAAAATGATCTTACTAGGGAACTAGTGGGCGTTTTGTGGCTTACATGTTCACTAGTAAGCGTCAAAATTACCTTACTAGTGAACCAGTGAGCGTTTTGTGGCTTACATGTTCACTAGTAAGCGTCAAAATGACCTTACTAGTGAACTAGTGAGCGTTTTGTGGCTTACATGTTCACTAGTAAGCGTCAAAATGATCTTACTAGTGAACTAGTGGGCGTTCTGTGGCTTACATGTTCACTAGAAGCCTCAAAATTATCTTACTAGTGAACTAGCGGGCGTTTTGTGGCTTACATGTCAACTAGTAAGCCTCAAAATGATCTTACTAGTGAACTAGTGGGCACATTTATGGCCTTACATGTTCACTAGTAAGCGTCAAAATGACCTTACTAGTGAACTAGTGGGCAATATGGAATAAATACTCAAAGGGCTTGCCAGGCAAGCCCATTGAGTATTTAAAGGGTTCAAAGGGCTTGCCTGGCAAGCCCTTTGAGTATTTATTCATCCGTGATGGTATTGTAGACCAATGAGAGCACGTCCGACAGACACGTGGACTTCCGGCGGCCAATCATGATGCATTTCGAGCCAAGCCCCAACAAAAACGGAGGAGAAAACTTTCAGACGCTTTGAAAGCTTTTGGGGTACATATTACTCTTGTTGTTACACAAAATTTTGTTTTACGATTATTTTAGGCGGTAACGTTATGGTGTAAATGTCAAATACGTGGTCAATTTATCAAGATGAAGCCTGCTTAAAAATTTGCTCCAACAATTTTGGAGATGTGTCTGACTTTGACAGCAATGGCGGCAGTTCAACGCTGACAGTCGCAGTCGGGTGCAGATTTATTTCGGCAGGACTTTCTAAAATCTGCCGTTTGCTCTGACAGTTCTCTGTCTGACAGTCACATTTTGTCTTATTACTCACAAGCTAATTGACATTTAAAAAAAGAGTTAATGTTTGGAACACGATTTTGCTCTTACTGTTTGCTGCCTTAGTTCGTTTGAAATATTCGCTTCCTGCATTACATGAAGTACATTTTTTAATATTCACAAGACTGTAACTGTGCATTATAAATAATGTCACATTTGCACTATGTTTTACTGGATCTACAACTAAACTAGGTCCTCGTTTCTGGGAGAGTCCACAGCACCTCCTGTATCACAACCATTCTGCCGGCACACCTTCAGCAGCACGATGTTTCTAACGGGAGCTGGAGGGTGATCAGCTTCATTGAAGAACAGGAGGAGGAGAGGCACAACGTTTGTCATTTGTGATATGTTTTTAGACTTTTCTCCTAACTAAAAAAACTATGTTTTGTTAATTTCTTGATATAGTTCTTGTATTTAAATATTTTAACAATCAAATATTTTTCAATTGTGTTTTAGATATTAATTGTATGAAATAAATCAGTGAAGCCCCATTCAAATTCTACTCTATCTAATCTGCTCGATCACACTGCTGTCAACCTGCTGTACCTCCAAACTCCTTGGCTTACTCGCAGTTGGAGGGTTCCCCCCGAACGGGGGGACAAATCAAGGAACCAATCCCTGCACCCCGAACGGGGTGCCCTTACGGCCGTTTTTTTTTCTTTTTTTCGGCTAACCGCCCCCTGAACCTGGCAGGGTGGCGGGCGGACCTTTTGCTCCAGGCGGGGGACATAGAGACAAATCCGGGGCCCACACAGACACTCTCACGCACGCAACAAACACACACACAACAAACTACCTGGACATGCGACATTTGCACACAACAGATTACAAGAAGACAGACATCCTTCAGATGCAACCACCACACACCACACTGGGTACACAAACATTGCACAAACATAAACGCTAGACAATACAACATAACATGGAAATGCAGACTACATCCCAAAACACCACCACGAACAACAACACCTCGTAGGACACCAACAGGCAGCAGAGCACAAACAGACCAAAACAACACACTCGCCTCACCAACACTACCCTCAAAGGCAACACGGACAGACAACTCCAACAGAGATACAACAAACACAAGACCACCCCCCCAAACCTGGACCTGCAATAGCTGCAATAGAATCATCACACGCAGACAAACCTCACTCAGATGCAACTCAACACACCCACACTGGATACACAGACATTGCTCCGGCATCACCACCCGCCAATACACAAACACGTGGACATGCAGAACACACACGCAAACAACAAACACCCCAACACCACAACCCCCGAACAACCCACAAAGAACAACACCCACCAACAAAAACAACAAACACACACTGACCATACTACAAATAAACATCAACGGCATCCAAAACAAGAAAACAGAACTAGAAGAACACGCCTCACAACAGCACGCAGACATCATCACCATACAAGAAACCAAACTAGAAAAACAACACAACACACCTCGTCTCACCAACTACACCAGCATTAGGAAAGACAGAGAACACAAGGGAGGAGGAGGACTGCTCACATACATTCACAAATCAGTCACATTCACTCCCATGAACATCCCCAACAACATTAACACCAACACTACAGAAATTCAAACCGTAAAGATTCACATAACCAACCACAAAAGACTACACATATGCAACATGTACATACCCCACAGAGATACCACCCGACCAGACCACGCCACAGAAGACACAGACATCACCAACACCTTCCAATACATAAACTCGCTGAACAACACCATTCTAACCGCAGACATCAACGCTCACTCAACACAATGGCACTCTCCCTACGACGACCACAGAGGCACCCTCATTGCAGACATACTACAGAACTCCCAACAAATCACTCTAAACGCAAACACACCTACCAGAAAACCTACAAACATCAACCAACAACCAACATCACCGGACATCACAACAGCCAGCAACAGCATCACAAACAGAACAACATGGACCACAATACACGCACTCAGTTCAGACCACCTTCCTATCAAAATCACACACAACACGCGTGCTCCTTTCCGCCTACAACAACACCTTCAAACTTACACAAATTACAGGAAAGCAGACTGGGAAGGATACACCTCTGAAATAGAATCAGCACTGGAGAACTTAACCATACCTGACAACATCCACACAGCCAACACCATGCTCACAAACCTCATACTTACAGCAGACAAACACCACATACCCCACGGAAAAATAAAAAGCAAATCACTTCTCCTACCACAACACATCAGAACACTCATCAGCCAAAGAAACGACATCAGACAACAAAACCACCAAGACCCACGCATCACAGACCTAAACAAAGAAATAGACAAACAAATCCAAAAACACAAACAAGAGCTATGGAAAGAACACTTAACGGATGCATGGAACCACAGACACAAACAATACATACTCTGGAACACAGTAACAAGACTATCTAACAAAGAACAAAAAGCACCAGAAAACACCACAATACAGTTCGGACAACACACGGCAATATCCAACAAACAGAAAGCACGAGCATTCAACAAACAATTCACCAACATAATACAACACAAAACCAACAGAACATACAGACAACTACAACGCAAAATACGAAAACTCAACACCACGCCCATAACCATCACAGAACAACAAGTCAAACAAGCACTACAACGCTCCAAAAGCAACAACTCCACAGGCCCAGACAACATAAACATCAGACATCTGAAACACCTAGGCCCCAAAGCAATAACACTACTCACACACACTTACAACACATCACTCAACACCAACACCATCCCCGCAATATGGAAGACTGCAAAAATAATCCCAATACCAAAACCCAACAAAAACCACGCACTCGGCCCATCCTACAGACCAATAGCACTACTCAGCCCAATAGCCAAAACAATGGAAAAGGTAATACTACCCTTCATTACCAACAACACTCAACTACCCTCTCACCAACACGGCTTCCGAAAACAACACTCCACAACCACAGCACTACACCACATACACAACATCATAGCCACAGGTTTCAATCAACAAAAACCACCACAACGAACAGTTGCCATAGCCCTAGACATGTCCAAAGCCTTCGACACGGTAAACCTACACACACTCACAAACAAACTCAACAACACTAACACCCCAAACATCATCATCAAATACATCTTCAACTACATAAGGGGACGCAGACAATACACTCAATACCGGGGGGAAACATCAGAACACAGAAACACGAAAACGGGGGTACCACAGGGGGGAGTACTTTCACCAACACTATTCAACATATACATGGCAGACTTACCACAACCACCTCCAAATGTACACACAGTTACATATGCAGACGACATCACCATTCTATCCACACATGTCAAACCACAACAGGCACAACAACAAGTACAAAAATATCTCCACGACATATACAACTGGACAAAACAGAACCAACTCACACTCAACGCAGACAAAACCACCACCACTCTGTTCACACCGGATCCGGCAGAATACAGCAACAGACTCACTTTACAAATAGATAACACCACCCTACCCACAGTCCGCGAACGCAAAATACTGGGATTAACATGGGACCCCAAACTCACCTTCTCAAAACACACACAACACACTCTAACCCGCGCCAAGCAATCAAACAAAATACTTAAAGCCTTAACAACCACTCACTGGGGAAAATCCAAAGAAACTATACTCACCACATACAAAGCAACCACACTCACACGCCTCGAATACGCAAACACTATATGGTCACCAACACTATCGGACACAAACAAGACAAAACTCCAGACCACACAGAACACAGCACTCAGAATAGCAACAGGATGCACACAAGACACAAACATACAACACTTGCATGAGGAAACAAAAACTCTCCCACTGAACACCCATCTAAAACTACACGCATCGCAAATCAGACAAAAAGCCCAACACCCAACCCACCCACTACACCCACTCACTCAACAACCACCACCACCCAGACAAAAGAAACAAACAATCTTCCACAACAACAACTACACACACAACAAAGACACAGCACCACAGGACACCAACAACGACACCATAAAACAGAACATGAAAGACATACACACCCACTTTGTACAAACACACTTGGACACCAGACAACACAACAAAGTAATACATGCACCAGCACCAGAAATAGACCCATCAGAGCAAGACCTACCACACAGAACCAGACAACTCCTAGCACAACTCCGAACCAACAAATCACCAGCCCTCCACTCCTACCTACACAACATTACACCGGACACACACCCAACACCACTCTGTGCGCTATGCGGCACGCAAGTGCACGACACACAACACCTGTTCACCTGCACAAACATACCCACCACACTGACTCCGGAGGACCTCTGGCGAAGCCCAAGCGGAGTGGCGGCCCTGCTCGCCCGCTGGGCGGCGGAGGGGGGTCTGGGGATCCGGGAGACGGAGTGAGGGCCCGGTCCCCCAATGTCGGGGCACGGGTGGGGTCGACAACAACAACATAAAAAAAGACTTCCCCTTTAAATATTCCTGCTGCATAATATATCTCCTTTCCTTTCGTAAAGGATGGTCAGAACCTTTCCTAAGCATTATTAAAATTTAGACGATCTTTGCTCCAGGTGCTACCGGCTCATCTCACTCGGTTAGGATAGGAAAGGAAAGTTCCTATGCCAAAATGATAATCCAAAAAGGGCCCCTGTTGGTGGATAATCAGGCCATGGGAGGTGTGAGTAAATTGTGAGGGGGTGTTGGCTGGAGCTAGAAATAATTTTGGTGTCTTGTCCCTGCAGTAGGTTCATTAAAAGAGCAACCAGTGTTTTCACCACCATGGTCGGATCTTACTCTGGAGGGTAACCCATACAGGCAGGTGGCTTGGACAAAATATTTCAACACTGTCAAAGCTGTGTTGTCTGTGCTCCAGTTGAAGGTACGTTATTAGCCTGGAATTCCCATCAATGCCGGCATGTGTCACAAACACCCACCTGTAAAACAAACATGAAAAGAATAATGATTAAATACAAGAAAACAATCAAGTTTCATATCTTGTTTGAAATATCATCTCGGTAGAGAAGGTATTGCTGTGCACTTAAGACTACATGGAGGCAATTTGGAGTTTGTGTAACTTGGATATACAAATGATAAAATTCAATTTAATCTGTGCTGTCCATACAATATGGCTTTCTAATGCTCCCACGAGTACAAATATAAGATGATCCCTTATTACCGAATGAGACGCATATGCCCATCTATGTGCCATAAACTATTGGGGAATGGCACATAGTATGTTCTTCTAGCCAGTCTGGCTCCATCTCTGGGCTGCAGCAGCTGGCTCAATACGGTTGAGGATTTCTCGAACTCTTTTTCTTTGTACTACAATACCATCAGCACGCAGGTATGCCCTCATCATCTGCAACAGGTTCATAAAACAACACAATAAAGAAAGTACACTTTCACAATGAATATAATGATATATACATGAAGGGACAAGAGTATGTAGCAGAACACTTGCTTCCGAGCCTGATCTGGGAAATTGGCTGTGCAATCTTCTGACATGCTCTTCCAGGTCAACATCATGAATGGGAGTAAATCTATTTCTGGCTGAAATCTGAAAAAACTTCATTTTTTTATGCAGGTATGAAGAGGAACAACACAACATCTCAGTGATGGCTCTCACTGTAAAGCCCTGAGTGGGGAGCAGTTCAATTTGATCACTTGTAATGTCAAGTGCTGGTCTTCCTCGTCTACCTAAAGTATGGAAATAAAAGGATTAAGGAATTCAAGCAAACGAATCACTACGTGTTTTTTATATACTGTATACAGTACAGGCATATAGACACAGATGTACATAAAAGTATATGCAGCTTCAAAACCACGAGCAGCTATTTTCTCTAACCATTTTACTCAAGAAAAAAATAATTCAAACTTATAATTGAATAACTAAAAGATCACTAGTTATTGCTTAAAAGTGTACAGCCATCGCGTTACTTAATAGTCTACTGATTTGCAGGAAAACCACTGGTATAAAACGACGTTTGACAGGGTGATAGAAGGTAAGTCACAGCAAGTCGTCAGTAAAACCCGTGTGTAGTTTGAATAAAAATACATACGAAAAACCAATGACAAAAAATGGTAGCCATTTTACCTGTGTGCAAACGATGTGCCACATGGGAACAAACACGTCCACCATTAGGAGTGGGTCCCGCAATGATGACAGATCGGAGATCTATTGGACTTTGAATCAAACTTTGAATAGTATCAGCGCTAAACTGGTCACTAACTCTTCTTAAATTAGCAATTGAAATGTTTATTGCGCGTGCTTCACTTTCACCGGCAGACCCTTGATGACAGGCACTCTCTATTGCCCTGCACCTTCGCCGAATACGTCTCAGGACACTGTCCGCCATTGTTGTTTTAAAAAACTAAGTGGGCACAGAATTTCCAAAATCATGAGCCCTGACTGGTGGGATGACACTATTTTGAAACGTACAGCCAATAGGATACCGTTACATGTTTTCGTAATCATCCTTATTTGCATTTAATGCAAGTACAGTGTAATGTCACTAGCACTACAAGTGGGCACATTTATGGCCTTACATGTTCACTAGTAAGCGTCAAAATCATCTTACCAGTGAACTAGTGGGCACATTTATGGCCTTAAATGTTCAGTAGTAAGCGTCAAAATAATCTTATTAGTGAACTAGTGGGCGTTTTGCGGCTTACATGTTCACTAGTAAGCGTCAAAATGACCTTACTAGTGAACTAGTGAGCGTTTTGTGGCTTACATGTTCACTAGTAAGCGTCAAAATGACCTTACTAGTAAACTAGTGAGCGTTTTGTGGCTTACATGTTCACTAGTAAGCGTCAAAATGATCTTACTAGTGAACTATTGGGCGTTTTGTGGCTTACATGTTCATGTTCACTAGTAAGCCTCAAAATGATCTTACTAGTGAACTAGTAGGCGATGTGTGGCTTACATGTCAACTAGTAAGCCTCAAAATGACCTTACTAGTGAACTAGTGGGCGTTTTGTGGCTTACATGTTCACTAGTAAGCGTCAAAATGACCTTACTAGTGAACTAGTGGGCGTTTTGTGGCTTACATGTTCACTAGTAAGCGTCAAAATGATCTTACTAGTGAACGAGTGAGCGTTTTGTGGCTGACATGTTCATAAATAAGTGTCAAAATGATCTTACTAGGGAACTAGTGGGCGTTTTGTGGCTTACATGTTCACTAGTAAGCGTCAAAATTACCTTACTAGTGAACCAGTGAGCGTTTTGTGGCTTACATGTTCACTAGTAAGCGTCAAAATGACCTTACTAGTGAACTAGTGAGCGTTTTGTGGCTTACATGTTCACTAGTAAGCGTCAAAATGATCTTACTAGTGAACTAGTGGGCGTTCTGTGGCTTACATGTTCACTAGAAGCCTCAAAATTATCTTACCAGTGAACTAGCGGGCGTTTTGTGGCTTACATGTCAACTAGTAAGCCTCAAAATGATCTTACTAGTGAACTAGTGGGCACATTTATGGCCTTACATGTTCACTAGTAAGCGTCAAAATGACCTTACTAGTGAACTAGTGGGCAATATGGAATAAATACTCAAAGGGCTTGCCAGGCAAGCCCATTGAGTATTTAAAGGGTTCAAAGGGCTTGCCTGGCAAGCCCTTTGAGTATTTATTCATCCGTGATGGTATTGTAGACCAATGAGAGCACGTCCGACAGACACGTGGACTTCGGGCGGCCAATCATGATGCATTTCGAGCCAAGCCCCAACAAAAACGGAGGAGAAAACTTTCAGACGCTTTGAAAGCTTTTGGGGTACATATTACTCTTGTTGTTACACAAAATTTTGTTTTACGATTATTTTAGGCGGTAACGTTATGGTGTAAATGTCAAATACGTGGTCAATTTATCAAGATGAAGCCTGCTTAAAAATTTGCTCCAACAATTTTGGAGATGTGTCTGACTTTGACAGCAATGGCGGCAGTTCAACGCTGACAGTCGCAGTCGGGTGCAGATTTATTTCGGCAGGACTTTCTAAAATCTGCCGTTTGCTCTGACAGTTCTCTGTCTGACAGTCACATTTTGTCTTATTACTCACAAGCTAATTGACATTTAAAAAAAGAGTTAATGTTTGGAACACGATTTTGCTCTTACTGTTTGCTGCCTTAGTTCGTTTGAAATATTCGCTTCCTGCATTACATGAAGTACATTTTTTAATATTCACAAGACTGTAACTGTGCATTATAAATAATGTCACATTTGCACTATGTTTTACTGGATCTACAACTAAACTAGGTCCTCGTTTCTGGGAGAGTCCACAGCACCTCCTGTATCACAACCATTCTGCCGGCACACCTTCAGCAGCACGATGTTTCTAACGGGAGCTGGAGGGTGATCAGCTTCATTGAAGAACAGGAGGAGGAGAGGCACAACGTTTGTCATTTGTGATATGTTTTTAGACTTTTCTCCTAACTAAAAAAACTATGTTTTGTTAATTTCTTGATATAGTTCTTGTATTTAAATATTTTAACAATCAAATATTTTTCAACTGTGTTTTAGATATGAATTGTATGAAATAAATCAGTGAAGCCCCATTCAAATTCTACTCTATCTAATCTGCTCGATCACACTGCTGTCAACCCGCTGTACCTCCAAACTCCTTGGCTTACTCGCAGTTGGAGGGTTCCCCCCGAACGGGGGGACAAATCAAGGAACCAATCCCTGCACCCCGAACGGGGTGCCCTTACGGCCGTTTTTTTTTTTTCGGCTAACCGCCCCCTGAACCTGGCAGGGTGGCGGGCGGACCTTTTGCTCCAGGCGGGGGACATAGAGACAAATCCGGGGCCCACACAGACACTCTCACGCACGCAACAAACACACACACAACAAACTACCTGGACATGCGACATTTGCACACAACAGATTACAAGAAGACAGACATCCTTCAGATGCAACCACCACACACCACACTGGGTACACAAACATTGCACAAACATAAACACTAGACAATACAACATAACATGGAAATGCAGACTACATCCCAAAACACCACCACGAACAACAACACCTCGTAGGACACCAACAGGCAGCAGAGCACAAACAGACCAAAACAACACACTCGCCTCACCAACACTACCCTCAAACGCAACACGGACAGACAACTCCAACAGAGATACAACAAACACAAGACCACCCCCCCAAACCTGGACCTGCAATAGCTGCAATAGAATCATCACACGCAGACAAACCTCACTCAGATGCAACTCAACACACCCACACTGGATACACAGACATTGCTCCGGCATCACCACCCGCCAATACACAAACACGTGGACATGCAGAACACACACGCAAACAACAAACACCCCAACACCACAACCCCCGAACAACCCACAAAGAACAACACCCACCAACAAAAACAACAAACACACACTGACCATACTACAAATAAACATCAACGGCATCCAAAACAAGAAAACAGAACTAGAAGAACTCGCCTCACAACAGCACGCAGACATCATCACCATACAAGAAACCAAACTAGAAAAACAACACAACACACCTCGTCTCACCAACTACACCAGCATTAGGAAAGACAGAGAACACAAGGGAGGAGGAGGACTGCTCACATACATTCACAAATCAGTCACATTCACTCCCATGAACATCCCCAACAACATTAACACCAACACTACAGAAATTCAAACCGTAAAGATTCACATAACCAACCACAAAAGACTACACATATGCAACATGTATATACCCCCCAGAGATACCACCCGACCAGACCACGCCACAGAAGACACAGACATCACCAACACCTTCCAATACATAAACTCGCTGAACAACACCATTCTAACCGCAGACATCAACGCTCACTCAACACAATGGCACTCTCCCTACGACGACCACAGAGGCACCCTCATTGCAGACATACTACAGAACTCCCAACAAATCACTCTAAACGCAAACACACCTACCAGAAAACCTACAAACATCAACCAACAACCAACATCACCGGACATCACAACAGCCAGCAACAGCATCACAAACAGAACAACATGGACCACAATACACGCACTCAGTTCAGACCACCTTCCTATCAAAATCACACACAACACGCGTGCTCCTTTCCGCCTACAACAACACCTTCAAACTTACACAAATTACAGGAAAGCAGACTGGGAAGGATACACCTCTGAAATAGAATCAGCACTGGAGAACTTAACCATACCTGACAACATCCACACAGCCAACACCATGCTCACAAACCTCATACTTACAGCAGACAAACACCACATACCCCACGGAAAAATAAAAAGCAAATCACTTCTCCTACCACAACACATCAGAACACTCATCAGCCAAAGAAACGACATCAGACAACAAAACCACCAAGACCCACGCATCACAGACCTAAACAAAGAAATAGACAAACAAATCCAAAAACACAAACAAGAGCTATGGAAAGAACACTTAACGGATGCATGGAACCACAGACACAAACAATACATACTCTGGAACACAGTAACAAGACTATCTAACAAAGAACAAAAAGCACCAGAAAACACCACAATACAGTTCGGACAACACACGGCAATATCCAACAAACAGAAAGCACGAGCATTCAACAAACAATTCACCAACATAATACAACACAAAACCAACAGAACATACAGACAACTACAACGCAAAATACGAAAACTCAACACCACGCCCATAACCATCACAGAACAACAAGTCAAACAAGCACTACAACGCTCCAAAAGCAACAACTCCACAGGCCCAGACAACATAAACATCAGACATCTGAAACACCTAGGCCCCAAAGCAATAACACTACTCACACACACTTACAACACATCACTCAACACCAACACCATCCCCGCAATATGGAAGACTGCAAAAATAATCCCAATACCAAAACCCAACAAAAACCACGCACTCGGCCCATCCTACAGACCAATAGCACTACTCAGCCCAATAGCCAAAACAATGGAAAAGGTAATACTACCCTTCATTACCAACAACACTCAACTACCCTCTCACCAACACGGCTTCCGAAAACAACACTCCACAACCACAGCACTACACCACATACACAACATCATAGCCACAGGTTTCAATCAACAAAAACCACCACAACGAACAGTTGCCATAGCCCTAGACATGTCCAAAGCCTTTGACACGGTAAACCTACACACACTCACAAACAAACTCAACAACACTAACACCCCAAACATCATCATCAAATACATCTTCAACTACATAAGGGGACGCAGACAATACACTCAATACCGGGGGGAAACATCAGAACACAGAAACACGAAAACGGGGGTACCACAGGGGGGAGTACTTTCACCAACACTATTCAACATATACATGGCAGACTTACCACAACCACCTCCAAATGTACACACAGTTACATATGCAGACGACATCACCATTCTATCCACACATGTCAAACCACAACAGGCACAACAACAAGTACAAAAATATCTCCACGACATATACAACTGGACAAAACAGAACCAACTCACACTCAACGCAGACAAAACCACCACCACTCTGTTCACACCGGATCCGGCAGAATACAGCAACAGACTCACTTTACAAATAGATAACACCACCCTACCCACAGTCCGCGAACGCAAAATACTGGGATTAACATGGGACCCCAAACTCACCTTCTCAAAACACACACAACACACTCTAACCCGCGCCAAGCAATCAAACAAAATACTTAAAGCCTTAACAACCACTCACTGGGGAAAATCCAAAGAAACTATACTCACCACATACAAAGCAACCACACTCACACGCCTCGAATACGCAAACACTATATGGTCACCAACACTATCGGACACAAACAAGACAAAACTCCAGACCACACAGAACACCGCACTCAGAATAGCAACAGGATGCACACAAGACACAAACATACAACACTTGCATGAGGAAACAAAAACTCTCCCACTGAACACCCATCTAAAACTACACGCATCGCAAATCAGACAAAAAGCCCAACACCCAACCCACCCACTACACCCACTCACTCAACAACCACCACCACCCAGACAAAAGAAACAAACAATCTTCCACAACAACAACTACACACACAACAAAGACACAGCACCACAGGACACCAACAACGACACCATAAAACAGAACATGAAAGACATACACACCCACAATTGTACAAACACACTTGGACACCAGACAACACAACAAAGTAATACATGCACCAGCACCAGAAATAGACCCATCAGAGCAAGACCTACCACACAGAACCAGACAACTCCTAGCACAACTCCAAACCAACAAATCACCAGCCCTCCACTCCTACCTACACAACATTACACCGGACACACACCCAACACAACTCTGTGCGCTATGCGGCACGCAAGTGCACGACACACAACACCTGTTCACCTGCACAAACATACCCACCACACTGACTCCGGAGGACCTCTGGCGAAACCCAAGCGGAGTGGCGGCCCTGCTCGCCCGCTGGGCGGCGGAGGGGGGTCTGGGGATCCGGGAGACGGAGTGAGGGCCCGGTCCCCCAATGTCGGGGCACGGGTGGGGTCGACAACAACAACAACAACATCAACCTGCTGTAAATAATGCCTCCATTCATGATTGTAGAAACCCCAGAACGGTAAACATGTGATTATTTTATTTTAAAATATAAGAATCCTATGTTTTGCAATTGTGCTCATTTTCATTGTATTGCACGACAAATATAATAGATGAGCCGGTTTGGGGACATCATCAACCAAGCTGCTGCTCCAATTGCAATGCGATATATTGTCCTGCTCTCCTAAATTCGCATCTACACCACAAATTATAACATCCTAACTGATTTAGCAACAACTGAAAATTCACATCATTATTTAGGGAGTTGCATAACTGTTGCATTATATGGTGCCCTATTCATTTTATTTAGTATAGCATACATATATAAAAGTGGAAAGATACTGCAGAGCTGTGCCATTACTCTTTATCTCTGTGTACATAATAAATAAACATCACCTACAGATACATTGGTAAAAATTGCTTGATTCCTTCTGTATACTGTAGATATTACGCAAATGGCGGTAAATAATTGTGAAAGCTCAGAATCAGGTTTTAAAGGGTTAATTCTTTGCTGGGTGGAGCTCTTATCATGGAGCCAATAGGAGGTGTCCTCGGGTGGTGTCCGTCCCTCATTCAGCTCGGGTCCTCCACCAGAGGCCAGGAAGCCCGAGGGCCCCGCGCAGTACCCCCGCCGCTCCCAGCACCGCACACCTCCGGACCGAGATGTCCGACGCTGGTCCCGGGATCTGTCGCAACCACCCATCCAGTCCGGGGGTCACTGCCCCGAGCGCCCCGACCACCACAGGCACGACCGCCACCCCCACCCCCCAGGCCCTCCCCAGCCCCTCCCCGAGCCCCTGGTACCCCCCGAGCCCCCCATGCTCCCCCCTCCCGATGCCTCCACCACCTGGGACCGCCACATCCACCACAACGGCCCTCCTCCGCCCCCCATCCACGACCACGACATCTGGCTGGCTCGCCACCACCATCCCGCCAGTCTGGATCCGGAAGTCCCACAGGATCCCCGCTCCGCCACCCTCCACCACCCTCGGAGGTGCCCCCCACTCCGACCCCGGGGCCCCCAGTCCACACTCCGCACAGATGCCTCGGCAGACCACGCCAGCCACCTGGCCATGGCGCTCCACGCAGGCCCCCCCTGCCAGCATCCCACACCCCGCAGCCACGTGCCGGATCGTCCCAGGCGCCTCCCCGCACAACCCACACCCCGGGTCCTGTCCGGCGCGGCACATCCGGGCCTCGACGGCTCCGGCGCCCAAGGCCCGCTCCTGAGCAGCCAGGATGAGCGCCCCTGCGCTGTCCCCCAGGCCAGTCCCCTCCAGCCACCGATAGGACTTCTTGAGATCAGCCACCTCAGCCACGGTCCGGTGGCACATCCCGCGTAGGGGCCCGCCCCACCACGATGGCCCCCCCCCCCAGCGCCCGTCCCTCCGCTCCCCACTTGGGGCAAAAAATGAGCACATAACACCATCCAGTGTGGGTCCTTGGGCAAGAGCCTTCACGCTAATGCGTACCTCATACAATGATGAGAGACAATAAAATGAATGACATGCCAGCTCAGACGTCGCCCGGCCAAACAAGGTCTGCGTCAGGTGCTGGGGAACCAGAGCACCTTGATGAAAAATGGAGCAGAGATGGGCAAGATGCAATAACATGGCTCTGTTGGAATGCTACTACTCAAGCAAGCCTAGTCAGAGAGGTTACATGGAGAGAATGTGGGCTAAATGGTTACTTCAAAACCCACAGTCACGGGTGGCCACGAAACAACTCGTAACTCAGTGTTCCAACATCCACAAACGGCAACTGCTGTCACAACTTGAGATTGATGAGGTACAACGCAGGTTCCATGGTGAGGGGCCCCAGGCTGCCAGATCAGAGGAGGAGTTCATACCAGAGTGAATGCAGATGATGAGATTGGGAGGCCAGCCCCAATGAATGAAATGCTGAGCGAGGCAGCAACTGACCTGAAAGCTAAGATCATGGCAAGAATGAAAGCTGGGAAACCTAGAATCCGATTACAACGGCTATGTGAAGTACCACCTGAAAGTCTCTTGGAAAGTGTGAATTCAGCACTGAGGGCGATCCTTACCGTAACGATCACGGAAATGAACTGATATACGCTTCAGCATCAGTGATCCTTGAGATGCTTGGCTATAAGAGCAACCATGGAAGCCATGAGATACATTACCGACCATGGAAAAGACGGTTGGAGGCTAAGATCAAGGCGGCTCGGAAAGATGTGAGTCAATTGACTGAGGTCCAGAGAGGTGTGATGAAAAGGCCGATCCTGAGAGGTACATCCAGATGACCATATATGAAGCACTCGAAACAAAGGCTCCAAGCCTTGTCCAGCCGCCTAAAGCGGTACACGAAAGAGAATGAGGCCAGACGAATAAACAGGCTGTTTGCAACACAACCTGCGAAAGTGTACGCTCAGTGGCAGGGTCCTAACAACAGAGCTGATCCACCAAGACTGGAAACTGAAAGGTACTGGGGAGGCAGATGGGAGAAGGAGGTTGCACATAACAGCAGTGCACAATGGCTGGTCACCCAAAGAGAGGAGCACAGACACCTCCCTGAACAGAACCCAATTACCATAACAGTGGCAGACATAAAGGAAATAGTCTCAATTATGAAGAACTGGACAGCACCAGGCCCGGACATGGTCCACACTTACTGGCTAAAGAGACTCACAGCACTCCATGAGCGCCCAGCAGCACAAATGAACCAGCTGCCTAGGGATGGGACTCAGCCAGGATGGCTAACCGAAGGGCGAACGATCCTTATCATGAAAGATCCCTCAAAGGGTGCAGTCGCATCCAACTATCGGCCAATAACCTGTCCCTCCACAATTTTGGAAGCTCATGTTGCGGCTAAGATAAGTGCACACATGGATCAATACATGAGCGAAGCACGGAAGGGCATTGGTAGAGATACCAGGGGAGCCAAACATCAGCTCCTGGTTGACAGAACAGTCGCACAAGACTGCAGGTCCCGATGTACCAACCTGTGCACAGCCTGGATTGATTAAAAGAAAGCCTATGACTCGATGCCACATACATGGATCACTGAATGCTTGGATGTGTATAAGGTGAACAGGACCCTAAGAGCCTTCGTTGCGAACTTGATGAGGATGTGGAAAACCACACTTGAAGCCAATGGCAAGCCACTTACCCAAGTGTCCATCAAATGTGGCATATACCAAGGTGATGCACTCTCCCCATTGCTGTTCTGCATAGGACTGAACTCCCTAAGCCAAGTAATCACCAAGACAGGCTATGGATACAGCCTCAGAAATGAAGCTACGATCAGTCACCTCCTCTACATGGATGACATAAAGCTGTATGCTAAGAGTGAAAGGGACATAGACTCCCTGATCCACACAACCAGGATCTACAGCAGCGACATCGGGATGTGATAGTCGGATGGTGACTAAGAGAGGAACGGTAGTCCGGACTGAAGGGGTCTCACTCCCCGAAGGAACAATAGCAGACATTGAGGACAGCTACAAGTACCTCGGTGTACCACAAGCCAATGGCAACCTTGAACTGGCAACAAGGAAAGCGGCTGGGGACTAGTGAGTGTGAGAGCCACTGTCCAGGATGAAACATCCAAGCTCCATGAATACATCAAGGAGAAGGCTCCAACGGATGACGTACTCAGAGAATGTCTCAGACAATGGGCAACAGAGGATGAGGCGCTGGAAGAGGGACCATCATCGGAGGACAAGCCCCTACACGGGATGTACCACCGGACCATAACTGAAGTGGCCGATCTCAAGAATTCCCATCAGTGGCTAGAGAGGGCTGGCCTGAAGGACAGTACAGAGGCACTCATCCTGGCTGCTCAGGAGCAGGCCCTGAGCACTAGAGCCATTGAGGCCCAGATATACCACACCAGACAAGACCCAAGGTGTAGGTTGTGCAAAGAGGCACCTGAGACGATCTAACACATAACTGCAGGGTGTAAGGTGCTGGCAGGGAAAGCCTATATGGAACGTCATAACCAGGTGGCTGGCATAGTCTACCGAAACATCTGTGCGGAGTACGGACTGGAAACCCCAAGGTCAAAATGGGAAACACCTCCGAAGGTGGTGGAGAATGACAGAGCGAAGATCCTATGGGACTTCCAGATCCAGACTGACAAGATGGTAATGGCGAACCAACCAGATATCCTGATGATAGATAAAGGGCAGAGGAAAGCCGTTGTAGTGGATGTAGCGGTCCCAAGTGCTGGAAACATCAGAAAGAAGGAACACGAGAAACTCGAGAAATCCCAAGGGCTCAGAGAGGAGCTGGAGAGAGCCTGGAAGGTAAAGGGGACAGTCGTGCCTGTGGTGGTCGGAGCACTCGGGGCAGTGACCCCCAAACTAGATGATGAGTGGTTGCAACAGATCCCGGGAACAACATCGGACATCTCAGTCCAGAAATGTGCAGTGCTGGGAACGGCAAGGATACTGCGCAGAACCCTCAAGCTTCCTGGCCTCTGGTAGAGGACCCCAGCTGAATGAGGGATGGACACCACCTGAGGGGTGAGACGAGGATTTTTTTTATAGATATACAGTAGATACACATTCACTCCCATGAACATCCCCAACAACATTAACACCAACAGTACAGAAATTCAAACCGTAAAGATTCACATAACCAACCACAAAAGACTACACATATGCAACATGTATATACCCCCCAGAGATACCACCCGACCAGACCACGCCACAGAAGACACAGACATCACCAACACCTTCCAATACATAAACTCGCTGAACAACACCATTCTAACCGCAGACATCAACGCTCACTCAACACAATGGCACTCTCCCTACGACGACCACAGAGGCACCCACATTGCAGACATACTACAAAACTCCCAACAAATCACTCTAAACGCAAACACACCCACCAGAAAACCTACAAACATCAACCAACAACCAACATCACCGGACATCACAACAGCCAGCAACAGCATCACAAACAGAACAACATGGACCACAATACACGCACTCAGTTCAGACCACCTTCCTATCAAAATCACACACAACACGCGTGCTCCTTTCCGCCTACAACAACACCTTCAAACTTACACAAATTACAGGAAAGCAGACTGGGAAGGATACACCTCTGAAATAGAATCAGCACTGGAGAACATAACCATACCTGACAACATCCACACAGCCAACACCATGCTCACAAACCTCATACTTACAGCAGACAAACACCACATACCCCACGGAAAAATAAAAAGCAAATCACTTCTCCTACCACAACACATCAGAACACTCATCAGCCAAAGAAACGACATCAGACAACAAAACCACCAAGACCCACGCATCACAGACCTAAACAAAGAAATAGACACACAAATCCAAAAACACAAACAAGAGCTATGGAAAGAACACTTAACGGATGCATGGAACCACAGACACAAACAACACATACTCTGGAACACAGTAACAAGACTATCAAACAAAGAACAAAAAGCACCAGAAAACACCACAATACAGTTCGGACAACACACGGCAATATCCAACAAACAGAAAGCACGAGCATTCAACAAACAATTCACCAACATAATACAACACAAAACCAACAGAACATACAGACAACTACAACGCAAAATACGAAAACTCAACACCACGCCCATAACCATCACAGAACAACAAGTCAAACAAGCACTACAACGCTCCAAAAGCAACAACTCCACAGGCCCAGACAACATAAACATCAGACATCTGAAACACCTAGGCCCCAAAGCAATAACACTACTCACACACACTTACAACACATCACTCAACACCAACACCATCCCCGCAATATGGAAGACTGCAAAAATAATCCCAATACCAAAACCCAACAAAAACCACGCACTCGGCCCATCTTACAGACCAATAGCACTACTCAGCCCAATAGCCAAAACAATGGAAAAGGTAATACTACCCTTCATTACCAACAACACTCAACTACCCTCTCACCAACACGGCTTCCGAAAACAACACTCCACAACCACAGCACTACACCACATACACAACATCATAGCCACAGGTTTCAATCAACAAAAACCACCACAACGAACAGTTGCCATAGCCCTAGACATGTCCAAAGCCTTTGACACGGTAAACCTACACACACTCACAAACAAACTCAACAACACTAACACCCCAAACATCATCATCAAATACATCTTCAACTACATAAGGGGACGCAGACAATACACTCAATACCGGGGGGAAACATCAGAACACAGAAACACGAAAACGGGGGTACCACAGGGGGGAGTACTTTCACCAACACTATTCAACATATACATGGCAGACTTACCACAACCACCTCCAAATGTACACACAGTTACATATGCAGACGACATCACCATTCTATCCACACATGTCAAACCACAACAGGCACAACAACAAGTACAAAAATATCTCCACGACATATACAACTGGACAAAACAGAACCAACTCACACTCAACGCAGACAAAACCACCACCACTCTGTTCACACCGGATCCGGCAGAATACAGCAACAGACTCACTTTACAAATAGATAACACCACCCTACCCACAGTCCGCGAACGCAAAATACTGGGATTAACATGGGACCCCAAACTCACCTTCTCAAAACACACACAACACACTCTAACCCGCGCCAAGCAATCAAACAAAATACTTAAAGCCTTAACAACCACTCACTGGGGAAAATCCAAAGAAACTATACTCACCACATACAAAGCAACCACACTCACACGCCTCGAATACGCAAACACTATATGGTCACCAACACTATCGGACACAAACAAGACAAAACTCCAGACCACACAGAACACCGCACTCAGAATAGCAACAGGATGCACACAAGACACAAACATACAACACTTGCATGAGGAAACAAAAACTCTCCACTGAACACCCATCTAAAACTACACGCATCGCAAATCAGACAAAAAGCCCAACACCCAAACCACCCACTACACCCACTCACTCAACAACCACCACCACCCAGACAAAAGAAACAAACAATCTTCCACAACAACAACTACACACACAACAAAGACAGAGCACCACAGGACACCAACAACGACACCATAAAACAGAACATGAAAGACATACACACCCACTTTGTACAAACACACTTGGACACCAGACAACACAACAAAGTAATACATGCACCAGCACCAGAAATAGACCCATCAGAGCAAGACCTACCACACAGAACCAGACAACTCCTAGCACAACTCCGAACCAACAAATCACCAGCCCTCCACTCCTACCTACACAACATTACACCGGACACACACCCAACACCACTCTGTGCGCTATGCGGCACGCAAGTGCACGACACACAACACCTGTTCACCTGCACAAACATACCCACCACACTGACTCCGGAGGACCTCTGGCGAAACCCAAGCGGAGTGGCGGCCCTGCTCGCCCGCTGGGCGGCGGAGGGGGGTCTGGGGATCCGGGAGACGGAGTGAGGGCCCGGTCCCCCAATGTCGGGGCACGGGTGGGGTCGACAACAACAACAACAACAACATAAAAAAAGACTTCCCCTTTAAATATTCCTGCTGCATAATATATCTCCTTTCCTTTCGTAAAGGATGGTCAGAACCTTTCCTAAGCATTATTAAAATTTAGACGATCTTTGCTCCAGGTGCTACCGGCTCATCTCACTCGGTTAGGATAGGAAAGGAAAGTTCCTATGCCAAAATGATAATCCAAAAAGGGCCCCTGTTGGTGGATAATCAGGCCATGGGAGGTGTGAGTAAATTGTGAGGGGGTGTTGGCTGGAGCTAGAAATAATTTTGGTGTCTTGTCCCTGCAGTAGGTTCATTAAAAGAGCAACCAGTGTTTTCACCACCATGGTCGGATCTTACTCTGGAGGGTAACCCATACAGGCAGGTGGCTTGGACAAAATATTTCAACACTGTCAAAGCTGTGTTGTCTGTGCTCCAGTTGAAGGTACGTTATTAGCCTGGAATTCCCATCAATGCCGGCATGTGTCACAAACACCCACCTGTAAAACAAACATGAAAAGAATAATGATTAAATACAAGAAAACAATCAAGTTTCATATCTTGTTTGAAATATCATCTCGGTAGAGAAGGTATTGCTGTGCACTTAAGACTACATGGAGGCAATTTGGAGTTTGTGTAACTTGGATATACAAATGATAAAATTCAATTTAATCTGTGCTGTCCATACAATATGGCTTTCTAATGCTCCCACGAGTACAAATATAAGATGATCCCTTATTACCGAATGAGACGCATATGCCCATCTATGTGCCATAAACTATTGGGGAATGGCACATAGTATGTTCTTCTAGCCACAGTCTGGCTCCATCTCTGGGCTGCAGCAGCTGGCTCAATACGGTTGAGGATTTCTCGAACTCTTTTTCTTTGTACTACAATACCATCAGCACGCAGGTATGCCCTCATCATCTGCAACAGGTTCATAAAACAACACAATAAAGAAAGTACACTTTCACAATGAATATAATGATATATACATGAAGGGACAAGAGTATGTAGCAGAACACTTGCTTCCGAGCCTGATCTGGGAAATTGGCTGTGCAATCTTCTGACATGCTCTTCCAGGTCAACATCATGAATGGGAGTAAATCTATTTCTGGCTGAAATCTGAAAAAACTTCATTTTTTTATGCAGGTATGAAGAGGAACAACACAACATCTCAGTGATGGCTCTCACTGTAAAGCCCTGAGTGGGGAGCAGTTCAATTTGATCACTTGTAATGTCAAGTGCTGGTCTTCCTCGTCTACCTAAAGTATGGAAATAAAAGGATTAAGGAATTCAAGCAAACGAATCACTACGTGTTTTTTATATACTGTATACAGTACAGGCATATAGACACAGATGTACATAAAAGTATATGCAGCTTCAAAACCACGAGCAGCTATTTTCTCTAACCATTTTACTCAAGAAAAAAATAATTCAAACTTATAATTGAATAACTAAAAGATCACTAGTTATTGCTTAAAAGTGTACAGCCATCGCGTTACTTAATAGTCTACTGATTTGCAGGAAAACCACTGGTATAAAACGACGTTTGACAGGGTGATAGAAGGTAAGTCACAGCAAGTCGTCAGTAAAACCCGTGTGTAGTTTGAATAAAAATACATACGAAAAACCAATGACAAAAAATGGTAGCCATTTTACCTGTGTGCAAACGATGTGCCACATGGGAACAAACACGTCCACCATTAGGAGTGGGTCCCGCAATGATGACAGATCGGAGATCTATTGGACTTTGAATCAAACTTTGAATAGTATCAGCGCTAAACTGGTCACTAACTCTTCTTAAATTAGCAATTGAAATGTTTATCGCGCGTGCTTCACTTTCACCGGCAGACCCTTGATGACAGGCACTCTCTATTGCCCTGCACCTTCGCCGAATACGTCTCAGGACACTGTCCGCCATTGTTGTTTTAAAAAACTAAGTGGGCACAGAATTTCCAAAATCATGAGCCCTGACTGGTGGGATGACACTATTTTGAAACGTACAGCCAATAGGATACCGTTACATGTTTTCGTAATCATCCTTATTTGCATTTAATGCAAGTACAGTGTAATGTCACTAGCACTACAAGTGGGCACATTTATGGCCTTACATGTTCACTAGTAAGCGTCAAAATCATCTTACCAGTGAACTAGTGGGCACATTTATGGCCTTAAATGTTCAGTAGTAAGCGTCAAAATAATCTTATTAGTGAACTAGTGGGCGTTTTGCGGCTTACATGTTCACTAGTAAGCGTCAAAATGACCTTACTAGTGAACTAGTGAGCGTTTTGTGGCTTACATGTTCACTAGTAAGCGTCAAAATGACCTTACTAGTAAACTAGTGAGCGTTTTGTGGCTTACATGTTCACTAGTAAGCGTCAAAATGATCTTACTAGTGAACTATTGGGCGTTTTGTGGCTTACATGTTCACTAGTAAGCCTCAAAATGATCTTACTAGTGAACTAGTAGGCGATGTGTGGCTTACATGTCAACTAGTAAGCCTCAAAATGAACTTACTAGTGAACTAGTGGGCACATTTATGGCCTTACATGTTCACTAGTAAGCGTCAAAATGATCTTACTAGTGAACTAGTGGGCGTTTTGTGGCTTACATGTTCACTAGTAAGCGTCAAAATGACCTTACTAGTGAACTAGTGGGCGTTTTGTGGCTTACATGTTCACTAGTAAGCGTCAAAATGATCTTACTAGTGAACGAGTGAGCGTTTTGTGGCTGACATGTTCATAAATAAGTGTCAAAATGATCTTACTAGGGAACTTGTGGGCGTTTTGTGGCTTACATGTTCACTAGTAAGCGTCAAAATTACCTTACTAGTGAACCAGTGAGCGTTTTGTGGCTTACATGTTCACTAGTAAGCGTCAAAATGACCTTACTAGTGAACTAGTGAGCGTTTTGTGGCTTACATGTTCACTAGTAAGCGTCAAAATGATCTTACTAGTGAACTAGTGGGCGTTCTGTGGCTTACATGTTCACTAGAAGCCTCAAAATTATCTTACTAGTGAACTAGCGGGCGTTTTGTGGCTTACATGTCAACTAGTAAGCCTCAAAATGATCTTACTAGTGAACTAGTGGGCACATTTATGGCCTTACATGTTCACTAGTAAGCGTCAAAATGACCTTACTAGTGAACTAGTGGGCAATATGGAATAAATACTCAAAGGGCTTGCCAGGCAAGCCCATTGAGTATTTAAAGGGTTCAAAGGGCTTGCCTGGCAAGCCCTTTGAGTATTTATTCATCCGTGATGGTATTGTAGACCAATGAGAGCACGTCCGACAGACACGTGGACTTCCGGCGGCCAATCATGATGCATTTCGAGCCAAGCCCCAACAAAAACGGAGGAGAAAACTTTCAGACGCTTTGAAAGCTTTTGGGGTACATATTACTCTTGTTGTTACACAAAATTTTGTTTTACGATTATTTTAGGCGGTAACGTTATGGTGTAAATGTCAAATACGTGGTCAATTTATCAAGATGAAGCCTGCTTAAAAATTTGCTCCAACAATTTTGGAGATGTGTCTGACTTTGACAGCAATGGCGGCAGTTCAACGCTGACAGTCGCAGTCGGGTGCAGATTTATTTCGGCAGGACTTTCTAAAATCTGCCGTTTGCTCTGACAGTTCTCTGTCTGACAGTCACATTTTGTCTTATTACTCACAAGCTAATTGACATTTAAAAAAAGAGTTAATGTTTGGAACACGATTTTGCTCTTACTGTTTGCTGCCTTAGTTCGTTTGAAATATTCGCTTCCTGCATTACATGAAGTACATTTTTTAATATTCACAAGACTGTAACTGTGCATTATAAATAATGTCACATTTGCACTATGTTTTACTGGATCTACAACTAAACTAGGTCCTCGTTTCTGGGAGAGTCCACAGCACCTCCTGTATCACAACCATTCTGCCGGCACACCTTCAGCAGCACGATGTTTCTAACGGGAGCTGGAGGGTGATCAGCTTCATTGAAGAACAGGAGGAGGAGAGGCACAACGTTTGTCATTTGTGATATGTTTTTAGACTTTTCTCCTAACTAAAAAAACTATGTTTTGTTAATTTCTTGATATAGTTCTTGTATTTAAATATTTTAACAATCAAATATTTTTCAACTGTGTTTTAGATATTAATTGTATGAAATAAATCAGTGAAGCCCCATTCAAATTCTACTCTATCTAATCTGCTCGATCACACTGCTGTCAACCTGCTGTACCTCCAAACTCCTTGGCTTACTCGCAGTTGGAGGGTTCCCCCCGAACGGGGGGACAAATCAAGGAACCAATCCCTGCACCCCGAACGGGGTGCCCTTACGGCCGTTTTTTTTTTTTTTTTCGGCTAACCGCCCCCTGAACCTGGCAGGGTGGCGGGCGGACCTTTTGCTCCAGGCGGGGGACATAGAGACAAATCCGGGGCCCACACAGACACTCTCACGCACGCAACAAACACACACACAACAAACTACCTGGACATGCGACATTTGCACACAACAGATTACAAGAAGACAGACATCCTTCAGATGCAACCACCACACACCACACTGGGTACACAAACATTGCACAAACATAAACGCTAGACAATACAACATAACATGGAAATGCAGACTACATCCCAAAACACCACCACGAACAACAACACCTCGTAGGACACCAACAGGCAGCAGAGCACAAACAGACCAAAACAACACACTCGCCTCACCAACACTACCCTCAAAGGCAACACGGACAGACAACTCCAACAGAGATACAACAAACACAAGACCACCCCCCCAAACCTGGACCTGCAATAGCTGCAATAGAATCATCACACGCAGACAAACCTCACTCAGATGCAACTCAACACACCCACACTGGATACACAGACATTGCTCCGGCATCACCACCCGCCAATACACAAACACGTGGACATGCAGAACACACACGCAAACAACAAACACCCCAACACCACAACCCCCGAACAACCCACAAAGAACAACACCCACCAACAAAAACAACAAACACACACTGACCATACTACAAATAAACATCAACGGCATCCAAAACAAGAAAACAGAACTAGAAGAACACGCCTCACAACAGCACGCAGACATCATCACCATACAAGAAACCAAACTAGAAAAACAACACAACACACCTCGTCTCACCAACTACACCAGCATTAGGAAAGACAGAGAACACAAGGGAGGAGGAGGACTGCTCACATACATTCACAAATCAGTCACATTCACTCCCATGAACATCCCCAACAACATTAACACCAACACTACAGAAATTCAAACCGTAAAGATTCACATAACCAACCACAAAAGACTACACATATGCAACATGTACATACCCCACAGAGATACCACCCGACCAGACCACGCCACAGAAGACACAGACATCACCAACACCTTCCAATACATAAACTCGCTGAACAACACCATTCTAACCGCAGACATCAACGCTCACTCAACACAATGGCACTCTCCCTACGACGACCACAGAGGCACCCTCATTGCAGACATACTACAGAACTCCCAACAAATCACTCTAAACGCAAACACACCTACCAGAAAACCTACAAACATCAACCAACAACCAACATCACCGGACATCACAACAGCCAGCAACAGCATCACAAACAGAACAACATGGACCACAATACACGCACTCAGTTCAGACCACCTTCCTATCAAAATCACACACAACACGCGTGCTCCTTTCCGCCTACAACAACACCTTCAAACTTACACAAATTACAGGAAAGCAGACTGGGAAGGATACACCTCTGAAATAGAATCAGCACTGGAGAACTTAACCATACCTGACAACATCCACACAGCCAACACCATGCTCACAAACCTCATACTTACAGCAGACAAACACCACATACCCCACGGAAAAATAAAAAGCAAATCACTTCTCCTACCACAACACATCAGAACACTCATCAGCCAAAGAAACGACATCAGACAACAAAACCACCAAGACCCACGCATCACAGACCTAAACAAAGAAATAGACAAACAAATCCAAAAACACAAACAAGAGCTATGGAAAGAACACTTAACGGATGCATGGAACCACAGACACAAACAATACATACTCTGGAACACAGTAACAAGACTATCTAACAAAGAACAAAAAGCACCAGAAAACACCACAATACAGTTCGGACAACACACGGCAATATCCAACAAACAGAAAGCACGAGCATTCAACAAACAATTCACCAACATAATACAACACAAAACCAACAGAACATACAGACAACTACAACGCAAAATACGAAAACTCAACACCACGCCCATAACCATCACAGAACAACAAGTCAAACAAGCACTACAACGCTCCAAAAGCAACAACTCCACAGGCCCAGACAACATAAACATCAGACATCTGAAACACCTAGGCCCCAAAGCAATAACACTACTCACACACACTTACAACACATCACTCAACACCAACACCATCCCCGCAATATGGAAGACTGCAAAAATAATCCCAATACCAAAACCCAACAAAAACCACGCACTCGGCCCATCCTACAGACCAATAGCACTACTCAGCCCAATAGCCAAAACAATGGAAAAGGTAATACTACCCTTCATTACCAACAACACTCAACTACCCTCTCACCAACACGGCTTCCGAAAACAACACTCCACAACCACAGCACTACACCACATACACAACATCATAGCCACAGGTTTCAATCAACAAAAACCACCACAACGAACAGTTGCCATAGCCCTAGACATGTCCAAAGCCTTTGACACGGTAAACCTACACACACTCACAAACAAACTCAACAACACTAACACCCCAAACATCATCATCAAATACATCTTCAACTACATAAGGGGACGCAGACAATACACTCAATACCAGGGGGAAACATCAGAACACAGAAACACGAAAACGGGGGTACCACAGGGGGGAGTACTTTCACCAACACTATTCAACATATACATGGCAGACTTACCACAACCACCTCCAAATGTACACACAGTTACATATGCAGACGACATCACCATTCTATCCACACATGTCAAACCACAACAGGCACAACAACAAGTACAAAAATATCTCCACGACATATACAACTGGACAAAACAGAACCAACTCACACTCAACGCAGACAAAACCACCACCACTCTGTTCACACCGGATCCGGCAGAATACAGCAACAGACTCACTTTACAAATAGATAACACCACCCTACCCACAGTCCGCGAACGCAAAATACTGGGATTAACATGGGACCCCAAACTCACCTTCTCAAAACACACACAACACACTCTAACCCGCGCCAAGCAATCAAACAAAATACTTAAAGCCTTAACAACCACTCACTGGGGAAAATCCAAAGAAACTATACTCACCACATACAAAGCAACCACACTCACACGCCTCGAATACGCAAACACTATATGGTCACCAACACTATCGGACACAAACAAGACAAAACTCCAGACCACACAGAACACCGCACTCAGAATAGCAACAGGATGCACACAAGACACAAACATACAACACTTGCATGAGGAAACAAAAACTCTCCCACTGAACACCCATCTAAAACTACACGCATCGCAAATCAGACAAAAAGCCCAACACCCAACCCACCCACTACACCCACTCACTCAACAACCACCACCACCCAGACAAAAGAAACAAACAATCTTCCACAACAACAACTACACACACAACAAAGACACAGCACCACAGGACACCAACAACGACACCATAAAACAGAACATGAAAGACATACACACCCACAATTGTACAAACACACTTGGACACCAGACAACACAACAAAGTAATACATGCACCAGCACCAGAAATAGACCCATCAGAGCAAGACCTACCACACAGAACCAGACAACTCCTAGCACAACTCCAAACCAACAAATCACCAGCCCTCCACTCCTACCTACACAACATTACACCGGACACACACCCAACACAACTCTGTGCGCTATGCGGCACGCAAGTGCACGACACACAACACCTGTTCACCTGCACAAACATACCCACCACACTGACTCCGGAGGACCTCTGGCGAAACCCAAGCGGAGTGGCGGCCGTGCTCGCCCGCTGGGCGGCGGAGGGGGGTCTGGGGATCCGGGAGACGGAGTGAGGGCCCGGTCCCCCAATGTCGGGGCACGGGTGGGGTCGACAACAACAACAACAACATCAACCTGCTGTAAATAATGCCTCCATTCATGATTGTAGAAACCCCAGAACGGTAAACATGTGATTATTTTATTTTAAAATATAAGAAGCCTATGTTTTGCAATTGTGCTCATTTTCATTGTATTGCACGACAAATATAATAGATGAGCCGGTTTGGGGACATCATCAACCAAGCTGCTGCTCCAATTGCAATGCGATATATTGTCCTGCTCTCCTAAATTCGCATCTACACCACAAATTATAACATCCTAACTGATTTAGCAACAACTGAAAATTCACATCATTATTTAGGGAGTTGCATAACTGTTGCATTATATGGTGCCCTATTCATTTTATTTAGTATAGCATACATATATAAAAGTGGAAAGATACTGCAGAGCTGTGCCATTACTCTTTATCTCTGTGTACATAATAAATAAACATCACCTACAGATACATTGGTAAAAATTGCTTGATTCCTTCTGTATACTGTAGATATTACGCAAATGGCGGTAAATAATTGTGAAAGCTCAGAATCAGGTTTTAAAGGGTTAATTCTTTGCTGGGTGGAGCTCTTATCATGGAGCCAATAGGAGGTGTCCTCGGGTGGTGTCCGTCCCTCATTCAGCTCGGGTCCTCCACCAGAGGCCAGGAAGCCCGAGGGCCCCGCGCAGTACCCCCGCCGCTCCCAGCAGCGCACACCTCCGGACCGAGATGTCCGACGCTGGTCCCGGGATCTGTCGCAACCACCCATCCAGTCCGGGGGTCACTGCCCCGAGCGCCCCGACCACCACAGGCACGACCGCCACCCCCACCCCCCAGGCCCTCCCCAGCCCCTCCCCGAGCCCCTGGTACCCCCCGAGCCCCCCATGCTCCCCCCTCCCGATGCCTCCACCACCTGGGACCGCCACATCCACCACAACGGCCCTCCTCCGCCCCCCATCCACGACCACGACATCTGGCTGGCTCGCCACCACCATCCCGCCAGTCTGGATCCGGAAGTCCCACAGGATCCCCGCTCCGCCACCCTCCACCACCCTCGGAGGTGCCCCCCACTCCGACCCCGGGGCCCCCAGTCCACACTCCGCACAGATGCCTCGGCAGACCACGCCAGCCACCTGGCCATGGCGCTCCACGCAGGCCCCCCCTGCCAGCATCCCACACCCCGCAGCCACGTGCCGGATCGTCCCAGGCGCCTCCCCGCACAACCCACACCCCGGGTCCTGTCCGGCGCGGCACATCCGGGCCTCGACGGCTCCGGCGCCCAAGGCCCGCTCCTGAGCAGCCAGGATGAGCGCCCCTGCGCTGTCCCCCAGGCCAGTCCCCTCCAGCCACCGATAGGACTTCTTGAGATCAGCCACCTCAGCCACGGTCCGGTGGCACATCCCGCGTAGGGGCCCGCCCCACCACGATGGTCCCCCCCCCAGCGCCCGTCCCTCCGCTCCCCACTTGGGGCAAAAAATGAGCACATAACACCATCCAGTGTGGGTCCTTGGGCAAGAGCCTTCACGCTAATGCGTACCTCATACAATGATGAGAGACAATAAAATGAATGACATGCCAGCTCAGACGTCGCCCGGCCAAACAAGGTCTGCGTCAGGTGCTGGGGAACCAGAGCACCTTGATGAAAAATGGAGCAGAGATGGGCAAGATGCAATAACATGGCTCTGTTGGAATGCTACTACTCAAGCAAGCCTAGTCAGAGAGGTTACATGGAGAGAATGTGGGCTAAATGGTTACTTCAAAACCCACAGTCACGGGTGGCCACGAAACAACTCGTAACTCAGTGTTCCAACATCCACAAACGGCAACTGCTGTCACAACTTGAGATTGATGAGGTACAACGCAGGTTCCATGGTGAGGGGCCCCAGGCTGCCAGATCAGAGGAGGAGTTCATACCAGAGTGAATGCAGATGATGAGATTGGGAGGCCAGCCCCAATGAATGAAATGCTGAGCGAGGCAGCAACTGACCTGAAAGCTAAGATCATGGCAAGAATGAAAGCTGGGAAACCTAGAATCCGATTACAACGGCTATGTGAAGTACCACCTGAAAGTCTCTTGGAAAGTGTGAATTCAGCACTGAGGGCGATCCTTACCGTAACGATCACGGAAATGAACTGATATACGCTTCAGCATCAGTGATCCTTGAGATGCTTGGCTATAAGAGCAACCATGGAAGCCATGAGATACATTACCGACCATGGAAAAGACGGTTGGAGGCTAAGATCAAGGCGGCTCGGAAAGATGTGAGTCAATTGACTGAGGTCCAGAGAGGTGTGATGAAAAGGCCGATCCTGAGAGGTACATCCAGATGACCATATATGAAGCACTCGAAACAAAGGCTCCAAGCCTTGTCCAACCGCCTAAAGCGGTACACGAAAGAGAATGAGGCCAGACGAATAAACAGGCTGTTTGCAACACAACCTGCGAAAGTGTACGCTCAGTGGCAGGGTCCTAACAACAGAGCTGATCCACCAAGACTGGAAACTGAAAGGTACTGGGGAGGCAGATGGGAGAAGGAGGTTGCACATAACAGCAGTGCACAATGGCTGGTCACCCAAAGAGAGGAGCACAGACACCTCCCTGAACAGAACCCAATTACCATAACAGTGGCAGACATAAAGGAAATAGTCTCAATTATGAAGAACTGGACAGCACCAGGCCCGGACATGGTCCACACTTACTGGCTAAAGAGACTCACAGCACTCCATGAGCGCCCAGCAGCACAAATGAACCAGCTGCCTAGGGATGGGACTCAGCCAGGATGGCTAACCGAAGGGCGAACGATCCTTATCATGAAAGATCCCTCAAAGGGTGCAGTCGCATCCAACTATCGGCCAATAACCTGTCCCTCCACAATTTTGGAAGCTCATGTTGCGGCTAAGATAAGTGCACACATGGATCAATACATGAGCGAAGCACGGAAGGGCATTGGTAGAGATACCAGGGGAGCCAAACATCAGCTCCTGGTTGACAGAACAGTCGCACAAGACTGCAGGTCCCGATGTACCAACCTGTGCACAGCCTGGATTGATTAAAAGAAAGCCTATGACTCGATGCCACATACATGGATCACTGAATGCTTGGATGTGTATAAGGTGAACAGGACCCTAAGAGCCTTCGTTGCGAACTTGATGAGGATGTGGAAAACCACACTTGAAGCCAATGGCAAGCCACTTACCCAAGTGTCCATCAAATGTGGCATATACCAAGGTGATGCACTCTCCCCATTGCTGTTCTGCATAGGACTGAACTCCCTAAGCCAAGTAATCACCAAGACAGGCTATGGATACAGCCTCAGAAATGAAGCTACGATCAGTCACCTCCTCTACATGGATGACATAAAGCTGTATGCTAAGAGTGAAAGGGACATAGACTCCCTGATCCACACAACCAGGATCTACAGCAGCGACATCGGGATGTGATAGTCGGATGGTGACTAAGAGAGGAACGGTAGTCCGGACTGAAGGGGTCTCACTCCCCGAAGGAACAATAGCAGACATTGAGGACAGCTACAAGTACCTCGGTGTACCACAAGCCAATGGCAACCTTGAACTGGCAACAAGGAAAGCGGCTGGGGACTAGTGAGTGTGAGAGCCACTGTCCAGGATGAAACATCCAAGCTCCATGAATACATCAAGGAGAAGGCTCCAACGGATGACGTACTCAGAGAATGTCTCAGACAATGGGCAACAGAGGATGAGGCGCTGGAAGAGGGACCATCATCGGAGGACAAGCCCCTACACGGGATGTACCACCGGACCATAACTGAAGTGGCCGATCTCAAGAATTCCCATCAGTGGCTAGAGAGGGCTGGCCTGAAGGACAGTACAGAGGCACTCATCCTGGCTGCTCAGGAGCAGGCCCTGAGCACTAGAGCCATTGAGGCCCAGATATACCACACCAGACAAGACCCAAGGTGTAGGTTGTGCAAAGAGGCACCTGAGACGATCTAACACATAACTGCAGGGTGTAAGGTGCTGGCAGGGAAAGCCTATATGGAACGCCATAACCAGGTGGCTGGCATAGTCTACCGAAACATCTGTGCGGAGTACGGACTGGAAACCCCAAGGTCAAAATGGGAAACACCTCCGAAGGTGGTGGAGAATGACAGAGCGAAGATCCTATGGGACTTCCAGATCCAGACTGACAAGATGGTAATGGCGAACCAACCAGATATCCTGATGATAGATAAAGGGCAGAGGAAAGCCGTTGTAGTGGATGTAGCGGTCCCAAGTGCTGGAAACATCAGAAAGAAGGAACACGAGAAACTCGAGAAATCCCAAGGGCTCAGAGAGGAGCTGGAGAGAGCCTGGAAGGTAAAGGGGACAGTCGTGCCTGTGGTGGTCGGAGCACTCGGGGCAGTGACCCCCAAACTAGATGATGAGTGGTTGCAACAGATCCCGGGAACAACATCGGACATCTCAGTCCAGAAATGTGCAGTGCTGGGAACGGCAAGGATACTGCGCAGAACCCTCAAGCTTCCTGGCCTCTGGTAGAGGACCCCAGCTGAATGAGGGATGGACACCACCTGAGGGGTGAGACGAGGATTTTTTTTATAGATATACAGTAGATACACATTCACTCCCATGAACATCCCCAACAACATTAACACCAACAGTACAGAAATTCAAACCGTAAAGATTCACATAACCAACCACAAAAGACTACACATATGCAACATGTATATACCCCCCAGAGATACCACCCGACCAGACCACGCCACAGAAGACACAGACATCACCAACACCTTCCAATACATAAACTCGCTGAACAACACCATTCTAACCGCAGACATCAACGCTCACTCAACACAATGGCACTCTCCCTACGACGACCACAGAGGCACCCACATTGCAGACATACTACAAAACTCCCAACAAATCACTCTAAACGCAAACACACCCACCAGAAAACCTACAAACATCAACCAACAACCAACATCACCGGACATCACAACAGCCAGCAACAGCATCACAAACAGAACAACATGGACCACAATACACGCACTCAGTTCAGACCACCTTCCTATCAAAATCACACACAACACGCGTGCTCCTTTCCGCCTACAACAACACCTTCAAACTTACACAAATTACAGGAAAGCAGACTGGGAAGGATACACCTCTGAAATAGAATCAGCACTGGAGAACATAACCATACCTGACAACATCCACACAGCCAACACCATGCTCACAAACCTCATACTTACAGCAGACAAACACCACATACCCCACGGAAAAATAAAAAGCAAATCACTTCTCCTACCACAACACATCAGAACACTCATCAGCCAAAGAAACGACATCAGACAACAAAACCACCAAGACCCACGCATCACAGACCTAAACAAAGAAATAGACACACAAATCCAAAAACACAAACAAGAGCTATGGAAAGAACACTTAACGGATGCATGGAACCACAGACACAAACAACACATACTCTGGAACACAGTAACAAGACTATCAAACAAAGAACAAAAAGCACCAGAAAACACCACAATACAGTTCGGACAACACACGGCAATATCCAACAAACAGAAAGCACGAGCATTCAACAAACAATTCACCAACATAATACAACACAAAACCAACAGAACATACAGACAACTACAACGCAAAATACGAAAACTCAACACCACGCCCATAACCATCACAGAACAACAAGTCAAACAAGCACTACAACGCTCCAAAAGCAACAACTCCACAGGCCCAGACAACATAAACATCAGACATCTGAAACACCTAGGCCCCAAAGCAATAACACTACTCACACACACTTACAACACATCACTCAACACCAACACCATCCCCGCAATATGGAAGACTGCAAAAATAATCCCAATACCAAAACCCAACAAAAACCACGCACTCGGCCCATCTTACAGACCAATAGCACTACTCAGCCCAATAGCCAAAACAATGGAAAAGGTAATACTACCCTTCATTACCAACAACACTCAACTACCCTCTCACCAACACGGCTTCCGAAAACAACACTCCACAACCACAGCACTACACCACATACACAACATCATAGCCACAGGTTTCAATCAACAAAAACCACCACAACGAACAGTTGCCATAGCCCTAGACATGTCCAAAGCCTTTGACACGGTAAACCTACACACACTCACAAACAAACTCAACAACACTAACACCCCAAACATCATCATCAAATACATCTTCAACTACATAAGGGGACGCAGACAATACACTCAATACCGGGGGGAAACATCAGAACACAGAAACACGAAAACGGGGGTACCACAGGGGGGAGTACTTTCACCAACACTATTCAACATATACATGGCAGACTTACCACAACCACCTCCAAATGTACACACAGTTACATATGCAGACGACATCACCATTCTATCCACACATGTCAAACCACAACAGGCACAACAACAAGTACAAAAATATCTCCACGACATATACAACTGGACAAAACAGAACCAACTCACACTCAACGCAGACAAAACCACCACCACTCTGTTCACACCGGATCCGGCAGAATACAGCAACAGGCTCACTTTACAAATAGATAACACCACCCTACCCACAGTCCGCGAACCCAAAATACTGGGATTAACATGGGACCCCAAACTCACCTTCTCAAAACACACACAACACACTCTAACCCGCGCCAAGCAATCAAACAAAATACTTAAAGCCTTAACAACCACTCACTGGGGAAAATCCAAAGAAACTATACTCACCACATACAAAGCAACCACACTCACACGCCTCGAATACGCAAACACTATATGGTCACCAACACTATCGGACACAAACAAGACAAAACTCCAGACCACACAGAACACAGCACTCAGAATAGCAACAGGATGCACACAAGACACAAACATACAACACTTGCATGAGGAAACAAAAACTCTCCCACTGAACACCCATCTAAAACTACACGCATCGCAAATCAGACAAAAAGCCCAACACCCAACCCACCCACTACACCCACTCACTCAACAACCACCACCACCCAGACAAAAGAAACAAACAATCTTCCACAACAACAACTACACAAACAACAAAGACACAGCACCACAGGACACCAACAACGACACCATAAAACAGAACATGAAAGACATACACACCCACTTTGTACAAACACACTTGGACACCAGACAACACAACAAAGTAATACATGCACCAGCACCAGAAATAGACCCATCAGAGCAAGACCTACCACACAGAACCAGACAACTCCTAGCACAACTCCGAACCAACAAATCACCAGCCCTCCACTCCTACCTACACAACATTACACCGGACACACACCCAACACCACTCTGTGCGCTATGCGGCACGCAAGTGCACGACACACAACACCTGTTCACCTGCACAAACATACCCACCACACTGACTCCGGAGGACCTCTGGCGAAGCCCAAGCGGAGTGGCGGCCCTGCTCGCCCGCTGGGCGGCGGAGGGGGGTCTGGGGATCCGGGAGACGGAGTGAGGGCCCGGTCCCCCAATGTCGGGGCACGGGTGGGGTCGACAACAACAACAACAACAACATAAAAAAAGACTTCCCCTTTAAATATTCCTGCTGCATAATATATCTCCTTTCCTTTCGTAAAGGATGGTCAGAACCTTTCCTAAGCATTATTAAAATTTAGACGATCTTTGCTCCAGGTGCTACCGGCTCATCTCACTCGGTTAGGATAGGAAAGGAAAGTTCCTATGCCAAAATGATAATCCAAAAAGGGCCCCTGTTGGTGGATAATCAGGCCATGGGAGGTGTGAGTAAATTGTGAGGGGGTGTTGGCTGGAGCTAGAAATAATTTTGGTGTCTTGTCCCTGCAGTAGGTTCATTAAAAGAGCAACCAGTGTTTTCACCACCATGGTCGGATCTTACTCTGGAGGGTAACCCATACAGGCAGGTGGCTTGGACAAAATATTTCAACACTGTCAAAGCTGTGTTGTCTGTGCTCCAGTTGAAGGTACGTTATTAGCCTGGAATTCCCATCAATGCCGGCATGTGTCACAAACACCCACCTGTAAAACAAACATGAAAAGAATAATGATTAAATACAAGAAAACAATCAAGTTTCATATCTTGTTTGAAATATCATCTCGGTAGAGAAGGTATTGCTGTGCACTTAAGACTACATGGAGGCAATTTGGAGTTTGTGTAACTTGGATATACAAATGATAAAATTCAATTTAATCTGTGCTGTCCATACAATATGGCTTTCTAATGCTCCCACGAGTACAAATATAAGATGATCCCTTATTACCGAATGAGACGCATATGCCCATCTATGTGCCATAAACTATTGGGGAATGGCACATAGTATGTTCTTCTAGCCACAGTCTGTCTCCATCTCTGGGCTGCAGCAGCTGGCTCAATACGGTTGAGGATTTCTCGAACTCTTTTTCTTTGTACTACAATACCATCAGCACGCAGGTATGCCCTCATCATCTGCAACAGGTTCATAAAACAACACAATAAAGAAAGTACACTTTCACAATGAATATGATATATACATGAAGGGACAAGAGTATGTAGCAGAACACTTGCTTCCGAGCCTGATCTGGGAAATTGGCTGTGCAATCTTCTGACATGCTCTTCCAGGTCAACATCATGAATGGGAGTAAATCTATTTCTGGCTGAAATCTGAAAAAAATTCATTTTTTTATGCAGGTATGAAGAGGAACAACACAACATCTCAGTGATGGCTCTCACTGTAAAGCCCTGAGTGGGGAGCAGTTCAATTTGATCACTTGTAATGTCAAGTGCTGGTCTTCCTCGTCTACCTAAAGTATGGAAATAAAAGGATTAAGGAATTCAAGCAAACGAATCACTACGTGTTTTTTATATACTGTATACAGTACAGGCATATAGACACAGATGTACATAAAAGTATATGCAGCTTCAAAACCACGAGCAGCTATTTTCTCTAACCATTTTACTCAAGAAAAAAATAATTCAAACTTATAATTGAATAACTAAAAGATCACTAGTTATTGCTTAAAAGTGTACAGCCATCGCGTTACTTAATAGTCTACTGATTTGCAGGAAAACCACTGGTATAAAACGACGTTTGACAGGGTGATAGAAGGTAAGTCACAGCAAGTCGTCAGTAAAACCCGTGTGTAGTTTGAATAAAAATACATACGAAAAACCAATGACAAAAAATGGTAGCCATTTTACCTGTGTGCAAACGATGTGCCACATGGGAACAAACACGTCCACCATTAGGAGTGGGTCCCGCAATGATGACAGATCGGAGATCTATTGGACTTTGAATCAAACTTTGAATAGTATCAGCGCTAAACTGGTCACTAACTCTTCTTAAATTAGCAATTGAAATGTTTATCGCGCGTGCTTCACTTTCACCGGCAGACCCTTGATGACAGGCACTCTCTATTGCCCTGCACCTTCGCCGAATACGTCTCAGGACACTGTCCGCCATTGTTGTTTTAAAAAACTAAGTGGGCACAGAATTTCCAAAATCATGAGCCCTGACTGGTGGGATGACACTATTTTGAAACGTACAGCCAATAGGATACCGTTACATGTTTTCGTAATCATCCTTATTTGCATTTAATGCAAGTACAGTGTAATGTCACTAGCACTACAAGTGGGCACATTTATGGCCTTACATGTTCACTAGTAAGCGTCAAAATCATCTTACCAGTGAACTAGTGGGCACATTTATGGCCTTAAATGTTCAGTAGTAAGCGTCAAAATAATCTTATTAGTGAACTAGTGGGCGTTTTGCGGCTTACATGTTCACTAGTAAGCGTCAAAATGACCTTACTAGTGAACTAGTGAGCGTTTTGTGGCTTACATGTTCACTAGTAAGCGTCAAAATGACCTTACTAGTAAACTAGTGAGCGTTTTGTGGCTTACATGTTCACTAGTAAGCGTCAAAATGATCTTACTAGTGGACTATTGGGCGTTTTGTGGCTTACATGTTCACTAGTAAGCCTCAAAATGATCTTACTAGTGAACTAGTAGGCGATGTGTGGCTTACATGTCAACTAGTAAGCCTCAAAATGAACTTACTAGTGAACTAGTGGGCACATTTATGGCCTTACATGTTCACTAGTAAGCGTCAAAATGATCTTACTAGTGAACTAGTGGGCGTTCTGTGGCTTACATGTTCACTAGTAAGCGTCAAAATGACCTTACTAGTGAACTAGTGGGCGTTTTGTGGCTTACATGTTCACTAGTAAGCGTCAAAATGATCTTACTAGTGAACGAGTGAGCGTTTTGTGGCTGACATGTTCATAAATAAGTGTCAAAATGATCTTACTAGGGAACTAGTGGGCGTTTTGTGGCTTACATGTTCACTAGTAAGCGTCAAAATTACCTTACTAGTGAACCAGTGAGCGTTTTGTGGCTTACATGTTCACTAGTAAGCGTCAAAATGACCTTACTAGTGAACTAGTGAGCGTTTTGTGGCTTACATGTTCACTAGTAAGCGTCAAAATGATCTTACTAGTGAACTAGTGGGCGTTCTGTGGCTTACATGTTCACTAGAAGCCTCAAAATTATCTTACTAGTGAACTAGCGGGCGTTTTGTGGCTTACATGTCAACTAGTAAGCCTCAAAATGATCTTACTAGTGAACTAGTGGGCACATTTATGGCCTTACATGTTCACTAGTAAGCGTCAAAATGACCTTACTAGTGAACTAGTGGGCAATATGGAATAAATACTCAAAGGGCTTGCCAGGCAAGCCCTTTGAGTATTTATTCATCCGTGATGGTATTGTAGACCAATGAGAGCACGTCCGACAGACACGTGGACTTCGGGCGGCCAATCATGATGCATTTCGAGCCAAGCCCCAACAAAAACGGAGGAGAAAACTTTCAGACGCTTTGAAAGCTTTTGGGGTACATATTACTCTTGTTGTTACACAAAATTTTGTTTTACGATTATTTTAGGCGGTAACGTTATGGTGTAAATGTCAAATACGTGGTCAATTTATCAAGATGAAGCCTGCTTAAAAATTTGCTCCAACAATTTTGGAGATGTGTCTGACTTTGACAGCAATGGCGGCAGTTCAACGCTGACAGTCGCAGTCGGGTGCAGATTTATTTCGGCAGGACTTTCTAAAATCTGCCGTTTGCTCTGACAGTTCTCTGTCTGACAGTCACATTTTGTCTTATTACTCACAAGCTAATTGACATTTAAAAAAAGAGTTAATGTTTGGAACACGATTTTGCTCTTACTGTTTGCTGCCTTAGTTCATTTGAAATATTCGCTTCCTGCATTACATGAAGTACATTTTTTAATATTCACAAGACTGTAACTGTGCATTATAAATAATGTCACATTTGCACTATGTTTTACTGGATCTACAACTAAACTAGGTCCTCGTTTCTGGGAGAGTCCACAGCACCTCCTGTATCACAACCATTCTGCCGGCACACCTTCAGCAGCACGATGTTTCTAACGGGAGCTGGAGGGTGATCAGCTTCATTGAAGAAGAGGAGGAGGAGAGGCACAACGTTTGTCATTTGTGATATGTTTTTAGACTTTTCTCCTAACTAAAAAAACTATGTTTTGTTAATTTCTTGATATAGTTCTTGTATTTAAATATTTTAACAATCAAATATTTTTCAACTGTGTTTTAGATATGAATTGTATGAAATAAATCAGTGAAGCCCCATTCAAATTCTACTCTATCTAATCTGCTCGATCACACTGCTGTCAACCTGCTGTACCTCCAAACTCCTTGGCTTACTCGCAGTTGGAGGGTTCCCCCCGAACGGGGGGACAAATCAAGGAACCAATCCCTGCACCCCGAACGGGGTGCCCTTACGGCCGTTTTTTTTTTTTTTTCGGCTAACCGCCCCCTGAACCTGGCAGGGTGGCGGGCGGACCTTTTGCTCCAGGCGGGGGACATAGAGACAAATCCGGGGCCCACACAGACACTCTCACGCACGCAACAAACACACACACAACAAACTACCTGGACATGCGACATTTGCACACAACAGATTACAAGAAGACAGACATCCTTCAGATGCAACAACCACACACCACACTGGGTACACAAACATTGCACAAACATAAACACTAGACAATACAACATAACATGGAAATGCAGACTACATCCCAAAACACCACCACGAACAACAACACCTCGTAGGACACCAACAGGCAGCAGAGCACAAACAGACCAAAACAACACACTCGCCTCACCAACACTACCCTCAAAGGCAACACGGACAGACAACTCCAACAGAGATACAACAAACACAAGACCACCCCCCCAAACCTGGACCTGCAATAGCTGCAATAGAATCATCACACGCAGACAAACCTCACTCAGATGCAACTCAACACACCCACACTGGATACACAGACATTGCTCCGGCATCACCACCCGCCAATACACAAACACGTGGACATGCAGAACACACACGCAAACAACAAACACCCCAACACCACAACCCCCGAACAACCCACAAAGAACAACACCCACCAACAAAAACAACAAACACACACTGACCATACTACAAATAAACATCAACGGCATCCAAAACAAGAAAACAGAACTAGAAGAACACGCCTCACAACAGCACGCAGACATCATCACCATACAAGAAACCAAACTAGAAAAACAACACAACACACCTCGTCTCACCAACTACACCAGCATTAGGAAAGACAGAGAACACAAGGGAGGAGGAGGACTGCTCACATACATTCACAAATCAGTCACATTCACTCCCATGAACATCCCCAACAACATTAACACCAACACTACAGAAATTCAAACCGTAAAGATTCACATAACCAACCACAAAAGACTACACATATGCAACATGTACATACCCCACAGAGATACCACCCGACCAGACCACGCCACAGAAGACACAGACATCACCAACACCTTCCAATACATAAACTCGCTGAACAACACCATTCTAACCGCAGACATCAACGCTCACTCAACACAATGGCACTCTCCCTACGACGACCACAGAGGCACCCTCATTGCAGACATACTACAGAACTCCCAACAAATCACTCTAAACGCAAACACACCTACCAGAAAACCTACAAACATCAACCAACAACCAACATCACCGGACATCACAACAGCCAGCAACAGCATCACAAACAGAACAACATGGACCACAATACACGCACTCAGTTCAGACCACCTTCCTATCAAAATCACACACAACACGCGTGCTCCTTTCCGCCTACAACAACACCTTCAAACTTACACAAATTACAGGAAAGCAGACTGGGAAGGATACACCTCTGAAATAGAATCAGCACTGGAGAACTTAACCATACCTGACAACATCCACACAGCCAACACCATGCTCACAAACCTCATACTTACAGCAGACAAACACCACATACCCCACGGAAAAATAAAAAGCAAATCACTTCTCCTACCACAACACATCAGAACACTCATCAGCCAAAGAAACGACATCAGACAACAAAACCACCAAGACCCACGCATCACAGACCTAAACAAAGAAATAGACAAACAAATCCAAAAACACAAACAAGAGCTATGGAAAGAACACTTAACGGATGCATGGAACCACAGACACAAACAATACATACTCTGGAACACAGTAACAAGACTATCTAACAAAGAACAAAAAGCACCAGAAAACACCACAATACAGTTCGGACAACACACGGCAATATCCAACAAACAGAAAGCACGAGCATTCAACAAACAATTCACCAACATAATACAACACAAAACCAACAGAACATACAGACAACTACAACGCAAAATACGAAAACTCAACACCACGCCCATAACCATCACAGAACAACAAGTCAAACAAGCACTACAACGCTCCAAAAGCAACAACTCCACAGGCCCAGACAACATAAACATCAGACATCTGAAACACCTAGGCCCCAAAGCAATAACACTACTCACACACACTTACAACACATCACTCAACACCAACACCATCCCCGCAATATGGAAGACTGCAAAAATAATCCCAATACCAAAACCCAACAAAAACCACGCACTCGGCCCATCCTACAGACCAATAGCACTACTCAGCCCAATAGCCAAAACAATGGAAAAGGTAATACTACCCTTCATTACCAACAACACTCAACTACCCTCTCACCAACACGGCTTCCGAAAACAACACTCCACAACCACAGCACTACACCACATACACAACATCATAGCCACAGGTTTCAATCAACAAAAACCACCACAACGAACAGTTGCCATAGCCCTAGACATGTCCAAAGCCTTTGACACGGTAAACCTACACACACTCACAAACAAACTCAACAACACTAACACCCCAAACATCATCATCAAATACATCTTCAACTACATAAGGGGACGCAGACAATACACTCAATACCGGGGGGAAACATCAGAACACAGAAACACGAAAACGGGGGTACCACAGGGGGGAGTACTTTCACCAACACTATTCAACATATACATGGCAGACTTACCACAACCACCTCCAAATGTACACACAGTTACATATGCAGACGACATCACCATTCTATCCACACATGTCAAACCACAACAGGCACAACAACAAGTACAAAAATATCTCCACGACATATACAACTGGACAAAACAGAACCAACTCACACTCAACGCAGACAAAACCACCACCACTCTGTTCACACCGGATCCGGCAGAATACAGCAACAGACTCACTTTACAAATAGATAACACCACCCTACCCACAGTCCGCGAACGCAAAATACTGGGATTAACATGGGACCCCAAACTCACCTTCTCAAAACACACACAACACACTCTAACCCGCGCCAAGCAATCAAACAAAATACTTAAAGCCTTAACAACCACTCACTGGGGAAAATCCAAAGAAACTATACTCACCACATACAAAGCAACCACACTCACACGCCTCGAATACGCAAACACTATATGGTCACCAACACTATCGGACACAAACAAGACAAAACTCCAGACCACACAGAACACCGCACTCAGAATAGCAACAGGATGCACACAAGACACAAACATACAACACTTGCATGAGGAAACAAAAACTCTCCCACTGAACACCCATCTAAAACTACACGCATCGCAAATCAGACAAAAAGCCCAACACCCAACCCACCCACTACACCCACTCACTCAACAACCACCACCACCCAGACAAAAGAAACAAACAATCTTCCACAACAACAACTACACACACAACAAAGACACAGCACCACAGGACACCAACAACGACACCATAAAACAGAACATGAAAGACATACACACCCACTTTGTACAAACACACTTGGACACCAGACAACACAACAAAGTAATACATGCACCAGCACCAGAAAAAGACCCATCAGAGCAAGACCTACCACACAGAACCAGACAACTCCTAGCACAACTCCGAACCAACAAATCACCAGCCCTCCACTCCTACCTACACAACATTACACCGGACACACACCCAACACCACTCTGTGCGCTATGCGGCACGCAAGTGCACGACACACAACACCTGCACAAACATACCCACCACACTGACTCCGGAGGACCTCTGGCGAAACCCAAGCGGAGTGGCGGCCCTGCTCGCCCGCTGGGCGGCGGAGGGGGGTCTGGGGATCCGGGAGACGGAGTGAGGGCCCGGTCCCCCAATGTCGGGGCACGGGTGGGGTCGACAACAACAACAACAACATCAACCTGCTGTAAATAATGCCTCCATTCATGATTGTAGAAACCCCAGAACGGTAAACATGTGATTATTTTATTTTAAAATATAAGAAGCCTATGTTTTGCAATTGTGCTCATTTTCATTGTATTGCACGACAAATATAATAGATGAGCCGGTTTGGGGACATCATCAACCAAGCTGCTGCTCCAATTGCAATGCGATATATTGTCCTGCTCTCCTAAATTCGCATCTACACCACAAATTATAACATCCTAACTGATTTAGCAACAACTGAAAATTCACATCATTATTTAGGGAGTTGCATAACTGTTGCATTATATGGTGCCCTATTCATTTTATTTAGTATAGCATACATATATAAAAGTGGAAAGATACTGCAGAGCTGTGCCATTACTCTTTATCTCTGTGTACATAATAAATAAACATCACCTACAGATACATTGGTAAAAATTGCTTGATTCCTTCTGTATACTGTAGATATTACGCAAATGGCGGTAAATAATTGTGAAAGCTCAGAATCAGGTTTTAAAGGGTTAATTCTTTGCTGGGTGGAGCTCTTATCATGGAGCCAATAGGAGGTGTCCTCGGGTGGTGTCCGTCCCTCATTCAGCTCGGGTCCTCCACCAGAGGCCAGGAAGCCCGAGGGCCCCGCGCAGTACCCCCGCCGCTCCCAGCAGCGCACACCTCCGGACCGAGATGTCCGACGCTGGTCCCGGGATCTGTCGCAACCACCCATCCAGTCCGGGGGTCACTGCCCCGAGCGCCCCGACCACCACAGGCACGACCGCCACCCCCACCCCCCAGGCCCTCCCCAGCCCCTCCCCGAGCCCCTGGTACCCCCCGAGCCCCCCATGCTCCCCCCTCCCGATGCCTCCACCACCTGGGACCGCCACATCCACCACAACGGCCCTCCTCCGCCCCCCATCCACGACCACGACATCTGGCTGGCTCGCCACCACCATCCCGCCAGTCTGGATCCGGAAGTCCCACAGGATCCCCGCTCCGCCACCCTCCACCACCCTCGGAGGTGCCCCCCACTCCGACCCCGGGGCCCCCAGTCCACACTCCGCACAGATGCCTCGGCAGACCACGCCAGCCACCTGGCCATGGCGCTCCACGCAGGCCCCCCCTGCCAACATCCCACACCCCGCAGCCACGTGCCGGATCGTCCCAGGCGCCTCCCCGCACAACCCACACCCCGGGTCCTGTCCGGCGCGGCACATCCGGGCCTCGACGGCTCCGGCGCCCAAGGCCCGCTCCTGAGCAGCCAGGATGAGCGCCCCTGCGCTGTCCCCCAGGCCAGTCCCCTCCAGCCACCGATAGGACTTCTTGAGATCAGCCACCTCAGCCACGGTCCGGTGGCACATCCCGCGTAGGGGCCCGCCCCACCACGATGGTCCCCCCCCCAGCGCCCGTCCCTCCGCTCCCCACTTGGGGCAAAAAATGAGCACATAACACCATCCAGTGTGGGTCCTTGGGCAAGAGCCTTCACGCTAATGCGTACCTCATACAATGATGAGAGACAATAAAATGAATGACATGCCAGCTCAGACGTCGCCCGGCCAAACAAGGTCTGCGTCAGGTGCTGGGGAACCAGAGCACCTTGATGAAAAATGGAGCAGAGATGGGCAAGATGCAATAACATGGCTCTGTTGGAATGCTACTACTCAAGCAAGCCTAGTCAGAGAGGTTACATGGAGAGAATGTGGGCTAAATGGTTACTTCAAAACCCACAGTCACGGGTGGCCACGAAACAACTCGTAACTCAGTGTTCCAACATCCACAAACGGCAACTGCTGTCACAACTTGAGATTGATGAGGTACAACGCAGGTTCCATGGTGAGGGGCCCCAGGCTGCCAGATCAGAGGAGGAGTTCATACCAGAGTGAATGCAGATGATGAGATTGGGAGGCCAGCCCCAATGAATGAAATGCTGAGCGAGGCAGCAACTGACCTGAAAGCTAAGATCATGGCAAGAATGAAAGCTGGGAAACCTAGAATCCGATTACAACGGCTATGTGAAGTACCACCTGAAAGTCTCTTGGAAAGTGTGAATTCAGCACTGAGGGCGATCCTTACCGTAACGATCACGGAAATGAACTGATATACGCTTCAGCATCAGTGATCCTTGAGATGCTTGGCTATAAGAGCAACCATGGAAGCCATGAGATACATTACCGACCATGGAAAAGACGGTTGGAGGCTAAGATCAAGGCGGCTCGGAAAGATGTGAGTCAATTGACTGAGGTCCAGAGAGGTGTGATGAAAAGGCCGATCCTGAGAGGTACATCCAGATGACCATATATGAAGCACTCGAAACAAAGGCTCCAAGCCTTGTCCAGCCGCCTAAAGCGGTACACGAAAGAGAATGAGGCCAGACGAATAAACAGGCTGTTTGCAACACAACCTGCGAAAGTGTACGCTCAGTGGCAGGGTCCTAACAACAGAGCTGATCCACCAAGACTGGAAACTGAAAGGTACTGGGGAGGCAGATGGGAGAAGGAGGTTGCACATAACAGCAGTGCACAATGGCTGGTCACCCAAAGAGAGGAGCACAGACACCTCCCTGAACAGAACCCAATTACCATAACAGTGGCAGACATAAAGGAAATAGTCTCAAATATGAAGAACTGGACAGCACCAGGCCCGGACATGGTCCACACTTACTGGCTAAAGAGACTCACAGCACTCCATGAGCGCCCAGCAGCACAAATGAACCAGCTGCCTAGGGATGGGACTCACCCAGGATGGCTAACCGAAGGGCGAACGATCCTTATCATGAAAGATCCCTCAAAGGGTGCAGTCGCATCCAACTATCGGCCAATAACCTGTCCCTCCACAATTTTGGAAGCTCATGTTGCGGCTAAGATAAGTGCACACATGGATCAATACATGAGCGAAGCACGGAAGGGCATTGGTAGAGATACCAGGGGAGCCAAACATCAGCTCCTGGTTGACAGAACAGTCGCACAAGACTGCAGGTCCCGATGTACCAACCTGTGCACAGCCTGGATTGATTAAAAGAAAGCCTATGACTCGATGCCACATACATGGATCACTGAATGCTTGGATGTGTATAAGGTGAACAGGACCCTAAGAGCCTTCGTTGCGAACTTGATGAGGATGTGGAAAACCACACTTGAAGCCAATGGCAAGCCACTTACCCAAGTGTCCATCAAATGTGGCATATACCAAGGTGATGCACTCTCCCCATTGCTGTTCTGCATAGGACTGAACTCCCTAAGCCAAGTAATCACCAAGACAGGCTATGGATACAGCCTCAGAAATGAAGCTACGATCAGTCACCTCCTCTACATGGATGACATAAAGCTGTATGCTAAGAGTGAAAGGGACATAGACTCCCTGATCCACACAACCAGGATCTACAGCAGCGACATCGGGATGTGATAGTCGGATGGTGACTAAGAGAGGAACGGTAGTCCGGACTGAAGGGGTCTCACTCCCCGAAGGAACAATAGCAGACATTGAGGACAGCTACAAGTACCTCGGTGTACCACAAGCCAATGGCAACCTTGAACTGGCAACAAGGAAAGCGGCTGGGGACTAGTGAGTGTGAGAGCCACTGTCCAGGATGAAACATCCAAGCTCCATAAATACATCAAGGAGAAGGCTCCAACGGATGACGTACTCAGAGAATGTCTCAGACAATGGGCAACAGAGGATGAGGCGCTGGAAGAGGGACCATCATCGGAGGACAAGCCCCTACACGGGATGTACCACCGGACCATAACTGAAGTGGCCGATCTCAAGAATTCCCATCAGTGGCTAGAGAGGGCTGGCCTGAAGGACAGTACAGAGGCACTCATCCTGGCTGCTCAGGAGCAGGCCCTGAGCACTAGAGCCATTGAGGCCCAGATATACCACACCAGACAAGACCCAAGGTGTAGGTTGTGCAAAGAGGCACCTGAGACGATCTAACACATAACTGCAGGGTGTAAGGTGCTGGCAGGGAAAGCCTATATGGAACGCCATAACCCGGTGGCTGGCATAGTCTACCGAAACATCTGTGCGGAGTACGGACTGGAAACCCCAAGGTCAAAATGGGAAACACCTCTGAAGGTGGTGGAGAATGACAGAGCGAAGATCCTATGGGACTTCCAGATCCAGACTGACAAGATGGTAATGGCGAACCAACCAGATATCCTGATGATAGATAAAGGGCAGAGGAAAGCCGTTGTAGTGGATGTAGCGGTCCCAAGTGCTGGAAACATCAGAAAGAAGGAACACGAGAAACTCGAGAAATCCCAAGGGCTCAGAGAGGAGCTGGAGAGAGCCTGGAAGGTAAAGGGGACAGTCGTGCCTGTGGTGGTCGGAGCACTCGGGGCAGTGACCCCCAAACTAGATGATGAGTGGTTGCAACAGATCCCGGGAACAACATCGGACATCTCAGTCCAGAAATGTGCAGTGCTGGGAACGGCAAGGATACTGCGCAGAACCCTCAAGCTTCCTGGCCTCTGGTAGAGGACCCCAGCTGAATGAGGGATGGACACCACCTGAGGGGTGAGACGAGGATTTTTTTTATAGATATACAGTAGATACACATTCACTCCCATGAACATCCCCAACAACATTAACACCAACAGTACAGAAATTCAAACCGTAAAGATTCACATAACCAACCACAAAAGACTACACATATGCAACATGTATATACCCCCCAGAGATACCACCCGACCAGACCACGCCACAGAAGACACAGACATCACCAACACCTTCCAATACATAAACTCGCTGTACAACACCATTCTAACCGCAGACATCAACGCTCACTCAACACAATGGCACTCTCCCTACGACGACCACAGAGGCACCCACATTGCCGAAATACTACAAAACTCCCAACAAATCACTCTAAACGCAAACACACCCACCAGAAAACTTACAAACATCAACCAACAACCAACATCACCGGACATCACAACAGCCAGCAACAGCATCACAAACAGAACAACATGGACCACAATACACGCACTCAGTTCAGACCACCTTCCCATCAAAATCACACACAACACGCGTGCTCCTTTCCGCCTACAACAACACCTTCAAACTTACACAAATTACAGGAAAGCAGACTGGGAAGGATACACCTCTGAAATAGAATCAGCACTGGAGAACATAACCATACCTGACAACATCCACACAGCCAACACCATGCTCACAAACCTCATACTTACAGCAGACAAACACCACATACCCCACGGAAAAATAAAAAGCAAATCACTTCTCCTACCACAACACATCAGAACACTCATCAGCCAAAGAAACGACATCAGACAACAAAACCACCAAGACCCACGCATCACAGACCTAAACAAAGAAATAGACACACAAATCCAAAAACACAAACAAGAGCTATGGAAAGAACACTTAACGGATGCATGGAACCACAGACACAAACAACACATACTCTGGAACACAGTAACAAGACTATCAAACAAAGAACAAAAAGCACCAGAAAACACCACAATACAGTTCGGACAACACACGGCAATATCCAACAAACAGAAAGCACGAGCATTCAACAAACAATTCACCAACATAATACAACACAAAACCAACAGAACATACAGACAACTACAACGCAAAATACGAAAACTCAACACCACGCCCATAACCATCACAGAACAACAAGTCAAACAAGCACTACAACGCTCCAAAAGCAACAACTCCACAGGCCCAGACAACATAAACATCAGACATCTGAAACACCTAGGCCCCAAAGCAATAACACTACTCACACACACTTACAACACATCACTCAACACCAACACCATCCCCGCAATATGGAAGACTGCAAAAATAATCCCAATACCAAAACCCAACAAAAACCACGCACTCGGCCCATCTTACAGACCAATAGCACTACTCAGCCCAATAGCCAAAACAATGGAAAAGGTAATACTACCCTTCATTACCAACAACACTCAACTACCCTCTCACCAACACGGCTTCCGAAAACAACACTCCACAACCACAGCACTACACCACATACACAACATCATAGCCACAGGTTTCAATCAACAAAAACCACCACAACGAACAGTTGCCATAGCCCTAGACATGTCCAAAGCCTTTGACACGGTAAACCTACACACACTCACAAACAAACTCAACAACACTAACACCCCAAACATCATCATCAAATACATCTTCAACTACATAAGGGGACGCAGACAATACACTCAATACCGGGGGGAAACATCAGAACATAGAAACACGAAAACGGGGGTACCACAGGGGGGAGTACTTTCACCAACACTATTCAACATATACATGGCAGACTTACCACAACCACCTCCAAATGTACACACAGTTACATATGCAGACGACATCACCATTCTATCCACACATGTCAAACCACAACAGGCACAACAACAAGTACAAAAATATCTCCACGACATATACAACTGGACAAAACAGAACCAACTCACACTCAACGCAGACAAAACCACCACCACTCTGTTCACACCGGATCCGGCAGAATACAGCAACAGGCTCACTTTACAAATAGATAACACCACCCTACCCACAGTCCGCGAACCCAAAATACTGGGATTAACATGGGACCCCAAACTCACCTTCTCAAAACACACACAACACACTCTAACCCGCGCCAAGCAATCAAACAAAATACTTAAAGCCTTAACAACCACTCACTGGGGAAAATCCAAAGAAACTATACTCACCACATACAAAGCAACCACACTCACACGCCTCGAATACGCAAACACTATATGGTCACCAACACTATCGGACACAAACAAGACAAAACTCCAGACCACACAGAACACAGCACTCAGAATAGCAACAGGATGCACACAAGACACAAACATACAACACTTGCATGAGGAAACAAAAACTCTCCCACTGAACACCCATCTAAAACTACACGCATCGCAAATCAGACAAAAAGCCCAACACCCAACCCACCCACTACACCCACTCACTCAACAACCACCACCACCCAGACAAAAGAAACAAACAATCTTCCACAACAACAACTACACACACAACAAAGACACAGCACCACAGGACACCAACAACGACACCATAAAACAGAACATGAAAGACATACACACCCACTTTGTACAAACACACTTGGACACCAGACAACACAACAAAGTAATACATGCACCAGCACCAGAAATAGACCCATCAGAGCAAGACCTACCACACAGAACCAGACAACTCCTAGCACAACTCCGAACCAACAAATCACCAGCCCTCCACTCCTACCTACACAACATTACACCGGACACACACCCAACACCACTCTGTGCGCTATGCGGCACGCAAGTGCACGACACACAACACCTGTTCACCTGCACAAACATACCCACCACACTGACTCCGGAGGACCTCTGGCGAAGCCCAAGCGGAGTGGCGGCCCTGCTCGCCCGCTGGGCGGCGGAGGGGGGTCTGGGGATCCGGGAGACGGAGTGAGGGCCCGGTCCCCCAATGTCGGGGCACGGGTGGGGTCGACAACAACAACAACAACAACATAAAAAAAGACTTCCCCTTTAAATATTCCTGCTGCATAATATATCTCCTCTCCTTTCGTAAAGGATGGTCAGAACCTTTCCTAAGCATTATTAAAATTTAGACGATCTTTGCTCCAGGTGCTACCGGCTCATCTCACTCGGTTAGGATAGGAAAGGAAAGTTCCTATGCCAAAATGATAATCCAAAAAGGGCCCCTGTTGGTGGATAATCAGGCCATGGGAGGTGTGAGTAAATTGTGAGGGGGTGTTGGCTGGAGCTAGAAATAATTTTGGTGTCTTGTCCCTGCAGTAGGTTCATTAAAAGAGCAACCAGTGTTTTCACCACCATGGTCGGATCTTACTCTGGAGGGTAACCCATACAGGCAGGTGGCTTGGACAAAATATTTCAACACTGTCAAAGCTGTGTTGTCTGTGCTCCAGTTGAAGGTACGTTATTAGCCTGGAATTCCCATCAATGCCGGCATGTGTCACAAACACCCACCTGTAAAACAAACATGAAAAGAATAATGATTAAATACAAGAAAACAATCAAGTTTCATATCTTGTTTGAAATATCATCTCGGTAGAGAAGGTATTGCTGTGCACTTAAGACTACATGGAGGCAATTTGGAGTTTGTGTAACTTGGATATACAAATAATAAAATTCAATTTAATCTGTGCTGTCCATACAATATGGCTTTCTAATGCTCCCACGAGTACAAATATAAGATGATCCCTTATTACCGAATGAGACGCATATGCCCATCTATGTGCCATAAACTATTGGGGAATGGCACATAGTATGTTCTTCTAGCCACAGTCTGGCTCCATCTCTGGGCTGCAGCAGCTGGCTCAATACGGTTGAGGATTTCTCGAACTCTTTTTCTTTGTACTACAATACCATCAGCACGCAGGTATGCCCTCATCATCTGCAACAGGTTCATAAAACAACACAATAAAGAAAGTACACTTTCACAATGAATATAATGATATATACATGAAGGGACAAGAGTATGTAGCAGAACACTTGCTTCCGAGCCTGATCTGGGAAATTGGCTGTGCAATCTTCTGACATGCTCTTCCAGGTCAACATCATGAATGGGAGTAAATCTATTTCTGGCTGAAATCTGAAAAAACTTCATTTTTTTATGCAGGTATGAAGAGGAACAACACAACATCTCAGTGATGGCTCTCACTGTAAAGCCCTGAGTGGGGAGCAGTTCAATTTGATCACTTGTAATGTCAAGTGCTGGTCTTCCTCGTCTACCTAAAGTATGGAAATAAAAGGATTAAGGAATTCAAGCAAACGAATCACTACGTGTTTTTTATATACTGTATACAGTACAGGCATATAGACACAGATGTACATAAAAGTATATGCAGCTTCAAAACCACGAGCAGCTATTTTCTCTAACCATTTTACTCAAGAAAAAAATAATTCAAACTTATAATTGAATAACTAAAAGATCACTAGTTATTGCTTAAAAGTGTACAGCCATCGCGTTACTTAATAGTCTACTGATTTGCAGGAAAACCACTGGTATAAAACGACGTTTGACAGGGTGATAGAAGGTAAGTCACAGCAAGTCGTCAGTAAAACCCGTGTGTAGTTCGAATAAAAATACATACGAAAAACCAATGACAAAAAATGGTAGCCATTTTACCTGTGTGCAAACGATGTGCCACATGGGAACAAACACGTCCACCATTAGGAGTGGGTCCCGCAATGATGACAGATCGGAGATCTATTGGACTTTGAATCAAACTTTGAATAGTATCAGCGCTAAACTGGTCACTAACTCTTCTTAAATTAGCAATTGAAATGTTTATCGCGCGTGCTTCACTTTCACCGGCAGACCCTTGATGACAGGCACTCTCTATTGCCCTGCACCTTCGCCGAATACGTCTCAGGACACTGTCCGCCATTGTTGTTTTAAAAAACTAAGTGGGCACAGAATTTCCAAAATCATGAGCCCTGACTGGTGGGATGACACTATTTTGAAACGTACAGCCAATAGGATACCGTTACATGTTTTCGTAATCATCCTTATTTGCATTTAATGCAAGTACAGTCTAATGTCACTAGCACTACAAGTGGGCACATTTATGGCCTTACATGTTCACTAGTAAGCGTCAAAATCATCTTACCAGTGAACTAGTGGGCACATTTATGGCCTTAAATGTTCAGTAGTAAGCGTCAAAATAATCTTATTAGTGAACTAGTGGGCGTTTTGCGGCTTACATGTTCACTAGTAAGCGTCAAAATGACCTTACTAGTGAACTAGTGAGCGTTTTGTGGCTTACATGTTCACTAGTAAGCGTCAAAATGACCTTACTAGTAAACTAGTGAGCGTTTTGTGGCTTACATGTTCACTAGTAAGCGTCAAAATGATCTTACTAGTGGACTATTGGGCGTTTTGTGGCTTACATGTTCACTAGTAAGCCTCAAAATGATCTTACTAGTGAACTAGTAGGCGATGTGTGGCTTACATGTCAACTAGTAAGCCTCAAAATGAACTTACTAGTGAACTAGTGGGCACATTTATGGCCTTACATGTTCACTAGTAAGCGTCAAAATGATCTTACTAGTGAACTCGTGGGCGTTTTGTGGCTTACATGTTCACTAGTAAGCGTCAAAATGACCTTACTAGTGAACTAGTGGGCGTTTTGTGGCTTACATGTTCACTAGTAAGCGTCAAAATGATCTTACTAGTGAACGAGTGAGCGTTTTGTGGCTGACATGTTCATAAATAAGTGTCAAAATGATCTTACTAGGGAACTAGTGGGCGTTTTGTGGCTTACATGTTCACTAGTAAGCGTCAAAATTACCTTACTAGTGAACCAGTGAGCGTTTTGTGGCTTACATGTTCACTAGTAAGCGTCAAAATGACCTTACTAGTGAACTAGTGAGCGTTTTGTGGCTTACATGTTCACTAGTAAGCGTCAAAATGATCTTACTAGTGAACTAGTGGGCGTTCTGTGGCTTACATGTTCACTAGAAGCCTCAAAATTATCTTACTAGTGAACTAGCGGGCGTTTTGTGGCTTACATGTCAACTAGTAAGCCTCAAAATGATCTTACTAGTGAACTAGTGGGCACATTTATGGCCTTACATGTTCACTAGTAAGCGTCAAAATGACCTTACTAGTGAACTAGTGGGCAATATGGAATAAATACTCAAAGGGCTTGCCAGGCAAGCCCATTGAGTATTTAAAGGGTTCAAAGGGCTTGCCTGGCAAGCCCTTTGAGTATTTATTCATCCGTGATGGTATTGTAGACCAATGAGAGCACGTCCGACAGACACGTGGACTTCGGGCGGCCAATCATGATGCATTTCGAGCCAAGCCCCAACAAAAACGGAGGAGAAAACTTTCAGACGCTTTGAAAGCTTTTGGGGTACATATTACTCTTGTTGTTACACAAAATGTTGTTTTACGATTATTTTAGGCGGTAACGTTATGGTGTAAATGTCAAATACGTGGTCAATTTATCAAGATGAAGCCTGCTTAAAAATTTGCTCCAACAATTTTGGAGATGTGTCTGACTTTGACAGCAATGGCGGCAGTTCAACGCTGACAGTCGCAGTCGGGTGCAGATTTATTTCGGCAGGACTTTCTAAAATCTGCCGTTTGCTCTGACAGTTCTCTGTCTGACAGTCACATTTTGTCTTATTACTCACAAGCTAATTGACATTTAAAAAAAGAGTTAATGTTTGGAACACGATTTTGCTCTTACTGTTTGCTGCCTTAGTTTGTTTGAAATATTCGCTTCCTGCATTACATGAAGTACATTTTTTAATATTCACAAGACTGTAACTGTGCATTATAAATAATGTCACATTTGCACTATGTTTTACTGGATCTACAACTAAACTAGGTCCTCGTTTCTGGGAGAGTCCACAGCACCTCCTGTATCACAACCATTCTGCCGGCACACCTTCAGCAGCACGATGTTTCTAACGGGAGCTGGAGGGTGATCAGCTTCATTGAAGAACAGGAGGAGGAGAGGCACAACGTTTGTCATTTGTGATATGTTTTTAGACTTTTCTCCTAACTAAAAAAACTATGTTTTGTTAATTTCTTGATATAGTTCTTGTATTTAAATATTTTAACAATCAAATATTTTTCAACTGTGTTTTAGATATGAATTGTATGAAATAAATCAGTGAAGCCCCATTCAAATTCTACTCTATCTAATCTGCTCGATCACACTGCTGTCAACCCGCTGTACCTCCAAACTCCTTGGCTTACTCGCAGTTGGAGGGTTCCCCCCGAACGGGGGGACAAATCAAGGAACCAATCCCTGCACCCCGAACGGGGTGCCCTTACGGCCGTTTTTTTTTTTTCGGCTAACCGCCCCCTGAACCTGGCAGGGTGGCGGGCGGACCTTTTGCTCCAGGCGGGGGACATAGAGACAAATCCGGGGCCCACACAGACACTCTCACGCACGCAACAAACACACACACAACAAACTACCTGGACATGCGACATTTGCACACAACAGATTACAAGAAGACAGACATCCTTCAGATGCAACCACCACACACCACACTGGGTACACAAACATTGCACAAACATAAACACTAGACAATACAACATAACATGGAAATGCAGACTACATCCCAAAACACCACCACGAACAACAACACCTCGTAGGACACCAACAGGCAGCAGAGCACAAACAGACCAAAACAACACACTCGCCTCACCAACACTACCCTCAAAGGCAACACGGACAGACAACTCCAACAGAGATACAACAAACACAAGACCACCCCCCCAAACCTGGACCTGCAATAGCTGCAATAGAATCATCACACGCAGACAAACCTCACTCAGATGCAACTCAACACACCCACACTGGATACACAGACATTGCTCCGGCATCACCACCCGCCAATACACAAACACGTGGACATGCAGAACACACACGCAAACAACAAACACCCCAACACCACAACCCCCGAACAACCCACAAAGAACAACACCCACCAACAAAAACAACAAACACACACTGACCATACTACAAATAAACATCAACGGCATCCAAAACAAGAAAACAGAACTAGAAGAACACGCCTCACAACAGCACGCAGACATCATCACCATACAAGAAACCAAACTAGAAAAACAACACAACACACCTCGTCTCACCAACTACACCAGCATTAGGAAAGACAGAGAACACAAGGGAGGAGGAGGACTGCTCACATACATTCACAAATCAGTCACATTCACTCCCATGAACATCCCCAACAACATTAACACCAACACTACAGAAATTCAAACCGTAAAGATTCACATAACCAACCACAAAAGACTACACATATGCAACATGTACATACCCCACAGAGATACCACCCGACCAGACCACGCCACAGAAGACACAGACATCACCAACACCTTCCAATACATAAACTCGCTGAACAACACCATTCTAACCGCAGACATCAACGCTCACTCAACACAATGGCACTCTCCCTACGACGACCACAGAGGCACCCTCATTGCAGACATACTACAGAACTCCCAACAAATCACTCTAAACGCAAACACACCTACCAGAAAACCTACAAACATCAACCAACAACCAACATCACCGGACATCACAACAGCCAGCAACAGCATCACAAACAGAACAACATGGACCACAATACACGCACTCAGTTCAGACCACCTTCCTATCAAAATCACACACAACACGCGTGCTCCTTTCCGCCTACAACAACACCTTCAAACTTACACAAATTACAGGAAAGCAGACTGGGAAGGATACACCTCTGAAATAGAATCAGCACTGGAGAACTTAACCATACCTGACAACATCCACACAGCCAACACCATGCTCACAAACCTCATACTTACAGCAGACAAACACCACATACCCCACGGAAAAATAAAAAGCAAATCACTTCTCCTACCACAACACATCAGAACACTCATCAGCCAAAGAAACGACATCAGACAACAAAACCACCAAGACCCACGCATCACAGACCTAAACAAAGAAATAGACAAACAAATCCAAAAACACAAACAAGAGCTATGGAAAGAACACTTAACGGATGCATGGAACCACAGACACAAACAATACATACTCTGGAACACAGTAACAAGACTATCTAACAAAGAACAAAAAGCACCAGAAAACACCACAATACAGTTCGGACAACACACGGCAATATCCAACAAACAGAAAGCACGAGCATTCAACAAACAATTCACCAACATAATACAACACAAAACCAACAGAACATACAGACAACTACAACGCAAAATACGAAAACTCAACACCACGCCCATAACCATCACAGAACAACAAGTCAAACAAGCACTACAACGCTCCAAAAGCAACAACTCCACAGGCCCAGACAACATAAACATCAGACATCTGAAACACCTAGGCCCCAAAGCAATAACACTACTCACACACACTTACAACACATCACTCAACACCAACACCATCCCCGCAATATGGAAGACTGCAAAAATAATCCCAATACCAAAACCCAACAAAAACCACGCACTCGGCCCATCCTACAGACCAATAGCACTACTCAGCCCAATAGCCAAAACAATGGAAAAGGTAATACTACCCTTCATTACCAACAACACTCAACTACCCTCTCACCAACACGGCTTCCGAAAACAACACTCCACAACCACAGCACTACACCACATACACAACATCATAGCCACAGGTTTCAATCAACAAAAACCACCACAACGAACAGTTGCCATAGCCCTAGACATGTCCAAAGCCTTTGACACGGTAAACCTACACACACTCACAAACAAACTCAACAACACTAACACCCCAAACATCATCATCAAATGCATCTTCAACTACATAAGGGGACGCAGACAATACACTCAATACCGGGGGGAAACATCAGAACACAGAAACACGAAAACGGGGGTACCACAGGGGGGAGTACTTTCACCAACACTATTCAACATATACATGGCAGACTTACCACAACCACCTCCAAATGTACACACAGTTACATATGCAGACGACATCACCATTCTATCCACACATGTCAAACCACAACAGGCACAACAACAAGTACAAAAATATCTCCACGACATATACAACTGGACAAAACAGAACCAACTCACACTCAACGCAGACAAAACCACCACCACTCTGTTCACACCGGATCCGGCAGAATACAGCAACAGACTCACTTTACAAATAGATAACACCACCCTACCCACAGTCCGCGAACGCAAAATACTGGGATTAACATGGGACCCCAAACTCACCTTCTCAAAACACACACAACACACTCTAACCCGCGCCAAGCAATCAAACAAAATACTTAAAGCCTTAACAACCACTCACTGGGGAAAATCCAAAGAAACTATACTCACCACATACAAAGCAACCACACTCACACGCCTCGAATACGCAAACACTATATGGTCACCAACACTATCGGACACAAACAAGACAAAACTCCAGACCACACAGAACACCGCACTCAGAATAGCAACAGGATGCACACAAGACACAAACATACAACACTTGCATGAGGAAACAAAAACTCTCCCACTGAACACCCATCTAAAACTACACGCATCGCAAATCAGACAAAAAGCCCAACACCCAACCCACCCACTACACCCACTCACTCAACAACCACCACCACCCAGACAAAAGAAACAAACAATCTTCCACAACAACAACTACACACACAACAAAGACACAGCACCACAGGACACCAACAACGACACCATAAAACAGAACATGAAAGACATACACACCCACTTTGTACAAACACACTTGGACACCAGACAACACAACAAAGTAATACATGCACCAGCACCAGAAATAGACCCATCAGAGCAAGACCTACCACACAGAACCAGACAACTCCTAGCACAACTCCGAACCAACAAATCACCAGCCCTCCACTCCTACCTACACAACATTACACCGGACACACACCCAACACCACTCTGTGCGCTATGCGGCACGCAAGTGCACGACACACAACACCTGTTCACCTGCACAAACATACCCACCACACTGACTCCGGAGGACCTCTGGCGAAGCCCAAGCGGAGTGGCGGCCCTGCTCGCCCGCTGGGCGGCGGAGGGGGGTCTGGGGATCCGGGAGACGGAGTGAGGGCCCGGTCCCCCAATGTCGGGGCACGGGTGGGGTCGACAACAACAACAACAACAACATAAAAAAAGACTTCCCCTTTAAATATTCCTGCTGCATAATATATCTCCTTTCCTTTCGTAAAGGATGGTCAGAACCTTTCCTAAGCATTATTAAAATTTAGACGATCTTTGCTCCAGGTGCTACCGGCTCATCTCACTCGGTTAGGATAGGAAAGGAAAGTTCCTATGCCAAAATGATAATCCAAAAAGGGCCCCTGTTGGTGGATAATCAGGCCATGGGAGGTGTGAGTAAATTGTGAGGGGGTGTTGGCTGGAGCTAGAAATAATTTTGGTGTCTTGTCCCTGCAGTAGGTTCATTAAAAGAGCAACCAGTGTTTTCACCACCATGGTCGGATCTTACTCTGGAGGGTAACCCATACAGGCAGGTGGCTTGGACAAAATATTTCAACACTGTCAAAGCTGTGTTGTCTGTGCTCCAGTTGAAGGTACGTTATTAGCCTGGAATTCCCATCAATGCCGGCATGTGTCACAAACACCCACCTGTAAAACAAACATGAAAAGAATAATGATTAAATACAAGAAAACAATCAAGTTTCATATCTTGTTTGAAATATCATCTCGGTAGAGAAGGTATTGCTGTGCACTTAAGACTACATGGAGGCAATTTGGAGTTTGTGTAACTTGGATATACAAATGATAAAATTCAATTTAATCTGTGCTGTCCATACAATATGGCTTTCTAATGCTCCCACGAGTACAAATATAAGATGATCCCTTATTACCGAATGAGACGCATATGCCCATCTATGTGCCATAAACTATTGGGGAATGGCACATAGTATGTTCTTCAAGCCACAGTCTGGCTCCATCTCTGGGCTGCAGCAGCTGGCTCAATACGGTTGAGGATTTCTCGAACTCTTTTTCTTTGTACTACAATACCATCAGCACGCAGGTATGCCCTCATCATCTGCAACAGGTTCATAAAACAACACAATAAAGAAAGTACACTTTCACAATGAATATAATGATATATACATGAAGGGACAAGAGTATGTAGCAGAACACTTGCTTCCGAGCCTGATCTGGGAAATTGGCTGTGCAATCTTCTGACATGCTCTTCCAGGTCAACATCATGAATGGGAGTAAATCTATTTCTGGCTGAAATCTGAAAAAACTTCATTTTTTTATGCAGGTATGAAGAGGAACAACACAACATCTCAGTGATGGCTCTCACTGTAAAGCCCTGAGTGGGGAGCAGTTCAATTTGATCACTTGTAATGTCAAGTGCTGGTCTTCCTCGTCTACCTAAAGTATGGAAATAAAAGGATTAAGGAATTCAAGCAAACGAATCACTACGTGTTTTTTATATACTGTATACAGTACAGGCATATAGACACAGATGTACATAAAAGTATATGCAGCTTCAAAACCACGAGCAGCTATTTTCTCTAACCATTTTACTCAAGAAAAAAATAATTCAAACTTATAATTGAATAACTAAAAGATCACTAGTTATTGCTTAAAAGTGTACAGCCATCGCGTTACTTAATAGTCTACTGATTTGCAGGAAAACCACTGGTATAAAACGACGTTTGACAGGGTGATAGAAGGTAAGTCACAGCAAGTCGTCAGTAAAACCCGTGTGTAGTTTGAATAAAAATACATACGAAAAACCAATGACAAAAAATGGTAGCCATTTTACCTGTGTGCAAACGATGTGCCACATGGGAACAAACACGTCCACCATTAGGAGTGGGTCCCGCAATGATGACAGATCGGAGATCTATTGGACTTTGAATCAAACTTTGAATAGTATCAGCGCTAAACTGGTCACTAACTCTTCTTAAATTAGCAATTGAAATGTTTATCGCGCGTGCTTCACTTTCACCGGCAGACCCTTGATGACAGGCACTCTCTATTGCCCTGCACCTTCGCCGAATACGTCTCAGGACACTGTCCGCCATTGTTGTTTTAAAAAACTAAGTGGGCACAGAATTTCCAAAATCATGAGCCCTGACTGGTGGGATGACACTATTTTGAAACGTACAGCCAATAGGATACCGTTACATGTTTTCGTAATCATCCTTATTTGCATTTAATGCAAGTACAGTGTAATGTCACTAGCACTACAAGTGGGCACATTTATGGCCTTACATGTTCACTAGTAAGCGTCAAAATCATCTTACCAGTGAACTAGTGGGCACATTTATGGCCTTAAATGTTCAGTAGTAAGCGTCAAAATAATCTTATTAGTGAACTAGTGGGCGTTTTGCGGCTTACATGTTCACTAGTAAGCGTCAAAATGACCTTACTAGTGAACTAGTGAGCGTTTTGTGGCTTACATGTTCACTAGTAAGCGTCAAAATGACCTTACTAGTAAACTAGTGAGCGTTTTGTGGCTTACATGTTCACTAGTAAGCGTCAAAATGATCTTACTAGTGAACTATTGGGCGTTTTGTGGCTTACATGTTCACTAGTAAGCCTCAAAATGATCTTACTAGTGAACTAGTAGGCGATGTGTGGCTTACATGTCAACTAGTAAGCCTCAAAATGAACTTACTAGTGAACTAGTGGGCACATTTATGGCCTTACATGTTCACTAGTAAGCGTCAAAATGATCTTAATAGTGAACTAGTGGGCGTTTTGTGGCTTACATGTTCACTAGTAAGCGTCAAAATGACCTTACTAGTAAACTAGTGAGCGTTTTGTGGCTTACATGTTCACTAGTAAGCGTCAAAATGATCTTACTAGTGAACTATTGGGCGTTTTGTGGCTTACATGTTCACTAGTAAGCCTCAAAATGATCTTACTAGTGAACTAGTAGGCGATGTGTGGCTTACATGTCAACTAGTAAGCCTCAAAATGAACTTACTAGTGAACTAGTGGGCACATTTATGGCCTTACATGTTCACTAGTAAGCGTCAAAATGATCTTACTAGTGAACTAGTGGGCGTTTTGTGGCTTACATGTTCACTAGTAAGCGTCAAAATGACCTTACTAGTGAACTAGTGGGCGTTTTGTGGCTTACATGTTCACTAGTAAGCGTCAAAATGATCTTACTAGTGAACGAGTGAGCGTTTTGTGGCTGACATGTTCATAAATAAGTGTCAAAATGATCTTACTAGGGAACTTGTGGGCGTTTTGTGGCTTACATGTTCACTAGTAAGCGTCAAAATTACCTTACTAGTGAACCAGTGAGCGTTTTGTGGCTTACATGTTCACTAGTAAGCGTCAAAATGACCTTACTAGTGAACTAGTGAGCGTTTTGTGGCTTACATGTTCACTAGTAAGCGTCAAAATGATCTTACTAGTGAACTAGTGGGCGTTCTGTGGCTTACATGTTCACTAGAAGCCTCAAAATTATCTTACTAGTGAACTAGCGGGCGTTTTGTGGCTTACATGTCAACTAGTAAGCCTCAAAATGATCTTACTAGTGAACTAGTGGGCACATTTATGGCCTTACATGTTCACTAGTAAGCGTCAAAATGACCTTACTAGTGAACTAGTGGGCAATATGGAATAAATACTCAAAGGGCTTGCCAGGCAAGCCCATTGAGTATTTAAAGGGTTCAAAGGGCTTGCCTGGCAAGCCCTTTGAGTATTTATTCATCCGTGATGGTATTGTAGACCAATGAGAGCACGTCCGACAGACACGTGGACTTCCGGCGGCCAATCATGATGCATTTCGAGCCAAGCCCCAACAAAAACGGAGGAGAAAACTTTCAGACGCTTTGAAAGCTTTTGGGGTACATATTACTCTTGTTGTTACACAAAATTTTGTTTTACGATTATTTTAGGCGGTAACGTTATGGTGTAAATGTCAAATACGTGGTCAATTTATCAAGATGAAGCCTGCTTAAAAATTTGCTCCAACAATTTTGGAGATGTGTCTGACTTTGACAGCAATGGCGGCAGTTCAACGCTGACAGTCGCAGTCGGGTGCAGATTTATTTCGGCAGGACTTTCTAAAATCTGCCGTTTGCTCTGACAGTTCTCTGTCTGACAGTCACATTTTGTCTTATTACTCACAAGCTAATTGACATTTAAAAAAAGAGTTAATGTTTGGAACACGATTTTGCTCTTACTGTTTGCTGCCTTAGTTCGTTTGAAATATTCGCTTCCTGCATTACATGAAGTACATTTTTTAATATTCACAAGACTGTAACTGTGCATTATAAATAATGTCACATTTGCACTATGTTTTACTGGATCTACAACTAAACTAGGTCCTCGTTTCTGGGAGAGTCCACAGCACCTCCTGTATCACAACCATTCTGCCGGCACACCTTCAGCAGCACGATGTTTCTAACGGGAGCTGGAGGGTGATCAGCTTCATTGAAGAACAGGAGGAGGAGAGGCACAACGTTTGTCATTTGTGATATGTTTTTAGACTTTTCTCCTAACTAAAAAAACTATGTTTTGTTAATTTCTTGATATAGTTCTTGTATTTAAATATTTTAACAATCAAATATTTTTCAATTGTGTTTTAGATATTAATTGTATGAAATAAATCAGTGAAGCCCCATTCAAATTCTACTCTATCTAATCTGCTCGATCACACTGCTGTCAACCTGCTGTACCTCCAAACTCCTTGGCTTACTCGCAGTTGGAGGGTTCCCCCCGAACGGGGGGACAAATCAAGGAACCAATCCCTGCACCCCGAACGGGGTGCCCTTACGGCCGTTTTTTTTTCTTTTTTTCGGCTAACCGCCCCCTGAACCTGGCAGGGTGGCGGGCGGACCTTTTGCTCCAGGCGGGGGACATAGAGACAAATCCGGGGCGCACACAGACACTCTCACGCACGCAACAAACACACACACAACAAACTACCTGGACATGCGACATTTGCACACAACAGATTACAAGAAGACAGACATCCTTCAGATGCAACCACCACACACCACACTGGGTACACAAACATTGCACAAACATAAACGCTAGACAATACAACATAACATGGAAATGCAGACTACATCCCAAAACACCACCACGAACAACAACACCTCGTAGGACACCAACAGGCAGCAGAGCACAAACAGACCAAAACAACACACTCGCCTCACCAACACTACCCTCAAAGGCAACACGGACAGACAACTCCAACAGAGATACAACAAACACAAGACCACCCCCCCAAACCTGGACCTGCAATAGCTGCAATAGAATCATCACACGCAGACAAACCTCACTCAGATGCAACTCAACACACCCACACTGGATACACAGACATTGCTCCGGCATCACCACCCGCCAATACACAAACACGTGGACATGCAGAACACACACGCAAACAACAAACACCCCAACACCACAACCCCCGAACAACCCACAAAGAACAACACCCACCAACAAAAACAACAAACACACACTGACCATACTACAAATAAACATCAACGGCATCCAAAACAAGAAAACAGAACTAGAAGAACACGCCTCACAACAGCACGCAGACATCATCACCATACAAGAAACCAAACTAGAAAAACAACACAACACACCTCGTCTCACCAACTACACCAGCATTAGGAAAGACAGAGAACACAAGGGAGGAGGAGGACTGCTCACATACATTCACAAATCAGTCACATTCACTCCCATGAACATCCCCAACAACATTAACACCAACACTACAGAAATTCAAACCGTAAAGATTCACATAACCAACCACAAAAGACTACACATATGCAACATGTACATACCCCACAGAGATACCACCCGACCAGACCACGCCACAGAAGACACAGACATCACCAACACCTTCCAATACATAAACTCGCTGAACAACACCATTCTAACCGCAGACATCAACGCTCACTCAACACAATGGCACTCTCCCTACGACGACCACAGAGGCACCCTCATTGCAGACATACTACAGAACTCCCAACAAATCACTCTAAACGCAAACACACCTACCAGAAAACCTACAAACATCAACCAACAACCAACATCACCGGACATCACAACAGCCAGCAACAGCATCACAAACAGAACAACATGGACCACAATACACGCACTCAGTTCAGACCACCTTCCTATCAAAATCACACACAACACGCGTGCTCCTTTCCGCCTACAACAACACCTTCAAACTTACACAAATTACAGGAAAGCAGACTGGGAAGGATACACCTCTGAAATAGAATCAGCACTGGAGAACTTAACCATACCTGACAACATCCACACAGCCAACACCATGCTCACAAACCTCATACTTACAGCAGACAAACACCACATACCCCACGGAAAAATAAAAAGCAAATCACTTCTCCTACCACAACACATCAGAACACTCATCAGCCAAAGAAACGACATCAGACAACAAAACCACCAAGACCCACGCATCACAGACCTAAACAAAGAAATAGACAAACAAATCCAAAAACACAAACAAGAGCTATGGAAAGAACACTTAACGGATGCATGGAACCACAGACACAAACAATACATACTCTGGAACACAGTAACAAGACTATCTAACAAAGAACAAAAAGCACCAGAAAACACCACAATACAGTTCGGACAACACACGGCAATATCCAACAAACAGAAAGCACGAGCATTCAACAAACAATTCACCAACATAATACAACACAAAACCAACAGAACATACAGACAACTACAACGCAAAATACGAAAACTCAACACCACGCCCATAACCATCACAGAACAACAAGTCAAACAAGCACTACAACGCTCCAAAAGCAACAACTCCACAGGCCCAGACAACATAAACATCAGACATCTGAAACACCTAGGCCCCAAAGCAATAACACTACTCACACACACTTACAACACATCACTCAACACCAACACCATCCCCGCAATATGGAAGACTGCAAAAATAATCCCAATACCAAAACCCAACAAAAACCACGCACTCGGCCCATCCTACAGACCAATAGCACTACTCAGCCCAATAGCCAAAACAATGGAAAAGGTAATACTACCCTTCATTACCAACAACACTCAACTACCCTCTCACCAACACGGCTTCCGAAAACAACACTCCACAACCACAGCACTACACCACATACACAACATCATAGCCACAGGTTTCAATCAACAAAAACCACCACAACGAACAGTTGCCATAGCCCTAGACATGTCCAAAGCCTTTGACACGGTAAACCTACACACACTCACAAACAAACTCAACAACACTAACACCCCAAACATCATCATCAAATACATCTTCAACTACATAAGGGGACGCAGACAATACACTCAATACCGGGGGGAAACATCAGAACACAGAAACACGAAAACGGGGGTACCACAGGGGGGAGTACTTTCACCAACACTATTCAACATATACATGGCAGACTTACCACAACCACCTCCAAATGTACACACAGTTACATATGCAGACGACATCACCATTCTATCCACACATGTCAAACCACAACAGGCACAACAACAAGTACAAAAATATCTCCACGACATATACAACTGGACAAAACAGAACCAACTCACACTCAACGCAGACAAAACCACCACCACTCTGTTCACACCGGATCCGGCAGAATACAGCAACAGACTCACTTTACAAATAGATAACACCACCCTACCCACAGTCCGCGAACGCAAAATACTGGGATTAACATGGGACCCCAAACTCACCTTCTCAAAACACACACAACACACTCTAACCCGCGCCAAGCAATCAAACAAAATACTTAAAGCCTTAACAACCACTCACTGGGGAAAATCCAAAGAAACTATACTCACCACATACAAAGCAACCACACTCACACGCCTCGAATACGCAAACACTATATGGTCACCAACACTATCGGACACAAACAAGACAAAACTCCAGACCACACAGAACACCGCACTCAGAATAGCAACAGGATGCACACAAGACACAAACATACAACACTTGCACGAGGAAACAAAAACTCTCCCACTGAACACCCATCTAAAACTACACGCATCGCAAATCAGACAAAAAGCCCAACACCCAACCCACCCACTACACCCACTCACTCAACAACCACCACCACCCAGACAAAAGAAACAAACAATCTTCCACAACAACAACTACACACACAACAAAGACACAGCACCACAGGACACCAACAACGACACCATAAAACAGAACATGAAAGACATACACACCCACTTTGTACAAACACACTTGGACACCAGACAACACAACAAAGTAATACATGCACCAGCACCAGAAAAAGACCCATCAGAGCAAGACCTACCACACAGAACCAGACAACTCCTAGCACAACTCCGAACCAACAAATCACCAGCCCTCCACTCCTACCTACACAACATTACACCGGACACACACCCAACACCACTCTGTGCGCTATGCGGCACGCAAGTGCACGACACACAACACCTGTTCACCTGCACAAACATACCCACCACACTGACTCCGGAGGACCTCTGGCGAAACCCAAGCGGAGTGGCGGCCCTGCTCGCCCGCTGGGCGGCGGAGGGGGGTCTGGGGATCCGGGAGACGGAGTGAGGGCCCCGTCCCCCAATGTCGGGGCACGGGTGGGGTCGACAACAACAACAACAACATCAACCTGCTGTAAATAATGCCTCCATTCATGATTGTAGAAACCCCAGAACGGTAAACATGTGATTATTTTATTTTAAAATATAAGAAGCCTATGTTTTGCAATTGTGCTCATTTTCATTGTATTGCACGACAAAAATAATAGATGAGCCGGTTTGGGGACATCATCAACCAAGCTGCTGCTCCAATTGCAATGCGATATATTGTCCTGCTCTCCTAAATTCGCATCTACACCACAAATTATAACATCCTAACTGATTAAGCAACAACTGAAAATTCACAGGCGGCCCGGTAGTCCAGTGGTTAGCACGTCGGCTTCACAGTGCAGAGGTACCGGGTTCGATTCCAGCTCCGGCCTCCCTGTGTGGAGTTTGCATGTTCTCCCCGGGCCTGCGTGGGTTTTCTCCGGGTGCTCCGGTTTCCTCCCACATTCCAAAAACATGCTTGGCAGGCTGATTGAACACTCTAAATTGTCCCTAGGTGTGAGTGTGAGTGTGAATGGTTGTTCGTTTCTGTGTGCCCTGCGATTGGCTGGCAACCGATTCAGGGTGTCCCCCGCCTACTGCCCGGAGACAGCTGGGATAGGCTCCAGCACCCCCCGCGACCCTAGTGAGGATCAAGCGGCTCGGAAGATGAATGAATGAATGAATGAAAATTCACATCATTATTTAGGGAGTTGCATAACTGTTGCATTATATGGTGCCCTATTCATTTTATTTAGTATAGCATACATATATAAAAGTGGAAAGATACTGCAGAGCTGTGCCATTACTCTTTATCTCTGTGTACATAATAAATAAACATCACCTACAGATACATTGGTAAAAATTGCTTGATTCCTTCTGTATACTGTAGATATTACGCAAATGGCGGTAAATAATTGTGAAAGCTCAGAATCAGGTTTTAAAGGGTTAATTCTTTGCTGGGTGGAGCTCTTATCATGGAGCCAATAGGAGGTGTCCTCGGGTGGTGTCCGTCCCTCATTCAGCTCGGGTCCTCCACCAGAGGCCAGGAAGCCCGAGGGCCCCGCGCAGTACCCCCGCCGCTCCCAGCAGCGCACACCTCCGGACCGAGATGTCCGACGCTGGTCCCGGGATCTGTCGCAACCACCCATCCAGTCCGGGGGTCACTGCCCCGAGCGCCCCGACCACCACAGGCACGACCGCCACCCCCACCCCCCAGGCCCTCCCCAGCCCCTCCCCGAGCCCCCCATGCTCCCCCCTCCCGATGCCTCCACCACCTGGGACCGCCACATCCACCACAACGGCCCTCCTCCGCCCCCCATCCACGACCACGACATCTGGCTGGCTCGCCACCACCATCCCGCCAGTCTGGATCCGGAAGTCCCACAGGATCCCCGCTCCGCCACCCTCCACCACCCTCGGAGGTGCCCCCCACTCCGACCCCGGGGCCCCCAGTCCACACTCCGCACAGATGCCTCGGCAGACCACGCCAGCCACCTGGCCATGGCGCTCCACGCAGGCCCCCCCTGCCAGCATCCCACACCCCGCAGCCACGTGCCGGATCGTCCCAGGCGCCTCCCCGCACAACCCACACCCCGGGTCCTGTCCGGCGCGGCACATCCGGGCCTCGACGGCTCCGGCGCCCAAGGCCCGCTCCTGAGCAGCCAGGATGAGCGCCCCTGCGCTGTCCCCCAGGCCAGTCCCCTCCAGCCACCGATAGGACTTCTTGAGATCAGCCACCTCAGCCACGGTCCGGTGGCACATCCCGCGTAGGGGCCCGCCCCACCACGATGGTCCCCCCCCCAGCGCCCGTCCCTCCGCTCCCCACTTGGGGCAAAAAATGAGCACATAACACCATCCAGTGTGGGTCCTTGGGCAAGAGCCTTCACGCTAATGCGTACCTCATACAATGATGAGAGACAATAAAATGAATGACATGCCAGCTCAGACGTCGCCCGGCCAAACAAGGTCTGCGTCAGGTGCTGGGGAACCAGAGCACCTTGATGAAAAATGGAGCAGAGATGGGCAAGATGCAATAACATGGCTCTGTTGGAATGCTACTACTCAAGCAAGCCTAGTCAGAGAGGTTACATGGAGAGAATGTGGGCTAAATGGTTACTTCAAAACCCACAGTCACGGGTGGCCACGAAACAACTCGTAACTCAGTGTTCCAACATCCACAAACGGCAACTGCTGTCACAACTTGAGATTGATGAGGTACAACGCAGGTTCCATGGTGAGGGGCCCCAGGCTGCCAGATCAGAGGAGGAGTCCATACCAGAGTGAATGCAGATGATGAGATTGGGAGGCCAGCCCCAATGAATGAAATGCTGAGCGAGGCAGCAACTGACCTGAAAGCTAAGATCATGGCAAGAATGAAAGCTGGGAAACCTAGAATCCGATTACAACGGCTATGTGAAGTACCACCTGAAAGTCTCTTGGAAAGTGTGAATTCAGCACTGAGGGCGATCCTTACCGTAACGATCACGGAAATGAACTGATATACGCTTCAGCATCAGTGATCCTTGAGATGCTTGGCTATAAGAGCAACCATGGAAGCCATGAGATACATTACCGACCATGGAAAAGACGGTTGGAGGCTAAGATCAAGGCGGCTCGGAAAGATGTGAGTCAATTGACTGAGGTCCAGAGAGGTGTGATGAAAAGGCCGATCCTGAGAGGTACATCCAGATGACCATATATGAAGCACTCGAAACAAAGGCTCCAAGCCTTGTCCAGCCGCCTAAAGCGGTACACGAAAGAGAATGAGGCCAGACGAATAAACAGGCTGTTTGCAACACAACCTGCGAAAGTGTACGCTCAGTGGCAGGGTCCTAACAACAGAGCTGATCCACCAAGACTGGAAACTGAAAGGTACTGGGGAGGCAGATGGGAGAAGGAGGTTGCACATAACAGCAGTGCACAATGGCTGGTCACCCAAAGAGAGGAGCACAGACACCTCCCTGAACAGAACCCAATTACCATAACAGTGGCAGACATAAAGGAAATAGTCTCAAATATGAAGAACTGGACAGCACCAGGCCCGGACATGGTCCACACTTACTGGCTAAAGAGACTCACAGCACTCCATGAGCGCCCAGCAGCACAAATGAACCAGCTGCCTAGGGATGGGACTCAGCCAGGATGGCTAACCGAAGGGCGAACGATCCTTATCATGAAAGATCCCTCAAAGGGTGCAGTCGCATCCAACTATCGGCCAATAACCTGTCCCTCCACAATTTTGGAAGCTCATGTTGCGGCTAAGATAAGTGCACACATGGATCAATACATGAGCGAAGCACGGAAGGGCATTGGTAGAGATACCAGGGGAGCCAAACATCAGCTCCTGGTTGACAGAACAGTCGCACAAGACTGCAGGTCCCGATGTACCAACCTGTGCACAGCCTGGATTGATTAAAAGAAAGCCTATGACTCGATGCCACATACATGGATCACTGAATGCTTGGATGTGTATAAGGTGAACAGGACCCTAAGAGCCTTCGTTGCGAACTTGATGAGGATGTGGAAAACCACACTTGAAGCCAATGGCAAGCCACTTACCCAAGTGTCCATCAAATGTGGCATATACCAAGGTGATGCACTCTCCCCATTGCTGTTCTGCATAGGACTGAACTCCCTAAGCCAAGTAATCACCAAGACAGGCTATGGATACAGCCTCAGAAATGAAGCTACGATCAGTCACCTCCTCTACATGGATGACATAAAGCTGTATGCTAAGAGTGAAAGGGACATAGACTCCCTGATCCACACAACCAGGATCTACAGCAGCGACATCGGGATGTGATAGTCGGATGGTGACTAAGAGAGGAACGGTAGTCCGGACTGAAGGGGTCTCACTCCCCGAAGGAACAATAGCAGACATTGAGGACAGCTACAAGTACCTCGGTGTACCACAAGCCAATGGCAACCTTGAACTGGCAACAAGGAAAGCGGCTGGGGACTAGTGAGTGTGAGAGCCACTGTCCAGGATGAAACATCCAAGCTCCATGAATACATCAAGGAGAAGGCTCCAACGGATGACGTACTCAGAGAATGTCTCAGACAATGGGCAACAGAGGATGAGGCGCTGGAAGAGGGACCATCATCGGAGGACAAGCCCCTACACGGGATGTACCACCGGACCATAACTGAAGTGGCCGATCTCAAGAATTCCCATCAGTGGCTAGAGAGGGCTGGCCTGAAGGACAGTACAGAGGCACTCATCCTGGCTGCTCAGGAGCAGGCCCTGAGCACTAGAGCCATTGAGGCCCAGATATACCACACCAGACAAGACCCAAGGTGTAGGTTGTGCAAAGAGGCACCTGAGACGATCTAACACATAACTGCAGGGTGTAAGGTGCTGGCAGGGAAAGCCTATATGGAACGCCATAACCAGGTGGCTGGCATAGTCTACCGAAACATCTGTGCGGAGTACGGACTGGAAACCCCAAGGTCAAAATGGGAAACACCTCCGAAGGTGGTGGAGAATGACAGAGCGAAGATCCTATGGGACTTCCAGATCCAGACTGACAAGATGGTAATGGCGAACCAACCAGATATCCTGATGATAGATAAAGGGCAGAGGAAAGCCGTTGTAGTGGATGTAGCGGTCCCAAGTGCTGGAAACATCAGAAAGAAGGAACACGAGAAACTCGAGAAATCCCAAGGGCTCAGAGAGGAGCTGGAGAGAGCCTGGAAGGTAAAGGGGACAGTCGTGCCTGTGGTGGTCGGAGCACTCGGGGCAGTGACCCCCAAACTAGATGATGAGTGGTTGCAACAGATCCCGGGAACAACATCGGACATCTCAGTCCAGAAATGTGCAGTGCTGGGAACGGCAAGGATACTGCGCAGAACCCTCAAGCTTCCTGGCCTCTGGTAGAGGACCCCAGCTGAATGAGGGATGGACACCACCTGAGGGGTGAGACGAGGATTTTTTTTATAGATATACAGTAGATACACATTCACTCCCATGAACATCCCCAACAACATTAACACCAACAGTACAGAAATTCAAACCGTAAAGATTCACATAACCAACCACAAAAGACTACACATATGCAACATGTATATACCCCCCAGAGATACCACCCGACCAGACCACGCCACAGAAGACACAGACATCACCAACACCTTCCAATACATAAACTCGCTGAACAACACCATTCTAACCGCAGACATCAACGCTCACTCAACACAATGGCACTCTCCCTACGACGACCACAGAGGCACCCACATTGCAGACATACTACAAAACTCCCAACAAATCACTCTAAACGCAAACACACCCACCAGAAAACCTACAAACATCAACCAACAACCAACATCACCGGACATCACAACAGCCAGCAACAGCATCACAAACAGAACAACATGGACCACAATACACGCACTCAGTTCAGACCACCTTCCTATCAAAATCACACACAACACGCGTGCTGCTTTCCGCCTACAACAACACCTTCAAACTTACACAAATTACAGGAAAGCAGACTGGGAAGGATACACCTCTGAAATAGAATCAGCACTGGAGAACATAACCATACCTGACAACATCCACACAGCCAACACCATGCTCACAAACCTCATACTTACAGCAGACAAACACCACATACCCCACGGAAAAATAAAAAGCAAATCACTTCTCCTACCACAACACATCAGAACACTCATCAGCCAAAGAAACGACATCAGACAACAAAACCACCAAGACCCACGCATCACAGACCTAAACAAAGAAATAGACACACAAATCCAAAAACACAAACAAGAGCTATGGAAAGAACACTTAACGGATGCATGGAACCACAGACACAAACAACACATACTCTGGAACACAGTAACAAGACTATCAAACAAAGAACAAAAAGCACCAGAAAACACCACAATACAGTTCGGACAACACACGGCAATATCCAACAAACAGAAAGCACGAGCATTCAACAAACAATTCACCAACATAATACAACACAAAACCAACAGAACATACAGACAACTACAACGCAAAATACGAAAACTCAACACCACGCCCATAACCATCACAGAACAACAAGTCAAACAAGCACTACAACGCTCCAAAAGCAACAACTCCACAGGCCCAGACAACATAAACATCAGACATCTGAAACACCTAGGCCCCAAAGCAATAACACTACTCACACACACTTACAACACATCACTCAACACCAACACCATCCCCGCAATATGGAAGACTGCAAAAATAATCCCAATACCAAAACCCAACAAAAACCACGCACTCGGCCCATCTTACAGACCAATAGCACTACTCAGCCCAATAGCCAAAACAATGGAAAAGGTAATACTACCCTTCATTACCAACAACACTCAACTACCCTCTCACCAACACGGCTTCCGAAAACAACACTCCACAACCACAGCACTACACCACATACACAACATCATAGCCACAGGTTTCAATCAACAAAAACCACCACAACGAACAGTTGCCATAGCCCTAGACATGTCCAAAGCCTTCGACACGGTAAACCTACACACACTCACAAACAAACTCAACAACACTAACACCCCAAACATCATCATCAAATACATCTTCAACTACATAAGGGGACGCAGACAATACACTCAATACCGGGGGGAAACATCAGAACATAGAAACACGAAAACGGGGGTACCACAGGGGGGAGTACTTTCACCAACACTATTCAACATATACATGGCAGACTTACCACAACCACCTCCAAATGTACACACAGTTACATATGCAGACGACATCACCATTCTATCCACACATGTCAAACCACAACAGGCACAACAACAAGTACAAAAATATCTCCACGACATATACAACTGGACAAAACAGAACCAACTCACACTCAACGCAGACAAAACCACCACCACTCTGTTCACACCGGATCCGGCAGAATACAGCAACAGGCTCACATTACAAATAGATAACACCACCCTACCCACAGTCCGCGAACCCAAAATACTGGGATTAACATGGGACCCCAAACTCACCTTCTCAAAACACACACAACACACTCTAACCCGCGCCAAGCAATCAAACAAAATACTTAAAGCCTTAACAACCACTCACTGGGGAAAATCCAAAGAAACTATACTCACCACATACAAAGCAACCACACTCACACGCCTCGAATACGCAAACACTATATGGTCACCAACACTATCGGACACAAACAAGACAAAACTCCAGACCACACAGAACACAGCACTCAGAATAGCAACAGGATGCACACAAGACACAAACATACAACACTTGCATGAGGAAACAAAAACTCTCCCACTGAACACCCATCTAAAACTACACGCATCGCAAATCAGACAAAAAGCCCAACACCCAACCCACCCACTACACCCACTCACTCAACAACCACCACCACCCAGACAAAAGAAACAAACAATCTTCCACAACAACAACTACACACACAACAAAGACACAGCACCACAGGACACCAACAACGACACCATAAAACAGAACATGAAAGACATACACACCCACTTTGTACAAACACACTTGGACACCAGACAACACAACAAAGTAATACATGCACCAGCACCAGAAATAGACCCATCAGAGCAAGACCTACCACACAGAACCTGACAACTCCTAGCACAACTCCGAACCAACAAATCACCAGCCCTCCACTCCTACCTACACAACATTACACCGGACACACACCCAACACCACTCTGTGCGCTATGCGGCACGCAAGTGCACGACACACAACACCTGTTCACCTGCACAAACATACCCACCACACTGACTCCGGAGGACCTCTGGCGAAGCCCAAGCGGAGTGGCGGCCCTGCTCGCCCGCTGGGCGGCGGAGGGGGGTCTGGGGATCCGGGAGACGGAGTGAGGGCCCGGTCCCCCAATGTCGGGGCACGGGTGGGGTCGACAACAACAACAACAACAACATAAAAAAAGACTTCCCCTTTAAATATTCCTGCTGCATAATATATCTCCTTTCCTTTCGTAAAGGATGGTCAGAACCTTTCCTAAGCATTATTAAAATTTAGACGATCTTTGCTCCAGGTGCTACCGGCTCATCTCACTCGGTTAGGATAGGAAAGGAAAGTTCCTATGCCAAAATGATAATCCAAAAAGGGCCCCTGTTGGTGGATAATCAGGCCATGGGAGGTGTGAGTAAATTGTGAGGGGGTGTTGGCTGGAGCTAGAAATAATTTTGGTGTCTTGTCCCTGCAGTAGGTTCATTAAAAGAGCAACCAGTGTTTTCACCACCATGGTCGGATCTTACTCTGGAGGGTAACCCATACAGGCAGGTGGCTTGGACAAAATATTTCAACACTGTCAAAGCTGTGTTGTCTGTGCTCCAGTTGAAGGTACGTTATTAGCCTGGAATTCCCATCAATGCCGGCATGTGTCACAAACACCCACCTGTAAAACAAACATGAAAAGAATAATGATTAAATACAAGAAAACAATCAAGTTTCATATCTTGTTTGAAATATCATCTCGGTAGAGAAGGTATTGCTGTGCACTTAAGACTACATGGAGGCAATTTGGAGTTTGTGTAACTTGGATATACAAATGATAAAATTCAATTTAATCTGTGCTGTCCATACAATATGGCTTTCTAATGCTCCCACGAGTACAAATATAAGATGATCCCTTATTACCGAATGAGACGCATATGCCCATCTATGTGCCATAAACTATTGGGGAATGGCACATAGTATGTTCTTCTAGCCACAGTCTGGCTCCATCTCTGGGCTGCAGCAGCTGGCTCAATACGGTTGAGGATTTCTCGAACTCTTTTTCTTTGTACTACAATACCATCAGCACGCAGGTATGCCCTCATCATCTGCAACAGGTTCATAAAACAACACAATAAAGAAAGTACACTTTCACAATGAATATAATGATATATACATGAAGGGACAAGAGTATGTAGCAGAACACTTGCTTCCGAGCCTGATCTGGGAAATTGGCTGTGCAATCTTCTGACATGCTCTTCCAGGTCAACATCATGAATGGGAGTAAATCTATTTCTGGCTGAAATCTGAAAAAACTTCATTTTTTTATGCAGGTATGAAGAGGAACAACACAACATCTCAGTGATGGCTCTCACTGTAAAGCCCTGAGTGGGGAGCAGTTCAATTTGATCACTTGTAATGTCAAGTGCTGGTCTTCCTCGTCTACCTAAAGTATGGAAATAAAAGGATTAAGGAATTCAAGCAAACGAATCACTACGTGTTTTTTATATACTGTATACAGTACAGGCATATAGACACAGATGTACATAAAAGTATATGCAGCTTCAAAACCACGAGCAGCTATTTTCTCTAACCATTTTACTCAAGAAAAAAATAATTCAAACTTATAATTGAATAACTAAAAGATCACTAGTTATTGCTTAAAAGTGTACAGCCATCGCGTTACTTAATAGTCTACTGATTTGCAGGAAAACCACTGGTATAAAACGACGTTTGACAGGGTGATAGAAGGTAAGTCACAGCAAGTCGTCAGTAAAACCCGTGTGTAGTTTGAATAAAAATACATACGAAAAACCAATGACAAAAAATGGTAGCCATTTTACCTGTGTGCAAACGATGTGCCACATGGGAACAAACACGTCCACCATTAGGAGTGGGTCCCGCAATGATGACAGATCGGAGATCTATTGGACTTTGAATCAAACTATGAATAGTATCAGCGCTAAACTGGTCACTAACTCTTCTTAAATTAGCAATTGAAATGTTTATTGCGCGTGCTTCACTTTCACCGGCAGACCCTTGATGACAGGCACTCTCTATTGCCCTGCACCTTCGCCGAATACGTCTCAGGACACTGTCCGCCATTGTTGTTTTAAAAAACTAAGTGGGCACAGAATTTCCAAAATCATGAGCCCTGACTGGTGGGATGACACTATTTTGAAACGTACAGCCAATAGGATACCGTTACATGTTTTCGTAATCATCCTTATTTGCATTTAATGCAAGTACAGTGTAATGTCACTAGCACTACAAGTGGGCACATTTATGGCCTTACATGTTCACTAGTAAGCGTCAAAATCATCTTACCAGTGAACTAGTGGGCACATTTATGGCCTTAAATGTTCAGTAGTAAGCGTCAAAATAATCTTATTAGTGAACTAGTGGGCGTTTTGCGGCTTACATGTTCACTAGTAAGCGTCAAAATGACCTTACTAGTGAACTAGTGAGCGTTTTGTGGCTTACATGTTCACTAGTAAGCGTCAAAATGACCTTACTAGTAAACTAGTGAGCGTTTTGTGGCTTACATGTTCACTAGTAAGCGTCAAAATGATCTTACTAGTGAACTATTGGGCGTTTTGTGGCTTACATGTTCACTAGTAAGCCTCAAAATGATCTTACTAGTGAACTAGTAGGCGATGTGTGGCTTACATGTCAACTAGTAAGCCTCAAAATGAACTTACTAGTGAACTAGTGGGCACATTTATGGCCTTACATGTTCACTAGTAAGCGTCAAAATGATCTTACTAGTGAACTAGTGGGCGTTTTGTGGCTTACATGTTCACTAGTAAGCGTCAAAATGACCTTACTAGTGAACTAGTGGGCGTTTTGTGGCTTACATGTTCACTAGTAAGCGTCAAAATGATCTTACTAGTGAACGAGTGAGCGTTTTGTGGCTGACATGTTCATAAATAAGTGTCAAAATGATCTTACTAGGGAACTTGTGGGCGTTTTGTGGCTTACATGTTCACTAGTAAGCGTCAAAATTACCTTACTAGTGAACCAGTGAGCGTTTTGTGGCTTACATGTTCACTAGTAAGCGTCAAAATGACCTTACTAGTGAACTAGTGAGCGTTTTGTGGCTTACATGTTCACTAGTAAGCGTCAAAATGATCTTACTAGTGAACTAGTGGGCGTTCTGTGGCTTACATGTTCACTAGAAGCCTCAAAATTATCTTACTAGTGAACTAGCGGGCGTTTTGTGGCTTACATGTCAACTAGTAAGCCTCAAAATGATCTTACTAGTGAACTAGTGGGCACATTTATGGCCTTACATGTTCACTAGTAAGCGTCAAAATGACCTTACTAGTGAACTAGTGGGCAATATGGAATAAATACTCAAAGGGCTTGCCAGGCAAGCCCATTGAGTATTTAAAGGGTTCAAAGGGCTTGCCTGGCAAGCCCTTTGAGTATTTATTCATCCGTGATGGTATTGTAGACCAATGAGAGCACGTCCGACAGACACGTGGACTTCGGGCGGCCAATCATGATGCATTTCGAGCCAAGCCCCAACAAAAACGGAGGAGAAAACTTTCAGACGCTTTGAAAGCTTTTGGGGTACATATTACTCTTGTTGTTACACAAAATTTTGTTTTACGATTATTTTAGGCGGTAACGTTATGGTGTAAATGTCAAATACGTGGTCAATTTATCAAGATGAAGCCTGCTTAAAAATTTGCTCCAACAATTTTGGAGATGTGTCTGACTTTGACAGCAATGGCGGCAGTTCAACGCTGACAGTCGCAGTCGGGTGCAGATTTATTTCGGCAGGACTTTCTAAAATCTGCCGTTTGCTCTGACAGTTCTCTGTCTGACAGTCACATTTTGTCTTATTACTCACAAGCTAATTGACATTTAAAAAAAGAGTTAATGTTTGGAACACGATTTTGCTCTTACTGTTTGCTGCCTTAGTTCGTTTGAAATATTCGCTTCCTGCATTACATGAAGTACATTTTTTAATATTCACAAGACTGTAACTGTGCATTATAAATAATGTCACATTTGCACTATGTTTTACTGGATCTACAACTAAACTAGGTCCTCGTTTCTGGGAGAGTCCACAGCACCTCCTGTATCACAACCATTCTGCCGGCACACCTTCAGCAGCACGATGTTTCTAACGGGAGCTGGAGGGTGATCAGCTTCATTGAAGAACAGGAGGAGGAGAGGCACAACGTTTGTCATTTGTGATATGTTTTTAGACTTTTCTCCTAACTAAAAAAACTATGTTTTGTTAATTTCTTGATATAGTTCTTGTATTTAAATATTTTAACAATCAAATATTTTTCAATTGTGTTTTAGATATTAATTGTATGAAATAAATCAGTGAAGCCCCATTCAAATTCTACTCTATCTAATCTGCTCGATCACACTGCTGTCAACCTGCTGTACCTCCAAACTCCTTGGCTTACTCGCAGTTGGAGGGTTCCCCCCGAACGGGGGGACAAATCAAGGAACCAATCCCTGCACCCCGAACGGGGTGCCCTTACGGCCGTTTTTTTTTCTTTTTTTCGGCTAACCGCCCCCTGAACCTGGCAGGGTGGCGGGCGGACCTTTTGCTCCAGGCGGGGGACATAGAGACAAATCCGGGGCGCACACAGACACTCTCACGCACGCAACAAACACACACACAACAAACTACCTGGACATGCGACATTTGCACACAACAGATTACAAGAAGACAGACATCCTTCAGATGCAACGACCACACACCACACTGGGTACACAAACATTGCACAAACATAAACGCTAGACAATACAACATAACATGGAAATGCAGACTACATCCCAAAACACCACCACGAACAACAACACCTCGTAGGACACCAACAGGCAGCAGAGCACAAACAGACCAAAACAACACACTCGCCTCACCAACACTACCCTCAAAGGCAACACGGACAGACAACTCCAACAGAGATACAACAAACACAAGACCACCCCCCCAAACCTGGACCTGCAATAGCTGCAATAGAATCATCACACGCAGACAAACCTCACTCAGATGCAACTCAACACACCCACACTGGATACACAGACATTGCTCCGGCATCACCACCCGCCAATACACAAACACGTGGACATGCAGAACACACACGCAAACAACAAACACCCCAACACCACAACCCCCGAACAACCCACAAAGAACAACACCCACCAACAAAAACAACAAACACACACTGACCATACTACAAATAAACATCAACGGCATCCAAAACAAGAAAACAGAACTAGAAGAACACGCCTCACAACAGCACGCAGACATCATCACCATACAAGAAACCAAACTAGAAAAACAACACAACACACCTCGTCTCACCAACTACACCAGCATTAGGAAAGACAGAGAACACAAGGGAGGAGGAGGACTGCTCACATACATTCACAAATCAGTCACATTCACTCCCATGAACATCCCCAACAACATTAACACCAACACTACAGAAATTCAAACCGTAAAGATTCACATAACCAACCACAAAAGACTACACATATGCAACATGTACATACCCCACAGAGATACCACCCGACCAGACCACGCCACAGAAGACACAGACATCACCAACACCTTCCAATACATAAACTCGCTGAACAACACCATTCTAACCGCAGACATCAACGCTCACTCAACACAATGGCACTCTCCCTACGACGACCACAGAGGCACCCTCATTGCAGACATACTACAGAACTCCCAACAAATCACTCTAAACGCAAACACACCTACCAGAAAACCTACAAACATCAACCAACAACCAACATCACCGGACATCACAACAGCCAGCAACAGCATCACAAACAGAACAACATGGACCACAATACACGCACTCAGTTCAGACCACCTTCCTATCAAAATCACACACAACACGCGTGCTCCTTTCCGCCTACAACAACACCTTCAAACTTACACAAATTACAGGAAAGCAGACTGGGAAGGATACACCTCTGAAATAGAATCAGCACTGGAGAACTTAACCATACCTGACAACATCCACACAGCCAACACCATGCTCACAAACCTCATACTTACAGCAGACAAACACCACATACCCCACGGAAAAATAAAAAGCAAATCACTTCTCCTACCACAACACATCAGAACACTCATCAGCCAAAGAAACGACATCAGACAACAAAACCACCAAGACCCACGCATCACAGACCTAAACAAAGAAATAGACAAACAAATCCAAAAACACAAACAAGAGCTATGGAAAGAACACTTAACGGATGCATGGAACCACAGACACAAACAATACATACTCTGGAACACAGTAACAAGACTATCTAACAAAGAACAAAAAGCACCAGAAAACACCACAATACAGTTCGGACAACACACGGCAATATCCAACAAACAGAAAGCACGAGCATTCAACAAACAATTCACCAACATAATACAACACAAAACCAACAGAACATACAGACAACTACAACGCAAAATACGAAAACTCAACACCACGCCCATAACCATCACAGAACAACAAGTCAAACAAGCACTACAACGCTCCAAAAGCAACAACTCCACAGGCCCAGACAACATAAACATCAGACATCTGAAACACCTAGGCCCCAAAGCAATAACACTACTCACACACACTTACAACACATCACTCAACACCAACACCATCCCCGCAATATGGAAGACTGCAAAAATAATCCCAATACCAAAACCCAACAAAAACCACGCACTCGGCCCATCTTACAGACCAATAGCACTACTCAGCCCAATAGCCAAAACAATGGAAAAGGTAATACTACCCTTCATTACCAACAACACTCAACTACCCTCTCACCAACACGGCTTCCGAAAACAACACTCCACAACCACAGCACTACACCACATACACAACATCATAGCCACAGGTTTCAATCAACAAAAACCACCACAACGAACAGTTGCCATAGCCCTAGACATGTCCAAAGCCTTTGACACGGTAAACCTACACACACTCACAAACAAACTCAACAACACTAACACCCCAAACATCATCATCAAATACATCTTCAACTACATAAGGGGACGCAGACAATACACTCAATACCGGGGGGAAACATCAGAACACAGAAACACGAAAACGGGGGTACCACAGGGGGGAGTACTTTCACCAACACTATTCAACATATACATGGCAGACTTACCACAACCACCTCCAAATGTACACACAGTTACATATGCAGACGACATCACCATTCTATCCACACATGTCAAACCACAACAGGCACAACAACAAGTACAAAAATATCTCCACGACATATACAACTGGACAAAACAGAACCAACTCACACTCAACGCAGACAAAACCACCACCACTCTGTTCACACCGGATCCGGCAGAATACAGCAACAGGCTCACTTTACAAATAGATAACACCACCCTACCCACAGTCCGCGAACCCAAAATACTGGGATTAACATGGGACCCCAAACTCACCTTCTCAAAACACACACAACACACTCTAACCCGCGCCAAGCAATCAAACAAAATACTTAAAGCCTTAACAACCACTCACTGGGGAAAATCCAAAGAAACTATACTCACCACATACAAAGCAACCACACTCACACGCCTCGAATACGCAAACACTATATGGTCACCAACACTATCGGACACAAACAAGACAAAACTCCAGACCACACAGAACACCGCACTCAGAATAGCAACAGGATGCACACAAGACACAAACATACAACACTTGCATGAGGAAACAAAAACTCTCCACTGAACACCCATCTAAAACTACACGCATCGCAAATCAGACAAAAAGCCCAACACCCAAACCACCCACTACACCCACTCACTCAACAACCACCACCACCCAGACAAAAGAAACAAACAATCTTCCACAACAACAACTACACACACAACAAAGACAGAGCACCACAGGACACCAACAACGACACCATAAAACAGAACATGAAAGACATACACACCCACTTTGTACAAACACACTTGGACACCAGACAACACAACAAAGTAATACATGCACCAGCACCAGAAATAGACCCATCAGAGCAAGACCTACCACACAGAACCAGACAACTCCTAGCACAACTCCGAACCAACAAATCACCAGCCCTCCACTCCTACCTACACAACATTACACCGGACACACACCCAACACCACTCTGTGCGCTATGCGGCACGCAAGTGCACGACACACAACACCTGTTCACCTGCACAAACATACCCACCACACTGACTCCGGAGGACCTCTGGCGAAACCCAAGCGGAGTGGCGGCCCTGCTCGCCCGCTGGGCGGCGGAGGGGGGTCTGGGGATCCGGGAGACGGAGTGAGGGCCCGGTCCCCCAATGTCGGGGCACGGGTGGGGTCGACAACAACAACAACAACAACATAAAAAAAGACTTCCCCTTTAAATATTCCTGCTGCATAATATATCTCCTTTCCTTTCGTAAAGGATGGTCAGAACCTTTCCTAAGCATTATTAAAATTTAGACGATCTTTGCTCCAGGTGCTACCGGCTCATCTCACTCGGTTAGGATAGGAAAGGAAAGTTCCTATGCCAAAATGATAATCCAAAAAGGGCCCCTGTTGGTGGATAATCAGGCCATGGGAGGTGTGAGTAAATTGTGAGGGGGTGTTGGCTGGAGCTAGAAATAATTTTGGTGTCTTGTCCCTGCAGTAGGTTCATTAAAAGAGCAACCAGTGTTTTCACCACCATGGTCGGATCTTACTCTGGAGGGTAACCCATACAGGCAGGTGGCTTGGACAAAATATTTCAACACTGTCAAAGCTGTGTTGTCTGTGCTCCAGTTGAAGGTACGTTATTAGCCTGGAATTCCCATCAATGCCGGCATGTGTCACAAACACCCACCTGTAAAACAAACATGAAAAGAATAATGATTAAATACAAGAAAACAATCAAGTTTCATATCTTGTTTGAAATATCATCTCGGTAGAGAAGGTATTGCTGTGCACTTAAGACTACATGGAGGCAATTTGGAGTTTGTGTAACTTGGATATACAAATGATAAAATTCAATTTAATCTGTGCTGTCCATACAATATGGCTTTCTAATGCTCCCACGAGTACAAATATAAGATGATCCCTTATTACCGAATGAGACGCATATGCCCATCTATGTGCCATAAACTATTGGGGAATGGCACATAGTATGTTCTTCTAGCCACAGTCTGGCTCCATCTCTGGGCTGCAGCAGCTGGCTCAATACGGTTGAGGATTTCTCGAACTCTTTTTCTTTGTACTACAATACCATCAGCACGCAGGTATGCCCTCATCATCTGCAACAGGTTCATAAAACAACACAATAAAGAAAGTACACTTTCACAATGAATATAATGATATATACATGAAGGGACAAGAGTATGTAGCAGAACACTTGCTTCCGAGCCTGATCTGGGAAATTGGCTGTGCAATCTTCTGACATGCTCTTCCAGGTCAACATCATGAATGGGAGTAAATCTATTTCTGGCTGAAATCTGAAAAAACTTCATTTTTTTATGCAGGTATGAAGAGGAACAACACAACATCTCAGTGATGGCTCTCACTGTAAAGCCCTGAGTGGGGAGCAGTTCAATTTGATCACTTGTAATGTCAAGTGCTGGTCTTCCTCGTCTACCTAAAGTATGGAAATAAAAGGATTAAGGAATTCAAGCAAACGAATCACTACGTGTTTTTTATATACTGTATACAGTACAGGCATATAGACACAGATGTACATAAAAGTATATGCAGCTTCAAAACCACAAGCAGCTATTTTCTCTAACCATTTTACTCAAGAAAAAAATAATTCAAACTTATAATTGAATAACTAAAAGATCACTAGTTATTGCTTAAAAGTGTACAGCCATCGCGTTACTTAATAGTCTACTGATTTGCAGGAAAACCACTGGTATAAAACGACGTTTGACAGGGTGATAGAAGGTAAGTCACAGCAAGTCGTCAGTAAAACCCGTGTGTAGTTCGAATAAAAATACATACGAAAAACCAATGACAAAAAATGGTAGCCATTTTACCTGTGTGCAAACGATGTGCCACATGGGAACAAACACGTCCACCATTAGGAGTGGGTCCCGCAATGATGACAGATCGGAGATCTATTGGACTTTGAATCAAACTTTGAATAGTATCAGCGCTAAACTGGTCACTAACTCTTCTTAAATTAGCAATTGAAATGTTTATCGCGCGTGCTTCACTTTCACCGGCAGACCCTTGATGACAGGCACTCTCTATTGCCCTGCACCTTCGCCGAATACGTCTCAGGACACTGTCCGCCATTGTTGTTTTAAAAAACTAAGTGGGCACAGAATTTCCAAAATCATGAGCCCTGACTGGTGGGATGACACTATTTTGAAACGTACAGCCAATAGGATACCGTTACATGTTTTCGTAATCATCCTTATTTGCATTTAATGCAAGTACAGTGTAATGTCACTAGCACTACAGTGGGCACATTTATGGCCTTACATGTTCACTAGTAAGCGTCAAAATGACCTTACTAGTGAACTAGTGAGAGTTTTGTGGCTTACATGTTCACTAGTAAGCGTCAAAATGACCTTACTAGTAAACTAGTGAGCGTTTTGTGGCTTACATGTTCACTAGTAAGCGTCAAAATGATCTTACTAGTGAACTATTGGGCGTTTTGTGGCTTACATGTTCACTAGTAAGCCTCAAAATGATCTTACTAGTGAACTAGTAGGCGATGTGTGGCTTACATGTCAACTAGTAAGCCTCAAAATGAACTTACTAGTGAACTAGTGGGCACATTTATGGCCTTACATGTTCACTAGTAAGCGTCAAAATGATCTTACTAGTGAACTAGTGGGCGTTTTGTGGCTTACATGTTCACTAGTAAGCGTCAAAATGACCTTACTAGTGAACTAGTGGGCGTTTTGTGGCTTACATGTTCACTAGTAAGCGTCAAAATGATCTTACTAGTGAACGAGTGAGCGTTTTGTGGCTGACATGTTCATAAATAAGTGTCAAAATGATCTTACTAGGGAACTAGTGGGCGTTTTGTGGCTTACATGTTCACTAGTAAGCGTCAAAATTACCTTACTAGTGAACCAGTGAGCGTTTTGTGGCTTACATGTTCACTAGTAAGCGTCAAAATGACCTTACTAGTGAACTAGTGAGCGTTTTGTGGCTTACATGTTCACTAGTAAGCGTCAAAATGATCTTACTAGTGAACTAGTGGGCGTTCTGTGGCTTACATGTTCACTAGAAGCCTCAAAATTATCTTACTAGTGAACTAGCGGGCGTTTTGTGGCTTACATGTCAACTAGTAAGCCTCAAAATGATCTTACTAGTGAACTAGTGGGCACATTTATGGCCTTACATGTTCACTAGTAAGCGTCAAAATGACCTTACTAGTGAACTAGTGGGCAATATGGAATAAATACTCAAAGGGCTTGCCAGGCAAGCCCATTGAGTATTTAAAGGGTTCAAAGGGCTTGCCTGGCAAGCCCTTTGAGTATTTATTCATCCGTGATGGTATTGTAGACCAATGAGAGCACGTCCGACAGACACGTGGACTTCGGGCGGCCAATCATGATGCATTTCGAGCCAAGCCCCAACAAAAACGGAGGAGAAAACTTTCAGACGCTTTGAAAGCTTTTGGGGTACATATTACTCTTGTTGTTACACAAAATTTTGTTTTACGATTATTTTAGGCGGTAACGTTATGGTGTAAATGTCAAATACGTGGTCAATTTATCAAGATGAAGCCTGCTTAAAAATTTGCTCCAACAATTTTGGAGATGTGTCTGACTTTGACAGCAATGGCGGCAGTTCAACGCTGACAGTCGCAGTCGGGTGCAGATTTATTTCGGCAGGACTTTCTAAAATCTGCCGTTTGCTCTGACAGTTCTCTGTCTGACAGTCACATTTTGTCTTATTACTCACAAGCTAATTGACATTTAAAAAAAGAGTTAATGTTTGGAACACGATTTTGCTCTTACTGTTTGCTGCCTTAGTTCGTTTGAAATATTCGCTTCCTGCATTACATGAAGTACATTTTTTAATATTCACAAGACTGTAACTGTGCATTATAAATAATGTCACATTTGCACTATGTTTTACTGGATCTACAACTAAACTAGGTCCTCGTTTCTGGGAGAGTCCACAGCACCTCCTGTATCACAACCATTCTGCCGGCACACCTTCAGCAGCACGATGTTTCTAACGGGAGCTGGAGGGTGATCAGCTTCATTGAAGAAGAGGAGGAGGAGAGGCACAACGTTTGTCATTTGTGATATGTTTTTAGACTTTTCTCCTAACTAAAAAAACTATGTTTTGTTAATTTCTTGATATAGTTCTTGTATTTAAATATTTTAACAATCAAATATTTTTCAACTGTGTTTTAGATATTAATTGTATGAAATAAATCAGTGAAGCCCCATTCAAATTCTACTCTATCTAATCTGCTCGATCACACTGCTGTCAACCCGCTGTACCTCCAAACTCCTTGGCTTACTCGCAGTTGGAGGGTTCCCCCCGAACGGGGGGACAAATCAAGGAACCAATCCCTGCACCCCGAACGGGGTGCCCTTACGGCCGTTTTTTTTTTTTTTCGGCTAACCGCCCCCTGAACCTGGCAGGGTGGCGGGCGGACCTTTTGCTCCAGGCGGGGGACATAGAGACAAATCCGGGGCCCACACAGACACTCTCACGCACGCAACAAACACACACACAACAAACTACCTGGACATGCGACATTTGCACACAACAGATTACAAGAAGACAGACATCCTTCAGATGCAACCACCACACACCACACTGGGTACACAAACATTGCACAAACATAAACACTAGACAATACAACATAACATGGAAATGCAGACTACATCCCAAAACACCACCACGAACAACAACACCTCGTAGGACACCAACAGGCAGCAGAGCACAAACAGACCAAAACAACACACTCGCCTCACCAACACTACCCTCAAACGCAACACGGACAGACAACTCCAACAGAGATACAACAAACACAAGACCACCCCCCCAAACCTGGACCTGCAATAGCTGCAATAAAATCATCACACGCAGACAAACCTCACTCAGATGCAACTCAACACACCCACACTGGATACACAGACATTGCTCCGGCATCACCACCCGCCAATACACAAACACGTGGACATGCAGAACACACACGCAAACAACAAACACCCCAACACCACAACCCCCGAACAACCCACAAAGAACAACACCCACCAACAAAAACAACAAACACACACTGACCATACTACAAATAAACATCAACGGCATCCAAAACAAGAAAACAGAACTAGAAGAACTCGCCTCACAACAGCACGCAGACATCATCACCATACAAGAAACCAAACTAGAAAAACAACACAACACACCTCGTCTCACCAACTACACCAGCATTAGGAAAGACAGAGAACACAAGGGAGGAGGAGGACTGCTCACATACATTCACAAATCAGTCACATTCACTCCCATGAACATCCCCAACAACATTAACACCAACACTACAGAAATTCAAACCGTAAAGATTCACATAACCAACCACAAAAGACTACACATATGCAACATGTATATACCCCCCAGAGATACCACCCGACCAGACCACGCCACAGAAGACACAGACATCACCAACACCTTCCAATACATAAACTCGCTGAACAACACCATTCTAACCGCAGACATCAACGCTCACTCAACACAATGGCACTCTCCCTACGACGACCACAGAGGCACCCTCATTGCAGACATACTACAGAACTCCCAACAAATCACTCTAAACGCAAACACACCTACCAGAAAACCTACAAACATCAACCAACAACCAACATCACCGGACATCACAACAGCCAGCAACAGCATCACAAACAGAACAACATGGACCACAATACACGCACTCAGTTCAGACCACCTTCCTATCAAAATCACACACAACACGCGTGCTCCTTTCCGCCTACAACAACACCTTCAAACTTACACAAATTACAGGAAAGCAGACTGGGAAGGATACACCTCTGAAATAGAATCAGCACTGGAGAACTTAACCATACCTGACAACATCCACACAGCCAACACCATGCTCACAAACCTCATACTTACAGCAGACAAACACCACATACCCCACGGAAAAATAAAAAGCAAATCACTTCTCCTACCACAACACATCAGAACACTCATCAGCCAAAGAAACGACATCAGACAACAAAACCACCAAGACCCACGCATCACAGACCTAAACAAAGAAATAGACAAACAAATCCAAAAACACAAACAAGAGCTATGGAAAGAACACTTAACGGATGCATGGAACCACAGACACAAACAATACATACTCTGGAACACAGTAACAAGACTATCTAACAAAGAACAAAAAGCACCAGAAAACACCACAATACAGTTCGGACAACACACGGCAATATCCAACAAACAGAAAGCACGAGCATTCAACAAACAATTCACCAACATAATACAACACAAAACCAACAGAACATACAGACAACTACAACGCAAAATACGAAAACTCAACACCACGCCCATAACCATCACAGAACAACAAGTCAAACAAGCACTACAACGCTCCAAAAGCAACAACTCCACAGGCCCAGACAACATAAACATCAGACATCTGAAACACCTAGGCCCCAAAGCAATAACACTACTCACACACACTTACAACACATCACTCAACACCAACACCATCCCCGCAATATGGAAGACTGCAAAAATAATCCCAATACCAAAACCCAACAAAAACCACGCACTCGGCCCATCCTACAGACCAATAGCACTACTCAGCCCAATAGCCAAAACAATGGAAAAGGTAATACTACCCTTCATTACCAACAACACTCAACTACCCTCTCACCAACACGGCTTCCGAAAACAACACTCCACAACCACAGCACTACACCACATACACAACATCATAGCCACAGGTTTCAATCAACAAAAACCACCACAACGAACAGTTGCCATAGCCCTAGACATGTCCAAAGCCTTTGACACGGTAAACCTACACACACTCACAAACAAACTCAACAACACTAACACCCCAAACATCATCATCAAATACATCTTCAACTACATAAGGGGACGCAGACAATACACTCAATACCGGGGGGAAACATCAGAACACAGAAACACGAAAACGGGGGTACCACAGGGGGGAGTACTTTCACCAACACTATTCAACATATACATGGCAGACTTACCACAACCACCTCCAAATGTACACACAGTTACATATGCAGACGACATCACCATTCTATCCACACATGTCAAACCACAACAGGCACAACAACAAGTACAAAAATATCTCCACGACATATACAACTGGACAAAACAGAACCAACTCACACTCAACGCAGACAAAACCACCACCACTCTGTTCACACCGGATCCGGCAGAATACAGCAACAGGCTCACTTTACAAATAGATAACACCACCCTACCCACAGTCCGCGAACCCAAAATACTGGGATTAACATGGGACCCCAAACTCACCTTCTCAAAACACACACAACACACTCTAACCCGCGCCAAGCAATCAAACAAAATACTTAAAGCCTTAACAACCACTCACTGGGGAAAATCCAAAGAAACTATACTCACCACATACAAAGCAACCACACTCACACGCCTCGAATACGCAAACACTATATGGTCACCAACACTATCGGACACAAACAAGATAAAACTCCAGACCACACAGAACACAGTACTCAGAATAGCAACAGGATGCACACAAGACACAAACATACAACACTTGCATGAGGAAACAAAAACTCTCCCACTGAACACCCATCTAAAACTACACGCATCGCAAATCAGACAAAAAGCCCAACACCCAACCCACCCACTACACCCACTCACTCAACAACCACCACCACCCAGACAAAAGAAACAAACAATCTTCCACAACAACAACTACACACACAACAAAGACACAGCACCACAGGACACCAACAACGACACCATAAAACAGAACATGAAAGACATACACACCCACTTTGTACAAACACACTTGGACACCAGACAACACAACAAAGTAATACATGCACCAGCACCAGAAAAAGACCCATCAGAGCAAGACCTACCACACAGAACCAGACAACTCCTAGCACAACTCCGAACCAACAAATCACCAGCCCTCCACTCCTACCTACACAACATTACACCGGACACACACCCAACACCACTCTGTGCGCTATGCGGCACGCAAGTGCACGACACACAACACCTGTTCACCTGCACAAACATACCCACCACACTGACTCCGGAGGACCTCTGGCGAAACCCAAGCGGAGTGGCGGCCCTGCTCGCCCGCTGGGCGGAGGAGGGGGGTCTGGGGATCCGGGAGACGGAGTGAGGGTCCGGTCCCCCAATGTCGGGGCACGGGTGGGGTCGACAACAACAACAACAACAACATAAAAAAAGACTCCCCCTTTAAATATTCCTGCTGAATAATATATCTCCTTTCCTTTCGTAAAGGATGGTCAGAACCTTTCCTAAGCATTATTAAAATTTAGACGATCTTTGCTCCAGGTGCTACCGGCTCATCTCACTCGGTTAGGATAGGAAAGGAAAGTTCCTATGCCAAAATGATAATCCAAAAAGGGCCCCTGTTGGTGGATAATCAGGCCATGGGAGGTGTGAGTAAATTGTGAGGGGGTGTTGGCTGGAGCTAGAAATAATTTTGGTGTCTTGTCCCTGCAGTAGGTTCATTAAAAGAGCAACCAGTGTTTTCACCACCATGGTCGGATCTTACTCTGGAGGGTAACCCATACAGGCAGGTGGCTTGGACAAAATATTTCAACACTGTCAAAGCTGTGTTGTCTGTGCTCCAGTTGAAGGTACGTTATTAGCCTGGAATTCCCATCAATGCCGGCATGTGTCACAAACACCCACCTGTAAAACAAACATGAAAAGAATAATGATTAAATACAAGAAAACAATCAAGTTTCATATCTTGTTTGAAATATCATCTCGGTAGAGAAGGTATTGCTGTGCACTTAAGACTACATGGAGGCAATTTGGAGTTTGTGTAACTTGGATATACAAATGATAAAATTCAATTTAATCTGTGCTGTCCATACAATATGGCTTTCTAATGCTCCCACGAGTACAAATATAAGATGATCCCTTATTACCGAATGAGACGCATATGCCCATCTATGTGCCATAAACTATTGGGGAATGGCACATAGTATGTTCTTCTAGCCACAGTCTGGCTCCATCTCTGGGCTGCAGCAGCTGGCTCAATACGGTTGAGGATTTCTCGAACTCTTTTTCTTTGTACTACAATACCATCAGCACGCAGGTATGCCCTCATCATCTGCAACAGGTTCATAAAACAACACAATAAAGAAAGTACACTTTCACAATGAATATAATGATATATACATGAAGGGACAAGAGTATGTAGCAGAACACTTGCTTCCGAGCCTGATCTGGGAAATTGGCTGTGCAATCTTCTGACATGCTCTTCCAGGTCAACATCATGAATGGGAGTAAATCTATTTCTGGCTGAAATCTGAAAAAACTTCATTTTTTTATGCAGGTATGAAGAGGAACAACACAACATCTCAGTGATGGCTCTCACTGTAAAGCCCTGAGTGGGGAGCAGTTCAATTTGATCACTTGTAATGTCAAGTGCTGGTCTTCCTCGTCTACCTAAAGTATGGAAATAAAAGGATTAAGGAATTCAAGCAAACGAATCACTACGTGTTTTTTATATACTGTATACAGTACAGGCATATAGACACAGATGTACATAAAAGTATATGCAGCTTCAAAACCACGAGCAGCTATTTTCTCTAACCATTTTACTCAAGAAAAAAATAATTCAAACTTATAATTGAATAACTAAAAGATCACTAGTTATTGCTTAAAAGTGTACAGCCATCGCGTTACTTAATAGTCTACTGATTTGCAGGAAAACCACTGGTATAAAACGACGTTTGACAGGGTGATAGAAGGTAAGTCACAGCAAGTCGTCAGTAAAACCCGTGTGTAGTTTGAATAAAAATACATACGAAAAACCAATGACAAAAAATGGTAGCCATTTTACCTGTGTGCAAACGATGTGCCACATGGGAACAAACACGTCCACCATTAGGAGTGGGTCCCGCAATGATGACAGATCGGAGATCTATTGGACTTTGAATCAAACTTTGAATAGTATCAGCGCTAAACTGGTCACTAACTCTTCTTAAATTAGCAATTGAAATGTTTATCGCGCGTGCTTCACTTTCACCGGCAGACCCTTGATGACAGGCACTCTCTATTGCCCTGCACCTTCGCCGAATACGTCTCAGGACACTGTCCGCCATTGTTGTTTTAAAAAACTAAGTGGGCACAGAATTTCCAAAATCATGAGCCCTGACTGGTGGGATGACACTATTTTGAAACGTACAGCCAATAGGATACCGTTACATGTTTTCGTAATCATCCTTATTTGCATTTAATGCAAGTACAGTGTAATGTCACTAGCACTACAAGTGGGCACATTTATGGCCTTACATGTTCACTAGTAAGCGTCAAAATCATCTTACCAGTGAACTAGTGGGCACATTTATGGCCTTAAATGTTCAGTAGTAAGCGTCAAAATAATCTTATTAGTGAACTAGTGGGCGTTTTGCGGCTTACATGTTCACTAGTAAGCGTCAAAATGACCTTACTAGTGAACTAGTGAGCGTTTTGTGGCTTACATGTTCACTAGTAAGCGTCAAAATGACCTTACTAGTAAACTAGTGAGCGTTTTGTGGCTTACATGTTCACTAGTAAGCGTCAAAATGATCTTACTAGTGGACTATTGGGCGTTTTGTGGCTTACATGTTCACTAGTAAGCCTCAAAATGATCTTACTAGTGAACTAGTAGGCGATGTGTGGCTTACATGTCAACTAGTAAGCCTCAAAATGAACTTACTAGTGAACTAGTGGGCACATTTATGGCCTTACATGTTCACTAGTAAGCGTCAAAATGATCTTACTAGTGAACTAGTGGGCGTTTTGTGGCTTACATGTTCACTAGTAAGCGTCAAAATGACCTTACTAGTGAACTAGTGGGCGTTTTGTGGCTTACATGTTCACTAGTAAGCGTCAAAATGATCTTACTAGTGAACGAGTGAGCGTTTTGTGGCTGACATGTTCATAAATAAGTGTCAAAATGATCTTACTAGGGAACTAGTGGGCGTTTTGTGGCTTACATGTTCACTAGTAAGCGTCAAAATTACCTTACTAGTGAACCAGTGAGCGTTTTGTGGCTTACATGTTCACTAGTAAGCGTCAAAATGACCTTACTAGTGAACTAGTGAGCGTTTTGTGGCTTACATGTTCACTAGTAAGCGTCAAAATGATCTTACTAGTGAACTAGTGGGCGTTCTGTGGCTTACATGTTCACTAGAAGCCTCAAAATTATCTTACTAGTGAACTAGCGGGCGTTTTGTGGCTTACATGTCAACTAGTAAGCCTCAAAATGATCTTACTAGTGAACTAGTGGGCACATTTATGGCCTTACATGTTCACTAGTAAGCGTCAAAATGACCTTACTAGTGAACTAGTGGGCAATATGGAATAAATACTCAAAGGGCTTGCCAGGCAAGCCCATTGAGTATTTAAAGGGTTCAAAGGGCTTGCCTGGCAAGCCCTTTGAGTATTTATTCATCCGTGATGGTATTGTAGACCAATGAGAGCACGTCCGACAGACACGTGGACTTCGGGCGGCCAATCATGATGCATTTCGAGCCAAGCCCCAACAAAAACGGAGGAGAAAACTTTCAGACGCTTTGAAAGCTTTTGGGGTACATATTACTCTTGTTGTTACACAAAATTTTGTTTTACGATTATTTTAGGCGGTAACGTTATGGTGTAAATGTCAAATACGTGGTCAATTTATCAAGATGAAGCCTGCTTAAAAATTTGCTCCAACAATTTTGGAGATGTGTCTGACTTTGACAGCAATGGCGGCAGTTCAACGCTGACAGTCGCAGTCGGGTGCAGATTTATTTCGGCAGGACTTTCTAAAATCTGCCGTTTGCTCTGACAGTTCTCTGTCTGACAGTCACATTTTGTCTTATTACTCACAAGCTAATTGACATTTAAAAAAAGAGTTAATGTTTGGAACACGATTTTGCTCTTACTGTTTGCTGCCTTAGTTCGTTTGAAATATTCGCTTCCTGCATTACATGAAGTACATTTTTTAATATTCACAAGACTGTAACTGTGCATTATAAATAATGTCACATTTGCACTATGTTTTACTGGATCTACAACTAAACTAGGTCCTCGTTTCTGGGAGAGTCCACAGCACCTCCTGTATCACAACCATTCTGCCGGCACACCTTCAGCAGCACGATGTTTCTAACGGGAGCTGGAGGGTGATCAGCTTCATTGAAGAAGAGGAGGAGGAGAGGCACAACGTTTGTCATTTGTGATATGTTTTTAGACTTTTCTCCTAACTAAAAAAACTATGTTTTGTTAATTTCTTGATATAGTTCTTGTATTTAAATATTTTAACAATCAAATATTTTTCAACTGTGTTTTATATATTAATTGTATGAAATAAATCAGTGAAGCCCCATTCAAATTCTACTCTATCTAATCTGCTCGATCACACTGCTGTCAACCCGCTGTACCTCCAAACTCCTTGGCTTACTCGCAGTTGGAGGGTTCCCCCCGAACGGGGGGACAAATCAAGGAACCAATCCCTGCACCCCGAACGGGGTGCCCTTACGGCCGTTTTTTTTTTTTTTCGGCTAACCGCCCCCTGAACCTGGCAGGGTGGCGGGCGGACCTTTTGCTCCAGGCGGGGGACATAGAGACAAATCCGGGGCCCACACAGACACTCTCACGCACGCAACAAACACACACACAACAAACTACCTGGACATGCGACATTTGCACACAACAGATTACAAGAAGACAGACATCCTTCAGATGCAACCACCACACACCACACTGGGTACACAAACATTGCACAAACATAAACACTAGACAATACAACATAACATGGAAATGCAGACTACATCCCAAAACACCACCACGAACAACAACACCTCGTAGGACACCAACAGGCAGCAGAGCACAAACAGACCAAAACAACACACTCGCCTCACCAACACTACCCTCAAACGCAACACGGACAGACAACTCCAACAGAGATACAACAAACACAAGACCACCCCCCCAAACCTGGACCTGCAATAGCTGCAATAGAATCATCACACGCAGACAAACCTCACTCAGATGCAACTCAACACACCCACACTGGATACACAGACATTGCTCCGGCATCACCACCCGCCAATACACAAACACGTGGACATGCAGAACACACACGCAAACAACAAACACCCCAACACCACAACCCCCGAACAACCCACAAAGAACAACACCCACCAACAAAAACAACAAACACACACTGACCATACTACAAATAAACATCAACGGCATCCAAAACAAGAAAACAGAACTAGAAGAACACGCCTCACAACAGCACGCAGACATCATCACCATACAAGAAACCAAACTAGAAAAACAACACAACACACCTCGTCTCACCAACTACACCAGCATTAGGAAAGACAGAGAACACAAGGGAGGAGGAGGACTGCTCACATACATTCACAAATCAGTCACATTCACTCCCATGAACATCCCCAACAACATTAACACCAACACTACAGAAATTCAAACCGTAAAGATTCACATAACCAACCACAAAAGACTACACATATGCAACATGTACATACCCCACAGAGATACCACCCGACCAGACCACGCCACAGAAGACACAGACATCACCAACACCTTCCAATACATAAACTCGCTGAACAACACCATTCTAACCGCAGACATCAACGCTCACTCAACACAATGGCACTCTCCCTACGACGACCACAGAGGCACCCTCATTGCAGACATACTACAGAACTCCCAACAAATCACTCTAAACGCAAACACACCTACCAGAAAACCTACAAACATCAACCAACAACCAACATCACCGGACATCACAACAGCCAGCAACAGCATCACAAACAGAACAACATGGACCACAATACACGCACTCAGTTCAGACCACCTTCCTATCAAAATCACACACAACACGCGTGCTCCTTTCCGCCTACAACAACACCTTCAAACTTACACAAATTACAGGAAAGCAGACTGGGAAGGATACACCTCTGAAATAGAATCAGCACTGGAGAACTTAACCATACCTGACAACATCCACACAGCCAACACCATGCTCACAAACCTCATACTTACAGCAGACAAACACCACATACCCCACGGAAAAATAAAAAGCAAATCACTTCTCCTACCACAACACATCAGAACACTCATCAGCCAAAGAAACGACATCAGACAACAAAACCACCAAGACCCACGCATCACAGACCTAAACAAAGAAATAGACAAACAAATCCAAAAACACAAACAAGAGCTATGGAAAGAACACTTAACGGATGCATGGAACCACAGACACAAACAATACATACTCTGGAACACAGTAACAAGACTATCTAACAAAGAACAAAAAGCACCAGAAAACACCACAATACAGTTCGGACAACACACGGCAATATCCAACAAACAGAAAGCACGAGCATTCAACAAACAATTCACCAACATAATACAACACAAAACCAACAGAACATACAGACAACTACAACGCAAAATACGAAAACTCAACACCACGCCCATAACCATCACAGAACAACAAGTCAAACAAGCACTACAACGCTCCAAAAGCAACAACTCCACAGGCCCAGACAACATAAACATCAGACATCTGAAACACCTAGGCCCCAAAGCAATAACACTACTCACACACACTTACAACACATCACTCAACACCAACACCATCCCCGCAATATGGAAGACTGCAAAAATAATCCCAATACCAAAACCCAACAAAAACCACGCACTCGGCCCATCCTACAGACCAATAGCACTACTCAGCCCAATAGCCAAAACAATGGAAAAGGTAATACTACCCTTCATTACCAACAACACTCAACTACCCTCTCACCAACACGGCTTCCGAAAACAACACTCCACAACCACAGCACTACACCACATACACAACATCATAGCCACAGGTTTCAATCAACAAAAACCACCACAACGAACAGTTGCCATAGCCCTAGACATGTCCAAAGCCTTTGACACGGTAAACCTACACACACTCACAAACAAACTCAACAACACTAACACCCCAAACATCATCATCAAATACATCTTCAACTACATAAGGGGACGCAGACAATACACTCAATACCGGGGGGAAACATCAGAACACAGAAACACGAAAACGGGGGTACCACAGGGGGGAGTACTTTCACCAACACTATTCAACATATACATGGCAGACTTACCACAACCACCTCCAAATGTACACACAGTTACATATGCAGACGACATCACCATTCTATCCACACATGTCAAACCACAACAGGCACAACAACAAGTACAAAAATATCTCCACGACATATACAACTGGACAAAACAGAACCAACTCACACTCAACGCAGACAAAACCACCACCACTCTGTTCACACCGGATCCGGCAGAATACAGCAACAGGCTCACTTTACAAATAGATAACACCACCCTACCCACAGTCCGCGAACCCAAAATACTGGGATTAACATGGGACCCCAAACTCACCTTCTCAAAACACACACAACACACTCTAACCCGCGCCAAGCAATCAAACAAAATACTTAAAGCCTTAACAACCACTCACTGGGGAAAATCCAAAGAAACTATACTCACCACATACAAAGCAACCACACTCACACGCCTCGAATACGCAAACACTATATGGTCACCAACACTATCGGACACAAACAAGACAAAACTCCAGACCACACAGAACACCGCACTCAGAATAGCAACAGGATGCACACAAGACACAAACATACAACACTTGCATGAGGAAACAAAAACTCTCCCACTGAACACCCATCTAAAACTACACGCATCGCAAATCAGACAAAAAGCCCAACACCCAACCCACCCACTACACCCACTCACTCAACAACCACCACCACCCAGACAAAAGAAACAAACAATCTTCCACAACAACAACTACACACACAACAAAGACACAGCACCACAGGACACCAACAACGACACCATAAAACAGAACATGAAAGACATACACACCCACTTTGTACAAACACACTTGGACACCAGACAACACAACAAAGTAATACATGCACCAGCACCAGAAAAAGACCCATCAGAGCAAGACCTACCACACAGAACCAGACAACTCCTAGCACAACTCCGAACCAACAAATCACCAGCCCTCCACTCCTACCTACACAACATTACACCGGACACACACCCAACACCACTCTGTGCGCTATGCGGCACGCAAGTGCACGACACACAACACCTGTTCACCTGCACAAACATACCCACCACACTGACTCCGGAGGACCTCTGGCGAAACCCAAGCGGAGTGGCGGCCCTGCTCGCCCGCTGGGCGGCGGAGGGGGGTCTGGGGATCCGGGAGACGGAGTGAGGGCCCGGTCCCCCAATGTCGGGGCACGGGTGGGGTCGACAACAACAACAACAACATCAACCTGCTGTAAATAATGCCTCCATTCATGATTGTAGAAACCCCAGAACGGTAAACATGTGATTATTTTATTTTAAAATATAAGAAGCCTATGTTTTGCAATTGTGCTCATTTTCATTGTATTGCACGACAAATATAATAGATGAGCCGGTTTGGGGACATCATCAACCAAGCTGCTGCTCCAATTGCAATGCGATATATTGTCCTGCTCTCCTAAATTCGCATCTACACCACAAATTATAACATCCTAACTGATTTAGCAACAACTGAAAATTCACATCATTATTTAGGGAGTTGCATAACTGTTGCATTATATGGTGCCCTATTCATTTCATTTAGTATAGCATACATATATAAAAGTGGAAAGATACTGCAGAGCTGTGCCATTACTCTTTATCTCTGTGTACATAATAAATAAACATCACCTACAGATACATTGGTAAAAATTGCTTGATTCCTTCTGTATACTGTAGATATTACGCAAATGGCGGTAAATAATTGTGAAAGCTCAGAATCAGGTTTTAAAGGGTTAATTCTTTGCTGGGTGGAGCTCTTATCATGGAGCCAATAGGAGGTGTCCTCGGGTGGTGTCCGTCCCTCATTCAGCTCGGGTCCTCCACCAGAGGCCAGGAAGCCCGAGGGCCCCGCGCAGTACCCCCGCCGCTCCCAGCACCGCACACCTCCGGACCGAGATGTCCGACGCTGGTCCCGGGATCTGTCGCAACCACCCATCCAGTCCGGGGGTCACTGCCCCGAGCGCCCCGACCACCACAGGCACGACCGCCACCCCCACCCCCCAGGCCCTCCCCAGCCCCTCCCCGAGCCCCTGGTACCCCCCGAGCCCCCCATGCTCCCCCCTCCCGATGCCTCCACCACCTGGGACCGCCACATCCACCACAACGGCCCTCCTCCGCCCCCCATCCACGACCACGACATCTGGCTGGCTCGCCACCACCATCCCGCCAGTCTGGATCCGGAAGTCCCACAGGATCCCCGCTCCGCCACCCTCCACCACCCTCGGAGGTGCCCCCCACTCCGACCCCGGGGCCCCCAGTCCACACTCCGCACAGATGCCTCGGCAGACCACGCCAGCCACCTGGCCATGGCGCTCCACGCAGGCCCCCCCTGCCAGCATCCCACACCCCGCAGCCACGTGCCGGATCGTCCCAGGCGCCTCCCCGCACAACCCACACCCCGGGTCCTGTCCGGCGCGGCACATCCGGGCCTCGACGGCTCCGGCGCCCAAGGCCCGCTCCTGAGCAGCCAGGATGAGCGCCCCTGCGCTGTCCCCCAGGCCAGTCCCCTCCAGCCACCGATAGGACTTCTTGAGATCAGCCACCTCAGCCACGGTCCGGTGGCACATCCCGCGTAGGGGCCCGCCCCACCACGATGGTCCCCCCCCCCAGCGCCCGTCCCTCCGCTCCCCACTTGGGGCAAAAAATGAGCACATAACACCATCCAGTGTGGGTCCTTGGGCAAGAGCCTTCACGCTAATGCGTACCTCATACAATGATGAGAGACAATAAAATGAATGACATGCCAGCTCAGACGTCGCCCGGCCAAACAAGGTCTGCGTCAGGTGCTGGGGAACCAGAGCACCTTGATGAAAAATGGAGCAGAGATGGGCAAGATGCAATAACATGGCTCTGTTGGAATGCTACTACTCAAGCAAGCCTAGTCAGAGAGGTTACATGGAGAGAATGTGGGCTAAATGGTTACTTCAAAACCCACAGTCACGGGTGGCCACGAAACAACTCGTAACTCAGTGTTCCAACATCCACAAACGGCAACTGCTGTCACAACTTGAGATTGATGAGGTACAACGCAGGTTCCATGGTGAGGGGCCCCAGGCTGCCAGATCAGAGGAGGAGTTCATACCAGAGTGAATGCAGATGATGAGATTGGGAGGCCAGCCCCAATGAATGAAATGCTGAGCGAGGCAGCAACTGACCTGAAAGCTAAGATCATGGCAAGAATGAAAGCTGGGAAACCTAGAATCCGATTACAACGGCTATGTGAAGTACCACCTGAAAGTCTCTTGGAAAGTGTGAATTCAGCACTGAGGGCGATCCTTACCGTAACGATCACGGAAATGAACTGATATACGCTTCAGCATCAGTGATCCTTGAGATGCTTGGCTATAAGAGCAACCATGGAAGCCATGAGATACATTACCGACCATGGAAAAGACGGTTGGAGGCTAAGATCAAGGCGGCTCGGAAAGATGTGAGTCAATTGACTGAGGTCCAGAGAGGTGTGATGAAAAGGCCGATCCTGAGAGGTACATCCAGATGACCATATATGAAGCACTCGAAACAAAGGCTCCAAGCCTTGTCCAGCCGCCTAAAGCGGTACACGAAAGAGAATGAGGCCAGACGAATAAACAGGCTGTTTGCAACACAACCTGCGAAAGTGTACGCTCAGTGGCAGGGTCCTAACAACAGAGCTGATCCACCAAGACTGGAAACTGAAAGGTACTGGGGAGGCAGATGGGAGAAGGAGGTTGCACATAACAGCAGTGCACAATGGCTGGTCACCCAAAGAGAGGAGCACAGACACCTCCCTGAACAGAACCCAATTACCATAACAGTGGCAGACATAAAGGAAATAGTCTCAAATATGAAGAACTGGACAGCAGCAGGCCCGGACATGGTCCACACTTACTGGCTAAAGAGACTCACAGCACTCCATGAGCGCCCAGCAGCACAAATGAACCAGCTGCCTAGGGATGGGACTCACCCAGGATGGCTAACCGAAGGGCGAACGATCCTTATCATGAAAGATCCCTCAAAGGGTGCAGTCGCATCCAACTATCGGCCAATAACCTGTCCCTCCACAATTTTGGAAGCTCATGTTGCGGCTAAGATAAGTGCACACATGGATCAATACATGAGCGAAGCACGGAAGGGCATTGGTAGAGATACCAGGGGAGCCAAACATCAGCTCCTGGTTGACAGAACAGTCGCACAAGACTGCAGGTCCCGATGTACCAACCTGTGCACAGCCTGGATTGATTAAAAGAAAGCCTATGACTCGATGCCACATACATGGATCACTGAATGCTTGGATGTGTATAAGGTGAACAGGACCCTAAGAGCCTTCGTTGCGAACTTGATGAGGATGTGGAAAACCACACTTGAAGCCAATGGCAAGCCACTTACCCAAGTGTCCATCAAATGTGGCATATACCAAGGTGATGCACTCTCCCCATTGCTGTTCTGCATAGGACTGAACTCCCTAAGCCAAGTAATCACCAAGACAGGCTATGGATACAGCCTCAGAAATGAAGCTACGATCAGTCACCTCCTCTACATGGATGACATAAAGCTGTATGCTAAGAGTGAAAGGGACATAGACTCCCTGATCCACACAACCAGGATCTACAGCAGCGACATCGGGATGTGATAGTCGGATGGTGACTAAGAGAGGAACGGTAGTCCGGACTGAAGGGGTCTCACTCCCCGAAGGAACAATAGCAGACATTGAGGACAGCTACAAGTACCTCGGTGTACCACAAGCCAATGGCAACCTTGAACTGGCAACAAGGAAAGCGGCTGGGGACTAGTGAGTGTGAGAGCCACTGTCCAGGATGAAACATCCAAGCTCCATGAATACATCAAGGAGAAGGCTCCAACGGATGACGTACTCAGAGAATGTCTCAGACAATGGGCAACAGAGGATGAGGCGCTGGAAGAGGGACCATCATCGGAGGACAAGCCCCTACACGGGATGTACCACCGGACCATAACTGAAGTGGCCGATCTCAAGAATTCCCATCAGTGGCTAGAGAGGGCTGGCCTGAAGGACAGTACAGAGGCACTCATCCTGGCTGCTCAGGAGCAGGCCCTGAGCACTAGAGCCATTGAGGCCCAGATATACCACACCAGACAAGACCCAAGGTGTAGGTTGTGCAAAGAGGCACCTGAGACGATCTAACACATAACTGCAGGGTGTAAGGTGCTGGCAGGGAAAGCCTATATGGAACGCCATAACCAGGTGGCTGGCATAGTCTACCGAAACATCTGTGCGGAGTACGGACTGGAAACCCCAAGGTCAAAATGGGAAACACCTCCGAAGGTGGTGGAGAATGACAGAGCGAAGATCCTATGGGACTTCCAGATCCAGACTGACAAGATGGTAATGGCGAACCAACCAGATATCCTGATGATAGATAAAGGGCAGAGGAAAGCCGTTGTAGTGGATGTAGCGGTCCCAAGTGCTGGAAACATCAGAAAGAAGGAACACGAGAAACTCGAGAAATCCCAAGGGCTCAGAGAGGAGCTGGAGAGAGCCTGGAAGGTAAAGGGGACAGTCGTGCCTGTGGTGGTCGGAGCACTCGGGGCAGTGACCCCCAAACTAGATGATGAGTGGTTGCAACAGATCCCGGGAACAACATCGGACATCTAAGTCCAGAAATGTGCAGTGCTGGGAACGGCAAGGATACTGCGCAGAACCCTCAAGCTTCCTGGCCTCTGGTAGAGGACCCCAGCTGAATGAGGGATGGACACCACCTGAGGGGTGAGACGAGGATTTTTTTTATAGATATACAGTAGATACACATTCACTCCCATGAACATCCCCAACAACATTAACACCAACACTACAGAAATTCAAACCGTAACGATTCACATAACCAACCACAAAAGACTACACATATGCAACATGTATATACCCCCCAGAGATACCACCCGACCAGACCACGCCACAGAAGACACAGACATCACCAACACCTTCCAATACATAAACTCGCTGAACAACACCATTCTAACCGCAGACATCAACGCTCACTCAACACAATGGCACTCTCCCTACGACGACCACAGAGGCACCCACATTGCAGACATACTACAAAACTCCCAACAAATCACTCTAAACGCAAACACACCCACCAGAAAACCTACAAACATCAACCAACAACCAACATCACCGGACATCACAACAGCCAGCAACAGCATCACAAACAGAACAACATGGACCACAATACACGCACTCAGTTCAGACCACCTTCCTATCAAAATCACACACAACACGCGTGCTCCTTTCCGCCTACAACAACACCTTCAAACTTACACAAATTACAGGAAAGCAGACTGGGAAGGATACACCTCTGAAATAGAATCAGCACTGGAGAACATAACCATACCTGACAACATCCACACAGCCAACACCATGCTCACAAACCTCATACTTACAGCAGACAAACACCACATACCCCACGGAAAAATAAAAAGCAAATCACTTCTCCTACCACAACACATCAGAACACTCATCAGCCAAAGAAACGACATCAGACAACAAAACCACCAAGACCCACGCATCACAGACCTAAACAAAGAAATAGACACACAAATCCAAAAACACAAACAAGAGCTATGGAAAGAACACTTAACGGATGCATGGAACCACAGACACAAACAACACATACTCTGGAACACAGTAACAAGACTATCAAACAAAGAACAAAAAGCACCAGAAAACACCACAATACAGTTCGGACAACACACGGCAATATCCAACAAACAGAAAGCACGAGCATTCAACAAACAATTCACCAACATAATACAACACAAAACCAACAGAACATACAGACAACTACAACGCAAAATACGAAAACTCAACACCACGCCCATAACCATCACAGAACAACAAGTCAAACAAGCACTACAACGCTCCAAAAGCAACAACTCCACAGGCCCAGACAACATAAACATCAGACATCTGAAACACCTAGGCCCCAAAGCAATAACACTACTCACACACACTTACAACACATCACTCAACACCAACACCATCCCCGCAATATGGAAGACTGCAAAAATAATCCCAATACCAAAACCCAACAAAAACCACGCACTCGGCCCATCTTACAGACCAATAGCACTACTCAGCCCAATAGCCAAAACAATGGAAAAGGTAATACTACCCTTCATTACCAACAACACTCAACTACCCTCTCACCAACACGGCTTCCGAAAACAACACTCCACAACCACAGCACTACACCACATACACAACATCATAGCCACAGGTTTCAATCAACAAAAACCACCACAACGAACAGTTGCCATAGCCCTAGACATGTCCAAAGCCTTTGACATGGTAAACCTACACACACTCACAAACAAACTCAACAACACTAACACCCCAAACATCATCATCAAATACATCTTCAACTACATAAGGGGACGCAGACAATACACTCAATACCGGGGGGAAACATCAGAACACAGAAACACGAAAACGGGGGTACCACAGGGGGGAGTACTTTCACCAACACTATTCAACATATACATGGCAGACTTACCACAACCACCTCCAAATGTACACACAGTTACATATGCAGACGACATCACCATTCTATCCACACATGTCAAACCACAACAGGCACAACAACAAGTACAAAAATATCTCCACGACATATACAACTGGACAAAACAGAACCAACTCACACTCAACGCAGACAAAACCACCACCACTCTGTTCACACCGGATCCGGCAGAATACAGCAACAGGCTCACTTTACAAATAGATAACACCACCCTACCCACAGTCCGCGAACGCAAAATACTGGGATTAACATGGGACCCCAAACTCACCTTCTCAAAACACACACAACACACTCTAACCCGCGCCAAGCAATCAAACAAAATACTTAAAGCCTTAACAACCACTCACTGGGGAAAATCCAAAGAAACTATACTCACCACATACAAAGCAACCACACTCACACGCCTCGAATACGCAAACACTATATGGTCACCAACACTATCGGACACAAACAAGACAAAACTCCAGACCACACAGAACACCGCACTCAGAATAGCAACAGGATGCACACAAGACACAAACATACAACACTTGCATGAGGAAACAAAAACTCTCCCACTGAACACCCATCTAAAACTACACGCATCGCAAATCAGACAAAAAGCCCAACACCCAAACCACCCACTACACCCACTCACTCAACAACCACCACCACCCAGACAAAAGAAACAAACAATCTTCCACAACAACAACTACACACACAACAAAGACAGAGCACCACAGGACACCAACAACGACACCATAAAACAGAACATGAAAGACATACACACCCACTTTGTACAAACACACTTGGACACCAGACAACACAACAAAGTAATACATGCACCAGCACCAGAAATAGACCCATCAGAGCAAGACCTACCACACAGAACCAGACAACTCCTAGCACAACTCCGAACCAACAAATCACCAGCCCTCCACTCCTACCTACACAACATTACACCGGACACACACCCAACACCACTCTGTGCGCTATGCGGCACGCAAGTGCACGACACACAACACCTGTTCACCTGCACAAACATACCCACCACACTGACTCCGGAGGACCTCTGGCGAAGCCCAAGCGGAGTGGCGGCCCTGCTCGCCCGCTGGGCGGCGGAGGGGGGTCTGGGGATCCGGGAGACGGAGTGAGGGCCCGGTCCCCCAATGTCGGGGCACGGGTGGGGTCGACAACAACAACAACAACAACATAAAAAAAGACTTCCCCTTTAAATATTCCTGCTGCATAATATATCTCCTTTCCTTTCGTAAAGGATGGTCAGAACCTTTCCTAAGCATTATTAAAATTTAGACGATCTTTGCTCCAGGTGCTACCGGCTCATCTCACTCGGTTAGGATAGGAAAGGAAAGTTCCTATGCCAAAATGATAATCCAAAAAGGGCCCCTGTTGGTGGATAATCAGGCCATGGGAGGTGTGAGTAAATTGTGAGGGGGTGTTGGCTGGAGCTAGAAATAATTTTGGTGTCTTGTCCCTGCAGTAGGTTCATTAAAAGAGCAACCAGTGTTTTCACCACCATGGTCGGATCTTACTCTGGAGGGTAACCCATACAGGCAGGTGGCTTGGACAAAATATTTCAACACTGTCAAAGCTGTGTTGTCTGTGCTCCAGTTGAAGGTACGTTATTAGCCTGGAATTCCCATCAATGCCGGCATGTGTCACAAACACCCACCTGTAAAACAAACATGAAAAGAATAATGATTAAATACAAGAAAACAATCAAGTTTCATATCTTGTTTGAAATATCATCTCGGTAGAGAAGGTATTGCTGTGCACTTAAGACTACATGGAGGCAATTTGGAGTTTGTGTAACTTGGATATACAAATGATAAAATTCAATTTAATCTGTGCTGTCCATACAATATGGCTTTCTAATGCTCCCACGAGTACAAATATAAGATGATCCCTTATTACCGAATGAGACGCATATGCCCATCTATGTGCCATAAACTATTGGGGAATGGCACATAGTATGTTCTTCTAGCCACAGTCTGTCTCCATCTCTGGGCTGCAGCAGCTGGCTCAATACGGTTGAGGATTTCTCGAACTCTTTTTCTTTGTACTACAATACCATCAGCACGCAGGTATGCCCTCATCATCTGCAACAGGTTCATAAAACAACACAATAAAGAAAGTACACTTTCACAATGAATATAATGATATATACATGAAGGGACAAGAGTATGTAGCAGAACACTTGCTTCCGAGCCTGATCTGGGAAATTGGCTGTGCAATCTTCTGACATGCTCTTCCAGGTCAACATCATGAATGGGAGTAAATCTATTTCTGGCTGAAATCTGAAAAAACTTCATTTTTTTATGCAGGTATGAAGAGGAACAACACAACATCTCAGTGATGGCTCTCACTGTAAAGCCCTGAGTGGGGAGCAGTTCAATTTGATCACTTGTAATGTCAAGTGCTGGTCTTCCTCGTCTACCTAAAGTATGGAAATAAAAGGATTAAGGAATTCAAGCAAACGAATCACTACGTGTTTTTTATATACTGTATACAGTACAGGCATATAGACACAGATGTACATAAAAGTATATGCAGCTTCAAAACCACGAGCAGCTATTTTCTCTAACCATTTTACTCAAGAAAAAAATAATTCAAACTTATAATTGAATAACTAAAAGATCACTAGTTATTGCTTAAAAGTGTACAGCCATCGCGTTACTTAATAGTCTACTGATTTGCAGGAAAACCACTGGTATAAAACGACGTTTGACAGGGTGATAGAAGGTAAGTCACAGCAAGTCGTCAGTAAAACCCGTGTGTAGTTTGAATAAAAATACATACGAAAAACCAATGACAAAAAATGGTAGCCATTTTACCTGTGTGCAAACGATGTGCCACATGGGAACAAACACTTCCACCATTAGGAGTGGGTCCCGCAATGATGACAGATCGGAGATCTATTGGACTTTGAATCAAACTTTGAATAGTATCAGCGCTAAACTGGTCACTAACTCTTCTTAAATTAGCAATTGAAATGTTTATCGCGCGTGCTTCACTTTCACCGGCAGACCCTTGATGACAGGCACTCTCTATTGCCCTGCACCTTCGCCGAATACGTCTCAGGACACTGTCCGCCATTGTTGTTTTAAAAAACTAAGTGGGCACAGAATTTCCAAAATCATGAGCCCTGACTGGTGGGATGACACTATTTTGAAACGTACAGCCAGTAGGATACCGTTACATGTTTTCGTAATCATCCTTATTTGCATTTAATGCAAGTACAGTGTAATGTCACTAGCACTACAAGTGGGCACATTTATGGCCTTACATGTTCACTAGTAAGCGTCAAAATCATCTTACCAGTGAACTAGTGGGCACATTTATGGCCTTAAATGTTCAGTAGTAAGCGTCAAAATAATCTTATTAGTGAACGAGTGGGCGTTTTGCGGCTTACATGTTCACTAGTAAGCGTCAAAATGACCTTACTAGTGAACTAGTGAGCGTTTTGTGGCTTACATGTTCACTAGTAAGCGTCAAAATGACCTTACTAGTAAACTAGTGAGCGTTTTGTGGCTTACATGTTCACTAGTAAGCGTCAAAATGATCTTACTAGTGGACTATTGGGCGTTTTGTGGCTTACATGTTCACTAGTAAGCCTCAAAATTATCTTACTAGTGAACTAGTAGGCGATGTGTGGCTTACATGTCAACTAGTAAGCCTCAAAATGAACTTACTAGTGAACTAGTGGGCACATTTATGGCCTTACATGTTCACTAGTAAGCGTCAAAATGATCTTACTAGTGAACTAGTGGGCGTTTTGTGGCTTACATGTTCACTAGTAAGCGTCAAAATGACCTTACTAGTGAACTAGTGGGCGTTTTGTGGCTTACATGTTCACTAGTAAGCGTCAAAATGATCTTACTAGTGAACGAGTGAGCGTTTTGTGGCTGACATGTTCATAAATAAGTGTCAAAATGATCTTACTAGGGAACTAGTGGGCGTTTTGTGGCTTACATGTTCACTAGTAAGCGTCAAAATTACCTTACTAGTGAACCAGTGAGCGTTTTGTGGCTTACATGTTCACTAGTAAGCGTCAAAATGACCTTACTAGTGAACTAGTGAGCGTTTTGTGGCTTACATGTTCACTAGTAAGCGTCAAAATGATCTTACTAGTGAACTAGTGGGCGTTCTGTGGCTTACATGTTCACTAGAAGCCTCAAAATTATCTTACTAGTGAACTAGCGGGCGTTTTGTGGCTTACATGTCAACTAGTAAGCCTCAAAATGATCTTACTAGTGAACTAGTGGGCACATTTATGGCCTTACATGTTCACTAGTAAGCGTCAAAATGACCTTACTAGTGAACTAGTGGGCAATATGGAATAAATACTCAAAGGGCTTGCCAGGCAAGCCCATTGAGTATTTAAAGGGTTCAAAGGGCTTGCCTGGCAAGCCCTTTGAGTATTTATTCATCCGTGATGGTATTGTAGACCAATGAGAGCACGTCCGACAGACACGTGGACTTCGGGCGGCCAATCATGATGCATTTCGAGCCAAGCCCCAACAAAAACGGAGGAGAAAACTTTCAGACGCTTTGAAAGCTTTTGGGGTCCATATTACTCTTGTTGTTACACAAAATTTTGTTTTACGATTATTTTAGGCGGTAACGTTATGGTGTAAATGTCAAATACGTGGTCAATTTATCAAGATGAAGCCTGCTTAAAAATTTGCTCCAACAATTTTGGAGATGTGTCTGACTTTGACAGCAATGGCGGCAGTTCAACGCTGACAGTCGCAGTCGGGTGCAGATTTATTTCGGCAGGACTTTCTAAAATCTGCCGTTTGCTCTGACAGTTCTCTGTCTGACAGTCACATTTTGTCTTATTACTCACAAGCTAATTGACATTTAAAAAAAGAGTTAATGTTTGGAACACGATTTTGCTCTTACTGTTTGCTGCCTTAGTTCGTTTGAAATATTCGCTTCCTGCATTACATGAAGTACATTTTTTTATGAATGAAGTATTCACAAGACTGTAACTGTGCATTATAAATAATGTCACATTTGCACTATGTTTTACTGGATCTACAACTAAACTAGGTCCTCGTTTCTGGGAGAGTCCACAGCACCTCCTGTATCACAACCATTCTGCCGGCACACCTTCAGCAGCACGATGTTTCTAACGGGAGCTGGAGGGTGATCAGCTTCATTGAAGAACAGGAGGAGGAGAGGCACAACGTTTGTCATTTGTGATATGTTTTTAGACTTTTCTCCTAACTAAAAAAACTATGTTTTGTTAATTTCTTGATATAGTTCTTGTATTTAAATATTTTAACAATCAAATATTTTTCAACTGTGTTTTAGATATGAATTGTATGAAATAAATCAGTGAAGCCCCATTCAAATTCTACTCTATCTAATCTGCTCGATCACACTGCTGTCAACCCGCTGTACCTCCAAACTCCTTGGCTTACTCGCAGTTGGAGGGTTCCCCCCGAACGGGGGGACAAATCAAGGAACCAATCCCTGCACCCCGAACGGGGTGCCCTTACGGCCGTTTTTTTTTTTTCGGCTAACCGCCCCCTGAAACTGGCAGGGTGGCGGGCGGACCTTTTGCTCCAGGCGGGGGACATAGAGACAAATCCGGGGCCCACACAGACACTCTCACGCACGCAACAAACACACACACAACAAACTACCTGGACATGCGACATTTGCACACAACAGATTACAAGAAGACAGACATCCTTCAGATGCAACCACCACACACCACACTGGGTACACAAACATTGCACAAACATAAACACTAGACAATACAACATAACATGGAAATGCAGACTACATCCCAAAACACCACCACGAACAACAACACCTCGTAGGACACCAACAGGCAGCAGAGCACAAACAGACCAAAACAACACACTCGCCTCACCAACACTACCCTCAAAGGCAACACGGACAGACAACTCCAACAGAGATACAACAAACACAAGACCACCCCCCCAAACCTGGACCTGCAATAGCTGCAATAGAATCATCACACGCAGACAAACCTCACTCAGATGCAACTCAACACACCCACACTGGATACACAGACATTGCTCCGGCATCACCACCCGCCAATACACAAACACGTGGACATGCAGAACACACACGCAAACAACAAACACCCCAACACCACAACCCCCGAACAACCCACAAAGAACAACACCCACCAACAAAAACAACAAACACACACTGACCATACTACAAATAAACATCAACGGCATCCAAAACAAGAAAACAGAACTAGAAGAACTCGCCTCACAACAGCACGCAGACATCATCACCATACAAGAAACCAAACTAGAAAAACAACACAACACACCTCGTCTCACCAACTACACCAGCATTAGGAAAGACAGAGAACACAAGGGAGGAGGAGGACTGCTCACATACATTCACAAATCAGTCACATTCACTCCCATGAACATCCCCAACAACATTAACACCAACACTACAGAAATTCAAACCGTAAAGATTCACATAACCAACCACAAAAGACTACACATATGCAACATGTATATACCCCCCAGAGATACCACCCGACCAGACCACGCCACAGAAGACACAGACATCACCAACACCTTCCAATACATAAACTCGCTGAACAACACCATTCTAACCGCAGACATCAACGCTCACTCAACACAATGGCACTCTCCCTACGACGACCACAGAGGCACCCTCATTGCAGACATACTACAGAACTCCCAACAAATCACTCTAAACGCAAACACACCTACCAGAAAACCTACAAACATCAACCAACAACCAACATCACCGGACATCACAACAGCCAGCAACAGCATCACAAACAGAACAACATGGACCACAATACACGCACTCAGTTCAGACCACCTTCCTATCAAAATCACACACAACACGCGTGCTCCTTTCCGCCTACAACAACACCTTCAAACTTACACAAATTACAGGAAAGCAGACTGGGAAGGATACACCTCTGAAATAGAATCAGCACTGGAGAACTTAACCATACCTGACAACATCCACACAGCCAACACCATGCTCACAAACCTCATACTTACAGCAGACAAACACCACATACCCCACGGAAAAATAAAAAGCAAATCACTTCTCCTACCACAACACATCAGAACACTCATCAGCCAAAGAAACGACATCAGACAACAAAACCACCAAGACCCACGCATCACAGACCTAAACAAAGAAATAGACAAACAAATCCAAAAACACAAACAAGAGCTATGGAAAGAACACTTAACGGATGCATGGAACCACAGACACAAACAATACATACTCTGGAACACAGTAACAAGACTATCTAACAAAGAACAAAAAGCACCAGAAAACACCACAATACAGTTCGGACAACACACGGCAATATCCAACAAACAGAAAGCACGAGCATTCAACAAACAATTCACCAACATAATACAACACAAAACCAACAGAACATACAGACAACTACAACGCAAAATACGAAAACTCAACACCACGCCCATAACCATCACAGAACAACAAGTCAAACAAGCACTACAACGCTCCAAAAGCAACAACTCCACAGGCCCAGACAACATAAACATCAGACATCTGAAACACCTAGGCCCCAAAGCAATAACACTACTCACACACACTTACAACACATCACTCAACACCAACACCATCCCCGCAATATGGAAGACTGCAAAAATAATCCCAATACCAAAACCCAACAAAAACCACGCACTCGGCCCATCCTACAGACCAATAGCACTACTCAGCCCAATAGCCAAAACAATGGAAAAGGTAATACTACCCTTCATTACCAACAACACTCAACTACCCTCTCACCAACACGGCTTCCGAAAACAACACTCCACAACCACAGCACTACACCACATACACAACATCATAGCCACAGGTTTCAATCAACAAAAACCACCACAACGAACAGTTGCCATAGCCCTAGACATGTCCAAAGCCTTTGACACGGTAAACCTACACACACTCACAAACAAACTCAACAACACTAACACCCCAAACATCATCATCAAATACATCTTCAACTACATAAGGGGACGCAGACAATACACTCAATACCGGGGGGAAACATCAGAACACAGAAACACGAAAACGGGGGTACCACAGGGGGGAGTACTTTCACCAACACTATTCAACATATACATGGCAGACTTACCACAACCACCTCCAAATGTACACACAGTTACATATGCAGACGACATCACCATTCTATCCACACATGTCAAACCACAACAGGCACAACAACAAGTACAAAAATATCTCCACGACATATACAACTGGACAAAACAGAACCAACTCACACTCAACGCAGACAAAACCACCACCACTCTGTTCACACCGGATCCGGCAGAATACAGCAACAGACTCACTTTATAAATAGATAACACCACCCTACCCACAGTCCGCGAACGCAAAATACTGGGATTAACATGGGACCCCAAACTCACCTTCTCAAAACACACACAACACACTCTAACCCGCGCCAAGCAATCAAACAAAATACTTAAAGCCTTAACAACCACTCACTGGGGAAAATCCAAAGAAACTATACTCACCACATACAAAGCAACCACACTCACACGCCTCGAATACGCAAACACTATATGGTCACCAACACTATCGGACACAAACAAGACAAAACTCCAGACCACACAGAACACCGCACTCAGAATAGCAACAGGATGCACACAAGACACAAACATACAACACTTGCATGAGGAAACAAAAACTCTCCCACTGAACACCCATCTAAAACTACACGCATCGCAAATCAGACAAAAAGCCCAACACCCAACCCACCCACTACACCCACTCACTCAACAACCACCACCACCCAGACAAAAGAAACAAACAATCTTCCACAACAACAACTACACACACAACAAAGACACAGCACCACAGGACACCAACAACGACACCATAAAACAGAACATGAAAGACATACACACCCACTTTGTACAAACACACTTGGACACCAGACAACACAACAAAGTAATACATGCACCAGCACCAGAAAAAGACCCATCAGAGCAAGACCTACCACACAGAACCAGACAACTCCTAGCACAACTCCGAACCAACAAATCACCAGCCCTCCACTCCTACCTACACAACATTACACCGGACACACACCCAACACCACTCTGTGCGCTATGCGGCACGCAAGTGCACGACACACAACACCTGCACAAACATACCCACCACACTGACTCCGGAGGACCTCTGGCGAAACCCAAGCGGAGTGGCGGCCCTGCTCGCCCGCTGGGCGGCGGAGGGGGGTCTGGGGATCCGGGAGACGGAGTGAGGGCCCGGTCCCCCAATGTCGGGGCACGGGTGGGGTCGACAACAACAACAACAACATCAACCTGCTGTAAATAATGCCTCCATTCATGATTGTAGAAACCCCAGAACGGTAAACATGTGATTATTTTATTTTAAAATATAAGAAGCCTATGTTTTGCAATTGTGCTCATTTTCATTGTATTGCACGACAAATATAATAGATGAGCCGGTTTGGGGACATCATCAACCAAGCTGCTGCTCCAATTGCAATGCGATATATTGTCCTGCTCTCCTAAATTCGCATCTACACCACAAATTATAACATCCTAACTGATTTAGCAACAACTGAAAATTCACATCATTATTTAGGGAGTTGCATAACTGTTGCATTATATGGTGCCCTATTCATTTTATTTAGTATAGCATACATATATAAAAGTGGAAAGATACTGCAGAGCTGTGCCATTACTCTTTATCTCTGTGTACATAATAAATAAACATCACCTACAGATACATTGGTAAAAATTGCTTGATTCCTTCTGTATACTGTAGATATTACGCAAATGGCGGTAAATAATTGTGAAAGCTCAGAATCAGGTTTTAAAGGGTTAATTCTTTGCTGGGTGGAGCTCTTATCATGGAGCCAATAGGAGGTGTCCTCGGGTGGTGTCCGTCCCTCATTCAGCTCGGGTCCTCCACCAGAGGCCAGGAAGCCCGAGGGCCCCGCGCAGTACCCCCGCCGCTCCCAGCAGCGCACACCTCCGGACCGAGATGTCCGACGCTGGTCCCGGGATCTGTCGCAACCACCCATCCAGTCCGGGGGTCACTGCCCCGAGCGCCCCGACCACCACAGGCACGACCGCCACCCCCACCCCCCAGGCCCTCCCCAGCCCCTCCCCGAGCCCCTGGTACCCCCCGAGCCCCCCATGCTCCCCCCTCCCGATGCCTCCACCACCTGGGACCGCCACATCCACCACAACGGCCCTCCTCCGCCCCCCATCCACGACCACGACATCTGGCTGGCTCGCCACCACCATCCCGCCAGTCTGGATCCGGAAGTCCCACAGGATCCCCGCTCCGCCACCCTCCACCACCCTCGGAGGTGCCCCCCACTCCGACCCCGGGGCCCCCAGTCCACACTCCGCACAGATGCCTCGGCAGACCACGCCAGCCACCTGGCCATGGCGCTCCACGCAGGCCCCCCCTGCCAACATCCCACACCCCGCAGCCACGTGCCGGATCGTCCCAGGCGCCTCCCCGCACAACCCACACCCCGGGTCCTGTCCGGCGCGGCACATCCGGGCCTCGACGGCTCCGGCGCCCAAGGCCCGCTCCTGAGCAGCCAGGATGAGCGCCCCTGCGCTGTCCCCCAGGCCAGTCCCCTCCAGCCACCGATAGGACTTCTTGAGATCAGCCACCTCAGCCACGGTCCGGTGGCACATCCCGCGTAGGGGCCCGCCCCACCACGATGGTCCCCCCCCCCCAGCGCCCGTCCCTCCGCTCCCCACTTGGGGCAAAAAATGAGCACATAACACCATCCAGTGTGGGTCCTTGGGCAAGAGCCTTCACGCTAATGCGTACCTCATACAATGATGAGAGACAATAAAATGAATGACATGCCAGCTCAGACGTCGCCCGGCCAAACAAGGTCTGCGTCAGGTGCTGGGGAACCAGAGCACCTTGATGAAAAATGGAGCAGAGATGGGCAAGATGCAATAACATGGCTCTGTTGGAATGCTACTACTCAAGCAAGCCTAGTCAGAGAGGTTACATGGAGAGAATGTGGGCTAAATGGTTACTTCAAAACCCACAGTCACGGGTGGCCACGAAACAACTCGTAACTCAGTGTTCCAACATCCACAAACGGCAACTGCTGTCACAACTTGAGATTGATGAGGTACAACGCAGGTTCCATGGTGAGGGGCCCCAGGCTGCCAGATCAGAGGAGGAGTTCATACCAGAGTGAATGCAGATGATGAGATTGGGAGGCCAGCCCCAATGAATGAAATGCTGAGCGAGGCAGCAACTGACCTGAAAGCTAAGATCATGGCAAGAATGAAAGCTGGGAAACCTAGAATCCGATTACAACGGCTATGTGAAGTACCACCTGAAAGTCTCTTGGAAAGTGTGAATTCAGCACTGAGGGCGATCCTTACCGTAACGATCACGGAAATGAACTGATATACGCTTCAGCATCAGTGATCCTTGAGATGCTTGGCTATAAGAGCAACCATGGAAGCCATGAGATACATTACCGACCATGGAAAAGACGGTTGGAGGCTAAGATCAAGGCGGCTCGGAAAGATGTGAGTCAATTGACTGAGGTCCAGAGAGGTGTGATGAAAAGGCCGATCCTGAGAGGTACATCCAGATGACCATATATGAAGCACTCGAAACAAAGGCTCCAAGCCTTGTCCAGCCGCCTAAAGCGGTACACGAAAGAGAATGAGGCCAGACGAATAAACAGGCTGTTTGCAACACAACCTGCGAAAGTGTACGCTCAGTGGCAGGGTCCTAACAACAGAGCTGATCCACCAAGACTGGAAACTGAAAGGTACTGGGGAGGCAGATGGGAGAAGGAGGTTGCACATAACAGCAGTGCACAATGGCTGGTCACCCAAAGAGAGGAGCACAGACACCTCCCTGAACAGAACCCAATTACCATAACAGTGGCAGACATAAAGGAAATAGTCTCAAATATGAAGAACTGGACAGCACCAGGCCCGGACATGGTCCACACTTACTGGCTAAAGAGACTCACAGCACTCCATGAGCGCCCAGCAGCACAAATGAACCAGCTGCCTAGGGATGGGACTCACCCAGGATGGCTAACCGAAGGGCGAACGATCCTTATCATGAAAGATCCCTCAAAGGGTGCAGTCGCATCCAACTATCGGCCAATAACCTGTCCCTCCACAATTTTGGAAGCTCATGTTGCGGCTAAGATAAGTGCACACATGGATCAATACATGAGCGAAGCACGGAAGGGCATTGGTAGAGATACCAGGGGAGCCAAACATCAGCTCCTGGTTGACAGAACAGTCGCACAAGACTGCAGGTCCCGATGTACCAACCTGTGCACAGCCTGGATTGATTAAAAGAAAGCCTATGACTCGATGCCACATACATGGATCACTGAATGCTTGGATGTGTATAAGGTGAACAGGACCCTAAGAGCCTTCGTTGCGAACTTGATGAGGATGTGGAAAACCACACTTGAAGCCAATGGCAAGCCACTTACCCAAGTGTCCATCAAATGTGGCATATACCAAGGTGATGCACTCTCCCCATTGCTGTTCTGCATAGGACTGAACTCCCTAAGCCAAGTAATCACCAAGACAGGCTATGGATACAGCCTCAGAAATGAAGCTACGATCAGTCACCTCCTCTACATGGATGACATAAAGCTGTATGCTAAGAGTGAAAGGGACATAGACTCCCTGATCCACACAACCAGGATCTACAGCAGCGACATCGGGATGTGATAGTCGGATGGTGACTAAGAGAGGAACGGTAGTCCGGACTGAAGGGGTCTCACTCCCCGAAGGAACAATAGCAGACATTGAGGACAGCTACAAGTACCTCGGTGTACCACAAGCCAATGGCAACCTTGAACTGGCAACAAGGAAAGCGGCTGGGGACTAGTGAGTGTGAGAGCCACTGTCCAGGATGAAACATCCAAGCTCCATGAATACATCAAGGAGAAGGCTCCAACGGATGACGTACTCAGAGAATGTCTCAGACAATGGGCAACAGAGGATGAGGCGCTGGAAGAGGGACCATCATCGGAGGACAAGCCCCTACACGGGATGTACCACCGGACCATAACTGAAGTGGCCGATCTCAAGAATTCCCATCAGTGGCTAGAGAGGGCTGGCCTGAAGGACAGTACAGAGGCACTCATCCTGGCTGCTCAGGAGCAGGCCCTGAGCACTAGAGCCATTGAGGCCCAGATATACCACACCAGACAAGACCCAAGGTGTAGGTTGTGCAAAGAGGCACCTGAGACGATCTAACACATAACTGCAGGGTGTAAGGTGCTGGCAGGGAAAGCCTATATGGAACGCCATTACCCGGTGGCTGGCATAGTCTACCGAAACATCTGTGCGGAGTACGGACTGGAAACCCCAAGGTCAAAATGGGAAACACCTCTGAAGGTGGTGGAGAATGACAGAGCGAAGATCCTATGGGACTTCCAGATCCAGACTGACAAGATGGTAATGGCGAACCAACCAGATATCCTGATGATAGATAAAGGGCAGAGGAAAGCCGTTGTAGTGGATGTAGCGGTCCCAAGTGCTGGAAACATCAGAAAGAAGGAACACGAGAAACTCGAGAAATCCCAAGGGCTCAGAGAGGAGCTGGAGAGAGCCTGGAAGGTAAAGGGGACAGTCGTGCCTGTGGTGGTCGGAGCACTCGGGGCAGTGACCCCCAAACTAGATGATGAGTGGTTGCAACAGATCCCGGGAACAACATCGGACATCTCAGTCCAGAAATGTGCAGTGCTGGGAACGGCAAGGATACTGCGCAGAACCCTCAAGCTTCCTGGCCTCTGGTAGAGGACCCCAGCTGAATGAGGGATGGACACCACCTGAGGGGTGAGACGAGGATTTTTTTTATAGATATACAGTAGATACACATTCACTCCCATGAACATCCCCAACAACATTAACACCAACAGTACAGAAATTCAAACCGTAAAGATTCACATAACCAACCACAAAAGACTACACATATGCAACATGTATATACCCCCCAGAGATACCACCCGACCAGACCACGCCACAGAAGACACAGACATCACCAACACCTTCCAATACATAAACTCGCTGTACAACACCATTCTAACCGCAGACATCAACGCTCACTCAACACAATGGCACTCTCCCTACGACGACCACAGAGGCACCCACATTGCCGAAATACTACAAAACTCCCAACAAATCACTCTAAACGCAAACACACCCACCAGAAAACTTACAAACATCAACCAACAACCAACATCACCGGACATCACAACAGCCAGCAACAGCATCACAAACAGAACAACATGGACCACAATACACGCACTCAGTTCAGACCACCTTCCCATCAAAATCACACACAACACGCGTGCTCCTTTCTGCCTACAACAACACCTTCAAACTTACACAAATTACAGGAAAGCAGACTGGGAAGGATACACCTCTTAAATAGAATCAGCACTGGAGAACATAACCATACCTGACAACATCCACACGGCCAACACCATGCTCACAAACCTCATACTTACAGCAGACAAACACCACATACCCCACGGAAAAATAAAAAGCAAATCACTTCTCCTACCACAACACATCAGAACACTCATCAGCCAAAGAAACGACATCAGACAACAAAACCACCAAGACCCACGCATCACAGACCTAAACAAAGAAATAGACACACAAATCCAAAAACACAAACAAGAGCTATGGAAAGAACACTTAACGGATGCATGGAACCACAGACACAAACAATACATACTCTGGAACACAGTAACAAGACTATCTAACAAAGAACAAAAAGCACCAGAAAACACCACAATACAGTTCGGACAACACACGGCAATATCCAACAAACAGAAAGCACGAGCATTCAACAAACAATTCACCAACATAATACAACACAAAACCAACAGAACATACAGACAACTACAACGCAAAATACGAAAACTCAACACCACGCCCATAACCATCACAGAACAACAAGTCAAACAAGCACTACAACGCTCCAAAAGCAACAACTCCACAGGCCCAGACAACATAAACATCAGACATCTGAAACACCTAGGCCCCAAAGCAATAACACTACTCACACACACTTACAACACATCACTCAACACCAACACCATCCCCGCAATATGGAAGACTGCAAAAATAATCCCAATACCAAAACCCAACAAAAACCACGCACTCGGCCCATCCTACAGACCAATAGCACTACTCAGCCCAATAGCCAAAACAATGGAAAAGGTAATACTACCCTTCATTACCAACAACACTCAACTACCCTCTCACCAACACGGCTTCCGAAAACAACACTCCACAACCACAGCACTACACCACATACACAACATCATAGCCACAGGTTTCAATCAACAAAAACCACCACAACGAACAGTTGCCATAGCCCTAGACATGTCCAAAGCCTTTGACACGGTAAACCTACACACACTCACAAACAAACTCAACAACACTAACACCCCAAACATCATCATCAAATACATCTTCAACTACATAAGGGGACGCAGACAATACACTCAATACCGGGGGGAAACATCAGAACACAGAAACACGAAAACGGGGGTACCACAGGGGGGAGTACTTTCACCAACACTATTCAACATATACATGGCAGACTTACCACAACCACCTCCAAATGTACACACAGTTACATATGCAGACGACATCACCATTCTATCCACACATGTCAAACCACAACAGGCACAACAACAAGTACAAAAATATCTCCACGACATATACAACTGGACAAAACAGAACCAACTCACACTCAACGCAGACAAAACCACCACCACTCTGTTCACACCGGATCCGGCAGAATACAGCAACAGGCTCACTTTACAAATAGATAACACCACCCTACCCACAGTCCGCGAACCCAAAATACTGGGATTAACATGGGACCCCAAACTCACCTTCTCAAAACACACACAACACACTCTAACCCGCGCCAAGCAATCAAACAAAATACTTAAAGCCTTAACAACCACTCACTGGGGAAAATCCAAAGAAACTATACTCACCACATACAAAGCAACCACACTCACACGCCTCGAATACGCAAACACTATATGGTCACCAACACTATCGGACACAAACAAGACAAAACTCCAGACCACACAGAACACAGTACTCAGAATAGCAACAGGATGCACACAAGACACAAACATACAACACTTGCATGAGGAAACAAAAACTCTCCCACTGAACACCCATCTAAAACTACACGCATCGCAAATCAGACAAAAAGCCCAACACCCAACCCACCCACTACACCCACTCACTCAACAACCACCACCACCCAGACAAAAGAAACAAACAATCTTCCACAACAACAACTACACACACAACAAAGACACAGCACCACAGGACACCAACAACGACACCATAAAACAGAACATGAAAGACATACACACCCACTTTGTACAAACACACTTGGACACCAGACAACACAACAAAGTAATACATGCACCAGCACCAGAAAAAGACCCATCAGAGCAAGACCTACCACACAGAACCAGACAACTCCTAGCACAACTCCGAACCAACAAATCACCAGCCCTCCACTCCTACCTACACAACATTACACCGGACACACACCCAACACCACTCTGTGCGCTATGCGGCACGCAAGTGCACGACACACAACACCTGTTCACCTGCACAAACATACCCACCACACTGACTCCGGAGGACCTCTGGCGAAACCCAAGCGGAGTGGCGGCCCTGCTCGCCCGCTGGGCGGAGGAGGGGGGTCTGGGGATCCGGGAGACGGAGTGAGGGCCCGGTCCCCCAATGTCGGGGCACGGGTGGGGTCGACAACAACAACAACAACATAAAAAAAGACTCCCCATTTAAATATTCCTGCTGCATAATATATCTCCTTTCCTTTCGTAAAGGATGGTCAGAACCTTTCCTAAGCATTATTAAAATTTAGACGATCTTTGCTCCAGGTGCTACCGGCTCATCTCACTCGGTTAGGATAGGAAAGGAAAGTTCCTATGCCAAAATGATAATCCAAAAAGGGCCCCTGTTGGTGGATAATCAGGCCATGGGAGGTGTGAGTAAATTGTGAGGGGGTGTTGGCTGGAGCTAGAAATAATTTTGGTGTCTTGTCCCTGCAGTAGGTTCATTAAAAGAGCAACCAGTGTTTTCACCACCATGGTCGGATCTTACTCTGGAGGGTAACCCATACAGGCAGGTGGCTTGGACAAAATATTTCAACACTGTCAAAGCTGTGTTGTCTGTGCTCCAGTTGAAGGTACGTTATTAGCCTGGAATTCCCATCAATGCCGGCATGTGTCACAAACACCCACCTGTAAAACAAACATGAAAAGAATAATGATTAAATACAAGAAAACAATCAAGTTTCATATCTTGTTTGAAATATCATCTCGGTAGAGAAGGTATTGCTGTGCACTTAAGACTACATGGAGGCAATTTGGAGTTTGTGTAACTTGGATATACAAATGATAAAATTCAATTTAATCTGTGCTGTCCATACATTATGGCTTTCTAATGGTCCCACGAGTACAAATATAAGATGATCCCTTATTACCGAATGAGACGCATATGCCCATCTATGTGCCATAAACTATTGGGGAATGGCACATAGTATGTTCTTCTAGCCACAGTCTGGCTCCATCTCTGGGCTGCAGCAGCTGGCTCAATACGGTTGAGGATTTCTCGAACTCTTTTTCTTTGTACTACAATACCATCAGCACGCAGGTATGCCCTCATCATCTGCAACAGGTTCATAAAACAACACAATAAAGAAAGTACACTTTCACAATGAATATAATGATATATACATGAAGGGACAAGAGTATGTAGCAGAACACTTGCTTCCGAGCCTGATCTGGGAAATTGGCTGTGCAATCTTCTGACATGCTCTTCCAGGTCAACATCATGAATGGGAGTAAATCTATTTCTGGCTGAAATCTGAAAAAAAATTCATTTTTTTATGCAGGTATGAAGAGGAACAACACAACATCTCAGTGATGGCTCTCACTGTAAAGCCCTGAGTGGGGAGCAGTTCAATTTGATCACTTGTAATGTCAAGTGCTGGTCTTCCTCGTCTACCTAAAGTATGGAAATAAAAGGATTAAGGAATTCAAGCAAACGAATCACTACGTGTTTTTTATATACTGTATACAGTACAGGCATATAGACACAGATGTACATAAAAGTATATGCAGCTTCAAAACCACGAGCAGCTATTTTCTCTAACCATTTTACTCAAGAAAAAAATAATTCAAACTTATAATTGAATAACTAAAAGATCACTAGTTATTGCTTAAAAGTGTACAGCCATCGCGTTACTTAATAGTCTACTGATTTGCAGGAAAACCACTGGTATAAAACGACGTTTGACAGGGTGATAGAAGGTAAGTCACAGCAAGTCGTCAGTAAAACCCGTGTGTAGTTTGAATAAAAATACATACGAAAAACCAATGACAAAAAATGGTAGCCATTTTACCTGTGTGCAAACGATGTGCCACATGGGAACAAACACGTCCACCATTAGGAGTGGGTCCCGCAATGATGACAGATCGGAGATCTATTGGACTTTGAATCAAACTTTGAATAGTATCAGCGCTAAACTGGTCACTAACTCTTCTTAAATTAGCAATTGAAATGTTTATCGCGCGTGCTTCACTTTCACCGGCAGACCCTTGATGACAGGCACTCTCTATTGCCCTGCACCTTCGCCGAATACGTCTCAGGACACTGTCCGCCATTGTTGTTTTAAAAAACTAAGTGGGCACAGAATTTCCAAAATCATGAGCCCTGACTGGTGGGATGACACTATTTTGAAACGTACAGCCAATAGGATACCGTTACATGTTTTCGTAATCATCCTTATTTGCATTTAATGCAAGTACAGTGTAATGTCACTAGCACTACAAGTGGGCACATTTATGGCCTTACATGTTCACTAGTAAGCGTCAAAATCATCTTACCAGTGAACTAGTGGGCACATTTATGGCCTTAAATGTTCAGTAGTAAGCGTCAAAATAATCTTATTAGTGAACTAGTGGGCGTTTTGCGGCTTACATGTTCACTAGTAAGCGTCAAAATGACCTTACTAGTGAACTAGTGAGCGTTTTGTGGCTTACATGTTCACTAGTAAGCGTCAAAATGACCTTACTAGTAAACTAGTGAGCGTTTTGTGGCTTACATGTTCACTAGTAAGCGTCAAAATGATCTTACTAGTGAACTATTGGGCGTTTTGTGGCTTACATGTTCACTAGTAAGCCTCAAAATGATCTTACTAGTGAACTAGTAGGCGATGTGTGGCTTACATGTCAACTAGTAAGCCTCAAAATGAACTTACTAGTGAACTAGTGGGCACATTTATGGCCTTACATGTTCACTAGTAAGCGTCAAAATGATCTTACTAGTGAACTAGTGGGCGTTTTGTGGCTTACATGTTCACTAGTAAGCGTCAAAATGACCTTACTAGTGAACTAGTGGGCGTTTTGTGGCTTACATGTTCACTAGTAAGCCTCAAAATGATCTTACTAGTGAACTAGTAGGCGATGTGTGGCTTACATGTCAACTAGTAAGCCTCAAAATGAACTTACTAGTGAACTAGTGGGCACATTTATGGCCTTACATGTTCACTAGTAAGCCTCAAAATTATCTTACTAGTGAACTAGCGGGCGTTTTGTGGCTTACATGTCAACTAGTAAGCCTCAAAATGATCTTACTAGTGAACTAGTGGGCACATTTATGGCCTTACATGTTCACTAGTAAGCGTCAAAATGACCTTACTAGTGAACTAGTGGGCAATATGGAATAAATACTCAAAGGGCTTGCCAGGCAAGCCCATTGAGTATTTAAAGGGTTCAAAGGGCTTGCCTGGCAAGCCCTTTGAGTATTTATTCATCCGTGATGGTATTGTAGACCAATGAGAGCACGTCCGACAGACACGTGGACTTCGGGCGGCCAATCATGATGCATTTCGAGCCAAGCCCCAACAAAAACGGAGGAGAAAACTTTCAGACGCTTTGAAAGCTTTTGGGGTACATATTACTCTTGTTGTTACACAAAATTTTGTTTTACGATTATTTTAGGCGGTAACGTTATGGTGTAAATGTCAAATACGTGGTCAATTTATCAAGATGAAGCCTGCTTAAAAATTTGCTCCAACAATTTTGGAGATGTGTCTGACTTTGACAGCAATGGCGGCAGTTCAACGCTGACAGTCGCAGTCGGGTGCAGATTTATTTCGGCAGGACTTTCTAAAATCTGCCGTTTGCTCTGACAGTTCTCTGTCTGACAGTCACATTTTGTCTTATTACTCACAAGCTAATTGACATTTAAAAAAGGGGTAATGTTTGGAACACGATTTTGCTCTTACTGTTTGCTGCCTTAGTTCGTTTGAAATATTCGCTTCCTGCATTACATGAAGTACATTTTTTAATATTCACAAGACTGTAACTGTGCATTATAAATAATGTCACATTTGCACTATGTTTTACTGGATCTACAACTAAACTAGGTCCTCGTTTCTGGGAGAGTCCACAGCACCTCCTGTATCACAACCATTCTGCCGGCACACCTTCAGCAGCACGATGTTTCTAACGGGAGCTGGAGGGTGATCAGCTTCATTGAAGAACAGGAGGAGGAGAGGCACAACGTTTGTCATTTGTGATATGTTTTTAGACTTTTCTCCTAACTAAAAAAACTATGTTTTGTTAATTTCTTGATATAGTTCTTGTATTTAAATATTTTAACAATCAAATATTTTTCAACTGTGTTTTAGATATTAATTGTATGAAATAAATCAGTGAAGCCCCATTCAAATTCTACTCTATCTAATCTGCTCGATCACACTGCTGTCAACCCGCTGTACCTCCAAACTCCTTGGCTTACTCGCAGTTGGAGGGTTCCCCCCGAACGGGTGGACAAATCAAGGAACCAATCCCTGCACCCCGAACGGGGTGCCCTTACGGCCGTTTTTTTTTTTTTTCGGCTAACCGCCCCCTGAACCTGGCAGGGTGGCGGGCGGACCTTTTGCTCCAGGCGGGGGACATAGAGACAAATCCGGGGCCCACACAGACACTCTCACGCACGCAACAAACACACACACAACAAACTACCTGGACATGCGACATTTGCACACAACAGATTACAAGAAGACAGACATCCTTCAGATGCAACCACCACACACCACACTGGGTACACAAACATTGCACAAACATAAACACTAGACAATACAACATAACATGGAAATGCAGACTACATCCCAAAACACCACCACGAACAACAACACCTCGTAGGACACCAACAGGCAGCAGAGCACAAACAGACCAAAACAACACACTCGCCTCACCAACACTACCCTCAAACGCAACACGGACAGACAACTCCAACAGAGATACAACAAACACAAGACCACCCCCCCAAACCTGGACCTGCAATAGCTGCAATAGAATCATCACACGCAGACAAACCTCACTCAGATGCAACTCAACACACCCACACTGGATACACAGACATTGCTCCGGCATCACCACCCGCCAATACACAAACACGTGGACATGCAGAACACACACGCAAACAACAAACACCCCAACACCACAACCCCCGAACAACCCACAAAGAACAACACCCACCAACAAAAACAACAAACACACACTGACCATACTACAAATAAACATCAACGGCATCCAAAACAAGAAAACAGAACTAGAAGAACTCGCCTCACAACAGCACGCAGACATCATCACCATACAAGAAACCAAACTAGAAAAACAACACAACACACCTCGTCTCACCAACTACACCAGCATTAGGAAAGACAGAGAACACAAGGGAGGAGGAGGACTGCTCACATACATTCACAAATCAGTCACATTCACTCCCATGAACATCCCCAACAACATTAACACCAACACTACAGAAATTCAAACCGTAAAGATTCACATAACCAACCACAAAAGACTACACATATGCAACATGTATATACCCCCCAGAGATACCACCCGACCAGACCACGCCACAGAAGACACAGACATCACCAACACCTTCCAATACATAAACTCGCTGAACAACACCATTCTAACCGCAGACATCAACGCTCACTCAACACAATGGCACTCTCCCTACGACGACCACAGAGGCACCCTCATTGCAGACATACTACAGAACTCCCAACAAATCACTCTAAACGCAAACACACCTACCAGAAAACCTACAAACATCAACCAACAACCAACATCACCGGACATCACAACAGCCAGCAACAGCATCACAAACAGAACAACATGGACCACAATACACGCACTCAGTTCAGACCACCTTCCTATCAAAATCACACACAACACGCGTGCTCCTTTCCGCCTACAACAACACCTTCAAACTTACACAAATTACAGGAAAGCAGACTGGGAAGGATACACCTCTGAAATAGAATCAGCACTGGAGAACTTAACCATACCTGACAACATCCACACAGCCAACACCATGCTCACAAACCTCATACTTACAGCAGACAAACACCACATACCCCACGGAAAAATAAAAAGCAAATCACTTCTCCTACCACAACACATCAGAACACTCATCAGCCAAAGAAACGACATCAGACAACAAAACCACCAAGACCCACGCATCACAGACCTAAACAAAGAAATAGACAAACAAATCCAAAAACACAAACAAGAGCTATGGAAAGAACACTTAACGGATGCATGGAACCACAGACACAAACAATACATACTCTGGAACACAGTAACAAGACTATCTAACAAAGAACAAAAAGCACCAGAAAACACCACAATACAGTTCGGACAACACACGGCAATATCCAACAAACAGAAAGCACGAGCATTCAACAAACAATTCACCAACATAATACAACACAAAACCAACAGAACATACAGACAACTACAACGCAAAATACGAAAACTCAACACCACGCCCATAACCATCACAGAACAACAAGTCAAACAAGCACTACAACGCTCCAAAAGCAACAACTCCACAGGCCCAGACAACATAAACATCAGACATCTGAAACACCTAGGCCCCAAAGCAATAACACTACTCACACACACTTACAACACATCACTCAACACCAACACCATCCCCGCAATATGGAAGACTGCAAAAATAATCCCAATACCAAAACCCAACAAAAACCACGCACTCGGCCCATCCTACAGACCAATAGCACTACTCAGCCCAATAGCCAAAACAATGGAAAAGGTAATACTACCCTTCATTACCAACAACACTCAACTACCCTCTCACCAACACGGCTTCCGAAAACAACACTCCACAACCACAGCACTACACCACATACACAACATCATAGCCACAGGTTTCAATCAACAAAAACCACCACAACGAACAGTTGCCATAGCCCTAGACATGTCCAAAGCCTTTGACACGGTAAACCTACACACACTCACAAACAAACTCAACAACACTAACACCCCAAACATCATCATCAAATACATCTTCAACTACATAAGGGGACGCAGACCATACACTCAATACCGGGGGGAAACATCAGAACACAGAAACACGAAAACGGGGGTACCACAGGGGGGAGTACTTTCACCAACACTATTCAACATATACATGGCAGACTTACCACAACCACCTCCAAATGTACACACAGTTACATATGCAGACGACATCACCATTCTATCCACACATGTCAAACCACAACAGGCACAACAACAAGTACAAAAATATCTCCACGACATATACAACTGGACAAAACAGAACCAACTCACACTCAACGCAGACAAAACCACCACCACTCTGTTCACACCGGATCCGGCAGAATACAGCAACAGGCTCACTTTACAAATAGAAAACACCACCCTACCCACAGTCCGCGAACCCAAAATACTGGGATTAACATGGGACCCCAAACTCACCTTCTCAAAACACACACAACACACTCTAACCCGCGCCAAGCAATCAAAAAAAATACTTAAAGCCTTAACAACCACTCACTGGGGAAAATCCAAAGAAACTATACTCACCACATACAAAGCAACCACACTCACACGCCTCGAATACGCAAACACTATATGGTCACCAACACTATCGGACACAAACAAGACAAAACTCCAGACCACACAGAACACCGCACTCAGAATAGCAACAGGATGCACACAAGACACAAACATACAACACTTGCATGAGGAAACAAAAACTCTCCCACTGAACACCCATCTAAAACTACACGCATCGCAAATCAGACAAAAAGCCCAACACCCAACCCACCCACTACACCCACTCACTCAACAACCACCACCACCCAGACAAAAGAAACAAACAATCTTCCACAACAACAACTACACACACAACAAAGACACAGCACCACAGGACACCAACAACGACACCATAAAACAGAACATGAAAGACATACACACCCACTTTGTACAAACACACTTGGACACCAGACAACACAACAAAGTAATACATGCACGAGCACCAGAAATAGACCCATCAGAGCAAGACCTACCACACAGAACCAGACAACTCCTAGCACAACTCCGAACCAACAAATCACCAGCCCTCCACTCCTACCTACACAACATTACACCGGACACACACCCAACACCACTCTGTGCGCTATGCGGCACGCAAGTGCACGACACACAACACCTGTTCACCTGCACAAACATACCCACCACACTGACTCCGGAGGACCTCTGGCGAAACCCAAGCGGAGTGGCGGCCCTGCTCGCCCGCTGGGCGGCGGAGGGGGGTCTGGGGATCCGGGAGACGGAGTGAGGGCCCGGTCCCCCAATGTCGGGGCACGGGTGGGGTCGACAACAACAACAACAACAACATAAAAAAAGACTTCCCCTTTAAATATTCCTGCTGCATAATATATCTCCTTTCCTTTCGTAAAGGATGGTCAGAACCTTTCCTAAGCATTATTAAAATTTAGACGATCTTTGCTCCAGGTGCTACCGGCTCATCTCACTCGGTTAGGATAGGAAAGGAAAGTTCCTATGCCAAAATGATAATCCAAAAAGGGCCCCTGTTGGTGGATAATCAGGCCATGGGAGGTGTGAGTAAATTGTGAGGGGGTGTTGGCTGGAGCTAGAAATAATTTTGGTGTCTTGTCCCTGCAGTAGGTTCATTAAAAGAGCAACCAGTGTTTTCACCACCATGGTCGGATCTTACTCTGGAGGGTAACCCATACAGGCAGGTGGCTTGGACAAAATATTTCAACACTGTCAAAGCTGTGTTGTCTGTGCTCCAGTTGAAGGTACGTTATTAGCCTGGAATTCCCATCAATGCCGGCATGTGTCACAAACACCCACCTGTAAAACAAACATGAAAAGAATAATGATTAAATACAAGAAAACAATCAAGTTTCATATCTTGTTTGAAATATCATCTCGGTAGAGAAGGTATTGCTGTGCACTTAAGACTACATGGAGGCAATTTGGAGTTTGTGTAACTTGGATATACAAATGATAAAATTCAATTTAATCTGTGCTGTCCATACAATATGGCTTTCTAATGCTCCCACGAGTACAAATATAAGATGATCCCTTATTACCGAATGAGACGCATATGCCCATCTATGTGCCATAAACTATTGGGGAATGGCACATAGTATGTTCTTCTAGCCACAGTCTGTCTCCATCTCTGGGCTGCAGCAGCTGGCTCAATACGGTTGAGGATTTCTCGAACTCTTTTTCTTTGTACTACAATACCATCAGCACGCAGGTATGCCCTCATCATCTGCAACAGGTTCATAAAACAACACAATAAAGAAAGTACACTTTCACAATGAATATAATGATATATACATGAAGGGACAAGAGTATGTAGCAGAACACTTGCTTCCGAGCCTGATCTGGGAAATTGGCTGTGCAATCTTCTGACATGCTCTTCCAGGTCAACATCATGAATGGGAGTAAATCTATTTCTGGCTGAAATCTGAAAAAACTTCATTTTTTTATGCAGGTATGAAGAGGAACAACACAACATCTCAGTGATGGCTCTCACTGTAAAGCCCTGAGTGGGGAGCAGTTCAATTTGATCACTTGTAATGTCAAGTGCTGGTCTTCCTCGTCTACCTAAAGTATGGAAATAAAAGGATTAAGGAATTCAAGCAAACGAATCACTACGTGTTTTTTATATACTGTATACAGTACAGGCATATAGACACAGATGTACATAAAAGTATATGCAGCTTCAAAACCACGAGCAGCTATTTTCTCTAACCATTTTACTCAAGAAAAAAATAATTCAAACTTATAATTGAATAACTAAAAGATCACTAGTTATTGCTTAAAAGTGTACAGCCATCGCGTTACTTAATAGTCTACTGATTTGCAGGAAAACCACTGGTATAAAACGACGTTTGACAGGGTGATAGAAGGTAAGTCACAGCAAGTCGTCAGTAAAACCCGTGTGTAGTTCGAATAAAAATACATACGAAAAACCAATGACAAAAAATGGTAGCCATTTTACCTGTGTGCAAACGATGTGCCACATGGGAACAAACACGTCCACCATTAGGAGTGGGTCCCGCAATGATGACAGATCGGAGATCTATTGGACTTTGAATCAAACTTTGAATAGTATCAGCGCTAAACTGGTCACTAACTCTTCTTAAATTAGCAATTGAAATGTTTATCGCGCATGCTTCACTTTCACCGGCAGACCCTTGATGACAGGCACTCTCTATTGCCCTGCACCTTCGCCGAATACGTCTCAGGACACTGTCCGCCATTGTTGTTTTAAAAAACTAAGTGGGCACAGAATTTCCAAAATCATGAGCCCTGACTGGTGGGATGACACTATTTTGAAACGTACAGCCAATAGGATACCGTTACATGTTTTCATAATCATCCTTATTTGCATTTAATGCAAGTACAGTGTAATGTCACTAGCACTACAAGTGGGCACATTTATGGCCTTACATGTTCACTAGTAAGCGTCAAAATCATCTTACCAGTGAACTAGTGGGCACATTTATGGCCTTAAATGTTCAGTAGTAAGCGTCAAAATGATCTTACTAGTGAACTATTGGGCGTTTTGTGGCTTACATGTTCACTAGTAAGCCTCAAAATGAACTTACTAGTGAACTAGTAGGCGATGTGTGGCTTACATGTCAACTAGTAAGCCTCAAAATGAACTTACTAGTGAACTAGTGGGCACATTTATGGCCTTACATGTTCACTAGTAAGCGTCAAAATGATCTTACTAGGGAACTAGTGGGCGTTTTGTGGCTTACATGTTCACTAGTAAGCGTCAAAATTACCTTACTAGTGAACTAGTGGGCGTTTTGTGGCTTACATGTTCACTAGTAAGCGTCAAAATGATCTTACTAGTGAACGAGTGAGCGTTTTGTGGCTGACATGTTCATAAATAAGCGTCAAAATGATCTTACTAGGGAACTAGTGGGCGTTTTGTGGCTTACATGTTCACTAGTAAGCGTCAAAATTACCTTACTAGTGAACCAGTGAGCGTTTTGTGGCTTACATGTTCACTAGTAAGCGTCAAAATGACCTTACTAGTGAACTAGTGAGCGTTTTGTGGCTTACATGTTCACTAGTAAGCGTCAAAATGATCTTACTAGTGAACTAGTGGGCGTTCTGTGGCTTACATGTTCACTAGAAGCCTCAAAATTATCTTACTAGTGAACTAGCGGGCGTTTTGTGGCTTACATGTCAACTAGTAAGCCTCAAAATGATCTTACTAGTGAACTAGTGGGCACATTTATGGCCTTACATGTTCACTAGTAAGCGTCAAAATGACCTTACTAGTGAACTAGTGGGCAATATGGAATAAATACTCAAAGGGCTTGCCAGGCAAGCCCATTGAGTATTTAAAGGGTTCAAAGGGCTTGCCTGGCAAGCCCTTTGAGTATTTATTCATCCGTGATGGTATTGTAGACCAATGAGAGCACGTCCGACAGACACGTGGACTTCGGGAGGCCAATCATGATGCATTTCGAGCCAAGCCCCAACAAAAATGGAGGAGAAAACTTTCAGACGCTTTGAAAGCTTTTGGGGTACATATTACTCTTGTTGTTACACAAAATTTTGTTTTACGATTATTTTAGGCGGTAACATTATGGTGTAAATGTCAAATACGTGGTCAATTTATCAAGATGAAGCCTGCTTAAAATTTTGCTCCAACAATTTTGGAGATGTGTCTGACTTTGACAGCAATGGCGGCAGTTCAACGCTGACAGTCGCAGTCGGGTGCAGATTTATTTCGGCAGGACTTTCTAAAATCTGCCGTTTGCTCTGACAGTTCTCTGTCTGACAGTCACATTTTGTCTTATTACTCACAAGCTAATTGACATTTAAAAAAAGAGTTAATGTTTGGAACACGATTTTGCTCTTACTGTTTGCTGCCTTAGTTCGTTTGAAATATTCGCTTCCTGCATTACATGAAGTACATTTTTTAATATTCACAAGACTGTAACTGTGCATTATAAATAATGTCACATTTGCACTATGTTTTACTGGATCTACAACTAAACTAGGTCCTCGTTTCTGGGAGAGTCCACAGCACCTCCTGTATCACAACCATTCTGCCGGCACACCTTCAGCAGCACGATGTTTCTAACGGGTGCTGGAGGGTGATCAGCTTCATTGAAGAACAGGAGGAGGAGAGGCACAACGTTTGTCATTTGTGATGTTTTTAGACTTTTCTCCTAACTAAAAAAACTATGTTTTGTTAATTTCTTGATATAGTTCTTGTATTTAAATATTTTAACAATCAAATATTTTTCAACTGTGTTTTAGATATGAATTGTATGAAATAAATCAGTGAAGCCCCATTCAAATTCTACTCTATCTAATCTGCTCGATCACACTGCTGTCAACCTGCTGTACCTCCAAACTCCTTGGCTTACTCGCAGTTGGAGGGTTCCCCCCGAACGGGGGGACAAATCAAGGAACCAATCACTGCACCCCGAACGGGGTGCCCTTACGGCCGTTTTTTTTTTTTTCGGCTAACTGCCCCCTGAACCTGGCAGGGTGGCGGGCGGACCTTTTGCTCCAGGCGGGGGACATAGAGACAAATCCGGGGCCCACACAGACACTCTCACGCATGCAACAAACACACACACAACAAACTACCTGGACATGCGACATTTGCACACAACAGATTACAAGAAGACAGACATCCTTCAGATGCAACCACCACACACCACACTGGGTACACAAACATTGCACAAACATAAACACTAGACAATACAACATAACATGGAAATGCAGACTACATCCCAAAACACCACCACGAACAACAACACCTCGTAGGACACCAACAGGCAGCAGAGCACAAACAGACCAAAACAACACACTCGCCTCACCAACACTACCCTCAAAGGCAACACGGACAGACAACTCCAACAGAGATACAACAAACACAAGACCACCCCCCCAAACCTGGACCTGCAATAGCTGCAATAGAATCATCACACGCAGACAAACCTCACTCAGATGCAACTCAACACACCCACACTGGATACACAGACATTGCTCCGGCATCACCACCCGCCAATACACAAACACGTGGACATACAGAACACACACGCAAACAACAAACACCCCAACACCACAACCCCCGAACAACCCACAAAGAACAACACCCACCAACAAAAACAACAAACACACACTGACCATACTACAAATAAACATCAACGGCATCCAAAACAAGAAAACAGAACTAGAAGAACTCGCCTTACAACAGCACGCAGACATCATCACCATACAAGAAACCAAACTAGAAAAACAACACAACACACCTCATCTCACCAACTACACCAGCATTAGGAAAGACAGAGAACACAAGGGAGGAGGAGGACTGCTCACATACATTCACAAATCAGTCACATTCACTCCCATGAACATCCCCAACAACATCAACACCAACACTACAGAAATTCAAACCGTAAAGATTCACATAACCAACCACAAAAGACTACACATATGCAACATGTATATACCCCCCAGAGATACCACCCGACCAGACCACGCCACAGAAGACACAGACATCACCAACACCTTCCAATACATAAACTCGCTGAACAACACCATTCTAACCGCAGACATCAACGCTCACTCAACACAATGGCACTCTCCCTACGACGACCACAGAGGCACCCACATTGCAGACATACTACAAAACTCCCAACAAATCACTCTAAACACAAACACACCCACCAGAAAACCTACAAACATCAACCAACAACCAACATCACCGGACATCACAACAGCCAGCAACAGCATCACAAACAGAACAACATGGACCACAATACACGCACTCAGTTCAGACCACCTTCCTATCAAAATCACACACAACACGCGTGCTCCTTTCCGCCTACAACAACACCTTCAAACTTACACAAATTACAGGAAAGCAGACTGGGAAGGATACACCTCTGAAATAGAATCAGCACTGGAGAACATAACCATACCTGACAACATCCACACAGCCAACACCATGCTCACAAACCTCATACTTACAGCAGACAAACACCACATACCCCACGGAAAAATAAAAAGCAAATCACTTCTCCTACCACAACACATCAGAACACTCATCAGCCAAAGAAACGACATCAGACAACAAAACCACCAAGACCCACGCATCACAGACCTAAACAAAGAAATAGACACACAAATCCAAAAACACAAACAAGAGCTATGGAAAGAACACTTAACGGATGCATGGAACCACAGACACAAACAACACATACTCTGGAACACAGTAACAAGACTATCAAACAAAGAACAAAAAGCACCAGAAAACACCACAATACAGTTCGGACAACACACGGCAATATCCAACAAACAGAAAGCACGAGCATTCAACAAACAATTCACCAACATAATACAACACAAAACCAACAGAACATACAGACAACTACAACGCAAAATACGAAAACTCAACACCACGCCCATAACCATCACAGAACAACAAGTCAAACAAGCACTACAACGCTCCAAAAGCAACAACTCCACAGGCCCAGACAACATAAACATCAGACATCTGAAACACCTAGGCCCCAAAGCAATAACACTACTCACACACACTTACAACACATCACTCAACACCAACACCATCCCCGCAATATGGAAGACTGCAAAAATAATCCCAATACCAAAACCCAACAAAAACCACGCACTCGGCCCATCTTACAGACCAATAGCACTACTCAGCCCAATAGCCAAAACAATGGAAAAGGTAATACTACCCTTCATTACCAACAACACTCAACTACCCTCTCACCAACACGGCTTCCGAAAACAACACTCCACAACCACAGCACTACACCACATACACAACATCATAGCCACAGGTTTCAATCAACAAAAACCACCACAACGAACAGTTGCCATAGCCCTAGACATGTCCAAAGCCTTTGACACGGTAAACCTACACACACTCACAAACAAACTCAACAACACCAACACCCCAAACATCATCATCAAATACATCTTCAACTACATAAGGGGACGCAGACAATACACTCAATACCGGGGGGAAACATCAGAACATAGAAACACGAAAATGGGGGTACCACAGGGGGGAGTACTTTCACCAACACTATTCAACATATACATGGCAGACTTACCACAACCACCTCCAAATGTACACACAGTTACATATGCAGACGACATCACCATTCTATCCACACATGTCAAACCACAACAGGCACAACAACAAGTACAAAAATATCTCCACGACATATACAACTGGACAAAACAGAACCAACTCACACTCAACGCAGACAAAACCACCACCACTCTGTTCACACCGGATCCGGCAGAATACAGCAACAGGCTCACTTTACAAATAGATAACACCACCCTACCCACAGTCCGCGAACCCAAAATACTGGGATTAACATGGGACCCCAAACTCACCTTCTCAAAACACACACAACACACTCTAACCCGCGCCAAGCAATCAAACAAAATACTTAAAGCCTTAACAACCACTCACTGGGGAAAATCCAAAGAAACTATACTCACCACATACAAAGCAACCACACTCACACGCCTCGAATAGGCAAACACTATATGGTCACCAAGACTATCGGACACAAACAAGACAAAACTCCAGACCACACAGAACACAGCACTCAGAATAGCAACAGGATGCACACAAGACACAAACATACAACACTTGCATGAGGAAACAAAAACTCTCCTACTGAACATCCATCTAAAACTACACGCATCGCAAATCAGACAAAAAGCCCAACACCCAACCCACCCACTACACCCACTCACTCAACAACCACCACCATCAAATACATCTTCAACCACCACCAACCAGACAAAAGAAACAAACAATCTTCCACAACAACAACTACACACACAACAAAGACACAGCACCACAGGACACTACGAATCCTACGTCTTTTTTCCCTTACTTTAACAAAAAACAAAGCACTAATTTTACCAAAATAATACTAAACATGAAAACAAAAATATCCTTTTCATGTGTACAATTCCCCTTTTCAAATCCCCTCTGAAATCACGTAAAAATATATCTGAAGAGGAGTTAAGAACCATTTTAAATACTGACACAAGGAGCACAGGACTGTGCAGTGCTGTTCTTACACTATAAGTGAATGCAATGTCTGAGGCATGCAAATATTATTTGAGGACGCCATTGTGACGCTCATTTACCTTGCGGTGTCCTGCTGTTAAATAGCTGCAAAGGACCCCGGGAAGACAGTGGAAAAATCCTGCGCACTATGCGGGTGTTCGGCCGTCTCGTTTTTGCCCCCCGCGACTCTCGGGTTCGACGGCGGGTATCGTCCGAGGCGCACCCTTCGGGCCGCCGCGAGGATTTTAGTGGAAAGTGAATGCAATGTCTGAGGCATGCAAATATTATTTGAGGACGCCATTGTGACGTTCATTTAGCTTGCGGTGTTATGCTGTTAAACAGCTGCAAAGAACCCCGGGTAGACGGGAGCAGAACTGCACACAATCGAAACCTCTCGCGATTCGTTTTGTCCAATTGTCTGTGAGCGGCTCTCCTGGGCTGAAGCTGTGAGCACACTGTGGCGTTGCGCATGCGTCTGTTTCCTGACACAATCCTCCATTTTGAATCGCCGTGTTAGCGTTAGCTTGTGGCGCAATGTAAACACCGACTAGTAAAAAGGAGGTGAACTCACGTGGCGAGTAGAATGGCTTGCAGTTTATTGGGAAAATAAACTGTCGCATGCGCGACGCCAGAACTGCACACAGCGTCAGCATATACGATACGCTGATTGGCTCATTTGAATTTAAGGTGTTCCCATACATAACCGTCAGCTGTCAGCACGCGTCTATCCCAATGCACACGCATTCAAAATGCCTCGGACGAGTAGTTTTAAGAGAGAGGGGGCGGCGGGCGGACAAATTATTTTATTTTTCATTTCGGACGACAACACAAGGTGCGTACATTTCGAAACCCGCGCGCGGCTTTCGCGCACATGGCTAATTTGCATGCGCACTGGGGCGTTCCGAGCCCTCGTCTGACAGTGTGTTGCAAGATGGCGCGGTCGGAGCCGGCCAGCGGCGGCCGTCGACCCGCCGCGCGCGGCGACCCGAAGGGCGCGCCTCGGACGATACCCGCCGTCGCACCCGAGCGTCGCGTTATGTTACCTGCTGTAAAATCCTGCGCACTATGCGGGTGTTCGGCCGTCTCGTTTTTGCCCCCCGCGACGCTCGGGTTCGACTGCGGGTATCGTCCGATGCGCGCCCTTCGCCGCTGACCGGTTCCGACCGCCGTCCGAGGCATTTTGAATGCGTGTGTATTGGGAGAGACGCGTGCTGACGGTTAAGTATGGGCACACCTTAAATTCAAATGAGCCAATCAGCGTATCGTATATGCTGACGCTTAGGTATGGGCACCCCTTAAATTCAAATGGGCCAATCAGCGCATCGTATATGCTGACGCTAAGGTATGGCACACCTTAAATTCAAATGAGCCAATCAGCGCATCGTTATCGCCACATGCCCTCCTCAGACAGGGTCTCCGGTTAGTCAAACATTAAGATAAGATAAGATATCCTTTATTCGTCCCACACTACGGAAATTTACAGCCTCCAGCAGCAAGAATGTATGTAGAAAGAAGAAAGAGAAAAAAAAAAACAAACATCTTTCAATTAAATGCAATATGAACACAAAATGGATAAATCGCAGTACTATTTACAATTTTCCTTCACATCATTTAATTATTATTATTATTATGATTGTTATTTTTTATTCATCAGCCTGACAGCAGTCGGTAGGAACCAGCGTCGATATCTCTCCTTCTTGCAGCGCGGGTGTAACAGTCTCTGGCTGATGGAGCTACCAAGTGCTGTCAGGGCGGGCTGGAGGGGGTGGGAGGGACTGGCCATCATAGCTTTTAGCTTAGTTAGCATCCTTCTGTTGCCCACCTCCTCCAGAGTGTCAAGGGAGCAACCCAGGACAGAACTGGCCTTCCTGACCAGTCGCTCCAGTCTCTTTCTGTCCCGGGCTGAGATGCTGCCTGACCAGCAGACAATGCCATAATGGATGGCCGAGGCCACCACCGAGTGGATAGAACATCTTAAGGAGTGACCCCTGAACCCAAAAGACCTCAGTTTCCTGAGTAGGAAGAGTCGGCTCTGTCCTTTCCTAATCAGGGTGTCCGTGTTTATACACACAAAGTCGCGCTGCTGCGGTCCTTTGCATTACATCTGTTAGTGAACGCAAAGAATACAACGGATAATAAACGCCATCAGGCGCCGACAGGTATGGCAGCCTCGGTCACACGCTCCCTAGTATTATCCCTGTTTTTGTCATTTTCGTTTATTTTTGCCGACCCCGAGCGGCTTACTTACACGAGGGAAAAGTTGCTGCGCATTGGGGAGGCTACGCTCGGCCTTTTTTCACCATCCCATCGATCCATCTTGCTAATCTACGATCTCTGCCAACTAAGATGGATGAACTTCTTCTCACAAAGACCAACAAAACCTTTGCACGTTCTGCTGCGCTCTGCTTCACTGAAACCTGGCTCAGTGACCGCCACCCGGATTCCGCGCTACATCTACCGGCTTCCGCCTTCTCCGAGCCGACCGCGACACGGAGCTATCAGGGAAATCGAAAGGTGGTGGGATTTGCTTCTATATCAACGAAGAATGGTGCACTGATGTCACGAAGCTCGACGCACACTGCAGCCCGGACCTGGAGTCGCTGTCTTTAAACTGCAAGCCATTCTACTCGCCACGTGAGTTCACCTCATTTTTACTAGTCGGTGTTTTCATTGCGCCACAAGCTAACGCTAACACGGCGATACAAACGCTAGCCAAACAAGTAAACAAACTCGAACTAAAATACCCAGAGTCACCCCTGATCATTTTGGGCGATTTTAATAGAGCACATCTTAACCGTGAACTTCCCAGATATAAGCAGCACATCGACTGTTTCTCCAGAGAAGGCAACATTCTAGACCACTGCTATACAACAATCAAAAATGCATACCGATCGGTCGCCCGTGCAGCATTGGGTCTTTCTGACCACAATGTAATCCACATACATACAGACAGAAACTCAAATGTGTTAAACCGGTTGTTAAGACTGTGAAAAAAATGGACGGATGAAGCAAAGCTAGCTCTACAAGAATGCTTAGACTGCACTGATTGGGGCGTCTTTGAAACTTCAACGGGCACACTGGATGAATACACAGACACTGTAACATCATACATCAGTTTCTGTGAGGACATGTGTGTACCAACGAAGTTCTTCCGCCATGGTTTACTCCCAAACTCGGGCAACTCAGGAAAGAGAAAGAGGCTGCATTTAGAAGTGGAGATCGGGCACTGTACAAACACGCCCGAAACCAATTGACAAAGGAAATTAACATCGCTAAGAGAAGCTATGCAGAGAGTCTGAAACACCAGTTCTCTGCTAAAGACTCTGCATCTGTATGGAATGGCCTGAAAGCAATCACTAACTATAGAATGCCACCCCCCACCCAAACAGTGAACAATAAGGGTCTTGCTAATGAACTAAACATGTTTTTCTGCCGATTTGAAAAGGACACCCCCATTTCCCACACACACCCACCTCTACCAGAAACCACTCTACCTACTCTAAACCTATCTTTTGGTTTAATAACAATGGCATTCCAATTACTTAGGGCATTGTTTTAGTTTGACTAGTTGTCGTTTTATGAAAAGAAAATTAGGAAAGTCACAATGCTGCCTGTGGTTTGTGGTATTTTTTTTCCACAGCAAGAAAGTTCAGTTTATGATGCAAGTTTGAATGACTAAATTATTGGAGTAGGCCTTAATCCCTTTGATGACATGAAAAATAGTGACTCCCCATAGACAAAGGGAAATGTGTATTACAAAGCCGTAACAGTCTCAGTTGTAAAAAAAAAAAAGATTGTCTCTGCTTTGCAATTGGGAAAAAATATATTTATTTCATAAACCATACACTGTTTTAGGACTCAGAGACAGACAACCATTTACAAAGACTCACCGTCAACACTATAGCCCATTTATAGTGGAGTGATAAATGGACCTTTTTTTGTTTTCCGCTATCCATTTAGTGGCAGTATGTACTAGTATGGTGACCTGGTAAAACTCAGGTGAGCATGTATGTTTGCTGGTTGGTTTTAGTTTGTGCTGGTTATCTTGTAAAAGTCAGAGTTGTGAAAGAGGTTGAATACATTTGTGAGACCATTTTTGGAAAAAAATGTAATCTTCAAAACATTCACAAAGTGCAAAGTAATTAACAAGATTTAATAAGAAAGAGCAAATCCCAGGATGAGTGTATGTGCATGCCTGTCACAGATAAGAGACAAAAAAGACTGGTGTGTTTGATGAGGATATTATATCGAAACATTTTCAATTGAGTTTTAGACTGAAAAACGTAGGGTAATTAACGAAATTACGAAATTAAATGAAACCACTTTTTACAATGCTCAAGGTAAGTTTAACATGTGACGTAAAAATAAAACATCTAATGTTGAACTTGAAAATAAAGAAAAATACTGCCAAGTAGAATATGCATTACAAAATGGAGTAGTAATGCTAAAAAAAATACAAATAAATACTAGTTCACTAGTAAGATCATTTTGACGCTTACTAGTGAACATGTAAGGCCATAAATGTGCCCACGAGTTCACTAATAAGATCGTTTTGAGGCTTACTAGTTGACATGTAAGCCACAAAACGCCCACTAGTTCACTCGTAAGATCATTTTGAGGCTTACTAGTGAAGATGTAAGCCACAAAACGCCCACTGGTTCACTAGTAAGATCATTTTCACGCTTACTAGTGAACATGTAAGGCCATAAATGTGCCCACTAGTTCACTAATAAGATCGTTTTGAGGCTTACTAGTTGACATGTAAGCCACAAAACGCCCACTAGTTCACTAGTAAGATCATTTTGACGCTTACTAGTGAACATGCAAGGCCATAAATGTGCCCACTAGTTCACTTGTAAGAATTTTGAGGCTTACTAGTGAACATGTAAGGCTATAAATTTGCCCACGAGTTCACTAGTAAGATCATTTTGATGCTTACTAGTGAACATGTAAGCCACAAAACGCCCGCTAGTTCACTAGTAAGATAATTTTGACGCTTACTAGTTGACATGTAAGCCACAAAACGCCCACTAGTTCACTAGTAAGATCATTTTGACGCTTACTAGTGAACATGTAAGCCACAAAACACTCACTAGTTCACTAGTAAGGTCATTTTGACGTTTACTAGTGAACATGTAAGCCACAAAACGCTCACTAGTAAGATCATTTTGACGCCTACTAGTGAACATGTAAGCCACAAAACACTAGTTCACTAGTAAGGTCATTTTGACACTTACTAGTGAACGTGTAAGCCACAAAACGCTCACTAGTCCACGAGTAAGACCATTTTGAGGCTTACTAGTTGACATGTAAGCCGCAAAACGCCCACTAGCTCACTCGTAAGATCATTTTGAGGCTTACTAGTTGATATGTCAGCCACAAAACGCCCACTAGTTCACTAGTAAGATCATTTTGACGTTTACTCGTGAACATGTAAGGCCATAAATGTGCCCACTAGTTCACTAGTAAGATCATTGTGAGGCTTACTAGTTGACATGTAAGCCGCAAAACGCCCACTAGTTCACTGGTAAGATCATTTTGAGGCTTACTAGTGAACATGTAAGCCACAAAACGCTCACTAGTTCACGAGTAAGATAATTTTGAGGCTTATTAGTTGACATGTAAGCCGCAAAACGGCCACTAGCTAACTCGTATCATTTTGAGGCTTACTAGTTGATATGTAAGCCACAAAACGCCCACTAGTTCACTAGTAAGATCATTTTGACGTTTACTCGTGAACATGTAAGGCCATAAATGTGCCCACTAGTTCACTAGTAAGATCATTTTGATGCTTACTAGTGAACATGTAAGCCACAAAACACTCACTAGTTCAATAGTAAGGTCATTTTGACGCTTACTAGTGAACATGTAAGCCACAAAACGCTCACTAGTAAGATCATTTTGACGCCTACTAGTGAACATGTAAGCCACCAAACACTCACTAGTTCACGAGTAAGATCAATTTGAGGCTTACTAGTTGACATGTAAGCCGCAAAACGCCCACTAGCTCACTCGTAAGATAATTTTGAGGCTTACTAGTTGACATGTAAGCCACAAAATGCCAACTAGTTCACTAGTAAGATCATTTTGAGGCTTACTAGTTGACATGTAAGCCACAAAATGCCCACTAGTTCACTAGTAAGATCATTTTGAGGCTTACTAGTGAAGATGTAAGGCTATAAATGTGCCCACTAGTTCACTAGTGAGATCATTTTGACGCTTACTAGTGAACATGTAAGGCTATAAATGTGCCCACTAGTTCACTAGTAAGATAATTTTGAGGCTTACTAGTTGACATGTAAGCCACAAAACGCCTACTAGTTCACGAGTAAGATCATTTTGACGCTTACTAGTGAAAATGTAAGGCCATAAATGTGCCCACTAGTTCAATAGTAAGATCATTTTGAGACTTACTAATTGACATGTAAGCCGCAAAACGACCACTAGTTCACTAGTAAGATCATTTTGAGGCGTACTAGTTGACATGTAAGCCGCAAAACGCCCACTAGTTCACGAGTAAGATCAATTTGACGCTTACTAGTGAAGATGTAAGCCCATAAATGTGCCCACTAGTTCACTAGTAAGATCATATTGAGGCTTACTAGTTGACATGTAAGCCGCAAAACGCCTACTAGTTCATGAGTAAGATCAATTTGACGCTTACTAGTGAAGATGTAAGCCCATAAATGTGCCCACTAGTTCACGAGTAAGATCATTTTGAGGCTTACTAGTTGACATGTAAGCCGCAAAACGCCCACTAGTTCACTAGTAAGATTATTTTGAGGCTTACTAGTTGACATGTAAGCCGCAAAACGCCCACTAGTTCACTAGTAAGGTCATTTTGACGCTTACTAGTGAACATGTAAGGCCATAAATGTGCCCACTAGTTCACTAGTAAGATCATTTTGAGGCTTACTAGTTGACATGTAAGCCGCAAAACGCCACTAGTTCACTAGTAAGATCATTTTGAGGCTTACTAGTGAACATGTAAGCCACAAAACGCTCACTAGTTCACTAGTAAGGTCATTTTGACGCTTACTAGTGAACATGTAAGCCACAAAACGCTCACTAGTTCACTAGTAAGATAATTTTGACGCTTACTAGTGAACATGTAAGGCCATAAATGTGCCCACTAGTTCACTAGTAAGATCATTTTGACGCTTACTAGTGAACATGTAAGGCCATAAATGTGCCTACTAGTTCACTAGTAAGATCATTTTGAGGCTTACTAGTTGACATGTAAGCCACAAAACGCCCACTAGTTCACTAGTAAGATCATTTTGACGCTTACTAGTGAACATGTAAGCCACAAAACGCTCACTAGTTCACTAGTAAGGTCATTTTGACGCTTACTAGTGAACATGTAAGGCCATAAATGTGCCCACTAGTTCACTAGTAAGATCATTTTGACGCTTACTAGTGAACATGTAAGCCACAAAAACGCTCACTAGTTCACTAGCAAGGTCATTTTGATGCTTACTAGTTGACATGTAAGCCACAAAACGCCCACTAGTTCACTAGTAAGATCATTTTGACGCTTACTAGTGAACATGTAAGCCACAAAACGCTCACTAGTTCACTAGTAAGGTCATTTTGAGGCTTACTAGTGAACATGTAAGCCACAAAACGCCCAATAGTTCACTAGTAAGATCATTTTGACGCTTACTAGTGAACATGTAAGCCACAAAAACGCTCACTAGTTCACTAGCAAGGTCATTTTGATGCTTACTAGTAAACATGTAAGCCACAAAACGCTCACTAGTTCACTAGTAAGGTCATTTTGACGCTTACTAGTGAACATTTAAGCCACAAAACGCCCACTAGTTCACTAGTAAGATCATTTTCAGGCTTACTAGTTGACATGTAAGCCGCAAAACGCCTACTAGTTCACTCGTAAGATCATTTTGATGCTTCCTCGTGAACATGTAAGGCCATAAATGTGCCCACTAGTTCACTAGTAAGATCATTTTGAGGCTTACTAATTGACATGTAAGCCGCAAAACGCCCACTAGTTCACTAGTAAGATCATTTTGAGGCTTACTAGTTGACATGTAAGCCACAAAACGCCCACTAGTTCACTAGTAAGATCATTTTGAGGCTTACTAGTGAACATGTAAGCCACAAAACGCCCAATAGTTCACTAGTAAGATCATTTTGACGCTTACTAGTGAACATGTAAGCCACAAAAACGCTCACTAGTTCACTAGCAACGTCATTTTGACGCTTACTAGTGAACATGTAAGCCACAAAATGCTCACGAGTTCACTAGTAAGGTCATTTTGACGCTTTGTTGGATTTATTATTTTTTAGTAATCATACATTCACGTATTATTCGGTTGATTCTCGTGTCGTCATTTTATGCTCGCAATGAAGAATGCTTCTGCCTGTCAGTATAGTTTGATTTTGCTTGCAAAGAAGAACGCTTATGCTTGCAATCATTAGTTGGTTTTGCCTGCAATGAAGAACGCTTATGCTTTCAATAAAGATTTATCCTTTATTATTTACTCACATCTATAATCATTATATGTTCTTCATTATGTGCTCACTTTTGCTTGCTGTACTGTGTGAAAGGTTTAGGGTCGCAACCACCTTTCCGAGGACGTTGTTGGGAAGAGATAACTGTTAAGACTAAACAGCGAGCAAGGCTGAACCGGGAATGGAGACATCAACACCAGCTGCAACGGGATGTTTATGTGACATTTGCACACATGTACGTAAATTGCACTCACATACACACACACAGTCAAACAAGTTCAGTGTGTGTTCAACAGCCCCCACCCTTTATGTTGGACACACCTATGTAGTAGCTTTCCCAATAAATGAGGAGGTGAAGGGGGAGATCGTTAGGGTTACGTGTGGAGAACTGAAACCGAACGCTTCTCCTCGTTCCCTCCTGGTACCAGAATCGAGTCTCCTGTCTCCTCCTTTTGGTTATTCCTGCGTGTCAATTTGGACCGACCTGACATTTTTGGGGGCTCGTCCGGGATCGCAACATACCTGACGCCTCCAGACGCTGAGTCGACGGCCAGGAAGACCGTGGCCACGGTGTCCTGTACGTACTTAAACTCCGCATCGACACTCTAGGTGAGTGTTTGCGCGCCGGGTTTGTAAAGACGGAGGTCGGGGTGGTCTTTAAACCTGTTTTTAATTGAAACACTCTCAGGACAGGTGTTGTTGTTTGGTTCGAACGCCTGGTTCGAGACCCTATGTGAGCCTGAGAGGGGTTTGTTGAGAAGGAACTCTTTCAACGGTGATTGAGTGTTTGCGCGCCGGCAAAAAGACGTGGTCTTTTTAAGCCGCAAAGCCCTGAGCCATACGAGTCCCTATCAGGCATACAGACCGGTAAGTCTCATAAACTGGTGAGGGCGACGGTGTCCTGCACGTGCTTAAACTCCGTGTGTAAATAATGTGTATTAAACCCCGGTTATAAATAATGTGTGTATAGTGCGTTACCTCTGGTCAAGGTAATAGGATAAAAGCAAATTAAATGCGCATAAATGAATGACTGTGTAACTGTGTGAGTGGAGGTTCGCTACCTCATCTGAACAGGACATTTGTTGTGGCAACTGTCTGAGGAAGCAGATGCAAGAATTTCCCGCCACCTTGGTGGTAGAAGGTTGGAAATTACCTCAGTCGGAGAAATTGCCACCCTGTTCAAGGGAATAGTCAGCCTAGTTACCCTAGGTAAATCGCTGACTCTAAACAAAAAATTCTCAAATTCTCAAAGTTCCACCCCCTAATTCGCAATGGGGGTTCATAATAGTAAGACCGTGGAGAGAGGTGATCCCAAAAAGAAGTTAACATGTAAGGACTGGAGATTCGTAGAGAGTCAATGTCCTTCGAAGATAAAACATTTAGATACGTGGATGGAAAAATACAAATTCGCTGGACAGCTGAATATACAAACGTTGATGCGCCTGCAGGATAATATTAGATCAATGTGCAAGAATGACAAAACGAAAATGGATAAGGATGGGTTTGGAGACATTGATTTCTGGGTGTCCTTGGCTGAAAAGAGGCGGAAAGTGAAAGTAAAGAGGGGTTTAGAAAAAGTGGAAAGAGGGGATTGTGTAAGTGAAAAGATTGAGGGAGAAGTTATGTTTCACAGGAAAGAAGATGATGAATCGGGTCCGGTAGGTATACTGACAGGGGGAAGAACAGAAAGTAGAAAGAGAGAATGCATTGGAGCAGAAAGAAGAAAGAGAAAATGCGTTGGAGATGGCATCCACAAATACTGTTGTTACACCACCGTTGTATCCGACTCTTCCGACATCTCCTCCTTTTCCACCATCCCCTCCACCCTCTTACAGAGGGGGCCATCCGATGGCCACCAGGGGAAAAGGATATTTGGGAGTGGAATTTTCCAAAAATTGGAGTAGTGTTTTTTCCCCTGCTGCGACAAAGGTTGACGAAGGGAGTGAGGTACGAGACGCTTTTCCCATGATTGAAGTTGCAAATCCAGACATAAAAGATGAGTCGCCTGTCATTCTTGTTTATAGAACATGGACACAAGAAGATGTAAAAAAAAAGCCATAGACGGCATTACATCACATAAAATTGACGTGGTACAATTTGTCCAGGAAATGGAGGATCTGCGAAAATCATATCATCTAAATGGAGCTGAGGAGCAACAAGTTTGGATGGCGGCTTGTTTGACAGTAAATTGATGGTATATACTGTATCGATATTTGGATGGAGTGAAGTCTTCTCGCGGATGACAAAATTAAAAGTTTGGATGTGCTTAACTTGGTTGTGAGCGGTAGCAAGGTGAATATTTTGGTTTGTCTGTAGGGTTGTGTCTGCGAATATGTGTTGGATTAGTCTTTGCGTGTGGGTGTGTAGATAAGCGTGACTCTTGGCGCGACTCATGGAGTCTTGTTTGTTTTGTTTTCTGGCTTTTGCAGTGTGGAAGGTTTGTATGGCATCTATTATAATTACCGGTACTTGTAATTGTAACTGTTTTTATTATAATTCCTAACACCACTTCAGCTTCATTATTTCAACCGGCGCTACATGAAGTATTTGTAAATCAGGTAAAGAAGTAAAATGGTTGAGTATGGGTGTGGTGACACAGAGAGTTTTGGATACTTATAGTGGGTGAAAGGCAAGTGAAAATATTGATGGTGAGACGTAAGGTGATGATGGAAGTTGGGTATGTTGAGAATAAAGAAAGGCCCAGGCAGGTGAGGTTTGACACAGTGATGCTACGAATGAGGAGGTCACCGTGTGTTTAGGTTGAAAAGGGCCGGAAGGTCACGAGATGCTTAGATGGTTGTTTGTAAGTCGTAAACAGTGGACGTTGTTAACTTTCTGGGAGGAGTTAGAATGTGTAAGTATACAGTGAAGGCCTTGATCTGGATGATTTGTGAATGTTAATGTCTGTGGGTTTCAATTATCTTATTTGTTTTATAAATGCTTCTGTTATGCTGCTAATTGCCAGAATGTTCCGATTATGTTCCAATGTTTTTTTAGATTACGTTCATCAGATGCACATTTCTCTTGAAACATGAGAAGAGCCATCACGGCTCCTGTTGTGGGAGGAATGATGGTCTTGTCTCATGAAATTGGAAAATTCAGTTACAACTTTGCTATCCGTGGATTGTGTTGTGCCTTCCGTCATTATGAAATTTAATGACTAGAGTTGAAGCTATCGTCGAACATACAAATTCTTGTTGGTTTGAGTCATAAAAAAAAACCTGTCAGATTTTAAGACACATCTCATTTGTGCATACACAGGCTGGATTTCTAATTTCGTTCGTCACAAGAGCAAAATCTTCCAGCTTTAATCGGGACGTTTCAGGGTCACGTGTGAATAATTTACAATTGGCTTCGTTAACTTAGTATGACTGCACGTTTTAAGGTCAACAATGGCATTTTTGAGAATCACGCACCCGAGGTGGTGTTTACCAAAGACAGTTGTGGCATAGATAAGCCTTTTGGCAGCCTTGAGCAGTGTATGGTGTGAACTCTGCATGCTGGAAGAGTGCTAGGAAAAAAAAAAGAAAAGGGGATGAGCCTTTGCACACTAGCATGACGTTTTTTTGTCGCCTGGTTGGCATTTATTTTGTGTGTCCATGTTGTTATGTCGATCCCCTTTAACGCTGGAAAAATGCACAGTGCTTAACCGTGCTACTTTGTTATTGCTTCCTGATGGGTGTTTGTTTGTTGGAATGTGAACAGGTAATAGTGATTTGAGAGGTTGTAGGAGGAAGTACAACAAACTCATCTCATCTTATCTCCCGTTTTGTGTGTGTGTTGATTTGTTTCATATTAATATTGCGATAACATGCATGACGGCCTGATTGGAAACTCTAAATTGTCCCTAGGTGTGAGCATGGGCTTGGGTGGTTGTGCTTGTGTCTGTGTGCCCTGTAATTGGTTGGCGACCGGTTCAGGGTGTCCCCCTCCTACTGCCCGGAGATGGCTGGAATAAGCTCCACCCACCCCCGCGTACCTCGTGAGGATATATATTGCTTCATATAGTGATGGGTCGTTTTTTTGGGTACATCTCGGTTTAACGGGCGAAGGGTGGAATCTAGATATAAACAAGCGCGTTTTGCGGGCTATATTTAGGTAGGTTTGTGCGACTTTCGGTTTGTGCATGAACTGTTTGAGCTTATACGGGAGCATATTTATGCGTCACGTTTCAAAATTGGTGCCCCGTTACATTACGACATCTCATCAGTTTATTGGCTTAAAACTGATTTGTATAGTTATTTTGCGGTTTGCTTTTGAACCTCTTTTTGGACAGAGCGGGTGGGTCGCACATTTTCTGGTCAGCATGGTGGCCAACGGCCATCTTGATGTCCAAGTCGTCAGGGTCCATACTGTCGAGCGACTCGAGATTTGACGTGCGATGCCTGCAGCAGGAGCTCATTTGGCTTTTCTTTCTAATGCTTGAAGGTCTGTTTGACGTGGACATGGAAAATTTCTTTTTACTTTCTTTGTTAAGGTCGCGGTTGTTGTGAATGCGCCTTGTGAATTGGAGTATGTTGTATAACACGTGAAGTATTGTTAATTCAGTGTGACGAATGTTGTTCGTTTTTGTTTCAAGTTGTGATATTTACGCGGCTCACACGGCAGCGATTTATTATTTTTTTAGGGGGGACTTGCTGACTAACAGCAACATGATAACGTTTTGGGTTCAGTTCACTTCTGTTTCATATGCGGCAACAAATTGGGCAGTGAACCCAAACTTTTTTTTTAGTGAAGATGTAAGCCACAAAACGCCCACTAGTTCACTATTAAGATCATTTTGAGGATTACTAGTTGACATGTAAGCCAGAAAACGCCCCTTAGCTCACTCGTAAGATCATTTTGAGGCTTACTTGTTGACATGTAAGCCACAAAACGCCCACTAGTTCACTAGTAAGATCATTTTGACGCTTACCCGTGAACATGTAAGCCACAAAACGCCCACTAGTTCACTCGTACGATCATTTTGAGGCTTACTAGTTGACATGCAAGCCGCAAAACGCCCACTAGTTCACTAGTAAGATCATTTTGAGGCTTACTAGTGAACATGTAAGGCCATAAATGTGCCCACTAGTTTACTAGTAAGATCATTTTGACGCTTACTAGTGAACACGTAAGGCCATAAATGTGCCCATTAGTTCACTAGTAAGATCATTTTGAGGCTTGCTATTTGACATGTAAGCCACAAAACGCCCACTAGTTCACTAGTAAGATCATTTTGAGGCTTACTAGTGAACATGTAAGCCACAAAACGCCCACTAGTTCACTAGTAAGATCATTTTGACGCTTACTAGTGAACATGTAAGCCACAAAACGCTCACTAGTTCACAAGTAAGGTCATTGTGACGCTTACTAGTGAACATGTAAGCCGCAAAACGCCCACTAGCTCACTCGTAAGATCATTTTGAGGCTTACTAGTGAAGATGTAAGCCACAAAACGCCCACTAGTTCACTAGTAAGATCATTTTGACGCTTACTAGTTGACATGCAAGCCGCAAAACGCCCACTAGTTCACTAGTAAGATCATTTTGACGCTTACTCGTGAACATGTAAGCCACAAAATGCCCACTAGTTCTCTAGTAAGATCATTTTGAGGCTTACTAGTGAAGATGTAAGCCACAAAACGCCCACTAGTTCACTAGTAAGATCATTTTGACGCTTACTAGTTGACATGCAAGCCGCAAAACGCCCACTAGTTCACTAGTAAGATAATTTTGACGCTTACTCATGAACATGTAAGCCACAAAACGCCCACTAGTTCACTAGTAAGATCATTTTGAGGCTTACTAGTGAACATGTAAGGCCATAAATGTGCCCACTAGTTCACTAGTAAGATCATTTTGACGCTTACTAGTGAACATGTAAGGCCATAAATGTGCCCACTAATTCACTAGTAAGATCATTTTGAGGCTTACTAGTTGACATGTAAGCCACAAAATGCCCACTAGTTCTCTAGTAAGATCATTTTGAGGCTTACTAGTGAACATGTAAGGCCATAAATGTGCCCACTTGTTCACTAGTAAGATCATTTTGACGCTTACTAGTGAACATGTAAGGCCATAAATGTGCCCACTAATTCACTAGTAAGATCATTTTGACGCTTACTAGTTGACATGCAAGCCGCAAAACGCCCACTAGTTCACTAGTAAGATCATTTTGACGCTTACTCGTGAACATGTAAGGCCATAAATGTGCCCACTAGTTCACTAGTAAGATCATTTTGAGGCTTACTAGTTGACATGTAAGCCAGAAAACGCCCCTTAGCTCACTCGTAAGATCATTTTGAGGCTTACTTGTTGACATGTAAGCCACAAAACGCCCACTAGTTCACTAGTAAGATCATTTTGACGCTTACCCGTGAACATGTAAGCCACAAAACGCCCACTAGTTCACTCGTAAGATCATTTTGAGGCTTACTAGTTGACATGCAAGCCGCAAAACGCCCACTAGTTCACTAGTAAGATCATTTTGAGGCTTACTAGTGAACATGTAAGGCCATAAATGTGCCCACTAGTTTACTAGTAAGATCATTTTGACGCTTACTAGTGAACACGTAAGGCCATAAATGTGCCCATTAGTTCACTAGTAAGATCATTTTGAGGCTTGCTATTTGACATGTAAGCCACAAAACGCCCACTAGTTCACTAGTAAGATCATTTTGAGGCGTACTAGTGAACATGTAAGCCACAAAACGCCCACTAGTTCACTAGTAAGATCATTTTGACGCTTACTAGTGAACATGTAAGCCACAAAACGCTCACTAGTTCACAAGTAAGGTCATTGTGACGCTTACTAGTGAACATGTAAGCCACAAAAGAAGCCACTAGTTCACTAGTAAGATCGTTTTGAGGCTTACTAGTTGACATGTAAGCCGCAAAATGCCCACTAGTTCACTGGTAAGATCATTTTGAGGCTTACTAGTGAACATGTAAGGCCATAAATGTGCCCACTAGTTCACTAGTAAGATCATTTTGAGGCTTACGAGTGAAGATGTAAGCCACAAAACGCCCACTAGTTTACTAATAAGATCATTTTGAGGCTTACTAGTGAACACGTAAGGCCATAAATGTGCCCATTAGTTCACTAGTAAGATCATTTTGAGGCTTGCTATTTGACATGTAAGCCACAAAACGCCCACTAGTTCACTAGTAAGATCATTTTGAGGCTTACTACTGAACATGTAAGGCCATAAATGTGCCCACTAGTTCACTAGTAAGATCATTTTGAGGCTTACGAGTGAAGATGTAAGCCACAAAACGCCCACTAGTTTACTAGTAAGATCATTTTGAGGCTTACTAGTGAACACGTAAGGCCATAAATGTGCCCATTAGTTCACTAGTAAGATCATTTTGAGGCTTGCTATTTGACATGTAAGCCACAAAACGCCCACTAGTTCACTAGTAAGATCATTTTGAGGCTTACTAGTGAACATGTAAGCCACAAAACGCCCAGTAGTTCACTAGTAAGATCATTTTGATGCTTAGTAGTGAACATGTAAGCCACAAAACGCTCACTAGTTCACAAGTAAGGTCATTGTGACGCTTACTAGTGAACATGTAAGCCGCAAAACGCCCACTAGCTCACTCGTAAGATCATTTTGAGGCTTACTAGTGAAGATGTAAGCCACAAAACGCCCACTAGTTCACTAGTAAGATCATTTTGACGCTTACTAGTTGACATGCAAGCCGCAAAACGCCCACTAGTTCACTAGTAAGATCATTTTGACGCTTACTCGTGAACATGTAAGCCACAAAACGCCCACTAGTTTACTAGTAAGATCAGTTTGAGGCTTACTAGTGAACACGTAAGGCCATAAATGTGCCCATTAGTTCACTAGTAAGATCATTTTGAGGCTTGCTATTTGACATGTAAGCCACAAAACGCCCACTAGTTCACTAGTAAGATCATTTTGAGGCTTACTAGTGAACATGTAAGCCACAAAACGCCCAGTAGTTCACTAGTAAGATCATTTTGATGCTTAGTAGTGAACATGTAAGCCACAAAACGCTCACTAGTTCACAAGTAAGGTCATTGTGACGCTTACTAGTGAACATGTAAGCCGCAAAACGCCCACTAGCTCACTCGTAAGATCATTTTGAGGCTTACTAGTGAAGATGTAAGCCACAAAACGCCCACTAGTTCACTAGTAAGATCATTTTGACGCTTACTCATGAACATGTAAGCCACAAAACGCCCACTAGTTCACAAGTAAGGTCATTGTGACGCTTACTAGTGAACATGTAAGCCGCAAAACGCCCACTAGCTCACTCGTAAGATCATTTTGAGGCTTACTAGTGAAGATGTAAGCCACAAAACGCCCACTAGTTCACTAGTAAGATCATTTTGACGCTTACTAGTTGACATGCAAGCCGCAAAACGCCCACTAGTTCACTAGTAAGATCATTTTGACGCTTACTCGTGAACATGTAAGCCACAAAATGCCCACTAGTTCTCTAGTAAGATCATTTTGAGGCTTACTCGTGAACATGTAAGCCACAAAACGCCCACTAGTTCACTAGTAAGATCATTTTGACGCTTACTGTTGACATGCAAGCCGCAAAACGCCCACTAGTTCACTAGTAAGATCATTTTGACGCTTACTCATGAACATGTAAGCCACAAAACGCCCACTAGTTCACTAGTAAGATCATTTTGAGGCTTACTAGTGAACATGTAAGGCCATAAATGTGCCCACTAGTTCACTAGTAAGATCATTTTGACGCTTACTAGTGAACATGTAAGGCCATAAATGTGCCCACTAATTCACTAGTAAGATCATTTTGAGGCTTACTAGTTGACATGTAAGCCACAAAACGCCCACTAGCTCACTCGTAAGATCATTTTGAGGCTTACTAGTGAAGATGTAAGCCACAAAACGCCCACTAGTTCACTAGTAAGATCATTTTGACGCTTACTAGTTGACATGCAAGCCGCAAAACGCCCACTAGTTCACTAGTAAGATCATTTTGACGCTTACTCGTGAACATGTAAGCCACAAAATGCCCACTAGTTCTCTAGTAAGATCATTTTGAGGCTTACTCGTGAACATGTAAGCCACAAAACGCCCACTAGTTCACTAGTAAGATCATTTTGACGCTTACTGTTGACATGCAAGCCGCAAAACGCCCACTAGTTCACTAGTAAGATCATTTTGACGCTTACTCATGAACATGTAAGCCACAAAACGCCCACTAGTTCACTAGTAAGATCATTTTGAGGCTTACTAGTGAACATGTAAGGCCATAAATGTGCCCACTAGTTCACTAGTAAGATCATTTTGACGCTTACTAGTGAACATGTAAGGCCATAAATGTGCCCACTAATTCACTAGTAAGATCATTTTGAGGCTTACTAGTTGACATGTAAGCCACAAAATGCCCACTAGTTCTCTAGTAAGATCATTTTGAGGCTTACTAGTGAAGATGTAAGCCACAAAACGCCCACTAGTTCACTAGTAAGATCATTTTGACGCCTACTAGTTAACATGTAAGCCACAAAACACTCACTAGTTCACAAGTAAGGTCATTGTGACGCTTACTAGTGAACATGTAAGCCACAAAAGAAGCCACTAGTTCACTAGTAAGATCGTTTTGAGGCTTACTAGTTGACATGTAAGCCGCAAAATGCCCACTAGTTCACTGGTAAGATCATTTTGAGGCTTACCTGTTGACATGTAAGCCACAAAACGCCCACTAGTTCACTAGTAAGATCATTTTGACGCTTACCCGTGAACATGTAAGCCACAAAACGCCCACTAGTTCACTCGTAAGATCATTTTGAGGCTTACTAGTTGACATGCAAGCCGCAAAACGCCCACTAGTTCACTAGTAAGATCATTTTGAGGCTTACTAGTGAACATGTAAGGCCATAAATGTGCCCACTAGTTTACTAGTAAGATCATTTTGATGCTTACTAGTGAACATGTAAGCCACAAAACGCTCACTAGTTCACAAGTAAGGTCATTGTGACGCTTACTAGTGAACATGTAAGGCCATAAATGTGCCCACTAATTCACTAGTAAGATCATTTTGAGGCTTACTAGTTGACATGTAAGCCACAAAATGCCCACTAGTTCTCTAGTAAGATCATTTTGAGGCTTACTAGTGAAGATGTAAGCCACAAAACGCCCACTAGTTCACTAGTAAGATCATTTTGACGCTTACTAGTGAACATGTAAGGCCATAAATGTGCCCACTAATTCACTAGTAAGATCATTTTGAGGCTTACTAGTTGACATGTAAGCCACAAAACGCCCACTAGCTCACTCGTAAGATCATTTTGAGGCTTACTAGTGAAGATGTAAGCCACAAAACGCCCACTAGTTCACTAGTAAGATCATTTTGACGCTTACTAGTTGACATGCAAGCCGCAAAACGCCCACTAGTTCACTAGTAAGATCATTTTGACGCTTACTCGTGAACATGTAAGCCACAAAATGCCCACTAGTTCTCTAGTAAGATCATTTTGAGGCTTACTCGTGAACATGTAAGCCACAAAACGCCCACTAGTTCACTAGTAAGATCATTTTGACGCTTACTGTTGACATGCAAGCCGCAAAACGCCCACTAGTTCACTAGTAAGATCATTTTGACGCTTACTCATGAACATGTAAGCCACAAAACGCCCACTAGTTCACTAGTAAGATCATTTTGAGGCTTACTAGTGAACATGTAAGGCCATAAATGTGCCCACTAGTTCACTAGTAAGATCATTTTGACGCTTACTAGTGAACATGTAAGGCCATAAATGTGCCCACTAATTCACTAGTAAGATCATTTTGAGGCTTACTAGTTGACATGTAAGCCACAAAATGCCCACTAGTTCTCTAGTAAGATCATTTTGAGGCTTACTAGTGAAGATGTAAGCCACAAAACGCCCACTAGTTCACTAGTAAGATCATTTTGACGCCTACTAGTTAACATGTAAGCCACAAAACACTCACTAGTTCACAAGTAAGGTCATTGTGACGCTTACTAGTGAACATGTAAGCCACAAAAGAAGCCACTAGTTCACTAGTAAGATCGTTTTGAGGCTTACTAGTTGACATGTAAGCCGCAAAATGCCCACTAGTTCACTGGTAAGATCATTTTGAGGCTTACCTGTTGACATGTAAGCCACAAAACGCCCACTAGTTCACTAGTAAGATCATTTTGACGCTTACCCGTGAACATGTAAGCCACAAAACGCCCACTAGTTCACTCGTAAGATCATTTTGAGGCTTACTAGTTGACATGCAAGCCGCAAAACGCCCACTAGTTCACTAGTAAGATCATTTTGAGGCTTACTAGTGAACATGTAAGGCCATAAATGTGCCCACTAGTTTACTAGTAAGATCATTTTGATGCTTACTAGTGAACATGTAAGCCACAAAACGCTCACTAGTTCACAAGTAAGGTCATTGTGACGCTTACTAGTGAACATGTAAGGCCATAAATGTGCCCACTAATTCACTAGTAAGATCATTTTGAGGCTTACTAGTTGACATGTAAGCCACAAAATGCCCACTAGTTCTCTAGTAAGATCATTTTGAGGCTTACTAGTGAAGATGTAAGCCACAAAACGCCCACTAGTTCACTAGTAAGATCATTTTGACGCCTACTAGTTAACATGTAAGCCACAAAACACTCACTAGTTCACAAGTAAGGTCATTGTGACGCTTACTAGTGAACATGTAAGCCACAAAAGAAGCCACTAGTTCACTAGTAAGATCGTTTTGAGGCTTACTAGTTGACATGTAAGCCGCAAAATGCCCACTAGTTCACTGGTAAGATCATTTTGAGGCTTACCTGTTGACATGTAAGCCACAAAACGCCCACTAGTTCACTAGTAAGATCATTTTGACGCTTACCCGTGAACATGTAAGCCACAAAACGCCCACTAGTTCACTCGTAAGATCATTTTGAGGCTTACTAGTGAACATGTAAGGCCATAAATGTGCCCACTAGTTTACTAGTAAGATCATTTTGACGCTTACTAGTGAACACTTAAGGCCATAAATGTGCCCATTAGTTCACTAGTAAGATCATTTTGAGGCTTGCTATTTGACATGTAAGCCACAAAACGCCCACTAGTTCACCAGTAAGATCATTTTGAGGCTTACTAGTGAACATGTAAGCCACAAAACGCCCACTAGTTCACTAGTAAGATCATTTTGACGCTTACTAGTGAACATGTAAGCCACAAAACGCTCACTAGTTCACAAGTAAGGTCATTGTGACGCTTACTAGTGAACATGTAAGCCACAAAAGAAGCCACTAGTTCACTAGTAAGATCGTTTTGAGGCTTACTAGTTGACATGTAAGCCGCAAAATGCCCACTAGTTCACTGGTAAGATCATTTTGAGGCTTACTAGTGAACATGTAAGGCCATAAATGTGCCCACTAGTTCACTAGTAAGATCATTTTGAGGCTTACGAGTGAAGATGTAAGCCACAAAACGCCCACTAGTTTACTAGTAAGATCATTTTGAGGCTTACTAGTGAACACGTAAGGCCATAAATGTGCCCATTAGTTCACTAGTAAGATCATTTTGAGGCTTGCTATTTGACATGTAAGCCACAAAACGCCCACTAGTTCACTAGTAAGATCATTTTGAGGCTTACTAGTGAACATGTAAGCCACAAAACGCCCAGTAGTTCACTAGTAAGATCATTTTGATGCTTACTAGTGAACATGTAAGCCACAAAACGCTCACTAGTTCACAAGTAAGGTCATTGTGACGCTTACTAGTGAACATGTAAGCCGCAAAACGCCCACTAGCTCACTCGTAAGATCATTTTGAGGCTTACTAGTGAAGATGTAAGCCACAAAACGCCCACTAGTTCACTAGTAAGATCATTTTGACGCTTACTAGTTGACATGCAAGCCGCAAAACGCCCACTAGTTCACTAGTAAGATCATTTTGACGCTTACTCATGAACATGTAAGCCGCAAAACGCCCACTAGTTCACTAGTAAGATCATTTTGATGCTTACTAGTGAACATGTAAGCCACAAAACGCTCACTAGTTCACAAGTAAGGTCATTGTGACGCTTACTAGTGAACATGTAAGCCGCAAAACGCCCACTAGCTCACTCGTAAGATCATTTTGAGGCTTACTAGTGAAGATGTAAGCCACAAAACGCCCACTAGTTCACTAGTAAGATCATTTTGAGGCTTACTAGTTGACATGCAAGCCGCAAAACGCCCACTAGTTCACTAGTAAGATCATTTTGACGCTTACTCGTGAACATGTAAGCCACAAAATGCCCACTAGTTCTCTAGTAAGATCATTTTGAGGCTTACTCGTGAACATGTAAGCCACAAAACGCCCACTAGTTCACTAGTAAGATCATTTTGACGCTTACTGTTGACATGCAAGCCGCAAAACGCCCACTAGTTCACTAGTAAGATCATTTTGACGCTTACTCATGAACATGTAAGCCACAAAACGCCCACTAGTTCACTAGTAAGATCATTTTGAGGCTTACTAGTGAACATGTAAGGCCATAAATGTGCCCACTAGTTCACTAGTAAGATCATTTTGACGCTTACTAGTGAACATGTAAGGCCATAAATGTGCCCACTAATTCACTAGTAAGATCATTTTGAGGCTTACTAGTTGACATGTAAGCCACAAAATGCCCACTAGTTCTCTAGTAAGATCATTTTGAGGCTTACTAGTGAAGATGTAAGCCACAAAACGCCCACTAGTTCACTAGTAAGATCATTTTGACGCCTACTAGTTAACATGTAAGCCACAAAACACTCACTAGTTCACAAGTAAGGTCATTGTGACGCTTACTAGTGAACATGTAAGCCACAAAAGAAGCCACTAGTTCACTAGTAAGATCGTTTTGAGGCTTACTAGTTGACATGTAAGCCGCAAAATGCCCACTAGTTCACTGGTAAGATCATTTTGAGGCTTACCTGTTGACATGTAAGCCACAAAACGCCCACTAGTTCACTAGTAAGATCATTTTGACGCTTACCCGTGAACATGTAAGCCACAAAACGCCCACTAGTTCACTCGTAAGATCATTTTGAGGCTTACTAGTTGACATGCAAGCCGCAAAACGCCCACTAGTTCACTAGTAAGATCATTTTGAGGCTTACTAGTGAACATGTAAGGCCATAAATGTGCCCACTAGTTTACTAGTAAGATCATTTTGACGCTTACTAGTGAACACTTAAGGCCATAAATGTGCCCATTAGTTCACTAGTAAGATCATTTTGAGGCTTGCTATTTGACATGTAAGCCACAAAACGCCCACTAGTTCACCAGTAAGATCATTTTGAGGCTTACTAGTGAACATGTAAGCCACAAAACGCCCACTAGTTCACTAGTAAGATCATTTTGACGCTTACTAGTGAACATGTAAGCCACAAAACGCTCACTAGTTCACAAGTAAGGTCATTGTGACGCTTACTAGTGAACATGTAAGCCACAAAAGAAGCCACTAGTTCACTAGTAAGATCGTTTTGAGGCTTACTAGTTGACATGTAAGCCGCAAAATGCCCACTAGTTCACTGGTAAGATCATTTTGAGGCTTACTAGTGAACATGTAAGGCCATAAATGTGCCCACTAGTTCACTAGTAAGATCATTTTGAGGCTTACGAGTGAAGATGTAAGCCACAAAACGCCCACTAGTTTACTAGTAAGATCATTTTGAGGCTTACTAGTGAACACGTAAGGCCATAAATGTGCCCATTAGTTCACTAGTAAGATCATTTTGAGGCTTGCTATTTGACATGTAAGCCACAAAACGCCCACTAGTTCACTAGTAAGATCATTTTGAGGCTTACTAGTGAACATGTAAGCCACAAAACGCCCAGTAGTTCACTAGTAAGATCATTTTGATGCTTACTAGTGAACATGTAAGCCACAAAACGCTCACTAGTTCACAAGTAAGGTCATTGTGACGCTTACTAGTGAACATGTAAGCCGCAAAACGCCCACTAGCTCACTCGTAAGATCATTTTGAGGCTTACTAGTGAAGATGTAAGCCACAAAACGCCCACTAGTTCACTAGTAAGATCATTTTGACGCTTACTAGTTGACATGCAAGCCGCAAAACGCCCACTAGTTCACTAGTAAGATCATTTTGACGCTTACTCGTGAACATGTAAGCCACAAAATGCCCACTAGTTCTCTAGTAAGATCATTTTGAGGCTTACTAGTGAAGATGTAAGCCACAAAACGCCCACTAGTTCACTAGTAAGATCATTTTGACGCTTACTAGTTGACATGCAAGCCGCAAAACGCCCACTAGTTCACTAGTAAGATCATTTTGACGCTTACTCATGAACATGTAAGCCACAAAACTTCCACTAGTTCACTAGTAAGATCATTTTGATGCTTACTAGTGAACATGTAAGCCACAAAACGCTCACTAGTTCACAAGTAAGGTCATTGTGACGCTTACTAGTGAACATGTAAGCCGCAAAACGCCCACTAGCTCACTCGTAAGATCATTTTGAGGCTTACTAGTGAAGATGTAAGCCACAAAACGCCCACTAGTTCACTAGTAAGATCATTTTGACGCTTACTAGTTGACATGCAAGCCGCAAAACGCCCACTAGTTCACTAGTAAGATCATTTTGACGCTTACTCGTGAACATGTAAGCCACAAAATGCCCACTAGTTCTCTAGTAAGATCATTTTGAGGCTTACTCGTGAACATGTAAGCCACAAAACGCCCACTAGTTCACTAGTAAGATCATTTTGACGCTTACTAGTTGACATGCAAGCCGCAAAACGCCCACTAGTTCACTAGTAAGATCATTTTGACGCTTACTCATGAACATGTAAGCCACAAAACGCCCACTAGTTCACTTTAAGATCATTTTGAGGCTTACTAGTGAACATGTAAGGCCATAAATGTGCCCACTAGTTCACTAGTAAGATCATTTTGACGCTTACTAGTGAACATGTAAGGCCATAAATGTGCCCACTAATTCACTAGTAAGATCATTTTGAGGCTTACTAGTTGACATGTAAGCCACAAAATGCCCACTAGTTCTCTAGTAAGATCATTTTGAGGCTTACTAGTGAATATGTAAGCCACAAAACGCCCACTAGTTCACTAGTAAGATCGTTTTGAGGCTTACTAGTTGACATGTAAGCCGCAAAATGCCCACTAGTTCACTGGTAAGATCATTTTGAGGCTTACTTGTTGACATGTAAGCCACAAAACGCCCACTAGTTCACTAGTAAGATCATTTTGACGCTTACCCGTGAACATGTAAGCCACAAAACGCCCACTAGTTCACTCGTAAGATCATTTTGAGGCTTACTAGTTGACATGCAAGCCGCAAAACGCCCACTAGTTCACTAGTAAGATCATTTTGAGGCTTACTAGTGAACATGTAAGGCCATAAATGTGCGAACTAGTTTACTAGTAAGATCATTTTGACGCTTACTAGTGAACACGTAAGGCCATAAATGTGCCCATTAGTTCACTAGTAAGATCATTTTGAGGCTTGCTATTTGACATGTAAGCCACAAAACGCCCACTAGTTCACTAGTAAGATCATTTTGAGGCTTACTAGTGAACATGTAAGCCACAAAACGCCCACTAGTTCACTAGTAAGATCATTTTGACGCTTACTAGTGAACATGTAAGCCACAAAACGCTCACTAGTTCACAAGTAAGGTCATTGTGACGCTTACTAGTGAACATGTAAGCCACAAAAGAAGCCACTAGTTCACTAGTAAGATCGTTTTGAGGCTTACTAGTGAACATGTAAGCCACAAAACGCTCACTAGTTCACTAGTAAGATCATTTTGAGGCTTACTAGTGAACATGTAAGCCACAAAACGCCCACTAGTTCACTAGTAAGGTCATTTTGACGCTTACTAGTGAACATGTAAGCCGCAAAACGCCCACTAGTTCACTAGTAAGATCATTTTGACGCTTACTCATGAACATGTAAGCCACAAAACGCCCACTAGTTCACTAGTAAGATCATTTTGAGGCTTACTAGTGAACATGTAAGGCCATAAATGTGCCCACTAGTTCACTAGTAAGATCATTTTGACGCTTACTAGTGAACATGTAAGGCCATAAATGTGCCCACTAATTCACTAGTAAGATCATTTTGAGGCTTACTAGTTGACATGTAAGCCACAAAACGCCCACTAGCTCACTCGTAAGATCATTTTGAGGCTTACTAGTGAAGATGTAAGCCACAAAACGCCCACTAGTTCACTAGTAAGATCATTTTGACGCTTACTAGTTGACATGCAAGCCGCAAAACGCCCACTAGTTCACTAGTAAGATCATTTTGACGCTTACTCGTGAACATGTAAGCCACAAAATGCCCACTAGTTCTCTAGTAAGATCATTTTGAGGCTTACTCGTGAACATGTAAGCCACAAAACGCCCACTAGTTCACTAGTAAGATCATTTTGACGCTTACTGTTGACATGCAAGCCGCAAAACGCCCACTAGTTCACTAGTAAGATCATTTTGACGCTTACTCATGAACATGTAAGCCACAAAACGCCCACTAGTTCACTAGTAAGATCATTTTGAGGCTTACTAGTGAACATGTAAGGCCATAAATGTGCCCACTAGTTCACTAGTAAGATCATTTTGACGCTTACTAGTGAACATGTAAGGCCATAAATGTGCCCACTAATTCACTAGTAAGATCATTTTGAGGCTTACTAGTTGACATGTAAGCCACAAAATGCCCACTAGTTCTCTAGTAAGATCATTTTGAGGCTTACTAGTGAAGATGTAAGCCACAAAACGCCCACTAGTTCACTAGTAAGATCATTTTGACGCCTACTAGTTAACATGTAAGCCACAAAACACTCACTAGTTCACAAGTAAGGTCATTGTGACGCTTACTAGTGAACATGTAAGCCACAAAAGAAGCCACTAGTTCACTAGTAAGATCGTTTTGAGGCTTACTAGTTGACATGTAAGCCGCAAAATGCCCACTAGTTCACTGGTAAGATCATTTTGAGGCTTACCTGTTGACATGTAAGCCACAAAACGCCCACTAGTTCACTAGTAAGATCATTTTGACGCTTACCCGTGAACATGTAAGCCACAAAACGCCCACTAGTTCACTCGTAAGATCATTTTGAGGCTTACTAGTTGACATGCAAGCCGCAAAACGCCCACTAGTTCACTAGTAAGATCATTTTGAGGCTTACTAGTGAACATGTAAGGCCATAAATGTGCCCACTAGTTTACTAGTAAGATCATTTTGATGCTTACTAGTGAACATGTAAGCCACAAAACGCTCACTAGTTCACAAGTAAGGTCATTGTGACGCTTACTAGTGAACATGTAAGCCGCAAAACGCCCACTAGCTCACTCGTAAGATCATTTTGAGGCTTACTAGTGAAGATGTAAGCCACAAAACGCCCACTAGTTCACTAGTAAGATCATTTTGACGCTTACTAGTTGACATGCAAGCCGCAAAACGCCCACTAGTTCACTAGTAAGATCATTTTGACGCTTACTCATGAACATGTAAGCCACAAAACGCCCACTAGTTCACTAGTAAGATCATTTTGATGCTTACTAGTGAACATGTAAGCCACAAAACGCCCACTAGTTCACTAGTAAGATCATTTTGACGCTTACTCATGAACATGTAAGCCACAAAACGCCCACTAGTTCACTAGTAAGATCATTTTGACGCTTACTCGTGAACATGTAAGCCACAAAATGCCCACTAGTTCTCTAGTAAGATCATTTTGAGGCTTACTCGTGAACATGTAAGCCACAAAACGCCCACTAGTTCACTAGTAAGATCATTTTGACGCTTACTAGTTGACATGCAAGCCGCAAAACGCCCACTAGTTCACTAGTAAGATCATTTTGACGCTTACTCGTGAACATGTAAGCCACAAAATGCCCACTAGTTCTCTAGTAAGATCATTTTGAGGCTTACTAGTGAAGATGTAAGCCACAAAACGCCCACTAGTTCACTAGTAAGATCATTTTGACGCTTACTAGTTGACATGCAAGCCGCAAAACGCCCACTAGTTCACTAGTAAGATCATTTTGACGCTTACTCATGATCATGTAAGCCACAAAACGCCCACTAGTTCACTAGTAAGATCATTTTGATGCTTACTAGTGAACATGTAAGCCACAAAACGCTCACTAGTTCACAAGTAAGGTCATTGTGACGCTTACTAGTGAACATGTAAGCCGCAAAACGCCCACTAGCTCACTCGTAAGATCATTTTGAGGCTTACTAGTGAAGATGTAAGCCACAAAACGCCCACTAGTTCACTAGTAAGATCATTTTGACGCTTACTAGTTGACATGCAAGCCGCAAAACGCCCACTAGTTCACTAGTAAGATCATTTTGACGCTTACTCGTGAACATGTAAGCCACAAAATGCCCACTAGTTCTCTAGTAAGATCATTTTGAGGCTTACTAGTGAAGATGTAAGCCACAAAACGCCCACTAGTTCACTAGTAAGATCATTTTGACGCTTACTAGTTGACATGCAAACCGCAAAACGCCCACTAGTTCACTAGTAAGATCATTTTGACGCTTACTCATGAACATGTAAGCCACAAAACTTCCACTAGTTCACTAGTAAGATCATTTTGATGCTTACTAGTGAACATGTAAGCCACAAAACGCTCACTAGTTCACAAGTAAGGTCATTGTGACGCTTACTAGTGAACATGTAAGCCGCAAAACGCCCACTAGCTCACTCGTAAGATCATTTTGAGGCTTACTAGTGAAGATGTAAGCCACAAAACGCCCACTAGTTCACTAGTAAGATCATTTTGACGCTTACTAGTTGACATGCAAGCCGCAAAACGCCCACTAGTTCACTAGTAAGATCATTTTGACGCTTACTCGTGAACATGTAAGCCACAAAATGCCCACTAGTTCTCTAGTAAGATCATTTTGAGGCTTACTCGTGAACATGTAAGCCACAAAACGCCCACTAGTTCACTAGTAAGATCATTTTGACGCTTACTAGTTGACATGCAAGCCGCAAAACGCCCACTAGTTCACTAGTAAGATCATTTTGACGCTTACTCATGAACATGTAAGCCACAAAACGCCCACTAGTTCACTTTAAGATCATTTTGAGGCTTACTAGTGAACATGTAAGGCCATAAATGTGCCCACTAGTTCACTAGTAAGATCATTTTGACGCTTACTAGTGAACATGTAAGGCCATAAATGTGCCCACTAATTCACTAGTAAGATCATTTTGAGGCTTACTAGTTGACATGTAAGCCACAAAATGCCCACTAGTTCTCTAGTAAGATCATTTTGAGGCTTACTAGTGAATATGTAAGCCACAAAACGCCCACTAGTTCACTAGTAAGATCGTTTTGAGGCTTACTAGTTGACATGTAAGCCGCAAAATGCCCACTAGTTCACTGGTAAGATCATTTTGAGGCTTACTTGTTGACATGTAAGCCACAAAACGCCCACTAGTTCACTAGTAAGATCATTTTGACGCTTACCCGTGAACATGTAAGCCACAAAACGCCCACTAGTTCACTCGTAAGATCATTTTGAGGCTTACTAGTTGACATGCAAGCCGCAAAACGCCCACTAGTTCACTAGTAAGATCATTTTGAGGCTTACTAGTGAACATGTAAGGCCATAAATGTGCCCACTAGTTTACTAGTAAGATCATTTTGACGCTTACTAGTGAACACGTAAGGCCATAAATGTGCCCATTAGTTCACTAGTAAGATCATTTTGAGGCTTGCTATTTGACATGTAAGCCACAAAACGCCCACTAGTTCACTAGTAAGATCATTTTGAGGCTTACTAGTGAACATGTAAGCCACAAAACGCCCACTAGTTCACTAGTAAGATCATTTTGACGCTTACTAGTGAACATGTAAGCCACAAAACGCTCACTAGTTCACAAGTAAGGTCATTGTGACGCTTACTAGTGAACATGTAAGCCACAAAAGAAGCCACTAGTTCACTAGTAAGATCGTTTTGAGGCTTACTAGTGAACATGTAAGCCACAAAACGCTCACTAGTTCACTAGTAAGATCATTTTGAGGCTTACTAGTGAACATGTAAGCCACAAAACGCCCACTAGTTCACTAGTAAGGTCATTTTGACGCTTACTAGTGAACATGTAAGCCGCAAAACGCCCACTAGTTCACTAGTAAGATCATTTTGACGCTTACTCATGAACATGTAAGCCACAAAACGCCCACTAGTTCACTAGTAAGATCATTTTGAGGCTTACTAGTGAACATGTAAGGCCATAAATGTGCCCACTAGTTCACTAGTAAGATCATTTTGACGCTTACTAGTGAACATGTAAGGCCATAAATGTGCCCACTAATTCACTAGTAAGATCATTTTGAGGCTTACTAGTTGACATGTAAGCCACAAAATGCCCACTAGTTCTCTAGTAAGATCATTTTGAGGCTTACTAGTGAAGATGTAAGCCACAAAACGCCCACTAGTTCACTAGTAAGATCATTTTGACGCCTACTAGTTAACATGTAAGCCACAAAACACTCACTAGTTCACAAGTAAGGTCATTGTGACGCTTACTAGTGAACATGTAAGCCACAAAAGAAGCCACTAGTTCACTAGTAAGATCGTTTTGAGGCTTACTAGTTGACATGTAAGCCGCAAAATGCCCACTAGTTCACTGGTAAGATCATTTTGAGGCTTACCTGTTGACATGTAAGCCACAAAACGCCCACTAGTTCACTAGTAAGATCATTTTGACGCTTACCCGTGAACATGTAAGCCACAAAACGCCCACTAGTTCACTCGTAAGATCATTTTGAGGCTTACTAGTTGACATGCAAGCCGCAAAACGCCCACTAGTTCACTAGTAAGATCATTTTGAGGCTTACTAGTGAACATGTAAGGCCATAAATGTGCCCACTAGTTTACTAGTAAGATCATTTTGATGCTTACTAGTGAACATGTAAGCCACAAAACGCTCACTAGTTCACAAGTAAGGTCATTGTGACGCTTACTAGTGAACATGTAAGCCGCAAAACGCCCACTAGCTCACTCGTAAGATCATTTTGAGGCTTACTAGTGAAGATGTAAGCCACAAAACGCCCACTAGTTCACTAGTAAGATCATTTTGACGCTTACTAGTTGACATGCAAGCCGCAAAACGCCCACTAGTTCACTAGTAAGATCATTTTGACGCTTACTCATGAACATGTAAGCCACAAAACGCCCACTAGTTCACTAGTAAGATCATTTTGATGCTTACTAGTGAACATGTAAGCCACAAAACGCCCACTAGTTCACTAGTAAGATCATTTTGACGCTTACTCATGAACATGTAAGCCACAAAACGCCCACTAGTTCACTAGTAAGATCATTTTGACGCTTACTCGTGAACATGTAAGCCACAAAATGCCCACTAGTTCTCTAGTAAGATCATTTTGAGGCTTACTCGTGAACATGTAAGCCACAAAACGCCCACTAGTTCACTAGTAAGATCATTTTGACGCTTACTAGTTGACATGCAAGCCGCAAAACGCCCACTAGTTCACTAGTAAGATCATTTTGACGCTTACTCGTGAACATGTAAGCCACAAAATGCCCACTAGTTCTCTAGTAAGATCATTTTGAGGCTTACTAGTGAAGATGTAAGCCACAAAACGCCCACTAGTTCACTAGTAAGATCATTTTGACGCTTACTAGTTGACATGCAAGCCGCAAAACGCCCACTAGTTCACTAGTAAGATCATTTTGACGCTTACTCATGAACATGTAAGCCACAAAACGCCCACTAGTTCACTAGTAAGATCATTTTGATGCTTACTAGTGAACATGTAAGCCACAAAACGCTCACTAGTTCACAAGTAAGGTCATTGTGACGCTTACTAGTGAACATGTAAGCCGCAAAACGCCCACTAGCTCACTCGTAAGATCATTTTGAGGCTTACTAGTGAAGATGTAAGCCACAAAACGCCCACTAGTTCACTAGTAAGATGATTTTGAGGCTTACTAGTTGACATGCAAGCCGCAAAACGCCCACTAGTTCACTAGTAAGATCATTTTGACGCTTACTCGTGAACATGTAAGCCACAAAATGCCCACTAGTTCTCTAGTAAGATCATTTTGAGGCTTACTCGTGAACATGTAAGCCACAAAACGCCCACTAGTTCACTAGTAAGATCATTTTGACGCTTACTGTTGACATGCAAGCCGCAAAACGCCCACTAGTTCACTAGTAAGATCATTTTGACGCTTACTCATGAACATGTAAGCCACAAAACGCCCACTAGTTCACTAGTAAGATCATTTTGAGGCTTACTAGTGAACATGTAAGGCCATAAATGTGCCCACTAGTTCACTAGTAAGATCATTTTGACGCTTACTAGTGAACATGTAAGGCCATAAATGTGCCCACTAATTCACTAGTAAGATCATTTTGAGGCTTACTAGTTGACATGTAAGCCACAAAATGCCCACTAGTTCTCTAGTAAGATCATTTTGAGGCTTACTAGTGAAGATGTAAGCCACAAAACGCCCACCAGTTCACTAGTAAGATCATTTTGACGCCTACTAGTTAACATGTAAGCCACAAAACACTCACTAGTTCACAAGTAAGGTCATTGTGACGCTTACTAGTGAACATGTAAGCCACAAAAGAAGCCACTAGTTCACTAGTAAGATCGTTTTGAGGCTTACTAGTTGACATGTAAGCCGCAAAATGCCCACTAGTTCACTGGTAAGATCATTTTGAGGCTTACCTGTTGACATGTAAGCCACAAAACGCCCACTAGTTCACTAGTAAGATCATTTTGACGCTTACCCGTGAACATGTAAGCCACAAAACGCCCACTAGTTCACTCGTAAGATCATTTTGAGGCTTACTAGTTGACATGCAAGCCGCAAAACGCCCACTAGTTCACTAGTAAGATCATTTTGAGGCTTACTAGTGAACATGTAAGGCCATAAATGTGCCCACTAGTTTACTAGTAAGATCATTTTGACGCTTACTAGTGAACACTTAAGGCCATAAATGTGCCCATTAGTTCACTAGTAAGATCATTTTGAGGCTTGCTATTTGACATGTAAGCCACAAAACGCCCACTAGTTCACCAGTAAGATCATTTTGAGGCTTACTAGTGAACATGTAAGCCACAAAACGCCCACTAGTTCACTAGTAAGATCATTTTGACGCTTACTAGTGAACATGTAAGCCACAAAACGCTCACTAGTTCACAAGTAAGGTCATTGTGACGCTTACTAGTGAACATGTAAGCCACAAAAGAAGCCACTAGTTCACTAGTAAGATCGTTTTGAGGCTTACTAGTTGACATGTAAGCCGCAAAATGCCCACTAGTTCACTGGTAAGATCATTTTGAGGCTTACTAGTGAACATGTAAGGCCATAAATGTGCCCACTAGTTCACTAGTAAGATCATTTTGAGGCTTACGAGTGAAGATGTAAGCCACAAAACGCCCACTAGTTTACTAGTAAGATCATTTTGAGGCTTACTAGTGAACACGTAAGGCCATAAATGTGCCCATTAGTTCACTAGTAAGATCATTTTGAGGCTTGCTATTTGACATGTAAGCCACAAAACGCCCACTAGTTCACTAGTAAGATCATTTTGAGGCTTACTAGTGAACATGTAAGCCACAAAACGCCCAGTAGTTCACTAGTAAGATCATTTTGATGCTTACTAGTGAACATGTAAGCCACAAAACGCTCACTAGTTCACAAGTAAGGTCATTGTGACGCTTACTAGTGAACATGTAAGCCGCAAAACGCCCACTAGCTCACTCGTAAGATCATTTTGAGGCTTACTAGTGAAGATGTAAGCCACAAAACGCCCACTAGTTCACTAGTAAGATCAGTTTGACGCTTACTAGTTGACATGCAAGCCGCAAAACGCCCACTAGTTCACTAGTAAGATCATTTTGACGCTTACTCATGAACATGTAAGCCGCAAAACGCCCACTAGTTCACTAGTAAGATCATTTTGATGCTTACTAGTGAACATGTAAGCCACAAAACGCTCACTAGTTCACAAGTAAGGTCATTGTGACGCTTACTAGTGAACATGTAAGCCGCAAAACGCCCACTAGCTCACTCGTAAGATCATTTTGAGGCTTACTAGTGAAGATGTAAGCCACAAAACGCCCACTAGTTCACTAGTAAGATCATTTTGAGGCTTACTAGTTGACATGCAAGCCGCAAAACGCCCACTAGTTCACTAGTAAGATCATTTTGACGCTTACTCGTGAACATGTAAGCCACAAAATGCCCACTAGTTCTCTAGTAAGATCATTTTGAGGCTTACTCGTGAACATGTAAGCCACAAAACGCCCACTAGTTCACTAGTAAGATCATTTTGACGCTTACTGTTGACATGCAAGCCGCAAAACGCCCACTAGTTCACTAGTAAGATCATTTTGACGCTTACTCATGAACATGTAAGCCACAAAACGCCCACTAGTTCACTAGTAAGATCATTTTGAGGCTTACTAGTGTACATGTAAGGCCATAAATGTGCCCACTAGTTCACTAGTAAGATCATTTTGACGCTTACTAGTGAACATGTAAGGCCATAAATGTGCCCACTAATTCACTAGTAAGATCATTTTGAGGCTTACTAGTTGACATGTAAGCCACAAAATGCCCACTAGTTCTCTAGTAAGATCATTTTGAGGCTTACTAGTGAAGATGTAAGCCACAAAACGCCCACTAGTTCACTAGTAAGATCATTTTGACGCCTACTAGTTAACATGTAAGCCACAAAACACTCACTAGTTCACAAGTAAGGTCATTGTGACGCTTACTAGTGAACATGTAAGCCACAAAAGAAGCCACTAGTTCACTAGTAAGATCGTTTTGAGGCTTACTAGTTGACATGTAAGCCGCAAAATGCCCACTAGTTCACTGGTAAGATCATTTTGAGGCTTACCTGTTGACATGTAAGCCACAAAACGCCCACTAGTTCACTAGTAAGATCATTTTGACGCTTACCCGTGAACATGTAAGCCACAAAACGCCCACTAGTTCACTCGTAAGATCATTTTGAGGCTTACTAGTTGACATGCAAGCCGCAAAACGCCCACTAGTTCACTAGTAAGATCATTTTGAGGCTTACTAGTGAACATGTAAGGCCATAAATGTGCCCACTAGTTTACTAGTAAGATCATTTTAACGCTTACTAGTGAACACTTAAGGCCATAAATGTGCCCATTAGTTCACTAGTAAGATCATTTTGAGGCTTGCTATTTGACATGTAAGCCACAAAACGCCCACTAGTTCACCAGTAAGATCATTTTGAGGCTTACTAGTGAACATGTAAGCCACAAAACGCCCACTAGTTCACTAGTAAGATCATTTTGACGCTTACTAGTGAACATGTAAGCCACAAAACGCTCACTAGTTCACAAGTAAGGTCATTGTGACGCTTACTAGTGAACATGTAAGCCACAAAAGAAGCCACTAGTTCACTAGTAAGATCGTTTTGAGGCTTACTAGTTGACATGTAAGCCGCAAAACGCCCACTAGTTCACTAGTAAGATCATTTTGATGCTTACTAGTGAACATGTAAGCCACAAAACGCTCACTAGTTCACAAGTAAGGTCATTGTGACGCTTACTAGTGAACATGTAAGCCGCAAAACGCCCACTAGCTCACTCGTAAGATCATTTTGAGGCTTACTAGTGAAGATGTAAGCCACAAAACGCCCACTAGTTCACTAGTAAGATCAGTTTGACGCTTACTAGTTGACATGCAAGCCGCAAAACGCCCACTAGTTCACTAGTAAGATCATTTTGACGCTTACTCATGAACATGTAAGCCGCAAAACGCCCACTAGTTCACTAGTAAGATCATTTTGATGCTTACTAGTGAACATGTAAGCCACAAAACGCTCACTAGTTCACAAGTAAGGTCATTGTGACGCTTACTAGTGAACATGTAAGCCGCAAAACGCCCACTAGCTCACTCGTAAGATCATTTTGAGGCTTACTAGTGAAGATGTAAGCCACAAAACGCCCACTAGTTCACTAGTAAGATCATTTTGAGGCTTACTAGTTGACATGCAAGCCGCAAAACGCCCACTAGTTCACTAGTAAGATCATTTTGACGCTTACTCGTGAACATGTAAGCCACAAAATGCCCACTAGTTCTCTAGTAAGATCATTTTGAGGCTTACTCGTGAACATGTAAGCCACAAAACGCCCACTAGTTCACTAGTAAGATCATTTTGACGCTTACTGTTGACATGCAAGCCGCAAAACGCCCACTAGTTCACTAGTAAGATCATTTTGACGCTTACTCATGAACATGTAAGCCACAAAACGCCCACTAGTTCACTAGTAAGATCATTTTGAGGCTTACTAGTGAACATGTAAGGCCATAAATGTGCCCACTAGTTCACTAGTAAGATCATTTTGACGCTTACTAGTGAACATGTAAGGCCATAAATGTGCCCACTAATTCACTAGTAAGATCATTTTGAGGCTTACTAGTTGACATGTAAGCCACAAAATGCCCACTAGTTCTCTAGTAAGATCATTTTGAGGCTTACTAGTGAAGATGTAAGCCACAAAACGCCCACTAGTTCACTAGTAAGATCATTTTGACGCCTACTAGTTAACATGTAAGCCACAAAACACTCACTAGTTCACAAGTAAGGTCATTGTGACGCTTACTAGTGAACATGTAAGCCACAAAAGAAGCCACTAGTTCACTAGTAAGATCGTTTTGAGGCTTACTAGTTGACATGTAAGCCGCAAAATGCCCACTAGTTCACTGGTAAGATCATTTTGAGGCTTACCTGTTGACATGTAAGCCACAAAACGCCCACTAGTTCACTAGTAAGATCATTTTGACGCTTACCCGTGAACATGTAAGCCACAAAACGCCCACTAGTTCACTCGTAAGATCATTTTGAGGCTTACTAGTTGACATGCAAGCCGCAAAACGCCCACTAGTTCACTAGTAAGATCATTTTGAGGCTTACTAGTGAACATGTAAGGCCATAAATGTGCCCACTAGTTTACTAGTAAGATCATTTTGACGCTTACTAGTGAACACTTAAGGCCATAAATGTGCCCATTAGTTCACTAGTAAGATCATTTTGAGGCTTGCTATTTGACATGTAAGCCACAAAACGCCCACTAGTTCACCAGTAAGATCATTTTGAGGCTTACTAGTGAACATGTAAGCCACAAAACGCCCACTAGTTCACTAGTAAGATCATTTTGACGCTTACTAGTGAACATGTAAGCCACAAAACGCTCACTAGTTCACAAGTAAGGTCATTGTGACGCTTACTAGTGAACATGTAAGCCACAAAAGAAGCCACTAGTTCACTAGTAAGATCGTTTTGAGGCTTACTAGTTGACATGTAAGCCGCAAAACGCCCACTAGTTCACTAGTAAGATCATTTTGAGGCTTACTAGTGAACATGTAAGCCACAAAACGCCCAGTAGTTCACTAGTAAGATCATTTTGATGCTTACTAGTGAACATGTAAGCCACAAAACGCTCACTAGTTCACAAGTAAGGTCATTGTGACGCTTACTAGTGAACATGTAAGCCGCAAAACGCCCACTAGCTCACTCGTAAGATCATTTTGAGGCTTACTAGTGAAGATGTAAGCCACAAAACGCCCACTAGTTCACTAGTAAGATCATTTTGACGCTTACTAGTTGACATGCAAGCCGCAAAACGCCCACTAGTTCACTAGTAAGATCATTTTGACGCTTACTCATGAACATGTAAGCCGCAAAACGCCCACTAGTTCACTAGTAAGATCATTTTGATGCTTACTAGTGAACATGTAAGCCACAAAACGCTCACTAGTTCACAAGTAAGGTCATTGTGACGCTTACTAGTGAACATGTAAGCCGCAAAACGCCCACTAGCTCACTCGTAAGATCATTTTGAGGCTTACTAGTGAAGATGTAAGCCACAAAACGCCCACTAGTTCACTAGTAAGATCATTTTGAGGCTTACTAGTTGACATGCAAGCCGCAAAACGCCCACTAGTTCACTAGTAAGATCATTTTGACGCTTACTCGTGAACATGTAAGCCACAAAATGCCCACTAGTTCTCTAGTAAGATCATTTTGAGGCTTACTCGTGAACATGTAAGCCACAAAACGCCCACTAGTTCACTAGTAAGATCATTTTGACGCTTACTGTTGACATGCAAGCCGCAAAACGCCCACTAGTTCACTAGTAAGATCATTTTGACGCTTACTCATGAACATGTAAGCCACAAAACGCCCACTAGTTCACTAGTAAGATCATTTTGAGGCTTACTAGTGAACATGTAAGGCCATAAATGTGCCCACTAGTTCACTAGTAAGATCATTTTGACGCTTACTAGTGAACATGTAAGGCCATAAATGTGCCCACTAATTCACTAGTAAGATCATTTTGAGGCTTACTAGTTGACATGTAAGCCACAAAATGCCCACTAGTTCTCTAGTAAGATCATTTTGAGGCTTACTAGTGAAGATGTAAGCCACAAAACGCCCACTAGTTCACTAGTAAGATCATTTTGACGCCTACTAGTTAACATGTAAGCCACAAAACACTCACTAGTTCACAAGTAAGGTCATTGTGACGCTTACTAGTGAACATGTAAGCCACAAAAGAAGCCACTAGTTCACTAGTAAGATCGTTTTGAGGCTTACTAGTTGACATGTAAGCCGCAAAATGCCCACTAGTTCACTGGTAAGATCATTTTGAGGCTTACCTGTTGACATGTAAGCCACAAAACGCCCACTAGTTCACTAGTAAGATCATTTTGACGCTTACCCGTGAACATGTAAGCCACAAAACGCCCACTAGTTCACTCGTAAGATCATTTTGAGGCTTACTAGTTGACATGCAAGCCGCAAAACGCCCACTAGTTCACTAGTAAGATCATTTTGAGGCTTACTAGTGAACATGTAAGGCCATAAATGTGCCCACTAGTTTACTAGTAAGATCATTTTGACGCTTACTAGTGAACACTTAAGGCCATAAATGTGCCCATTAGTTCACTAGTAAGATCATTTTGAGGCTTGCTATTTGACATGTAAGCCACAAAACGCCCACTAGTTCACCAGTAAGATCATTTTGAGGCTTACTAGTGAACATGTAAGCCACAAAACGCCCACTAGTTCACTAGTAAGATCATTTTGACGCTTACTAGTGAACATGTAAGCCACAAAACGCTCACTAGTTCACAAGTAAGGTCATTGTGACGCTTACTAGTGAACATGTAAGCCACAAAAGAAGCCACTAGTTCACTAGTAAGATCGTTTTGAGGCTTACTAGTTGACATGTAAGCCGCAAAATGCCCACTAGTTCACTGGTAAGATCATTTTGAGGCTTACTAGTGAACATGTAAGGCCATAAATGTGCCCACTAGTTCACTAGTAAGATCATTTTGAGGCTTACGAGTGAAGATGTAAGCCACAAAACGCCCACTAGTTTACTAGTAAGATCATTTTGAGGCTTACTAGTGAACACGTAAGGCCATAAATGTGCCCATTAGTTCACTAGTAAGATCATTTTGAGGCTTGCTATTTGACATGTAAGCCACAAAACGCCCACTAGTTCACTAGTAAGATAATTTTGAGGCTTACTAGTGAACATGTAAGCCACAAAACGCCCAGTAGTTCACTAGTAAGATCATTTTGATGCTTACTAGTGAACATGTAAGCCACAAAACGCTCACTAGTTCACAAGTAAGGTCATTGTGACGCTTACTAGTGAACATGTAAGCCGCAAAACGCCCACTAGCTCACTCGTAAGATCATTTTGAGGCTTACTAGTGAAGATGTAAGCCACAAAACGCCCACTAGTTCACTAGTAAGATCATTTTGACGCTTACTAGTTGACATGCAAGCCGCAAAACGCCCACTAGTTCACTAGTAAGATCATTTTGACGCTTACTCATGAACATGTAAGCCACAAAACTTCCACTAGTTCACTAGTAAGATCATTTTGATGCTTACTAGTGAACATGTAAGCCACAAAACGCTCACTAGTTCACAAGTAAGGTCATTGTGACGCTTACTAGTGAACATGTAAGCCGCAAAACGCCCACTAGCTCACTCGTAAGATCATTTTGAGGCTTACTAGTGAAGATGTAAGCCACAAAACGCCCACTAGTTCACTAGTAAGATCATTTTGACGCTTACTAGTTGACATGCAAGCCGCAAAACGCCCACTAGTTCACTAGTAAGATCATTTTGACGCTTACTCGTGAACATGTAAGCCACAAAATGCCCACTAGTTCTCTAGTAAGATCATTTTGAGGCTTACTCGTGAACATGTAAGCCACAAAACGCCCACTAGTTCACTAGTAAGATCATTTTGACGCTTACTAGTTGACATGCAAGCCGCAAAACGCCCACTAGTTCACTAGTAAGATCATTTTGACGCTTACTCATGAACATGTAAGCCACAAAACGCCCACTAGTTCACTTTAAGATCATTTTGAGGCTTACTAGTGAACATGTAAGGCCATAAATGTGCCCACTAGTTCACTAGTAAGATCATTTTGACGCTTACTAGTGAACATGTAAGGCCATAAATGTGCCCACTAATTCACTAGTAAGATCATTTTGAGGCTTACTAGTTGACATGTAAGCCACAAAATGCCCACTAGTTCTCTAGTAAGATCATTTTGAGGCTTACTAGTGAATATGTAAGCCACAAAACGCCCACTAGTTCACTAGTAAGATCGTTTTGAGGCTTACTAGTTGACATGTAAGCCGCAAAATGCCCACTAGTTCACTGGTAAGATCATTTTGAGGCTTACTTGTTGACATGTAAGCCACAAAACGCCCACTAGTTCACTAGTAAGATCATTTTGACGCTTACCCGTGAACATGTAAGCCACAAAACGCCCACTAGTTCACTCGTAAGATCATTTTGAGGCTTACTAGTTGACATGCAAGCCGCAAAACGCCCACTAGTTCACTAGTAAGATCATTTTGAGGCTTACTAGTGAACATGTAAGGCCATAAATGTGCCCACTAGTTTACTAGTAAGATCATTTTGACGCTTACTAGTGAACACGTAAGGCCATAAATGTGCCCATTAGTTCACTAGTAAGATCATTTTGAGGCTTGCTATTTGACATGTAAGCCACAAAACGCCCACTAGTTCACTAGTAAGATCATTTTGAGGCTTACTAGTGAACATGTAAGCCACAAAACGCCCACTAGTTCACTAGTAAGATCATTTTGACGCTTACTAGTGAACATGTAAGCCACAAAACGCTCACTAGTTCACAAGTAAGGTCATTGTGACGCTTACTAGTGAACATGTAAGCCACAAAAGAAGCCACTAGTTCACTAGTAAGATCGTTTTGAGGCTTACTAGTGAACATGTAAGCCACAAAACGCTCACTAGTTCACAAGTAAGGTCATTGTGACGCTTACTAGTGAACATGTAAGGCGCAACACGCCCACTAGCTCACTCGTAAGATCATTTAGAGGCTTACTAGTGAAGATGTAAGCCACAAAACGCCCACTAGTTCACTAGTAAGATCATTTTGACGCTTACTAGTTGACATGCAAGCCACAAAACGCCCACTAGTTCACTAGTAAGATCATTTTGACGCTTACTAGTTGACATGCAAGCCGCAAAACGCCCACTAGTTCACTAGTAAGATCATTTTGACGCTTACTCATGAACATGTAAGCCACAAAACGCCCACTAGTTCACTAGTAAGATCATTTTGAGGCTTACTAGTGAACATGTAAGCCACAAAACGCCCACTAGTTCACTAGTAAGATCATTTTGACGCTTACTAGTGAACATGTAAGCCACAAAACGCTCACTAGTTCACAAGTAAGGTCATTGTGACGCTTACTAGTGAACATGTAAGCCACAAAAGAAGCCACTAGTTCACTAGTAAGATCGTTTTGAGGCTTACTAGTTGACATGTAAGCCGCAAAATGCCCACTAGTTCACTGGTAAGATCATTTTGAGGCTTACTAGTGAACATGTAAGGCCATAAATGTGCCCACTAGTTCACTAGTAAGATCATTTTGAGGCTCACGAGTGAAGATGTAAGCCACAAAACGCCCACATAGTTTACTAGTAAGATCATTTTGAGGCTTACTAGTGAACACGTAAGGCCATAAATGTGCCCATTAGTTCACTAGTAAGATCATTTTGAGGCTTGCTATTTGACATGTAAGCCACAAAACGCCCACTAGTTCACTAGTAAGATCATTTTGAGGCTTACTATTGAACATGTAAGCCACAAAACGCCCAGTAGTTCACTAGTAAGATCATTTTGATGCTTACTAGTGAACATGTAAGCCACAAAACGCTCACTAGTTCACAAGTAAGGTCATTGTGACGCTTACTAGTGAACATGTAAGCCGCAAAACGCCCACTAGCTCACTCGTAAGATCATTTTGAGGCTTACTAGTGAAGATGTAAGCCACAAAACGCCCACTAGTTCACTAGTAAGATCATTTTGACGCTTACTAGTTGACATGCAAGCCGCAAAACGCCCACTAGTTCACTAGTAAGATCATTTTGACGCTTACTCGTGAACATGTAAGCCACAAAATGCCCACTAGTTCTCTAGTAAGATCATTTTGAGGCTTACTAGTGAAGATGTAAGCCACAAAACGCCCACTAGTTCACTAGTAAGATCATTTTGACGCTTACTAGTTGACATGCAAGCCGCAAAACGCCCACTAGTTCACTAGTAAGATCATTTTGACGCTTACTCATGAACATGTAAGCCACAAAACGCCCACTAGTTCACTAGTAAGATCATTTTGAGGCTTACTAGTGAACATGTAAGGCCATAAATGTGCCCACTAGTTCACTAGTAAGACCATTTTGACGCTTACTAGTGAACATGTAAGGCCATAAATGTGCCCACTAATTCACTAGTAAGATCATTTTGAGGCTTACTAGTTGACATGTAAGCCACAAAATGCCCACTAGTTCTCTAGTAAGATCATTTTGAGGCTTACTAGTGAAGATGTAAGCCACAAAACGCCCACTAGTTCACTAGTAAGATCATTTTGACGCCTACTAGTGAACATGTAAGCCACAAAACACTCACTAGTTCACAAGTAAGGTCATTGTGACGCTTACTAGTGAACATGTAAGCCACAAAAGAAGCCAATAGTTCACTAGTAAGATCGTTTTGAGGCTTACTAGTTGACATGTAAGCCGCAAAATGCCCACTAGTTCACTGGTAAGATCATTTTGAGGCTTACTATTGAACATGTAAGGCCATAAATGTGCCCACTAGTTCACTAGTAAGATCATTTTGAGGCTTACTAGTTGACATGTAAGCCGCAAAATGCCCACTAGTTCACTGGTAAGATCATTTTGAGGCTTACTAGTGAACATGTAAGGCCATAAATGTGCCCACTAGTTCACTAGTAAGATCATTTTGAGGCTTACTAGTTGACATGTAAGCCACAAAACGCCCACTAGCTCACTCGTAAGATCATTTTGAGGCTTACTAGTGAAGATGTAAGCCACAAAACGCCCACTAGTTCACTAGTAAGATCATTTTGACGCTTACTAGTTGACATGCAAGCCGCAAAACGCCCACTAGTTCACTAGTAAGATCATTTTGACGCTTACTCGTGAACATGTAAGGCACAAAATGCCCACTAGTTCTCTAGTAAGATCATTTTGACGCTTACTCATGAACATGTAAGCCACAAAACGCCCACTAGTTCACTAGTAAGATCATTTTGAGGCTTACTAGTGAACATGTAAGGCCATAAATGTGCCCACTAGTTCACTAGTAAGATCATTTTGACGCTTACTAGTGAACATGTAAGGCCATAAATGTGCCCACTAATTCACTAGTAAGATCATTTTGAGGCTTACTAGTTGACATGTAAGCCACAAAATGCCCACTAGTTCTCTAGTAAGATCATTTTGAGGCTTACTAGTGAAGATGTAAGCCACAAAACGCCCACTAGTTCACTAGTAAGATCATTTTGACGCCTACTAGTGAACATGTAAGCCACAAAACACTCACTAGTTCACAAGTAAGGTCATTGTGACGCTTACTAGTGAACATGTAAGCCACAAAAGAAGCCACTAGTTCACTAGTAAGATCGTTTTGAGGCTTACTAGTTGACATGTAAGCCGCAAAATGCCCACTAGTTCACTGGTAAGATCATTTTGAGGCTTACTATTGAACATGTAAGGCCATAAATGTGCCCACTAGTTCACTAGTAAGATCATTTTGAGGCTTACTAGTGAACATGTAAGCCACAAAACGCCCACTAGTTCACTAGTAAGATCATTTTGATGCTTACTAGTGAACATGTAAGCCACAAAACGCTCACTAGTTCACAAGTAAGGTCATTGTGACGCTTACTCGTGAACATGTAAGCCGCAAAACGCCCACTAGCTCACTCGTAAGATCATTTTGAGGCTTACTAGTTGACATGTAAGCCGCAAAACGCCCACTAGTTCACTAGTAAGATCATTTTGACGCCTACTAGTGAACATGTAAGCCACAAAACACTCACTAGTTAACTAGTAAGGTCATTTTGACGCTTACTAGTGAACATGTAAGCCACAAAACGCTCACTAGTTCACAAGTAAGGTCATTGTGACGCTTACTAGTGAACATGTAAGCCACAAAAGAAGCCACTAGTTCACTAGTAAGATCGTTTTGAGGCTTACTAGTTGACATGTAAGCCGCAAAATGCCCACTAGTTCACTGGTAAGATCATTTTGAGGCTTACTAGTGAACATGTAAGGCCATAAATGTGCCCACTAGTTCACTAGTAAGATCATTTTGAGGCTCACGAGTGAAGATGTAAGCCACAAAACGCCCACATAGTTTACTAGTAAGATCATTTTGAGGCTTACTAGTGAACACGTAAGGCCATAAATGTGCCCATTAGTTCACTAGTAAGATCATTTTGAGGCTTGCTATTTGACATGTAAGCCACAAAACGCCCACTAGTTCACTAGTAAGATCATTTTGAGGCTTACTAGTGAACATGTAAGCCACAAAACGCCCAGTAGTTCACTAGTAAGATCATTTTGATGCTTACTAGTGAACATGTAAGCCACAAAACGCTCACTAGTTCACAAGTAAGGTCATTGTGACGCTTACTAGTGAACATGTAAGCCGCAAAACGCCCACTAGCTCACTCGTAAGATCATTTTGAGGCTTACTAGTGAAGATGTAAGCCACAAAACGCCCACTAGTTCACTAGTAAGATCATTTTGACGCTTACTAGTTGACATGCAAGCCGCAAAACGCCCACTAGTTCACTAGTAAGATCATTTTGACGCTTACTCATGAACATGTAAGCCACAAAATGCCCACTAGTTCTCTAGTAAGATCATTTTGAGGCTTACTAGTGAAGATGTAAGCCACAAAACGCCCACTAGTTCACTAGTAAGATCATTTTGACGCTTACTAGTTGACATGCAAGCCGCAAAACGCCCACTAGTTCACTAGTAAGATCATTTTGACGCTTACTCATGAACATGTAAGCCACAAAACGCCCACTAGTTCACTAGTAAGATCATTTTGAGGCTTACTAGTGAACATGTAAGGCCATAAATGTGCCCACTAGTTCACTAGTAAGACCATTTTGACGCTTACTAGTGAACATGTAAGGCCATAAATGTGCCCACTAATTCACTAGTAAGATCATTTTGAGGCTTACTAGTTGACATGTAAGCCACAAAATGCCCACTAGTTCTCTAGTAAGAATATTTTGAGGCTTACTAGTGAAGATGTAAGCCACAAAACGCCCACTAGTTCACTAGTAAGATCATTTTGACGCCTACTAGTGAACATGTAAGCCACAAAACACTCACTAGTTCACAAGTAAGGTCATTGTGACGCTTACTAGTGAACATGTAAGCCACAAAAGAAGCCACTAGTTCACTAGTAAGATCGTTTTGAGGCTTACTAGTTGACATGTAAGCCACAAAATGCCCACTAGTTCACTGGTAAGATCATTTTGAGGCTTACTATTGAACATGTAAGGCCATAAATGTGCCCACTAGTTCACTAGTAAGATCATTTTGAGGCTTACTAGTTGACATGTAAGCCGCAAAATGCCCACTAGTTCACTGGTAAGATCATTTTGAGGCTTACTAGTGAACATGTAAGGCCATAAATGTGCCCACTAGTTCACTAGTAAGATCATTTTGAGGCTTACTAGTTGACATGTAAGCCACAAAACGCCCACTAGCTCACTCGTAAGATCATTTTGAGGCTTAGTAGTGAAGATGTAAGCCACAAAACGCCCACTAGTTCACTAGTAAGATCATTTTGACGCTTACTAGTTGACATGCAAGCCGCAAAACTCCCACTAGTTCACTAGTAAGATCATTTTGACGCTTACTCATGAACATGTAAGCCACAAAACGCCCACTAGTTCACTAGTAAGATCATTTTGAGGCTTACTATTGAACATGTAAGGCCATAAATGTGCCCACTAGTTCACTAGTAAGATCATTTTGACGCTTACTAGTGAACATGTAAGGCCATAAATGTGCCCACTAATTCACTAGTAAGATCATTTTGAGGCTTACTAGTGAAGATGTAAGCCACAAAACGCCCACTAGTTCACTAGTAAGATCATTTTGACGCCTACTAGTGAACATGTAAGCCACAAAACACTCACTAGTTCACAAGTAAGGTCATTGTGACGCTTACTAGTGAACATGTAAGCCACAAAAGAAGCCACTAGTTCACTAGTAAGATCGTTTTGAGGCTTACTAGTTGACATGTAAGCCGCAAAATGCCCACTAGTTCACTGGTAAGATCATTTTGAGGCTTACTATTGAACATGTAAGGCCATAAATGTGCCCACTAGTTCACTAGTAAGATCATTTTGAGGCTTACTAGTTGACATGTAAGCCGCAAAATGCCCACTAGTTCACTGGTAAGATCATTTTGAGGCTTACTAGTGAACATGTAAGGCCATAAATGTGCCCACTAGTTCACTAGTAAGATCATTTTGAGGCTTACTACTTGACATGTAAGCCACAAAACGCCCACTAGTTCACTAGTAAGATCATTTTGAGGCTTGCTATTTGACATGTAAGCCACAAAACGCCCACTAGTTCACTAGTAAGATCATTTTGAGGCTTACTAGTGAACATGTAAGCCACAAAACGCCCACTAGTTCACTAGTAAGATCATTTTGATGCTTACTAGTGAACATGTAAGCCACAAAACGCTCACTAGTTCACAAGTAAGGTCATTGTGACGCTTACTAGTGAACATGTAAGCCGCAAAACGCCCACTAGCTCACTCGTAAGATCATTTTGAGGCTTACTAGTTGACATGTAAGCCGCAAAACGCCCACTAGTTCACTAGTAAGATCATTTTGACGCCTACTAGTGAACATGTAAGCCACAAAACACTCACTAGTTAACTAGTAAGGTCATTTTGACACTTACTAGTGAACATGTAAGCCACAAAACGCGCACTGGTTCACTACTAAGATCATTTTGAGGCTTACTTGTTGACATGTAAGCCGCAAAACGCCCACTAGTTCACTCGTAAGATCATTTTGAGGCTTACTACTTGACATGCAAGCCGCAAAACGCCCACTCGTTCACAAGTAAGATCATTTTGACGCGTACTAGTGAACACGTAAGGCCATAAATGTGCCCACTAGTTCACTAGTAAGATCATTTTTAGTCTTACTAGTGAACATGTAAGCCACAAAACGCCCACTAGTTCACTAGTAAGATCATTTTGAGGCTTAGTAGTTGACATGTAAGCCACAAAACGCTCACTAATTCACTAGTAAGGTCATTTTGACGCTTACTAGTGAACATGTAAGCCACAAAACGCCCACTAGTTCATTAGTAAGATCATTTTGAGGCTTACTTGTTGACATGTAAGCCGCAAAACGCCCACTAGTTCACTCGTTAGATCATTTTGAGGCTTACTAGTTGACATGCAAGCCGCAAAACGCCCACTAGTTCACTAGTAAGATCATTTTGACGCTTCCTCGTGAACATGTAAGCCACAAAACGCCCACTAGTTCACTAGTAAGATCGTTTTGAGGCTTACTAGTGAACATGTAAGGCCATAAATGTGCCCACTAGTTCACTAGTAAGATCATTTTGAGGCTTACTAGTTGACATGTAAGCCACAAAATGCCCACTAGTTCACTAGTAAGATCATTTTGAGGCTTACTAGTTGACATGTAAGCCGCAAAATGCCCACTAGTTCACTGGTAAGATAATTTTGAGGCTTACTAGTGAACATGTAAGGCCATAAATGTGCCCACTAGTTCACTAGTAAGATCATTTTGAGGCTTACTAGTTGACATGTAAGCCACAAAACGCCCACTAGTTCACTAGTAAGATCATTTTGAGGCTTACGAGTGAAGATGTAAGCCAAAAAAAGCCCACTAGTTTACTTTTAAGATCATTTTGACGCTTACTAGTGAACACGTAAGGCCATAAATGTGCCCATTAGTTCACTAGTAAGATCATTTTGAGGCTTGCTATTTGACATGTAAGCCACAAAACGCCCACTAGTTCACTAGTAAGATTATTTTGACGCTTACTAGTGAACATGTAAGCCACAAAACGCTCAGTAGTTCACAAGTAAGGTCATTGTGACGCTTACTAGTGAACATGTAAGCCGCAAAACGCCCACTAGCTCACTCGTAAGATCATTTTGAGGCTTACTAGTTGACATGTAAGCCGCAAAACGCCCACTAGTTCACTAGTAAGATCATTTTCACGCTTACTAGTGAACATCTAAGGCCATAAACGTGCCCACTAGTTCACTAGTAAGATCATTTTGACGCTTACTAGTGAACATGTAAGGCCATAAATGTGCCCACTAGTTCACTAGTAAGATCATTTTGAGGCTTACTAGTTGACATGTAAGCCACAAAATGCCCACTAGTTCTCTAGTAAGATCATTCTGAGGCTTACTAGTGAAGATGTAAGCCACAAAACGCCCACTAGTTCACTAGTAAGATCATTTTGACGCTTACTCGTGAACATGTAAGGCCATAAATGTGCCCACTAGTTCACTAGTAAGATCATTTTGAGGCTTACTAGTTGACATGTAAGCCAGAAAACGCCCCTTAGCTCACTCGTAAGATCATTTTGAGGCTTACTTGTTGACATGTAAGCCACAAAACGCCCACTAGTTCACTAGTAAGATCATTTTGACGCTTACCCGTGAACATGTAAGCCACAAAACGCCCACTAGTTCACTCGTAAGATCATTTTGAGGCTTACTAGTTGACATGCAAGCCGCAAAACGCCCACTAGTTCACTAGTAAGATCATTTTGAGGCTTACTAGTGAACATGTAAGGCCATAAATGTGCCCACTAGTTTACTAGTAAGATCATTTTGACGCTTACTAGTGAACACGTAAGGCCATAAATGTGCCCATTAGTTCACTAGTAAGATCATTTTGAGGCTTGCTATTTGACATGTAAGCCACAAAACGCCCACTAGTTCACTAGTAAGATCATTTTGAGTCTTACTAGTGAACATGTAAGCCACAAAACGCCCACTAGTTCACTAGTAAGATCATTTTGACGCTTACTAGTGAACATATAAGCCACAAAACGCTCACTAGTTCACAAGTAAGGTCATTGTGACGCTTACTAGTGAACATGTAAGCCGCAAAACGCCCACTAGCTCACTCGTAAGATCATTTTGAGGCTTACTAGTTGACATGTAAGCCGCAAAACGCCCACTAGTTCACTAGTAAGATCATTTTCATGCTTACTAGTGAACATCTAAGGCCATAAACGTGCCCACTAGTTCACTAGTAAGATCATTTTGACGCTTACTAGTGAACATGTAAGGCCATAAATGTGCCCACTAGTTCACTAGTAAGATCATTTTGAGGCTTACTAGTTGACATGTAAGCCACAAAATGCCCACTAGTTCTCTAGTAAGATCATTTTGAGGCTTACTAGTGAAGATGTAAGCCACAAAACGCCCACTAGTTCACTAGTAAGATCATTTTGACGCTTACTAGTTGACATGCAAGCCGCAAAACGCCCACTAGTTCACTAGTAAGATCATTTTGACGCTTACTCGTGAACATGTAAGCCACAAAACGCCCACTAGTTCACTAGTAAGATCATTTTGAGGCTTACTAGTGAACATGTAAGGCCATAAATGTGCCCACTAGTTCACTAGTAAGATCATTTTGACGCTTACTAGTGAACATGTAAGGCCATAAATGTGCCCACTAATTCACTAGTAAGATCATTTTGAGGCTTACTAGTTGACATGTAAGCCACAAAATGCCCACTAGTTCTCTAGTAAGATCATTTTGAGGCTTACTAGTGAAGATGTAAGCCACAAAACGCCCACTAGTTCACTAGTAAGATCATTTTGACGCTTACTAGTTGACATGCAAGCCGCAAAACGCCCACTAGTTCACTAGTAAGATCATTTTGACGCTTACTCGTGAACATGTAAGCCACAAAACGCCCACTAGTTCACTAGTAAGATCATTTTGAGGCTTACTAGTGAACATGTAAGGCCATAAATGTGCCCACTAGTTCACTAGTAAGATCATTTTGACGCTTACTAGTGAACATGTAAGGCCATAAATGTGCCCACTAATTCACTAGTAAGATCATTTTGAGGCTTACTAGTTGACATGTAAGCCACAAAATGCCCACTAGTTCTCTAGTAAGATCATTTTGAGGCTTACTAGTGAAGATGTAAGCCACAAAACGCCCACTAGTTCACTAGTAAGGTCATTGTGACGCCTACTAGTGAACATGTAAGCCACAAAACGCCCACTAGTTCATTAGTAAGATCATTTTGAGGCTTACTTGTTGACATGTAAGCCGCAAAACGCCCACTAGTTCACTCGTAAGATAATTTTGAGGCTTACTAGTTGACATACAAGCCGCAAAACGCCCACGAGTTCACTAGTTAGATCATTTTGAACCTTACTCGTGAACATGTAAGCCACAAAACGCCCACTAGTTCACTAGTAAGATCATTTTGAGGCTTACAGGTGAACATGTAAGGCCATAAATGTGCCCACTAGTTCACTAGTAAGATCATTTTGAGGCTTACTAGTTGACATGTAAGCCACAAAATGCCCACTAGTTCACTAGTAAGATCATTTTGAGGCTTACTAGTTGACATGTAAGCTGCAAAATGCCCACTAGTTCACTGGTAAGATCATTTTGAGGCTTACTAGTTGACATGTAAGCCACAAAACGCCCACTAGTTCACTAGTAAGATCATTTTGAGGCTTACGAGTGAAGATGTAAGCCACAAAACGCCCACTAGTTTACTAGTAAGATCATTTTGACGCTTACTAGTGAACACGTAAGGCCATAAATGTGCCCATTAGTTCACTAGTAAGATCATTTTGAGGCTTGCTATTTGACATGTAAGCCACAAAACGCCCACTAGTTCACTAGTAAGATCATTTTGAGTCTTACTAGTGAACATGTAAGCCACAAAACGCCCACTAGTTCACTAGTAAGATCATTTTGACGCTTACTAGTGAACATATAAGCCACAAAACGCTCACTAGTTCACAAGTAAGGTCATTGTGACGCTTACTAGTGAACATGTAAGCCGCAAAACGCCCACTAGCTCACTCGTAAGATCATTTTGAGGCTTACTAGTTGACATGTAAGCCGCAAAACGCCCACTAGTTCACTAGTAAGATCATTTTCATGCTTACTAGTGAACATCTAAGGCCATAAACGTGCCCACTAGTTCACTAGTAAGATCATTTTGACGCTTACTAGTGAACATGTAAGGCCATAAATGTGCCCACTAGTTCACTAGTAAGATCATTTTGAGGCTTACTAGTTGACATGTAAGCCACAAAATGCCCACTAGTTCTCTAGTAAGATCATTTTGAGGCTTACTAGTGAAGATGTAAGCCACAAAACGCCCACTAGTTCACTAGTAAGATCATTTTGACGCTTACTAGTTGACATGCAAGCCGCAAAACGCCCACTAGTTCACTAGTAAGATCATTTTGACGCTTACTCGTGAACATGTAAGCCACAAAACGCCCACTAGTTCACTAGTAAGATCATTTTGAGGCTTACTAGTGAACATGTAAGGCCATAAATGTGCCCACTAGTTCACTAGTAAGATCATTTTGACGCTTACTAGTGAACATGTAAGGCCATAAATGTGCCCACTAATTCACTAGTAAGATCATTTTGAGGCTTACTAGTTGACATGTAAGCCACAAAATGCCCACTAGTTCTCTAGTAAGATCATTTTGAGGCTTACTAGTGAAGATGTAAGCCACAAAACGCCCACTAGTTCACTAGTAAGGTCATTGTGACGCCTACTAGTGAACATGTAAGCCACAAAACGCCCACTAGTTCATTAGTAAGATAATTTTGAGGCTTACTTGTTGACATGTAAGCCGCAAAACGCCCACTAGTTCACTCGTAAGATAATTTTGAGGCTTACTAGTTGACATACAAGCCGCAAAACGCCCACGAGTTCACTAGTTAGATCATTTTGAACCTTACTCGTGAACATGTAAGCCACAAAACGCCCACTAGTTCACTAGTAAGATCATTTTGAGGCTTACAGGTGAACATGTAAGGCCATAAATGTGCCCACTAGTTCACTAGTAAGATCATTTTGAGGCTTACTAGTTGACATGTAAGCCACAAAATGCCCACTAGTTCACTAGTAAGATCATTTTGAGGCTTACTAGTTGACATGTAAGCCGCAAAATGCCCACTAGTTCACTGGTAAGATCATTTTGAGGCTTACTAGTTGACATGTAAGCCACAAAACGCCCACTAGTTCACTAGTAAGATCATTTTGAGGCTTACGAGTGAAGATGTAAGCCACAAAACGCCCACTAGTTTACTAGTAAGATCATTTTGACGCTTACTAGTGAACACGTAAGGCCATAAATGTGCCCATTAGTTCACTAGTAAGATCATTTTGAGGCTTGCTATTTGACATGTAAGCCACAAAACGCCCACTAGTTCACTAGTAAGATTATTTTGACGCTTACTAGTGAACATGTAAGCCACAAAACGCTCAGTAGTTCACAAGTAAGGTCATTGTGACGCTTACTAGTGAACATGTAAGCCGCAAAACGCCCACTAGCTCACTCGTAAGATCATTTTGAGGCTTACTTGTTGACATGTAAGCCACAAAACGCCCACTAGTTCACTAGTAAGATCATTTTGACGCTTACCCGTGAACATGTAAGCCACAAAACGCCCACTAGTTCACTCGTAAGATCATTTTGAGGCTTACTAGTGAACATGTAAGGCCATAAATGTGCCCATCAGTTCACTAGTAAGATCATTTTGAGGCTTACTAGTTGACATGTAAGCCACAAAATGCCCACTAGTTCTCTAGTAAGATCATTTTGAGGCTTACTAGTGAACACGTAAGGCCGTAAATGTGCCCATTAGTTCACTAGTAAGATCATTTTGAGGCTTGCTATTTGACATGTAAGCCACAAAACGCCCACTAGTTCACTAGTAAGATCATTTTGAGGCTTACTAGTGAACATGTAAGCCACAAAACGCCCACTAGTTCACTAGTAAGATCATTTTGATGCTTACTAGTGAACATGTAAGCCACAAAACGCTCACTAGTTCACAAGTAAGGTCATTGTGACGCTTACTAGTGAACATGTAAGCCGCAAAACGCCCACTAGCTCACTCGTAAGATCATTTTGAGGCTTACTAGTTGACATGTAAGCCGCAAAACGCCCACTAGTTCACTAGTAAGATCATTTTGACGCCTACTAGTGAACATGTAAGCCACAAAACACTCACTAGTTAACTAGTAAGGTCATTTTGAGGCTTACTAGTTGACATGTAAGCCGCAAAACGCCCCTTAGCTCACTCGTAAGATCATTTTGAGGCCTGCTAGTTGACATGTAAGCCGCAAAACGCCCCTTAGCTCACTCGTAAGATCATTTTGAGGCCTGCTAGTTGACATGTAAGCCGCAAAACACCCACTTGTTCACTAGTAAGATCATTTTGACTCTTAATAGTGAACATGTAAGGCCATAAATGTGCCCACTAGTTCACTAGTAAGATCATTTTGAGGCTTACTCGTTGACATGTAAGCCGCAAAACGCCCCTTCGCTCACTCGTAAGATCATTTTGAGTCCTGCTTGTTGACATGTAAGCCGCAAAACGCCCACTCGTTCACTAGTAAGTTCATTTTGAGGCTTACTAGTGAAGATGTAAGCCACAAAACGCCCACTAGTTCACTTGTAAGATCATTTTGACGCTTACTAGTGAACATGTAAGGCCATAAATGTGCCCACTAGTTCACTAGTAAGATCATTTTGACTCTTAATAGTGAACATGTAAGGCCATAAATGTGCCCACTAGTTCATTAGTAAGATCATTTTGAGGCTTACTAGTTGACATGTAAGCCGCAAAACGCCCCTTAGCTCACTCGTAAGATCATTTTGAGGCCTGCTAGTTGACATGTAAGCCGCAAAACGCCCACTAGTTCACTAGTAAGATCATTTTGAGGCTTACAGGTGAACATGTAAGGCCATAAATGTGCCCACTAGTTCACTAGTAAGATCATTTTGAGGCTTACTAGTTGACAGGTAAGCCACAAAATGCCCACTAGTTCACTAGTAAGATCATTTTGAGGCTTACTAGTTGACATGTAAGCCGCAAAATGCCCACTAGTTCACTGGTAAGATCATTTTGAGGCTTACTAGTTGACATGTAAGCCACAAAACGCCCACTAGTTCACTAGTAAGATCATTTTGAGGCTTACGAGTGCAGATGTAAGCCACAAAACGCCCACTAGTTTACTAGTAAGATCATTTTGACGCTTACTAGTGAACACGTAAGGCCATAAATGTGCCCATTAGTTCACTAGTAAGATCATTTTGAGGCTTGCTATTTGACATGTAAGCCACAAAACGCCCACTAGTTCACTAGTAAGATTATTTTGACGCTTACTAGTGAACATGTAAGCCACAAAACGCTCAGTAGTTCACAAGTAAGGTCATTGTGACGCTTACTAGTGAACATGTAAGCCGCAAAACGCCCACTAGCTCACTCGTAAGATCATTTTGAGGCTTACTAGTTGACATGTAAGCCGCAAAACGCCCACTAGTTCACTAGTAAGATCATTTTCACGCTTACTAGTGAACATCTAAGGCCATAAACGTGCCCACTAGTTCACTAGTAAGATCATTTTGACGCTTACTAGTGAACATGTAAGGCCATAAATGTGCCCACTAGTTCACTAGTAAGATCATTTTGAGGCTTACTAGTTGACATGTAAGCCACAAAATGCCCACTAGTTCTCTAGTAAGATCATTCTGAGGCTTACTAGTGAAGATGTAAGCCACAAAACGCCCACTAGTTCACTAGTAAGATCATTTTGACGCTTACTAGTTGACATGCAAGCCGCAAAACGCCCACTAGTTCACTAGTAAGATCATTTTGACGCTTACTCGTGAACATGTAAGGCCATAAATGTGCCCACTAGTTCACTAGTAAGATCATTTTGAGGCTTACTACTTGACATGTAAGCCAGAAAACGCCCCTTAGCTCACTCGTAAGATCATTTTGAGGCTTACTTGTTGACATGTAAGCCACAAAACGCCCACTAGTTCACTAGTAAGATCATTTTGACGCTTACCCGTGAACATGTAAGCCACAAAACGCCCACTAGTTCACTCGTAAGATCATTTTGAGGCTTACTAGTTGACATGCAAGCCGCAAAACGCCCACTAGTTCACTAGTAAGATCATTTTGAGGCTTACTAGTGAACATGTAAGGCCATAAATGTGCCCACTAGTTTACTAGTAAGATCATTTTGACGCTTACTAGTGAACACGTAAGGCCATAAATGTGCCCATCAGTTCACTAGTAAGATCATTTTGAGGCTTACTAGTTGACATGTAAGCCACAAAATGCCCACTAGTTCTCTAGTAAGATCATTTTGAGGCTTACTAGTGAACACGTAAGGCCGTAAATGTGCCCATTAGTTCACTAGTAAGATCATTTTGAGGCTTGCTATTTGACATGTAAGCCACAAAACGCCCACTAGTTCACTAGTAAGATCATTTTGAGGCTTACTAGTGAACATGTAAGCCACAAAACGCCCACTAGTTCACTAGTAAGATCATTTTGATGCTTACTAGTGAACATGTAAGCCACAAAACGCTCACTAGTTCACAAGTAAGGTCATTGTGACGCTTACTAGTGAACATGTAAGCCGCAAAACGCCCACTAGCTCACTCGTAAGATCATTTTGAGGCTTACTAGTTGACATGTAAGCCGCAAAACGCCCACTAGTTCACTAGTAAGATCATTTTGACGCCTACTAGTCAACATGTAAGCCACAAAACACTCACTAGTTAACAAGTAAGGTCATTTTGAGGCTTACTAGTTGACATGTAAGCCGCAAAACGCCCCTTAGCTCACTCGTAAGATCATTTTGAGGCCTGCTAGTTGACATGTAAGCCGCAAAACGCCCCTTAGCTCACTCGTAAGATCATTTTGAGGCCTGCTAGTTGACATGTAAGCCGCAAAACACCCACTTGTTCACTAGTAAGATCATTTTGACTCTTAATAGTGAACATGTAAGGCCATAAATGTGCCCACTAGTTCACTAGTAAGATCATTTTGAGGCTTACTCGTTGACATGTAAGCCGCAAAACGCCCCTTCGCTCACTCGTAAGATCATTTTGAGTCCTGCTTGTTGACATGTAAGCCGCAAAACGCCCACTCGTTCACTAGTAAGTTCATTTTGAGGCTTACTAGTGAAGATGTAAGCCACAAAACGCCCACTAGTTCACTTGTAAGATCATTTTGACGCTTACTAGTGAACATGTAAGGCCATAAATGTGCCCACTAGTTCACTAGTAAGATCATTTTGACTCTTAATAGTGAACATGTAAGGCCATAAATGTGCCCACTAGTTCATTAGTAAGATCATTTTGAGGCTTACTAGTTGACATGTAAGCCGCAAAACGCCCCTTAGCTCACTCGTAAGATCATTTTGAGGCCTGCTAGTTGACATGTAAGCCGCAAAACGCCCACTAGTTCACTAGTAAGTTCATTTTGAGGCTTACTAGTGAAGATGTAAGCCACAAAACGCCCACTAGTTCACTAGTAAGATCATTTTGAGGCTTACTCGTTGACATGTAAGCCGCAAAACGCCCACTAGTTCACTAGTAAGATCATTTTGACACTTACTAGTGAACATGTAAGCCACAAAACGCCCACTAGTTCATTAGTAAGATCATTTTGAGGCTTACTTGTTGACATGTAAGCCGCAAAACGCCCACTAGTTCACTCGTAAGATCATTTTGAGGCTTACTAGTTGACATGCAAGCCGCAAAACGCCCACGAGTTCACTAGTTAGATCATTTTGACCCTTACTCGTGAACATGTAAGCCACAAAACGCCCACTAGTTCACTAGTAAGATCATTTTGAGGCTTACTAGTGAAGATGTAAGCCACAAAACGCCCACTAGTTCACTAGTAAGATCATTTTGACGCCTACTAGTGAACATGTAAGCCGCAAAACGCCCACTAGTTAACTAGTAAGGTCATTTTGACACTTACTAGTGAACATGTAAGCCACAAAACGCCCACTAGTTCACTAGTAAGATCATTTTGAGCCTTCCTAGTTGACATGTAAGCCACAAAACGCCCACTAGTTCACTAGTAAGGTCATTTTGACGCTTACTAGTGAACATGTAAGCCACAAAACGCCCACTAGTTCATTAGTAAGATCATTTTGAGGCTTACTTGTTGACATGTAAGCCGCAAAACGCCCACTAGTTCACTCGTAAGATAATTTTGAGGCTTACTAGTTGACATGCAAGCCGCAAAACGCCCACGAGTTCACTAGTTAGATCATTTTGACCCTTACTCATGAACATGTTAGCCACAAAACGCCCACTAGTTCACTAGTAAGATCATTTTGAGGCTTACAAGTGAACATGTAAGGCCATATATGTGCCCACTAGTTCACTAGTAAGATCATTTTGAGGCTTACTAGTTGACATGTAAGCCACAAAATGCCCACTAGTTCACTAGTAAGATCATTTTGAGGCTTACTAGTTGACATGTAAGCCGCAAAATGCCCACTAGTTCACTGGTAACATCATTTTGAGGCTTACTAGTGAACATGTAAGGCCATAAATGTGCCCACTAGTTTACTAGTAAGATCATTTTGACGCTTACTAGTGAACACGTAAGGCCATAAATGTGCCCATTAGTTCACTAGTAAGATAAGTTTGAGGCTTGCTATTTGACATGTAAGCCACAAAACGCCCACTAGTTCTCTAGTAAGATCATTTTGAGGCTTACTAGTGAACATGTAAGCCACAAAACGCTCACTAGTTCACTAGTAAGATCATTTTGACGCCTACTAGTTAACATCTAAGGCCATAAACGTGCCCACTAGTTCACTAGTAAGATCATTTTGACGCTTACTAGTGAACATGTAAGGCCATAAATGTGCCCACTAGTTCACTAGTAAGATCATTTTTAGGCTTACTAGTGAACATGTAAGCCACAAAACGCCCACTAGTTCACTAGTAAGATCATTTTGAGGCTTAGTAGTTGACATGTAAGCCACAAAACGCTCACTAATTCACTAGTAAGGTCATTTTGACGCTTACTAGTGAACATGTAAGCCACAAAACACTCACTAGTTAACTAGTAAGGTCATTTTGACACTTACTAGTGAACATGTAAGCCACAAAACGCCCACTAGTTCACTACTAAGATCATTTTGAGGCTTACTTGTTGACATGTAAGCCGCAAAACGCCCACTAGTTCTCTAGTAAGATCATTTTGAGGCTTACTAGTGAACACGTAAGGCCGTAAATGTGCCCATTAGTTCACTAGTAAGATCATTTTGAGGCTTGCTATTTGACATGTAAGCCACAAAACGCCCACTAGTTCACTAGTAAGATCATTTTGAGGCTTACTAGTGAACATGTAAGCCACAAAACGCCCACTAGTTCACTAGTAAGATCATTTTGATGCTTACTAGTGAACATGTAAGCCACAAAACGCTCACTAGTTCACAAGTAAGGTCATTGTGACGCTTACTAGTGAACATGTAAGCCGCAAAACGCCCACTAGCTCACTCGTAAGATCATTTTGAGGCTTACTAGTTGACATGTAAGCCGCAAAACGCCCACTAGTTCACTAGTAAGATCATTTTGACGCCTACTAGTCAACATGTAAGCCACAAAACACTCACTAGTTAACAAGTAAGGTCATTTTGAGGCTTACTAGTTGACATGTAAGCCGCAAAACGCCCCTTAGCTCACTCGTAAGATCATTTTGAGGCCTGCTAGTTGACATGTAAGCCGCAAAACGCCCCTTAGCTCACTCGTAAGATCATTTTGAGGCCTGCTAGTTGACATGTAAGCCGCAAAACACCCACTTGTTCACTAGTAAGATCATTTTGACTCTTAATAGTGAACATGTAAGGCCATAAATGTGCCCACTAGTTCACTAGTAAGATCATTTTGAGGCTTACTCGTTGACATGTAAGCCGCAAAACGCCCCTTCGCTCACTCGTAAGATCATTTTGAGTCCTGCTTGTTGACATGTAAGCCGCAAAACGCCCACTCGTTCACTAGTAAGTTCATTTTGAGGCTTACTAGTGAAGATGTAAGCCACAAAACGCCCACTAGTTCACTTGTAAGATCATTTTGACGCTTACTAGTGAACATGTAAGGCCATAAATGTGCCCACTAGTTCACTAGTAAGATCATTTTGACTCTTAATAGTGAACATGTAAGGCCATAAATGTGCCCACTAGTTCATTAGTAAGATCATTTTGAGGCTTACTAGTTGACATGTAAGCCGCAAAACGCCCCTTAGCTCACTCGTAAGATCATTTTGAGGCCTGCTAGTTGACATGTAAGCCGCAAAACGCCCACTAGTTCACTAGTAAGTTCATTTTGAGGCTTACTAGTGAAGATGTAAGCCACAAAACGCTCACTAGTTCACTAGTAAGATCATTTTGAGGCTTACTCGTTGACATGTAAGCCGCAAAACGCCCACTAGTTCACTAGTAAGATCATTTTGACACTTACTAGTGAACATGTAAGCCACAAAACGCCCACTAGTTCATTAGTAAGATCATTTTGAGGCTTACTTGTTGACATGTAAGCCGCAAAACGCCCACTAGTTCACTCGTAAGATCATTTTGAGGCTTACTAGTTGACATGCAAGCCGCAAAACGCCCACGAGTTCACTAGTTAGATCATTTTGACCCTTACTCGTGAACATGTAAGCCACAAAACGCCCACTAGTTCACTAGTAAGATCATTTTGAGGCTTACTAGTGAAGATGTAAGCCACAAAACGCCCACTAGTTCACTAGTAAGATCATTTTGACGCCTACTAGTGAACATGTAAGCCGCAAAACGCCCACTAGTTAACTAGTAAGGTCATTTTGACACTTACTAGTGAACATGTAAGCCACAAAACGCCCACTAGTTCACTAGTAAGATCATTTTGAGCCTTCCTAGTTGACATGTAAGCCACAAAACGCCCACTAGTTCACTAGTAAGGTCATTTTGACGCTTACTAGTGAACATGTAAGCCACAAAACGCCCACTAGTTCATTAGTAAGATCATTTTGAGGCTTACTTGTTGACATGTAAGCCGCAAAACGCCCACTAGTTCACTCGTAAGATAATTTTGAGGCTTACTAGTTGACATGCAAGCCGCAAAACGCCCACGAGTTCACTAGTTAGATCATTTTGACCCTTACTCATGAACATGTTAGCCACAAAACGCCCACTAGTTCACTAGTAAGATCATTTTGAGGCTTACAAGTGAACATGTAAGGCCATATATGTGCCCACTAGTTCACTAGTAAGATCATTTTGAGGCTTACTAGTTGACATGTAAGCCACAAAATGCCCACTAGTTCACTAGTAAGATCATTTTGAGGCTTACTAGTTGACATGTAAGCCGCAAAATGCCCACTAGTTCACTGGTAACATCATTTTGAGGCTTACTAGTGAACATGTAAGGCCATAAATGTGCCCACTAGTTTACTAGTAAGATCATTTTGACGCTTACTAGTGAACACGTAAGGCCATAAATGTGCCCATTAGTTCACTAGTAAGATAATTTTGAGGCTTGCTATTTGACATGTAAGCCACAAAACGCCCACTAGTTCTCTAGTAAGATCATTTTGAGGCTTACTAGTGAACATGTAAGCCACAAAACGCTCACTAGTTCACTAGTAAGATCATTTTGACGCCTACTAGTTAACATCTAAGGCCATAAACGTGCCCACTAGTTCACTAGTAAGATCATTTTGACGCTTACTAGTGAACATGTAAGGCCATAAATGTGCCCACTAGTTCACTAGTAAGATCATTTTTAGGCTTACTAGTGAACATGTAAGCCACAAAACGCCCACTAGTTCACTAGTAAGATCATTTTGAGGCTTAGTAGTTGACATGTAAGCCACAAAACGCTCACTAATTCACTAGTAAGGTCATTTTGATGCTTACTAGTGAACATGTAAGCCACAAAACACTCACTAGTTAACTAGTAAGGTCATTTTGACACTTACTAGTGAACATGTAAGCCACAAAACGCCCACTAGTTCACTACTAAGATCATTTTGAGGCTTACTTGTTGACATGTAAGCCGCAAAACGCCCACTAGTTCACTAGTAAGATCATTTTGACGCTTACTAGTGAACATGTAAGGCCATAAATGTGCCCACTAGTTCACTAGTAAGATCATTTTTAGGCTTACTAGTGAACATGTAAGCCACAAAACGCCCACTAGTTCACTAGTAAGATCATTTTGAGGCTTAGTAGTTGACATGTAAGCCACAAAACGCTCACTAATTCACTAGTAAGGTCATTTTGACGCTTACTAGTGAACATGTAAGCCACAAAACACTCACTAGTTAACTAGTAAGGTCATTTTGACACTTACTAGTGAACATGTAAGCCACAAAACGCCCACTAGTTCACTACTAAGATCATTTTGAGGCTTACTTGTTGACATGTAAGCCGCAAAACGCCCACTAGTTCACTCGTAAGATCATTTTGAGGCTTACTAGTTGACATGCAAGCCGCAAAACGCCCACTAGTTCACAAGTAAGATCATTTTGACGCGTACTATTGAACACGTAAGGCCATAAATGTGCCCACTAGTTCACTAGTAAGATCATTTTTAGGCTTACTAGTGAACATGTAAGCCACAAAACGCCCACTAGTTCATTAGTAAGTTCATTTTGAGGCTTACTTGTTGACATGTAAGCTGCAAAACGCCCACTAGTTCACTCGTTAGATCATTTTGAGGCTTACTAGTTGACATGCAAGCCGCAAAACGCCCACTAGTTCACTAGTAAGATCATCTTGACGCTTACTCGTGAACATGTAAGCCAAAAAACGCCCACTAGTTCACTAGTAAGATCGTTTTGAGGCTTACTAGTGAACATGTAAGGCCATAAATGTGCCCACTAGTTAACTAGTAAGATCATTTTGAGGCTTACTAGTTGACATGTAAGCCACAAAATGCCCACTAGTTCACTAGTAAGATCATTTTGAGGCTTACTAGTTGACATGTAAGCCGCAAAATGCCTACTAGTTCACTGGTAAGATCATTTTGAGGCTTACTAGTGAACATGTAAGGCCATAAATGTGCCCACTAGTTCACTAGTAAGATCATTTTGAGGCTTACTAGTTGACATGTAAGCCACAAAACGCCCACTAGTTCACTAGTAAGATCATTTTGAGGATTACGAGTGAAGATGTAAGCCACAAAACGCCCACTAGTTTACTAGTAAGATCATTTTGACGCTTACTAGTGAACACGTAAGGCCATGAATGTGCCCATTAGTTCACTAGTAAGATCATTTTGAGGCTTGCTATTTGACATGTAAGCCACAAAACGCCCACTAGTTCACTAGTAAGATTATTTTGACGCTTACTAGTGAACATGTAAGCCACAAAACGCTCAGTAGTTCACAAGTAAGGTCATTGTGACGCTTACTAGTGAACATGTAAGCCGCAAAACGCCCACTAGCTCACTCGTAAGATCATTTTGAGGCTTACTAGTTGACATGTAAGCCGCAAAACGCCCACTAGTTCACTAGTAAGATCATTTTCACGCTTACTAGTGAACATCTAAGGCCATAAACGTGCCCACTAGTTCACTAGTAAGATCATTTTGACGCTTACTAGTGAACATTTAAGGCCATAAATGTGCCCACTAGTTCACTAGTAAGATCATTTTGAGGCTTACTAGTTGACATGTAAGCCACAAAATGCCCACTAGTTCTCTAGTAAGATCATTCTGAGGCTTACTAGTGAAGATGTAAGCCACAAAACGCCCACTAGTTCACTAGTAAGATCATTTTGACGCTTACTCGTGAACATGTAAGCCACAAAACACCCACTAGTTCACTAGTAAGATCATTTTGAGGCTTACTAGTGAACATGTAAGGCCATAAATGTGCCCACTAGTTCACTAGTAAGATCATTTTGACGCTTACTAGTGAACATGTAAGGCCATAAATGTGCCCACTAATTCACTAGTAAGATCATTTTGAGGCTTACTAGTTGACATGTAAGCCACAAAATGCCCGCTAGTTCTCTAGTAAGATCATTTTGAGGCTTACTAGTGAAGATGTAAGCCACAAAACGCCCACTATTTCACTAGTAAGATCATTTTGACGCCTACTAGTGAACATGTAAGCCACAAAACGCTCACTAGTTCACTAGTAAGATCGTTCTGAGGCTTACTAGTTGACATGTAAGCCGCAAAATGCCCACTAGTTCTCTAGTAAGATCATTTTGAGGCTTACTAGTGAAGATGTAAGCCACAAAACGCCCACTAGTTCACAAGTAAGGTCATTGTGACGCTTACTAGTGAACATGTAAGCCACAAAAGAAGCCACTAGTTCACTAGTAAGATAGTTTTGAGGCTTACTATTTGACATGTAAGCCGCAAAATGCCCACTAGTTCACTGGTAAGATCATTTTGAGGTTACTAGTGAACATGTAATGCCATAAATGTGCCCACTAGTTCACTAGTAAGATCATTTTGAGGCTTACTAGTTGACATGTAAGCCGCAAAATGCCCACTAGTTCACTGGTAAGATCATTTTGAGGCTTACTAGTGAACATGTAAGGCCATAAATGTGCCCACTAGTTCACTAGTAAGATCATTTTGAGGCTTACTAGTTGACATGTAAGCCACAAAACGCCCACTAGTTCACTAGTAAGATCATTTTGAGGCTTACGAGGGAAGATGTAAGCCACAAAACGCCCACTAGTTTACTAGTAAGATCATTTTGACACTTACTAGTGAACACGTAAGGCCATAAATGTGCCCATTAGTTCACTAGTAAGATCATTTTGAGGCTTGCTATTTGAAATGTAAGCCACAAAACGCCCACTAGTTTACTAGTAAGATCATTTTGACGCTTACTAGTGAACACGTAAGGCCATAAATGTGCCCGTTAGTTCACTAGTAAGATCATTTTGATGCTTACTAGTGAACATGTAAGCCACAAAACGCTGACTAGTTCACAAGTAAGGTCATTGTGACGCTTACTAGTGAACATGTAAGCCGCAAAACGCCCACTAGCTCACTCGTAAGATCATTTTGAGGCTTACTAGTTGACATGTAAGCCGCAAAACGCCGACTAGTTCACTAGTAAGATCATTTTCACGCTTACAAGTGAACATCTAAGGCCATAAACGTGCCCACTAGTTCACTAGTAAGATCATTTTGACGCTTACTAGTGAACATGTAAGCCACAAAACGCCCACTAGTTCATTAGTAAGATCATTTTGAGGCTTACTTGTTGACATGTAAACCGCAAAACGCCCACTAGTTCACTCGTAAGATAATTTTGAGGCTTACTAGTTGACATGCAAGCCGCAAAACGCCCACGAGTTCACTAGTTAGATCATTTTGACCCTTACTCGTGAACATGTAAGCCACAAAACGCCCACTAGTTCACTAGTAAGATCATTTTGAGGCTTACTAGTTGACATGTAAGCCACAAAATGCCCTCTAGTTCACTAGTAAGATCATTTTGAGGCTTACTAGTTGACATGTAAGCCGCAAAATGCCCACTAGTTCACTGGTAAGATCATTTTGAGGCTTACTAGTGAACATGTAAGGCCATAAATGTGCCCACTAGTTCACTAGTAAGATCATTTTGAGGCTTACTAGTTGACATGTAAGCCACAAAACGCCCACTAGTTCACTAGTAAGATCATTTTGAGGCTTACGAGTGAAGATGTAAGCCACAAAACGCCCACTAGTTTACTAGTAACATCATTTTGAGGCTTACTAGTGAACATGTAAGGCCATAAATGTGCCCACTAGTTTACTAGTAAGATCATTTTGAGGCTTACTAGTTGACATGTAAGCCACAAAACGCCCACTAGTTCACTAGTAAGATCATTTTGAGGCTTACGAGTGAAGATGTAAGCCACAAAACGCCCACTAGTTTACTAGTAAGATCATTTTGAAGCTTACTAGTGAACACGTAAGGCCATAAATGTGCCCATTAGTTCACTAGTAAGATCATTTTGAGGCTTGCTATTTGACATGTAAGCCACAAAACGCCCACTAGTTCACTAGTAAGATTATTTTGACGCTTACTAGTGAACATGTAAGCCACAAAACGCTCAGTAGTTCACAAGTAAGGTCATTGTGACGCTTACTAGTGATCATGTAAGCCGCAAAACGCCCACTAGCTCACTCGTAAGATCATTTTGAGGCTTACTAGTTGACATGTAAGCCGCAAAACGCCCACTAGTTCACTAGTAAGATCATTTTCACGCTTACTAGTGAACATCTAAGGCCATAAACGTGCCCACTAGTTCACTAGTAAGATCATTTTGACGCTTACTAGTGAACATGTAAGGCCATAAATGTGCCCACTAGTTCACTAGTAAGATCATTTTGAGGCTTACTAGTTGACATGTAAGCCACAAAATGCCCACTAGTTCTCTAGTAAGATCATTCTGAGGCTTACTAGTGAAGATGTAAGCCACAAAACGCCCACTAGTTCACTAGTAAGATCATTTTGACGCTTACTAGTTGACATGTAAGCCACAAAATGCCCTCTAGTTCACTAGTAAGATCATTTTGAGGCTTACTAGTTGACATGCAAGCCGCAAAACGCCCACTAGTTCACAAGTAAGATCATTTTGACTCGTACTAGTGAACACGTAAGGCCATAAATGTGCCCACTAGTTCACTAGTAAGATCATTTTTAGGCTTACTAGTGAACATGTAAGCCACAAAACGCCCACTAGTTCACTAGTAAGATCATTTTGAGGCTTAGTAGTTGACATGTAAGCCACAAAACGCTCACTAATTCACTAGTAAGGTCATTTTGACGCTTACTAGTGAACATGTAAGCCACAAAACACTCACTAGTTAACTAGTAAGGTCATTTTGACACTTACTAGTGAACATGTAAGCCACAAAACGCCCACTAGTTCACTACTAAGATCATTTTGAGGCTTACTTGTTGACATGTAAGCCGCAAAACGCCCACTAGTTCACTCGTAAGATCATTTTGAGGCTTACTAGTTGACATGCAAGCCGCAAAACGCCCACTAGTTCACAAGTAAGATCATTTTGACGCGTACTAGTGAACACGTAAGGCCATAAATGTGCCCACTAGTTCACTAGTAAGATCATTTTTAGGCTTACTAGTGAACATGTAAGCCACAAAACGCCCACTAGTTCATTAGTAAGTTCATTTTGAGGCTTACTTGTTGACATGTAAGCTGCAAAACGCCCACTAGTTCACTCGTTAGATCATTTTGAGGCTTACTAGTTGACATGCAAGCCGCAAAACGCCCACTAGTTCACTAGTAAGATCATCTTGACGCTTACTCGTGAACATGTAAGCCAAAAAACGCCCACTAGTTCACTAGTAAGATCGTTTTGAGGCTTACTAGTGAACATGTAAGGCCATAAATGTGCCCACTAGTTAACTAGTAAGATCATTTTGAGGCTTACTAGTTGACATGTAAGCCACAAAATGCCCACTAGTTCACTAGTAAGATCATTTTGAGGCTTACTAGTTGACATGTAAGCCGCAAAATGCCTACTAGTTCACTGGTAAGATCATTTTGAGGCTTACTAGTGAACATGTAAGGCCATAAATGTGCCCACTAGTTCACTAGTAAGATCATTTTGAGGCTTACTAGTTGACATGTAAGCCACAAAACGCCCACTAGTTCACTAGTAAGATCATTTTGAGGATTACGAGTGAAGATGTAAGCCACAAAACGCCCACTAGTTTACTAGTAAGATCATTTTGACGCTTACTAGTGAACACGTAAGGCCATGAATGTCCCCATTAGTTCACTAGTAAGATCATTTTGAGGCTTGCTATTTGACATGTAAGCTACAAAACGCCCACTAGTTCACTAGTAAGATTATTTTGACGCTTACTAGTGAACATGTAAGCCACAAAACGCTCAGTAGTTCACAAGTAAGGTCATTGTGACGCTTACTAGTGAATATGTAAGCCGCAAAACGCCCACTAGCTCACTCGTACGGTCATTTCGACGCTTACTAGTGAACTTGTAAGCCACAAAACGCTCATTAGTTCACTAGTAAGGTCATTTCGACGCTTACTAGTGAACATGTAAGCCACAAAACGCCCACTAGTTCACACGTAAGGTCATTTTGAGGCTTACTAGTTGACATGTAAGATGCAAAACGCCCAGTAGTTCACTAGTAAGATCATTTTGAGGCTTACTAGTTGACATGTAAGCAACAAAACGCCCACTAGTTCACTAGTAAGATCATTTTGAGGCTGACTAGTGAACATGTAAGCCACAAAACTTTCACTAGTTCACTAGTAAGGTCATTTTGACGCTTACTAGGGAACATGTAAGCCACAAAACGCTCACTAGTTCACTAGTAAGGTTATTCTGACGCTTACTAGTGAACATGTAAGCCACAAAACGCTCACTAGTTCACTAGTAAGATCATTTCGACGCTTACTAGTGAACATGTAAGGCCATTAATGTGCCCACTAGTTCACTAGTAAGATCATTTTGACGCTTACTATTGAACATGTAAGGCCGTAAATGTGCCCACTAGTTCACTAGTAAGATCATTTTGACGCTTACTAGTGAACATGTCAGCCACAAAACGCTCACTAGTTCACTAGTAAGGTCATTTTAACGCTTACTAGTGAACATGCCAGCCACAAAACGCCCACTAGTTCACTAGTAAGATCACTTTGAGGCTTACTAGTGAACATGTAAGCCACAAAACTTTCACTAGTTCACTAGTAAGGTCATTTTGACGCTTACTAGTGAACATGTAAGCCACAAAACGCTCACTAGTTCACAAGTAAGGTTATTTTGATGCTTACTAGTGAACATGTAAGCCACAAAACGCTCACTAGTTCACTAGTAAGGTCATTTTGAGGCTTACTAGTGAACACGTAAGGCCATAAATGTGCCCATTAGTTCACTAGTAAGATCATTTTGAGGCTTGCTATTTGACATGTAAGCCACAAAACGCCCACTAGTTCACTAGTAAGATCATTTTGAGGCTTACTAGTGAACATGTAAGCCACAAAACGCCCAGTAGTTCACTAGTAAGATCATTTTGATGCTTACTAGTGAACATGTAAGCCACAAAACGCTCACTAGTTCACAAGTAAGGTCATTTTGAGGCTTACTAGTTGACATGTAAGCCGCAAAACGCCCACTAGTTTACTAGTAAGATCATTTCGACGCTTACTAGTGAACATGTAAGGCCATTAATGTGCCCACTAGTTCACTAGTAAGATCATTTTGACGCTTACTAGTGAACATGTCAGCCACAAAACGCTCACTAGTTCACTAGTAAGGTCATTTTGACGCATACTAGTGAACATGTCAGCCACAAAACGCTCACTAGTTCACTAGTAAGATCATTTTGAGGCTTACTAGTTGACATGTAAGCCGCAAAACGCCCACTAGTTCATTCGTAAGGTCATTTTGACGCTTACTAGTAAACATGTAAGGCCATAAATGTGCCCACCTGTTCACTAGTAAGATCTTTTTGACACTTACTAGTTAACATGTAAGCCACAAAACGCCCACTAGTTCACTAGTAAGATCATTTTGAGGCTTACTCGTGAACATGTAAGCCACAAAACGCCCACTAGTTCACTAGTAAGATCATTTTGACGCTTACTAGTGAACATGTAAGCCACAAAACGCTCACTAGTTCACACGTAAGGTCATTTTGAGGCTTACTCGTTAACATGTAAGCCACAAAACGCCCACTAGTTCACTCGTAAGGTCATTTTGACGCTTACTAGTGAACATGTAAGGCCATAAATGTGCCCACTAGTTCACTAGTAAGATCTTTTTGAGGCTTACTAGTTAACATGTAAGCCACAAAACGCCCACTAGTTCACTAGTAAGGTCATTTTGAGGCTTACTAGTGAACATGTAAGCCACAAAACGCTCACTAGTTCACTAGTACGGTCATTTCGAATCTTACGAGTGAACTTGTAAGCCACAAAACGCTCATTAGTTCACTAGGAAGGTAATTTTGAAGCTTACTAGTGAACATGTAAGCCACAAAACGCCCACTAGTTCACACGTAAGGTCATTTTGAGGCTTACGAGTGAACATGTAAGCCACAAAACTTTCACTAGTTCACTAGTAAGGTAATTTTGACGCTTACTAGTGAACATGTAAGCCACAAAACGCCCACTAGTTCACTCGTAAGGTAATTTTGAGGCTTACTAGTTGACATGTAAGCCGCCAAACGGCCAGTAGTTCACTAGTAAGATCATTTTGAGGCTTACTAGTTGACATGTAAGCCGCAAAACGCCCACTAGTTCACTAGTAAGGTCATTTTGACGCTTACTAGTGAACATGTCAGCCACAAAACGCTCACTAGTTCACTAGTAAGGTTATTTTGACGCTTACTAGTGAACATGTAAGCCACAAAACGCTCACTAGTTCACTAGTAAGGTCATTTTGAGGCTTACTAGTGAACATGTAAGCCACAAAACGCTCACTAGTTCACTAGCAAGGTTATTTTGAGGCTTACTAGTGAACATGTAAGCCACAAAACGCCCACTAGTTCATTAGTAAGGTAATTTTGAGGCTTACTAGTTGACATGTAAGCCGCAAAACGCCCACTAGTTCACTAGTAAGATCATTTCGACGCTTACTAGTGAACATGTAAGGCCATTAATGTGCCCACTAGTTCACTAGTAATATCATTTTGACGCTTACTAGTGAACATGTAAGGCCGTAAATGTGTCCACTAGTTCACTAGTAAGATCATTTTGACGCTTACTAGTGAACATGTCAGCCACAAAAGGCTCACTAGTTCACTAGTAAGGTCATTTTGACGCTTACTAGTGAACATGTCAGCCACAAAACGCTCACTAGTTCACAAGTAAGATCATTTTGAGGCTTACTAGTTGACATGTAAGCCGCAAAACGCCCACTAGTTCACTCGTAAGGTCATTTTGACGCTTACTAGTAAACATGTAAGGCCATAAATGTGCCCACTAGTTCACTAGTAAGATCTTTTTGACACTTACTAGTTAACATGTAAGCCACAAAACGCCCACTAGTTCACTAGTAAGATCATTTTGAGGCTTACTCGTGAACATGTAAGCCACAAAACGCCCACTAGTTCACTAGTAAGATCATTTTGACGCTTACTAGTGAACATGTAAGCCACAAAACGCTCACTAGTTCACTAGTAAGGTCATTTTGACGCTTGCTAGTGAACATGTAAGCCACAAAACGCTCACTAGTTCACACGTAAGGTCATTTTGAGGCTTACTCGTTAACATGTAAGCCACAAAACGCCCACTAGTTCACTAGTAAGATCATTTTGACGCTTACTAGTCAACATGTAAGGCCATAAATGTGCCCACTAGTTCACTAGTAAGATCATTCTGAGGCTTACTAGTGAACATTTAAGCCACAAAACGCCCACTAGTTCACTAGTAAGATCATTTTGAGGCTTACTAGTTAACATGTAAGCCACAAAACGCCCACTAGTTCACTAGTAAGATCATTTTGAGGCTTACCAGTGAACATGTAAGCCACAAAACGCTCACTAGTTCACTAGTACGGTCATTTCGACGCTTACTAGTGAACTTGTAAGCCACAAAACACTCATTAGTTCACTAGTAAGGTCATTTTGACGCTCACTAGTTCACAAGTAAGATCATTTTGAGGCTTACTAGTTGACATGTAAGCCGCAACACGCCCACTAGTTAACTCGTAAGGTCATTTTGAGGCTTACTAGTTGACATGTAAGCCGCAAAACGGCCAGTAGTTCACTAGTAAGATCATTTTGAGGCTTACTAGTTGACATGTAAGCCGCAAAACGCCCACTAGTTAACTCGTAAGGTCATTTTGAGGCTTACTAGTTGACATGTAAGCCGCAAAACGGCCAGTAGTTCACTAGTAAGATCATTTTGAGGCTTACTAGTTGACATGTAAGCCGCAAAACGCCCACTAGTTCACTAGTAAGATCATTTTGAGGCTTACTAGTGAACATGTAAGCCACAAAACTTTCACTAGTTCACTAGTAAGGTCATTTTGACGCTTACTAGGGAACATGTAAGCCACAAAACGCTCACTAGTTCACTAGCAAGGTTATTTTGAGGCTTACTAGTGAACATGTAAGGCCATTAATGTGCCCACTAGTTCACTAGTATTATCATTTTGACGCTTACTAGTGAACATGTAAGGCCGTAAATGGGTCCACTATTTCACTAGTAAGATCATTTTGACGCTTACTAGTGAACATGTAAGCCACAAAACGCTCACTAGTTCACAAGTAAGATCATTTTGAGGCTTACTAGTTGACATGTAAGCCGCAAAACGCCCACTAGTTCACTCGTAAGGTCATTTTGACGCTTACTAGTAAACATGTAAGGCCATAAATGTGCCCACTAGTTCACTAGTAAGATCTTTTTGACACTTACTAGTTAACATGTAAGCCACAAAACGCCCACTAGTTCACTAGTAAGATCATTTTGAGGCTTACTCGTGAACATGTAAGCCACAAAACGCCCACTAGTTCACTAGTAAGATCATTTTGACGCTTACTAGTGAACATGTAAGCCACAAAACGCTCACTAGTTCACTAGTAAGGTCATTTTGACGCTTGCTAGTGAACATGTAAGCCACAAAACGCTCACTAGTTCACACGTAAGGTCATTTTGAGGCTTACTCGTTAACATGTAAGCCACAAAACGCCCACTAGTTCACTAGTAAGATCATTTTGACGCTTACTAGTCAACATGTAAGGCCATAAATGTGCCCACTAGTTCACTAGTAAGATCATTCTGAGGCTTACTAGTGAACATTTAAGCCACAAAACGCCCACTAGTTCACTAGTAAGATCATTTTGAGGCTTACTAGTTAACATGTAAGCCACAAAACGCCCACTAGTTCACTAGTAAGATCATTTTGAGGCTTACCAGTGAACATGTAAGCCACAAAACGCTCACTAGTTCACTAGTACGGTCATTTCGACGCTTACTAGTGAACTTGTAAGCCACAAAACACTCATTAGTTCACTAGTAAGGTCATTTTGACGCTCACTAGTTCACAAGTAAGATCATTTTGAGGCTTACTAGTTGACATGTAAGCCGCAACACGCCCACTAGTTAACTCGTAAGGTCATTTTGAGGCTTACTAGTTGACATGTAAGCCGCAAAACGGCCAGTAGTTCACTAGTAAGATCATTTTGAGGCTTACTAGTTGACATGTAAGCCGCAAAACGCCCACTAGTTAACTCGTAAGGTCATTTTGAGGCTTACTAGTTGACATGTAAGCCGCAAAACGGCCAGTAGTTCACTAGTAAGATCATTTTGAGGCTTACTAGTTGACATGTAAGCCGCAAAACGCCCACTAGTTCACTAGTAAGATCATTTTGAGGCTTACTAGTGAACATGTAAGCCACAAAACTTTCACTAGTTCACTAGTAAGGTCATTTTGACGCTTACTAGGGAACATGTAAGCCACAAAACGCTCACTAGTTCACTAGCAAGGTTATTTTGAGGCTTACTAGTGAACATGTAAGGCCATTAATGTGCCCACTAGTTCACTAGTATTATCATTTTGACGCTTACTAGTGAACATGTAAGGCCGTAAATGGGTCCACTATTTCACTAGTAAGATCATTTTGACGCTTACTAGTGAACATGTAAGCCACAAAACGCTCACTAGTTCACAAGTAAGATCATTTTGAGGCTTACTAGTTGACATGTAAGCCGCAAAACGCCCACTAGTTCACTCGTAAGGTCATTTTGACGCTTACTAGTAAACATGTAAGGCCATAAATGTGCCCACTAGTTCACTAGTAAGATCTTTTTGACACTTACTAGTTAACATGTAAGCCACAAAACGCCCACTAGTTCACTAGTAAGATCATTTTGAGGCTTACTCGTGAACATGTAAGCCACAAAACGCCCACTAGTTCACTAGTAAGATCATTTTGACGCTTACTAGTGAACATGTAAGCCACAAAACGCTCACTAGTTCACTAGTAAGGTCATTTTGACGCTTGCTAGTGAACATGTAAGCCACAAAACGCTCACTAGTTCACACGTAAGGTCATTTTGAGGCTTACTCGTTAACATGTAAGCCACAAAACGCCCACTAGTTCACTAGTAAGATCATTTTGACGCTTACTAGTCAACATGTAAGGCCATAAATGTGCCCACTAGTTCACTAGTAAGATCATTCTGAGGCTTACTAGTGAACATTTAAGCCACAAAACGCCCACTAGTTCACTAGTAAGATCATTTTGAGGCTTACTAGTTAACATGTAAGCCACAAAACGCCCACTAGTTCACTAGTAAGATCATTTTGAGGCTTACCAGTGAACATGTAAGCCACAAAACGCTCACTAGTTCACTAGTACGGTCATTTCGACGCTTACTAGTGAACTTGTAAGCCACAAAACACTCATTAGTTCACTAGTAAGGTCATTTTGACGCTCACTAGTTCACAAGTAAGATCATTTTGAGGCTTACTAGTTGACATGTAAGCCGCAACACGCCCACTAGTTAACTCGTAAGGTCATTTTGAGGCTTACTAGTTGACATGTAAGCCGCAAAACGGCCAGTAGTTCACTAGTAAGATCATTTTGAGGCTTACTAGTTGACATGTAAGCCGCAAAACGCCCACTAGTTAACTCGTAAGGTCATTTTGAGGCTTACTAGTTGACATGTAAGCCGCAAAACGGCCAGTAGTTCACTAGTAAGATCATTTTGAGGCTTACTAGTTGACATGTAAGCCGCAAAACGCCCACTAGTTCACTAGTAAGATCATTTTGAGGCTTACTAGTGAACATGTAAGCCACAAAACTTTCACTAGTTCACTAGTAAGGTCATTTTGACGCTTACTAGGGAACATGTAAGCCACAAAACGCTCACTAGTTCACTAGCAAGGTTATTTTGAGGCTTACTAGTGAACATGTAAGGCCATTAATGTGCCCACTAGTTCACTAGTATTATCATTTTGACGCTTACTAGTGAACATGTAAGGCCGTAAATGGGTCCACTATTTCACTAGTAAGATCATTTTGACGCTTACTAGTGAACATGTCAGCCACAAAACGCTCACTAGTTCACTAGTAAGGTCATTTTGACGCTTACTAGTGAACATGTCAGCCACAAAACGCTCACTAGTTCACAAGTAAGATCATTTTGAGGCTTACTAGTTGACATGTAAGCCGCAAAACGCCCACTAGTTCACGAGTAAGATCAATTTGACGCTTAGTAGTGAAGATGTAAGCCCATAAATGTGCCCACTAGTTCACTAGTAAGATCATTCTGAGGCTTACTAGTGAACATTTAAGCCACAAAACGCTCACCAGTTCACTAGTAAGGTCATTTTGACGCTTAGTAGTGAACATGTAAGCCACAAAACGCCCACTTGTTCACTAGTAAGATCATTTTGACGCTTACTAGTCAACATGTAAGGCCATCAATGTGCCCACTAGTTCACTAGTAAGATCATTTTGACGCTTACTAGTGAACATGTAAGCCACAAAACGCCCACTAGTTCACTAGTAAGGTCATTTTGACGCTTACTAGTGAACATGTAAGCCACAAAACGCTCACTAGTTCACACGTAAGGTCATTTTGAGGCTTACTCGTGAACATGTAAGCCACAAAACGCCCACTAGTTCACTAGTAAGATCATTTTGACGGTTACTAGTCAACATGTAAGGCCATAAATGTGCCCACTAGTTCACTAGTAAGATCATTCTGAGGCTTACTAGTGAACATTTAAGCCACAAAACGCCCACTAGTTCACTAGTAAGATCATTTTGAGGCTTACTAGTTAACATGTAAGCCACAAAACGCCCACTAGTTCACTAGTAAGATCATTTTGAGGCTTATTAGTGAACATGTAAGCCACAAAACGCTCACTAGTTCACTAGTAAGATCATTTTGACGCTTACTAGTGAACATGTAAGGCCATTAATGTGCCCACTAGTTCACTAGTAAGATCATTTTGACGCTTACTAGTGAACATGTAAGGCCGTAAATGTGCCCACTAGTTCACTAGTAAGATCATTTTGACGCTTACTAGTTAACATGTAAGCCACAAAACGCCCACTAGTTCACTAGTAAGATCATTTTGAGGCTTACTAGTGAACATGTAAGCCACAAAACGCTCACTAGTTCACTAGTACGGTCATTTCGACGCTTACTAGTGAACTTGTAAGCCACAAAACGCTCATTAGTTCACTAGTAAGGTTATTTTGACGCTTACTAGTGAACATGTAAGCCACAAAACGCCCACTAGTTCACACGTAAGGTCATTTTGAGGCTTACTAGTTGACATGTAAGCCGCAAAACGCCCAGTAGTTCACTAGTAAGATCATTTTGAGGCTTACTAGTTGACATGTAAGCAACAAAACGCCCACTAGTTCACTAGTAAGATCATTTTGAGGCTTACTAGTGAACATGTAAGCCACAAAACTTTCACTAGTTCACTAGTATGGTCATTTTGACGCTTACTAGGGAACATGTAAGCCACAAAACGCTCACTAGTTCACTAGTAAGGTTATTTTGACGCTTACTAGTGAACATATAAGCCACAAAACGCTCACTAGTGAACATGTAAGCCACAAAACTTTCACTAGATCACTAGTAAGATCATTTCGACGCTTACTGGTGACCATGTAAGCCACAAAATGCTCACTAGTTCACAAGTAAGATCATTTTCAGGCTTACTAGTAAACATGTAAGGCCATAAATGTGTCCACTGGTTCACTAGTAAGATTTTTTGAGGCTTACTAGTTAACATGTAAGCCACAAAACGCCCACTAGTTCACTAGTAAAATCATTTTGAGGCTTACTAGTGAACATGTAAGCCACAAAACGCTCACTAGTTCACTAGTACGATCATTTCGACGCTTACTAGTGAACTTGTAAGCCAGAAAACGCTCATTAGTTCACTAGTAAGGTCATTTTGACGCTTACTAGTGAACATGTAAGCCACAAAACGCCCACTAGTTCACAAGTAAGGTCATTTTGAGGCTTAATAGTTGACCTGTAAGCCGCAAAACGCCTGGTAGTTCACTAGTAAGATCATTTTGAGGCTTACTAGTTGACATGTAAGCCGCAAAACGCCCACTAGTTCACTAGTAAGATCATTTTGACGCTTACTAGTGAACATGTAAGGCCATAAATGTGCCCACTAGGTCACTAGTAAGGTCATTTTGACGCTTACTAGTGAACATGTAAGCCACAAAACGCATACTAGTTCACTAGTAAGGTCATTTTGAGGCTTACTAGTTGACATGTAAGACGCAAAACGGCCAGTAGTTCACTAGTAAGATCATTTTGAGGCTTACTAGTTGACATGTAAGCCGCAAAATGCCCACTAGTTCACTAGTAAGATCATTTTGACGCTTACTAGTGAACATGCAAGGCCATAAATGTGCCCACTAGTTCACTAGTAAGATCATTTTTACGCTTACTAGTGAACATGTAAGGCCATAAATGTGCCCACTTGTAGTGCTAGTGACATTACACTGTACTTGCATTACATGCAATACTATTGGCTGTACGTTTCAAAATAGTATCATCCCACCAGTCAGGGCTCATGATTTTGGAATATCTGTGCCCACTTAGTTTTGTAGAACAACAATGACGGACAGCGTCCCGAGACGTATTCGGCGAAGGTGCAGGGCGATAGAGAGTGCCTGTGGTCAAGGGTCTGCCGATGAAAGTGAAGCACGCGCGATAAACATTTCAATTGCTAATTTAAGAAGAGTTAGTGACCAGTTTAGCACTGATACTATTCAAAATTTGATTCAAAGTCTAATAGATCTCCGATCTGTCATCATTGCGGGACCCGCTCCTAATGGTGGACGTGTTTGTTCCCATGTGGCACATCGTTTGCACACAGGTAAAATGGCTACCATTTTTTTGTCATTGCTTTTTTGTATGTATTTTTATTCGAACTACACATGGGTTTTACTGACGACTTGCTGTGACTTACCTTCTATCACCCTGTCAAACGTCGTTTTATACCACTTGTTTTCCTGCAAATCAGTAGACGATTAAGTAACGCGATGGCTATACACTTTTAAGCAATAACTAGTGATCTTTTAGTTATTCAATTATACGTTTAAATTATTTTTTTCTTGAGTAAAATGGTTAGAGAAAATAGCTGTTCGTGGTTTTGAAGCTGCATATACTTTTATGTACATCTGTGTCTATATGCCTGTACTGTATACAGTATAGAAAAAACATGTAGTGATTCATTTGCTTGAATTCCTTAATCCTTTTATTTCCATACTTTAGGTAGACGAGGAAGACCAGCACTTGACATTACAAGGGATCAAATTGAACTGCTCCCCACTCAGGGCTTTACAGTGAGAACCATCACGGGGATGTTGGGTTGTTCCTCTTCATACCTGCATAAAAAAAAATGAAGTTTTTTCAGATTTCAGCCAGAAATAGATTTACTCCCATTCATGATGTTGACCTGGAGGAGCACGTCAGAAGATTGGACAGCCAATTTCCCAGATCAGGCTCGGAAGCAAGCGTTCTGCTAAATACTCTTGTCCCTTCATGTACCGTATTTTTACGACTATTCGACGCACCGTACGGTTTGGCGCAGTCTCATTAATGGGTGACATTTCTGTATTTTACACATATACAGACCGCACTGTACCAATGGGCGCAGTTTTACAGTGGTAAAACATACGCCAGCTTAAACATACGGCATGCATGCGCGCACGCTAACACGTTAGCTTGAAGCATACGGTAGCATGCCAAGACATACAGATACAAGCTACAAACACGTTTTTAAAAAGGCAACGAAAGCAGAACTGAGTTCGGGTGTATTTTATTTAGCCATCGTACAATGTTCTCACGTTTTTCGATCAATCATCACCCAGAAATCCATCAAAGTCGTCATCCTCTGTATCAGAAGCAGAGGACTGCACATCCCAGTTGTCATTGAACGCATCACATGCTCGTGTGAGTTGCTACGCATTGCCGAGCGGAAAGAAAGAGCAGCAACAGCAAAGTCAACATTTCTCTCGTGTGAAGCTTTCCCGCATTTGAAAGTAAAGAACAGAGCGAAACATGGTGGTGGCAGTGCGTGTGCCTCTTTCATCTCAAACTGCTTCAAACAACCAAGCGTGTGACGGAAAAGTGGTTAGGACTGCACGACTGTCCATGTTTTATGTTATGTGTTGTGTTTATTATTTTACTTTATGTTAACTGTTTTGTAAAGCGCTTTGTAGCAGCTGCCACTGTTGTGAAAGTGCTATATAAATCAGCATGTATTGTATTGTATTGTGTGTGTAGAAAGAATTGAACAATTGTGCAAGTACCGTAATCCATCAAAAACGCCGCGTTCCCTCTCGTTGTTGCGTATTGTGGCGTAACTCGCCAAGCGCTGCCTCTCACTCTTTGTAAAGTTGTGTTTGCCACCGATCATCCATTGTTCCCATGCCGTTCGCAACTTTACTTTGAACGCCCGGTTGATGCCAATGTCCAGCGGTTGGAGTTCTTTAGTCAAACCTCCGGGAATAAGGCAAGCTCAGAGTTCATTTGCTTGACTTGGTTTTTCACCGCTGCTGTGAGATGGGCACGCATGCCAAAAGCATAACCAGTGGCTTTAAGTTTGAACTGAGCTTCGTAGGCGTGTCTCTTTAATCGAATTTATTTTCAGGGGTTCTTAGAAACCAAAACCGGAGTTGTTTTGCAACAATGCACATTGCCACACTCTATACAAGTGTTGGTACTGGCTTGCGGCATCCCTTTAGCGTCCACTTACACGCCCACCCTTCACCATTCATTGGCGGACTGATCCCCAGCTTGCCTGTCCCCTCTCTCTCTCTCTCTCTCTCTCTCTTTCTCTCTCTCTCTCTCTCTCTCTCTCTCTCTCTCTCTCTCTCTCCATATATGTATATATACACGCCCACCCTTCCCTGATTGGCCGACTTCTTTCCCGCATGCCTGGCCACAGTCACTTCCGCCTTTTCTCTATATAAACAGCGTGTCGGCTGTCAGTCAGATTTTGGAACTCAGCGCATATAAAGGACGCTCCGCACCATAAGGCGTCCTGTCCATTTTGGAGAACATTTAAGACTTTTAATGGCGCCTTATAGTCGTGAAAATACGGTATATATCATTATATTCATTGTGAAAGTGTACTTTCTTTATTGTGTTGTTTTATGAACCTGTTGCAGATGATGAGGGCATACCTGCGTGCTGATGGTATTGTCGTACAAAGAAAAAGACCTCGAGAAATCCTCAACCGTATTGACCCAGCTGCTGCAGCCCAGAGATGGAGCCAGACTGTGGCTAGAAGAACATACATACTATGTGCCATTCCCCAATAGTTTATGGCACATAGATGGGCATATGCGTCTCATTCGGTAATAAGGGATCATCTTATATTTGTACTCGTGGGAGCATTAGAAAGCCATATTGTATGGACAGCACAGATTAAATTGAATTTTATCATATATCATTATATTTTATCATATATCATTATATTCATTGTGAAAGTGTACTTTCTTTATTGTGTTGTTTTATGAACCTGTTGCAGATGATGATGGCATACCTGCGTGCTGATGGTATTGTCGTACAAAGAAAAAGACTTCGAGAAATCCTCAACCGTATTGACCCAGCTGCTGCAGCCCAGAGATGGAGCCAGACTGTGGCTAGAAGAACATACATACTATGTGCCATTCCCCAATAGTTTATGGCACATAGATGGGCATATGCGTCTCATTCGGTAATAAGGGATCATCTTATATTTGTACTCGTGGGAGCATTAGAAAGCCATATTGTATGGACAGCACAGATTAAATTGAATTTTATCATTTGTATATCCAAGTTACACAAACTCCAAATTGCCTCCATGTAGTCTTAAGTGCACAGCAATATCATCTCTACCGAGATGATATTTCAAACAAGAACTACGCAACTATTCGACGCACCGTACTAATGGCCGCAGTCTCATTAATGGGTGACATTTCTGTATTTTACACATACACAGGACGCACCGTACTAATGGCCGCAGTTTTACAGTGGTAAAACATACGCCAGCTTAAACATACGGCATGCATGCGCGCACTCTAACACGTTCGCTTGAAGCATACGGTAGCATGCCAAGACATACAGATAAGCTAGAAACACGTTTTTAAAAAGGCAACGAAAGCAGAACTGAGTTCGGGTGTATTTTATTTAGCCATCGTACAATGTTCTCACGTTTTTCGATCAATCATCACCCAGAAATCCATCAAAGTCGTCATCCTCTGTATCAGAAGCAGAGGACTGCACATCCCAGTTGTCATTGAACGCATCATATGCTAGTGTGAGTTGCTACGCATTGCGAAGCGGAAAGAAGGAGTAGCAACAGCAAAGTCAACATTTCTCTCGTGTGAAGCTTTCCCACATTTGAAAGTAAAGAACAGAGCGAAACATGGTGGTAGCGCGCGTGTGTGTAGAAATAATTGAACAATTGTGCAAGTACCGTAATCCATCAAAAACGCCGCGTTCCCTCTCGTTGTTGCGTATTGTGGCGTAACTCGCCAAGAGCTGCGTCTCACTCTTTGTAAAGTTGTGTTTGCCACCGATCATCCATTGTTCCCATGCCGTTCGCAACTTTACTTTGAACGCCCGGTTGATGCCAATGTCCAGCGGGTGGAGTTCTTTAGTCAAGCCTCCGGGAATAACGGCAAGCTCAGAGTTAATTTGCTTGACTTGTTTTTTCACCGCTGCTGTGAGATGGGCACGCATGCCAAAAGCATAACCGGTGGCTTTAAGTTTGAACTGAGCTTCGTAGGCGTGTGTTTTTGTCGAATTTATTTTCAGGGGTTCTTAGAAACCAAAACCGGAGTTGTTTTGCAACAATGCACATTGCCACACTCTATACAAGTGTTGGTACTGGCTTGAGGCGTCCCTTTAGCGTCCACTTACACGCCCACCCTTCACCATAGCTTGCCTGTCCTCTCTCTCCCTCTCTCTCCCTCTCTCCCTCTCCATATATGTATATATACACGCCCTGCCTTCCCTGATTGGCCGACTTCTTTCCCGCATGCCTGGCCACAGTCACTTCCGCCTTTTCTCTATATAAACAGCGTGTCGGCTGTCAGTCAGATTTTGGAACTCAGCGCATATAAAGGACGCTCCGCACCATAAGGCGTCCTGTCCATTTTGGAGAAAATGTAAGACTTTTAATGGCGCCTTATAGTCGTGAAAATACGGTAATCATTATTCTTTTCATGTTTGTTTTACAGGTGGGGGTTTGTGACACATGCTGGCATTGATGGGAATTCCAGGCTAATAATGTACCTCAACTGCAGCACAGACAACACAGCTTTGACAGTGTTGAAATATTTTGTCCAAGCCACCTGCCTGTATGGGTTACCCTCCAGAGTAAGATCCGACCATGGTGGTGAAAACACTGGTTGCTCTTTTAATGACCCTACTGCAGGGATGGTCCTTTCCTTTATGCAGATATATTATGCAGCAGGAATATTTAAAGGGGAAGTCTTTTTTTATTTTTAATGCCTTTACAAACATACATTCATACACACACACACTGGTCTAAACATGGTATTCAGATTAATTTTACCTTTGTGGAATATGAATTATGCAGAAAATCTCACTTGTTTTTCTCCAAATCAGGGGGCTAACATTTTGTACTTGCTATAGACCGAACAGTACATCACAGTTTCTGTGAGGACAAAATTTCTGGTTCTGTCACAGTCCACCGGAAGCAGAAATTGCTTTCACATTGCGCAGGTGTAACTTGGGCCGATCACAAGTGCTGCTTAACTTTATTAAACTAAATGAAGAGATGCCTCCGTGCAATACTCAGAGTAAGATGACGTGTAAAGTATGTGGCATGATGTATAGAAGTTAATGGAGTGCTGTGTCTGTCTCCTAAATACAATAAGGACTTTTTAAATGGGTTTTCAATTTTTCTTGCAGGGAAAAAAAATATATATATATATATATATATATATATATATATATATATATATATATATATATATATATATATATATATAATCTATAAAAAAGAATCCTCGTCTCACCCCTCAGGTGGTGTCCATCCCTCACTCATCGGTCATCGGTATCATCATCGGTCTCATCAAAGACGGCGACGAGTCTGCGTACCGCCAACAAGTGGAGCAGCTGGAGCTCTGGTGCGGCCGACACAACCTCGGGCTGAACACGCTCAAGACTGTAGAGATGATCGTGGACTTCCGGAAACATTCTTCTCCTCAGTTGCCCCTCACACTATCCAACTGCCCTGTGTCAACCATCGAGACCTTCAAGTTCCTGGGAATCACAGTCTCCCAGGACATGAAGTGGGAAGTCAACACCATCTCCATCCTGAAAAGGGCCTGACAGCGGATGTGCTTCCTGAGGCTGCTGAGGAAGCATGGCCTGCCACAGGAGGTGCTACGACAGTTTTACACGGGAGTCATCGAATCAATCCTGTGTTCTTCCATCACGGTTTGGTTTGGGGCCGCCACATAAAAGGACAAAATCCGACTTCAACGGACAGTTAGGACGGCAGAAAAAATCGTTGGCACCGCCCTACCCACTCTTGAGGACTTGCACACTGCAAGAATCAAGACAAGGGCACGGAAAATCCTCCTGGATCCCCCGCACCCTGCCCACCACCTTTTTCAGCCACTCCCCTCAGGCAGACGCTACAGATCCATGCGCACCAAATCCAGTAGACACTTAAACAGCTTCTTCCCTCTAGCCATTAACTCCTTAAACAGTCACTGACATAGTCACTCTTCTTGCACCACAAAATGGTACTACAAAACTACTGGTATACTCTAAAATGGTTCAATGATTTTGTTGTTTACGATGATACTAGTGCAGCGTGTTATACCGGAGACAAATTCCTTGTGTGTTCTACATACTTGGCCAATAAAGATGATTCTGATTCTGATTTTGATTCAGCTGGGGTCCTCTACCAGAGGCCAGGAAGCTTGAGGGTTCTGCGCAGTATCCTTGCTGTTCCCAGCACTGCACATTTCTGGACTGAGATGTCCGATGTTGTTCCCAGGATCGGTTGTAACCACTCATCATCTAGTTTGGGGGGTCACTGCCCCGAGTGCTCCGACCACCACAGGCACGACTGTCACCTTTACCTTCCAGGCTCTCTCCAGCTCCTCTCTGAGCCCTTGGTATTTCTCGAGTTTCTCGTGTTCCTTCTTTCTGAGGTTTCCATCACTTGGGACCGCTACATCCACTACAACGGCTTTCCTCTGCCATTTATCTATGATCATGATATCTGGTTGGTTCGCCATTACCATCTTGTCAGTCTGGATCTGGAAGTCCCTGAGGATCTTCCCTCTGTCATTCTCCACCACCTTTGGAGGCGTTTCCCATTTTGACCTTGGGGTTTCGAGTCCATACTCCGCACAGATGTTTCGGTAGACTATGCCAGCCACCTGGTTATGGCGTTCCATATAGGCTTTCCCTGCCAGCATCTTACACCCTGCAGTTATGTGTTGGATCGTCTCAGGCGCCTCTTTGCACAACCTACACCTTGGGTCTTGGCTGGTGTGGTATATCTAGTCAAGTCAAGTCAAGTCAACAGTATTTATAGAGCACTTTCAAACAGCCATCGCTGCATACAAAGTGCTGTACATGGAGCGATTTAACATATACAATAAACAGTAAGACGAATCAGTAATAAGTAATAAGTAATAAGGCGGTAGAAAGCACCAAGCAGTAAAATCAAGAGCAAATCTAAGTCATGCTGAGTCAAACGCCAAAGAATACAAGTGAGTTTTGAGGAGGGCTTTAAAGATGGGCAGCGAGGAGGCTTGCCGAATGTTCAGTGGGAGGTCATTCCAGAGAGATGGAACAGCAACAGAAAAGGCTCGATCCCCTCTGAGCCTCAGTTTAGTTCTTGGTACGTCTAGCAAAGACTGGTCCACAGACCTGAGGCGCCGGGCAGGGGTGTAGGGGCGTATGAGCTCAGAGAGGTAAGGTGGCGCGAGATTATTCAGAGATTTGAAAACAAAGAGGAGGATCTTAAAAATAATTCTAAAATAAATGGGGAGCCAGTGAAGGGATGCCAAAGTAGGAGTTATATGCTCCCTCTTACGAGTACCAGTCAAGAGGCGAGCAGCGGCATTCTGTACCAGCTGAAGGCGCTTGATGGAGGACTGGCTGACTCCAAAGTACAGGGCGTTGCAGTAATCGAGCCAGGATGTGACAAAGGCATGAATTACTGTCTCAAAGTGTTCATGTGAGAGGAAAGGTTTTATTTTGGCCAGCTGTCTAAGGTGAAAGAAGCTGGATTTAACAACGGCACCAATTTGCCGATCGAGTTTAAAATCACTGTCCAGTTTAAGTCCCAAGTTTGAGACCGTTGATTTCAGATAAGGAGATAGGGGGCCCAAGTCTACAGGATGGAATGTACAAGGTCCACTGGGGCCAAACAATATCACCTCTGTCTTCTTTTCGTTGAACTTCAAGAAATTTTGTGCCATCCAGGTTTTGATTTCTTCCAGACAGGATAGGAGTGGCCTTAATGAGAAGGTGTCTTTCTTGCTCAGTGGGACATAGATCTGGCAGTCATCTGCATAGCAGTGGAAAGGAATACCATGTTTCCTTAAGATGGAACCCAATGGGAGCAGATACAGCGAGAACAGCAGAGGCCCCAGAATTGAGCCCTGTGGAACACCACATGACAGGGGAGCAGTGCGTGATTCAGAGCAGCCAAGGCTGACAAAAAAGGTCCTGTCAGCTAGATAGGACCTAAACCAATCAAGAGCACTCCCGCCAATGCCCACCAAGTGCTGCAAACGAGTCAGCAGAATACTGTGATCCACTGTATCAAATGCTGCAGTTAAGTCCAATAAGACCAGACACACGTGGTCTCCAGAGTCATTTGCCAGGAGGATGTCATTAGAAACGCGTAACAGGGCTGACTCCGTGCTATGCATCGTCTTGAAACCTGACTGGAAGACCTCCAAGATGTTATGTTCATCCAAGAAAAGTTTCAACTGCATGTGCACCACTTTTTCCAGAATTTTGGAAATGAAAGGCAGTTTGGAAATGGGTCTGTAACTTGACAGCTCATCTGGATCAAGACCAGGTTTCTTGATCAAGGGTTGGACCACAGCGTGTTTAAACTGTTGGGGAACTACACCAGAAGAAAGGCTGCTGTTGATGATATCCAAGACCGATGCACCAACACTCGGGAGAACCTCCTGAAAGAAGCGTGGGGGAAGAGAGTCGCAAGGGGAGCCAGATGGCTTCGTCTGGCGAACTACATCCTCCAAAAGCGCCAAGGACACAGTATCAAAAGAATTTAGGACAGCTGAACATGGAACATGGACAGAGGGGTCAGATGCGGTATTTGGGACCGGAATCCTAGCTGTAGAGACCTTATCAATAAAGAACTGAAGGAATCTGTTGCACATCTCGGCTGAAGAATCCGAGCAATGAGCCTCAATGGCTCTGGTGCTCAGGGCCTGCTCCTGAGCAGCCAGGATGAGTGCCTCTGTGCTGTCCTTCAGGCCAGCCCTCTCTAGAACTCTGATAGGACTTCTTGAGATTGGCCACGTCAGTTATTGTCCGGTGGTACATCCCTTGTAGGGGCTTGTCCTCCCATGATGGTCCCTCTTCCAGCACCTCTTCTTCTGTTCCCAATTGTCTGAGACATTCTCTGAGTACATAATCCATTGGTGCCTTCTCCTTGATGTATTTGTGGAGCTTGGATGTTTCATCCTGGACAGTGGCTCTCACACTCACTAGACCCCGGCCTCCTTCCTTTTCCATTTTTTTTATGCAGGTATGAAGAGGAACAACCCAACATCCCCGTGATGGCTCTCACTGTAAAGCCCTGAGTGGGGAGCAGTTCAATTTGATCCCTTGTAATGTCAAGTGCTGGTCTTCCTCGTCTACCTAAAGTATGGAAATAAAAGGATTAAGGAATTCAAGCAAACGAATCACTACGTGTTTTTTCTATACTGTATACAGTACAGGCATATAGACACAGATGTACATAAAAGTATATGCAGCTTCAAAACCACGAACAGCTATTTTCTCTAACCATTTTACTCAAGAAAAAAATAATTTAAACGTATAATTGAATAACTAAAAGATCACTAGTTATTGCTTAAAAGTGTATAGCCATCGCGTTACTTAATAGTCTACTGATTTGCAGGAAAACAAGTGGTATAAAACGACGTTTGACAGGGTGATAGAAGGTAAGTCACAGCAAGTCGTCAGTAAAACCCGTGTGTAGTTCGAATAAAAATACATACAAAAAAGCAATGACAAAAAAATGGTAGCCATTTTACCTGTGTGTAAACGATGTGCCACATGGGAACAAACACGTCCACCATTAGGAGCGGGTCCCGCAATGATGACAGATCGGAGATCTATTAGACTTTGAATCAAATTTTGAATAGTATCAGCGCTAAACTGGTCACTAACTCTTCTTAAATTAGCAATTGAAATGTTTATCGCGCGTGCTTCACTTTCACCGGCAGACCCTTGACTACAGGCACTCTCTATCGCCCTGCACCTTCGCCGAATACATCTCGGGACGCTGTCCGCCATTGTTGTTCTAAAAAACTAAGTGGGCACAGAATTTCCAAAATCATGAGCCCTGACTGGTGGGATGATACTATTTTGAAACGTACAGCCATCCGTCCAGAAATGTGCAGTGCTGGGAACAACAAGGATACTGCGCAGAACCCTCAAGGTTCCTGGCCTCTGGTAGAGGACCTGAGCTAAATGAGGAACGGACACCACCCGAGGGGTGAGATGAGGATTTTTTTTTTTTTTAGAGTACAGTACTGTATATGTTGCTCTATGTGACTCGCTGTGGTTTTGCAGCTTCTCGCGGACCCTTTGCGGACTTTAAAATTGTTTTTTTTTTAACCTGTTTATGTTATTTGGACGCTACTTCGTGAATTTTCGTTTATCGCGGGTGGTTTTGGTCCCCATTAACCGCGATAAACGAGGGATTACTGTATCTCACCAAAACATTAAATCAATTAACACAGCATTTTGACATGCGTGAAGTCCATGAAAAACAGATGTAACAGAAGAAATCCAGTCATTTTTCAAACTAAAATATTTTTCAACTTCACATAAATAAACTGTCAGTACTGTAAGGTTTTTTTATCTTATTTTTATTATTTTATATTATTTTCATTTGCGTGGTGGGACAGTTTCTGTAATGAGTATCCCACGAGAGCTCCACATCATCTCTCCATCCATCTATCCATCCATTATCTGAGCCGCTTATCCTCATGAGGGTTGCGGACGTGCTGGGGCCTATCCCAGCTGTCATCCAACAGGAGGCGAGGCCCATCCTGAACTGGTTGCGAGGCAATCGCAGGGCACACATTGACAAACAACCATTCACACTCACAATCACACCTATGGACAATTTAGAGCACAAGTGTCAAACTCCAGTCATCGAGGGCCGTTGTCCTGCATGTTTTCCATCGCTCAACTGCTGCATCACACCTGATTCAAAGGATCAGAATCGTTACCAGGCTCCGACAGAGCTTGCTGGTGAGTTTGGCAGCTATGGTTGAGAGTGATCAATTAACTTACCATGCAGCTTTTTGGAATAAATGTGTGTGTGTGTGTGTGTCTGTGTCTGTGTGTCTGTGTGCGTGCATGCGTGTGTGTGTGTGTGTATATATATATATATATATATATATATATATATATATATATATATATATTAGGGATGTGAATCTCAGCACTGAGGACGATTCGATACACATCTCGATGCACTACCAGCGATGCGATACTTAAACGATACATGGAATTTTCTGGCGACACGATTCGATACGTTTCACCGTCTTCACGATGTGATACGACGCGATACACATTTAGTTCAAATCAATGCGATCCGATACGATACAGTACAATTTGTTGTGATATTGTGTGTGCAATTAAACATGATGCAAATACGCAAAGAAAAAAAGTTAAAAAAAAGATGGAATTCAGTATGGTATTGCAAAAAGTAGACCACTTTATTCCTTACAAATAGTAGAACGTGTAAAACATTTTAGCATTTAACATTTAAGCCCTTTCACAATTGGGTTTTGTGCAAAGAAAATGCAAACAATTTGGCACCTGAGACTCACAGCTGTTGCTGTAGTGTAAACACAAACAGACTACTCACTGAGTGTCTTATATGAAATATCCATCTCCATAGGACAGAAAAAAAATACAATTGAAACAAGATGGCAGTCACAGCCTCAAAGCTGCTGTGTGTATTGTAGCGTACACAGACCACTCTCACTGAGTGTCAAAATGAAATGTCCAAAAGAGTCATCCATATATAGTTTTTCCTTGCGCGGTCACAGTGAGCTGCAAGGGACCCCCAAAATATGTCCAACGAGGAACTGGACGTGGAGGCGGGGGAGGTAGCGGGAAACTTGTCGGTGATCTGGTGCCATTGTTTTAAGTGGTCTGCATATTTGTGGTGCTGCCGTTGTATGGCTTCGTAGTGCGACTTTCTTTGCAAATTACGGAGCTTTTATCAATCTTTCCGTCTTTCTTTTCGAAGCCGTAGTATTTCCAAACATAAGATCTGAATGTTGCGGAAGCATTAAATACAGTAGTTTCCTCGCTGCTGCTTGCGCGAACTTCGTAGTGTTTCGCTAGTTGTGTACTGGACTGTATGTGACGCACGGCTACCGTCCGTATTCAAAACAAAACGCAAAACAATGATGGTGCATTCATAGCGCCTCGGAATGGTCAGATAGATGACGTATAACATGAATAAAACGGCGCTTGAATCGGATTTTACCGATACCCACCAATGCATCGTGATGAATCGCGATTTCACCCGTCAATCGCGTCGTACCCAGTGAAAGAGCCGATGCACTCGCATCGCGCACGTGCGCATCGATGTATCGATTAATATCGATTATTTTCCACACCCTTAATATATATATGGAGTGGAGTCGTGTCTCTTAAACCTCTTTACCCAGATAGAGGGACACAGAATGCATCATATCAATAATTAAACTACAAAAATGGAGAAGGACAAAAAGAGCAACAGGAAGCGACGGAGAAAGAAGAGTTAAAGGTCAGAGAAGCTGATTAAAATAAAACATGCTTAAAGACATCTGATAGATGTCAGAGGTACTGCATAATCATGAAAAGTAACACTTACGTGTTTCATTGATGTTATTGAGAAGAAGCAAAAAAATGAAAAAGACGACCTGGACCTTTATTTTAGGAAGGTGACGAAATGACAACCTGTTTGCTGTATGTCATCTGGTGATCAGCCCATTGTCAATCAGATAGATGGGCAGCAAGGGGGCTTGCAGAATGTTCAATGGGAGGACATTCCAAAGAGAGGGACCAGCAACGGAAAAGGCTCTGTCCCCTCTGAGCCTGCGTTTAGTTCTTGGTACCTCTAATTATGTCTGGTCCGCAGACCTGAGGCACTGGGCAGGTGTGGAGCTCAGAGGAACTCAGAGAGGTCAGGTGGAGCGAGGTCATTTAAACATCCATCCATCCATCCATCTTCCGAACCGCTTGATCCTCACTAGGGTCGCGGTGGGTGCTGGAGCCTGTCCCAGCAGTCATCGGGCAGTAGGCGGGGGACACCATGAATCGGTAGCCAGCCAATCACAGGGCACACAGAGACGAACAACCATCCGCGCTCACACTCACACCTAGGGACAGTTTAGAGCAGGCATGTCCAAAGTCCGGCCCGGGGGCCAAATCCGGCCCGCGGTCGAATTTCATCCGGCCCTCGGCCCCTGTCATAAAATCAGTGCCGTCTGGCCCGCAGGTTGGACGCAATGGAACACGTGTTGCATTGACTGAGGTCTCGTAGACTGGTGAGTGATGTTTCATAGAATACTGCTTCCCTCTAGTGGCTAAATGAGTAATAGCATTCACTAAATGAGTAATAGCATTTAGACACTAGAGGGCATCACTCACGAGTTAACAAGACATCACTCCGTGATTATATTGACTGATATGTCATATTTAAATTGATCCTTGCAGTTGTAGATATGTGTATTGCTTGTTCATTTCCCCGTTATTCGAGTCAAAGGTTTTGTGACTATTGAAAAGTCATGCTGATACATTTTATGTTTTAAATCAATCAATTTGCACTCAGGAGACTTCTGTTTAAGAAAAAGTCAAGTGAATAAGCAGTTGCATGTGATATACCTGTTTCAAATGAACCAAAAGAAATTCTTAAGATTGTTGAAATTAAAATAAAAATGGAAATGTGAAACAGACTGGCTTACTAAAATTTGTTGAACAATATTGTTGTTCAATGTCAAGTCAAGTCAAGTCAACAGTATTTATAGAGCACTTTCAAACAGCCATCGCTGCATACAAAGTGCTGTACATGGAGCGATTTAACATATACAATAAACAGTAAGACGAATCAGTAATAAGTAATAAGTAATAAGGCGGTAGAAAGCACCAAGCAGTAAAACCAATAGCAAATCTAAGTCATGCTGAGTCAAACGCCAAAGAATACAAGTGAGTTTTGAGGAGGGCTTTAAAGATGGGCAGCGAGGAGGCTTGCCGAATGTTCAGTGGGAGGTCATTCCAGAGAGATGGACCAGCAACAGAAAAGGCTCGATCCCCTCTGAGCCTCAGTTTAGTTCTTGGTACGTCTAGCAAAGACTGGTCCACAGACCTGAGTCGCCGGGCAGGGTTGTAGGGGCGTATGAGCTCAGAGAGGTAAGGTGGCGCGAGATTATTCAGAGATTTGAAAACAAAGAGGAGGATCTTAAAAATAATTCTAAAATGAATGGGGAGCCAGTGAAGGGATGCCAAAGTAGGAGTTATATGCTCCCTCTTACGAGTACCAGTCAAGAGGCGAGCAGCGGCATTCTGTACCAGCTGAAGGCGCTTGATGGAGGACTGGCTGACTCCAAAGTACATGGCGTTGCAGTAATCGAGCCGGGATGTGACAAAGGCATGAATTACTGTCTCAAAGTGTTCATGTGAGAGGAGAGGTTTTATTTTGGCCAGAGAATGTCAGCCAAGGTCGGCCCCCCGACATTTTACCACATAAAATCTGGCCCCCTTGGCAAAAAGTTTGGACACCCCTGGTTTAGAGTGTTCAATCAGCCTGCCACACATGTTTTTGGAATGTGGGAGGAAACAGGAGCACCCGGGGAAAACCCACGCAGGCCCGGGGAGAACATGCAAACTCCACATAGGGAGGCCGGAGCTCTAATCGAACCCGGTACCTCTGCACTGTGAAGCGATGGCTGTTTGAAAGTGCTCTATAAATACTGTTGACTTGACTTGAAACCGACGTGCTAACCACTGGACTACCAGTCCGCCCTACCAGTACAACCAGTTACGGGATTATTGAGAAATATACATATGTCGATAAAATCTCACAGATTTACCTTAACCTGGAAAAATATATACTGTATTTGTAGTCTTTTAATGTCTCTGAACCAGTCCCTGCTGCGAATAGTAAAAATCCAAAAGTAATCGATGCCCTTAACCCCTCAAGAAAGGTTTAGATTCCACAAGATAGTGGCATAAACAACTCCTCTATTAGACAGGTCAGTTGTGCGGCTAACTGAAGCTCCTCTGCTCACTTCAAGTTAGTTCCTTGGCATCGCTGTGCCACAAGATGGAGTCAAAGCAATACTTGACTTGACTTGAATAACAGAGGACTGCGAATTTGTCAATGCCGAAAACGTGACAATTTGGAGGTTAATGTATATTATTTCAAAATCCATATTTGTTCAGGCTAAAACATCTGGAATGAAAAACTGTGTGAGGTTTGAGCTCATTTGAGCATATGTAAAAAACAAAAACAAATAATATTCAAGAAGGGTTTTTACAAGTAAAACCATTCATAATCATCCTCCAACTGTAGGACATTGAAAAAATATCTTCACATTAATTTTGTTGAACTTCGTGTCTATCTGGTTGGCACCGATCAATTTGTTAAGGTCATGGAATATCGAGCAAAAAACAAAAAATGTCAAACATATATTTAGAGATGTTAATCATTTGAGTTCAAATTTACCTCAAACATAACGGCAGCATAAAAACAGTATTCGACACGTTCCTCATTTTAGTTATTATAAACTTCAACATTTATTTGTATTATTAAAAGCTGGTGGTAATTTGGTAAGCTTTGAAGATAAAGTAAGCTTTCATCATGTGTTTTTTTTTCATGCTCACCTACAAACTTGCTTTTTGCCATTGGCATGGCATTTCTCCTCTAAAATTCAGCCCAATAATGTTGGAAAATAATTACTTGCAGATCGCCAGGTTTCAGTCGCCCTGAATGGCCACAGAAGTCTTCATGGGCTATGGCCCCTTCCAACACATATGTTACCTGTTGGGGGAACAACACAGTGAAGGTGTAGAAGACAACACGGCAAATGTTGACGCGGCAACAATCTACTGCCCTATCAATCTTCCTAAAACTGAAAAACGGTCAGCAGAACAAGCTCACTTGACAGATAAGACCTCCACCATCTGGAAGATTAAAGGAAGTTTCCTCTTTATCCTGAGGGCAGTTTCAAGGGAACAAAATGTCATAACATCGAACATAAGCACAAAAGGCGGCTTTCTCAGTGAGCTTGACCGATGGCGATGGAGAGGGAGTCAAAATATCGGAAAAGTAGGTTCTTGAATTTGCGCTCTGGGAAACAACTTGAAGTGTCCCTCGTCACTGCTGGTGCTGCAATCACAGCAGTGATGGGATAAGAGCAGTGGTCCAGTTTCGTGAAAAAGGCAGGATCTGATCTGAGCGCTTTCTCTTTCCAACAACAATAAAATGAAGACGATTAGAACACACCTAATTTTATTAAAATGCTATTTTTAAGTATTCGTTATGACCTGTTCACACTCTTTCTCGCATAGTTCTGCACATAAGTGCCAAAGCGTGTTTGTTTCTTGTTGTTTCTAACTCCCATTTTAAAATGTATATCACATCACTGACACACAAATCAAAAGAGAATTACAGTTTAAACACTTGTAGGTTCAACCAGTCACACAATGTAAACATCAAATCTGGGTGACAAATGGTGTTTTTCTGAGCTTTGTTCTCCATCCATCCATCCATCCATTATCTACCGCTTATCCGGGGCCGGGTCGCGGGGGCAACAGCTTTAGCAGGGAAGCCCAGACTTCCCTCTCCCTAGCTACTTCTTCCAGCTCTCCCCAGGGGATCCCGAGTCGTTCCCAGGCAAGCTGGGTGACATAGTCTCTCCAGCGTGTCCTGGGTCTTCCTCGGGGTTTCCTCCCGGTGGGACATGACCGGAACACCTCACCGGGGAGGCGCTCAGGAGGCATCCGAATCAGATGCCCAAGCCACCTCATCTGGCTCCTCTCGATGTGGAGGAGAAGCGGCTTGACTCTGAGCCCCTCCCGGATGACTGAGCTTCTCACCTTATCTCTAAGGGAGAGCCCGGACACCCTGCGGAGAAAACTCATTTCAGCCGCTTGTATCCGGGATCTCGTTCTTTCGGTCACGACCCATAGCTCGTGACCATAGGTGAGGGTTGGGACGTAGATCGACCGGTAAATTGAGAGCTTCGCCCTTTGGCTCAGCTCCTTCTTCACCACGACAGACCGATACAACGTCCGCATCACAGCAGACGCTGCAGCGATCCGCCTGTCGATCTCTCGCTCCCTCCTGCCCTCACTCGTGAACAAGACCCCAAGATACTTAAACTCCTCCACTTGGGGCAAGATATCCCCCCCCCCCCCCCCGACCCGGAGGGGGCACTCCACCCTTTTCCGACTGAGGACCATGGTTTCAGATTTGGAGGTGCTGATTTTCATCCCAACCGCTTCACTGCGAAATGCTCCAGTGAGAGTTGGAGAGCCCCGTTTGAAGGAGCCAACAGCACCACATCATCTGCAAAAAGCAGGGATGTAATACTGAGGCCCCCAAAACGGACCCCCTCAACGCTTCGGCCTCGCCTAGAAATTCTGTCCATAAAGGTTATGAACAGAATCGGCGACAAAGGGCAGCCTTGGCGGAGTCCTACCCCAACTGGAAACGATTCCGACTTACTGCCGGCAATGCGAACCAAACTCTGACATCGGTGGTATAGTGACCGAACAGCCCGTATCAGGGGGTTCGGTACCCCATACCCACGAAGCACCCCCCACAGAACTCCCCGAGGGACACGGTCAAACGCCTTCTCCAAGTCCACAAAACACATGTAGACTGGTTGGGCGAATTCCCACATACCCTCAAGGACCCTGCTAAGGGTGTAGAGCTGGTCCACTGTTCCACGGCTGGGACGAAAACCACACTGCTCCTCCTCAATCTGAGGCTCGACTTCCTGACGGACCCTCCTCTCCAGCACCCCCGAATAGACCTTACCAGGGAGGCTGAGGAGTGTGATCCCTCTGTAGTTGGAACACACCCTCCGGTCCCCCTTTTTAAAAAGAGGGACTACCACCCCGGTCTGCCAATCCAGAGGCACTCTCCCTGTTGACCACGCGATGTTGCAGAGGCGTGTCAACCAGGACAGCCCCACAACATCCAGAGCCTTGAGGAACTCCGGGCGGATCTCATCCACCCCTGGGGCCTTGCCACCGAGGAGCTTTTTAACCACATCGGTGACTTCAACCACAGAGATAGGAGAGCCCACCTCAGAGTCCCCAGGCTCTGCTTCCTCCAAGGAAGGCATGTTGGTGGAGTTGAGGAGGTCTTCGAAGTACTCTGCCCACCAGTTCACAACGTCCCGAGTCGAAGTCAGCAGTGCCCCATCCCCACTGTACACAGTTCTTAGTGGTGCACTGCTTCCCCCTCCTGAGACGTCTGATGGTGGACCAGAATTTCCTCGAAGCCGTCCGGAAGTCGGCTTCCATGGCCTCACCGAACTCTTCCCACGCTCGGGTTTTTGCCTTGGCGACCACCGAAGCCGCGGTCCGCTTGGCCAGTCGATACCCGTCAGCTGCTTCTGGGGTCCCACAGGCCATAAAGGCTCGAGAGGACTCCTTCTTCAGCTTGACGGCATCCCTTACTGCTGGTGTCCACCAGCGAGTACGAGGGTTGCCCCCACGACAGGCACCAACCACCTTATGGCCACAACTCAGATTAGCCGCCTCAACAATAGAGGCACGGAACATGGTCCACACGGGCTCAATGTCCCCCGCCTGCCCCGGAACATGGGAAAAGCTCTGTCGGAGGTGGGAGTTGAAACTCCTTCTGACAGGGGATTCCGCCAGACGCTCCCAACAAACCCTCACCATACGTTTGGGTCTGCCAGGACGGACCGGCATCTTCCCCCACCATCGGAGCCTACTCACCACCAGGTGGTGATCAGTTGACAGCTCCGCCCCTCTCTTCACCCGAGTGTCCAGAACATGCGGCCGCAAATCCGATGATACAACTACAAAGTCGATCATCGAACTGCGGCCTAGGGTGTCCTGGTGCCAAGTGCACATATGGACACCCTTATGTTTGAACAAGGTGTTCGTTATAGACAATCCGTGACGAGCACAGAAGTCCAATAACAAAACACCACTCGGGTTCTGATCGGGGGGGCCGTTCCTCCCAATCACGCCCCTCCAGGTATCACCGTCATTGCCCACGTGAGCATTGAAGTCCCCCAGCAGAACAAGGGAGTCCCCAGCAGGAGTACTCTCCAGCACACGCTCCAAGGACTCCAAAAAGGGTGGGTATGCTGAGCTGCTGTTTGGTGCATATGCACAAACAACAGTCAGGACCCGTCCACCCACCCGAAGGCGGAGGGAGGCAACCCTTTCGTCTACCGGTGTGAACCCCAATGTACAGGCACTGAGCCGGGGGGCAATGAGTATGCCCACACCTGCTCTGCGCCTCTCACCGTGAGCAACTACAGAGTGGAAGAGAGTCCAACCCCTCTTGAGAGAACTGGTACCAGAACCCAGGCTGTGTGTGGAGGCAAGTCCGACTATATCCAGTCTGAAATTCTCTGCCTCACACACCAGCTCGGGCTCCTTCCCTGCCAGAGAGGTTACATTCCATGTCCCAAGAGCTAGCTTCTGTAGCCGAGGATCGGACCGCCAGGATCCCCGCCTTTGGCTGCCGCCCAGCTCACATTGCACCCGACCCCTTTGGCCCCTCTCATGAGTGGTGAGCCCATGGGAAGGTGGACCCACGTTGCCTCTTCGGGCTGTGCCCGGCCGGGCCCCATGGGTGTAAGCCAACGAGCCCCACCTCCAGGCCTGGCTCCAGAGGGGGGCCCCGGTGACCCGCGTCCGGGCAAGGGAAACCTAGATCCATTTATTTCGATCATCATTGGGGTCTTTGAGCCGTGCTTTGTCTGGCCCTTCACCTAGAACCTGTTTGCCATGGGTGACCCTGCCAGGGGCATAAAGCCCCAGACAACTTAGCTTCTAGGATCATTGGGACACACAAACCCCTCCACCACGGTAAGGTGACGACTCACGGAGGGGTGAGCTTTGTTCTGACATTGAATATACATAGAAGCATTTTAAAAGCATTTTTTTTAAAATGCTTGAGCTTTGTTCTGACATTGAATATACATAGAAGCATTTTTAAAAAATATATATAATAATATTACTTTTTAATATCCAAATGAACAAGCCAACAAACTGAACCTTTGTTGGAGAGAATCACATTAGGTGAAGTGTCATGTTTTAGGTCTTGTTCATGCAGATCGTGCCGCATGTGTTTTGCGTGTGTGCGTGTGTGTGTGTGTGTTCTTTTTGGCTGCTCCAGTGGCCAAGAGAAGAGCTGAGCTCGGGGTCGGGAATTCAATAGGGAAAGAATTTAATGGGGAACATCTGAAAGCTCGGCTTCCTACTGCGAGCCTCCTGTGATCTTTCAGCACAGCTGTATCTTCTCCAAAGTCACGAGCATGTGAGCAAACACACCTGCAGAAAGGCATGCTGGGAATACAGCCCAAAACACCCACACTGGGAGATTAATCTGGAACGTTTGCTATAAAGCTGTTTTAAGTTTGTGTTTGTAGATCTAGTGAACCCCCTTGCATGCTCACTAACCATTGCCACGGTGATTAATGTCCAGCCCATAAGGCTTAGAATTAATAATAATAATTAATAACAATCAATTTGATTTGCAATGTACTTGACATTACAAAATGCTACAGAGAATTTAAAGACAAAGTAAAAAACAGAAAAGGCTACAGCTGATAACTGGTGAAAATAAAAGCACACTTGGAGTCAGGAAAAAAGTTGAGGTTTAACATCTAAAATGAATGGAAAGGTTTTTAGCTTCCTTTTGAAGATCGTCAAAGTTTGAGGAGCCCTCAGGAACTCAGGGAGTGCATTCCAGAGTCATCGTGCCACAGATTTGGAAGGCCTTCTCTCCCATCATGATGACCTTAGCTTAGACCGGAGGCTCCTTGTAGAGTGACGTGGGCTGAAAAGCTTGCTCAGGTATAAGAGGGCATTTCCATGAACACACTTGTGGGTAGGAAGGTAGAGTTTCTAGTGGAATTGGGAGAAAGCAGGTAGCCAGTGGAGAGTCTGGAATAGGCGTAAACTGGTTGTATTTATGAGTCAGGATCCTGGCAGCGCAGTTTTGTATGCGCTGGAGTTTGAGACCGAGACAGGAAGTGAGATGCAGTAGTTCAGTCTGGATGAGATGAAGTCATGGACCAGTTTATTAGCATAAGACAAAGAGAAGAAAGGGTGGAGTTTGGCAGTGTTGAGAAGAAGGAAGGAAACTCAGGTGAGATGGCGGATGTGGGTGTCAAAGGAAGGATGAGAATCAAACTTGACACATAGATTTGTGGCAGTGGGGGAGAAGAGAATGTTGCGGCCAGAGATAGTGATGTTTGTAATGGGGAATGACTGACTTTGGCGCTCTTTAACTTGGATGTCAGCCATGGCTTCATCTCCTCCAGGCCAGAACTGAAAGCAGTTGTTGTGGCTGAGGGTGATAAGCGATAAGATGAGGGTGTCATCAACACAACAGTGATAGTAAACACCATGCCTGCTGATGAGCTGACCCAGGGGAAGCCTGTACTGTAATTGGTAAAAAGGACTGGCCCGAAAAATGAACCCTGTGGCACCCCACCCATGCGGCAGTGTAGGGTAAGCATCTTGAGTTCCCCTGGGATAGACACTCAGCTCTACCTGTGAGCTAAAACTGAAATCATTTGGAGATGGTTCCAGAGATTCTCACAAAGGACGGGGGCCGATGCAAAAGAAAATGGTGGTTCACAGTGTCAAAGGAAGCGGAAAGGGTGTAAAGTTCAGCAGCAACAACTATAACCTTAGAAATCTCCTGGGTATCTTGGCCGTGAAATAAGGCAGAACTGAAGAGAAAAGCTTATAATAGCAGCGATGAGTGGGTTTATGGCTGTGACTGGCTGAAATTGTTTCTCACTTTCAAAAGGGAAAGTGTGTCTCCCAGACGAAGCTCGCCCGAGACTATGAATTGGCAAACTCAACCATTTCGACAATATTCTGTAATGGCTACGAAATCATGGCAGAGTTCGAGGCCAACAGATTGAAAGATGATCGTAAATGGCTTTGGGGTGTGCCACATCCAGAACTGGAGAAGGGACATATCATTTATCATCATAGACTGAATGGTCATTTGTTGATTAATTAGTTTGAATATACATATTTTGATCAGTGTCTGTTCGATTTGCGGCAGACATGATTACACTGACTCGTGGTTTCTTGTACTACACTGAACCAACTGCCTGTTTCTAATTTTGCCGTAATTAAGCTACTATTTTCTCAAATGCATTTGGCCACATAAAGAAAATAAAAAAGTTTTAATGGTTCTGCACAGTTGTTCGCATTCAACATAATGCATAAGCAATATACAAATTGTAGATTTATTTTTACATATTTTCAAGTCATTCCAAATATGCAATGGGTGTATTACCAGTGAGGACAAACAATATAATAGTCGACGGACCTTAAACTGATTATTAACGATATTAAAAAAAACAACAAAACAACAAAAAACACTGTCATGGCTTTCCATACTCGCAACTAGCTCTGCTGTTATATTTTTTGACATAGTGAAACACTAAGTACTACAGTGTCAAAATTCTATGGCAATGTTCCTGCTACTTTACTTTGTTGTGCTAATATATTATTCATTTCAATTTGGTATCCAAAGTTAATTTTGGAATGGCCTTCAAGTAGATTTCCACGTTTAAAGAAGCAAGGTGTAGTTTCCCACTTCCATCACTTTGAGGGCACACAAATACCATATTTACCAAATTTACTTTTGGTTCACACTGATGGTAATTTAAAACCAACCAAAAAAGGTTTGTCAATGCCTTTGTATGCCACAAGATAGAGGCAAAACACGTTTCTCTCTTCTATAAGCCTGGCCAGACTGAATGAAGCTATTGTCCTCAATTCAAATTTGTTTCTTGGCCCCAATATGCCACTAGGTGGCGGCAAAGCAATATTTTCCTTCCACCCCCCCATCCACTCATTCTCTAATCTGCTTATCCTCACAAGCATCGCGAGGCGTGCCTGAGCCTATCCCAGTTGACTTCGGGCAGGAGGCGGGGGACACCCTGAACTGGTTGCCAGCCAATCGCAGGGCACACACAGACATTCAAACTTTTGCGCACATGGGAAAATTTAGAGTGTTCCATTAACCTGCCATGCATGTTTTTGGAATGTGGGAGGAAACCGGAGTACCTGGAGAAAACCCATGCAGCCACGGGGAGAACATGCAAACTCCACACATGGAGCTGGAATTGAACCCGGTACCTCTGCACTGTGAGGCCAACTTGCTAATGTGTTTTCAATGAAAAAAAACCCCAACAAATTACTACAGGTATGTCTTTACCAAAATATTTGAGACACCTCAGTATGATGTAGTGCAGTTGTACAGGACTACATCCGTGCATGTTAAAACCATTTAAAAAAAATACCAAAAACCACTGGCATATAAAATACAACTTTTCTAACCTACCGACGTCATGGGCATGCAAACATAAAAAAAGTGCAAATATGTAGCTGAATCTTCGTCGGTTAACTTGAAAGCTCATTCCTGCATATGTAAAATGCAGATAACGATTATTTTTCTATTCCATGGCTGAAACCTGTCTATTTGTCACACAAAAGTAACTATGTGTAACACTAAGTATTTTTGATACTGACTTAAAAAAAATAAAATAAAATGCCCCCCCAGCACATTTTTAAGATACAGTATTGTCATTTTTTGGTTTTTAATTTTGCCCTTTAAAAACTTAATACCATGAATACCATGAATTTTTTCCTCCGACATGTCCAGCAAAAACACACCTTTTCCTGAACCAAACCCTTAAATAATAATTACTCAATATAATACAGTTGATATTATTATTATTATTATTATTATTATGAAAACAGCAGGAGAAAATATAGGCAGATTTGGAATGATCACCCCCAAAAAATCATTGAGAAAACTTGAATTAAATCTTTGATAATATACTGAATAAAAAAATAATTTTAAGTTTGTTGACCAGTGTTTTGCAAATGCATTGCAAAATAAAACGTGAGCAATAGTCTGAATTATAAAAAATAACCTTTTTATTATCCAGATATTCAGTGCACAAAAAAATGAATATCAAAATTCATAAATTGATTCAAACATAAGATCAGAATGTTAATAATTAATTAATATGGTCCTGTGACTAAGTATAATCTCCATTAGTTCACGTGGTTTGCATAAATAATGTTGTAAATAAATTATGTGCCACTATTTCTCTGCCTCCAAAAGGATTGGTCTGCAGGTTGTCATACTTGCTGCTATTTGGGCCACTTGCATCTGCCATTAGGAGAGAGAAAACATCCATGCATTAGGACACAAGTCCACATGGGAACCTCTCTTTGTGTAAAAGTCCCATGCGTTTCATACCTGCAGGAGAAGGGGTCAAAATATTGACGTCTGTGAGAACAGATGGAGCTGTTGAGGTGACACCGTAGGACCATTCTTAGTTGGGGAGTTGGATCAGCTTGTGGAATACAGTCACAATGATCCACGTCGATCTCACAGTTGGGCATCCATGAAGTCATTGGAAAATCTAAACAGGAGGTAACAATTATAGTTGCAAGTCAGTGATGAGAAAGCCAATTTGAATATTTATTTGATCCGGTTTATGTGGTTCTGGTGACTGTGTTTGCTTTTATTTTTTCCGATATGTGGAAAAATTCACATCTTGCACCTTGGACACCTAATGCAATGTGACCAGACAAACTAAACACTCACCTGGGCTAGTATTAGAAGGGTACGGTATGCATCTGTCACTTGTACAATCCCAAATCCAACCGCTGACGCAAAGTTTCCTGGAATTCTCGGCCTCTGAAAGCTGTCCAATCAGAGAACAACTGAGAAAAAAAAGTAGCCTACATTCATACAGCATGTACATCAACCATGGTTTATATCCATTTGAGAGCCTGAATTGACAGTTTTCAGACTCACCCACTGCCCCTGTGAGGCTGAGCATTACGTCGTACAATGGCGGGCTCCATGCATTTGCATTCTGTATGATTCACAACTTTTATCAGCACAGGCTCTGGTACAAACTTGAATGGAATCACGCTAAGGACCTGAAATGCACGGCAACATAAAATGTATTGGATTTAATTTGCTCAAGAGCACAATGTCATTGAGAAATGCACTTACCGTTTTGTTGACCAGCACTGTACTTGTGTTTCTGCATGTGACACCTTCTTGATTGCAGCAGCCACCACACCTGTCAGCAGGAAAATGAAAACATCGGCGGAATAACGTCTGTCCAGTCGTGCACCGAATTGTCTTACTAGTGTGGACCAAGAGTGTTGTAGTACATGGACCTCTCGCCGGATATCAAGGATGGCAGGTAAATGATGGGTGATCCATACGACGGTGAATATCAAGTGAATGACGTGGAGGCGGTTTTGTGATAGACAAACCTGTGGACGGACACACAAGGTGGCTTGAAGAACATGGATGGGTCAGTACCCAGTTCTTTGGCCACATCCACACAAGTCTCTCTTGGCATGCATTGTGTCCGCTGCCACTCCTCATCTATGGCTGCATGGGAAACACAACACGCTATGAGGGGCCGTCAGACACACAATTGACAAGTTTCTCTCTCTCTCTCTCTCTCTCTCTCTCTCTCTCACACACACACAAACAAACAAACACACACACACACACACACACAAAAATGAAATGCTGGCACACAGAGCAATGAAACACTCTCATACACAGTACTGAAACCCTTCCACACCTAATTTAATGAACTGCGATCATCTTAATGGACTGAAATATTCATTTCAGTTACGAGTTTAAGAGTAGTTCCATGAGAACGTTTTAGTAATATACAGCATAGGAACCAAAAAATTACAACTACAGTGTGACAGTGATTCAGAAGTCTGCCTTAGAATTTTATTAATGGATGATGTGAGCTTTTCAGTAGTCTGCACGAGAGCATTTTAGTCACGTGTGTGTGTGTGTGTGCGTGCGTGCGTGTGACAGTTTCAGCAGTGTGTAAGAGAACATTTCACTGGTGTGCCAGAACATTTCATTAGCGTATGAGAGTGTGAAAAAAGTCAGTGCGGTGAATGAGAGTGATTCAGTAGTTTGCGCGTGTGTTTCATTTGTGCGCATGAGAGCATTACAGCAAAGTGTGAAAGTATTTTAGTAGTGTATGAGAGCGAAAATAATCAGTAGTGGCTGTGAGACTGTTTTAGTAGAGTTTTTGTGAGTGTTTTAGTGGTTTTGTGTGAGAGCATTGCAGTAATTATATGTGCTCAAAAAATTCAGCAGCGTGTGAGAACGGTGTAGTAATTCGAGTAAAAATCAATCAGTGCAGTAAATAAGAGAGTTTCAGTAGTTGGCTGCAAATATTTGATTACTGCTCATGAGAGCATTCCGTTATGGCCTACATCATTTTCGTAGCGTATCAGAGCAGGAAAAAAAACTTGTGGTGCATTTGAGAGTGTTTTAGTAGTAGCTGTGAGTGAATGCGCAAAAGCAAATTTTATTCAGATGTGTGTGAGAGCCCATTAGCAGTGTGTGGGAGTGTTTTAGTAATGTGCTTGAGAAAAACATTTAGAGTGTGAGCATTTTACTAAGGTATATGAGCGGGAAAAAATATCATTCAATAGTGTGTTAGCGAGTGTTCTGTTGATGAGTGTTTCAGTAGTTAGTGTGACGATGTTTGATTTGTGTGTGTGTGAGAGGTAGATCTAAAATTCATAGCCTACTTGTACACAAGCACTGGACATGACTTGCTGTCCTACCTTTGAGTATCTCCAAGCTGTATGATTCTGCAGCGTAACGTGTCGAGCGGTGGGAGCCGGCCGAAGGTGGCGAAAAAAGAGAGTCCGACTGCTGCAGTCTCATGCGGCACTTCCACAACTTCCAGTCGGGGAAGTCTGCAAGTCTGAGCAGCTCGTCAAGGCTGGAGGCTGAGCGTACCTTCCTCTCCCACTGCTTCATTACCTGTAAAGACTGCACTCTGTCATCTTTTCATTTACGGTACATGGTCACATATATGCTAAAAACTGAATTCATACAAGTCCTCAAGATTATGTAAAGACTAAATTAATGTCTAAACTCAAATGTCTGACTTGTATTAAACCTTTATTGATTGTTTTGTTGTTGTTGTTGTTGTTTTTTTGCCTGATAGTAAGAAACAGAAAAGAATCAAATCCCCCACTTCCAATGAAGTTGAAGACAAAGATGATTCAGGCAACATTAAAGGGTGAAAAGAAACAGCATCTGGCTGGGAGGGAAAATAAAAACAGATTACAATGATTTGCAAATCCTTTTCAACTTGTCTTCAATTGAATACAGAAGAGGACAAGAATTGTTGAGTGTTATTGTTTTTTGGAAATATTCTCTCATTTTGAATTTTATGTCTTCAACATATTCCAAAAATGCTGGAATAGGAGCAAGAAAAGCTTTGGAATTGACGCAAAAAAAACGCCCCTTTTGGAACATTCCACAGGTGAACAAGTTAATCGGAAACCAGTGAGTGTCAGGATTGGAATATAAAAGGACCATTATCAAGCAAGGATGGGGTAAGGTTCACACAACAACATCTTGAGCAAATAGTCCATTAATTTAAGAATGATTCTAAATGCGCAATTTAAGGAAATTTTGCTATTTGGTCATCCATCGTCCATAATACCATCAAAAGACTTGGAGAATTTGGAGAAATCTTTGCACGTAAGGCCGAAAACCAACATTGAATGCCCGTGACCTGTGATCGCTCAGGCATCATTGCGTAAAGGACTTTGCCACGTGGGTCAGAAATGTTTCAGAAAACCACAATCAGTTATCATGGTTGGTCGCTACATTTACAAATGCAAGTTAAAACGCTACAATGCAAAGCGAAAGCCATAGATCAACATCGCTGGCTTCTTATTTGAGAGGAACTGACACAAAGTGGAAAAGTCTGCTGTGGTCTGACGAGCCCATGTCAACTTGTTTTGAGAAAAGAAACCATGTGGGTTAGTTCAAAAGCCAGCATCTATGAGGGTTTGGAAGTGTGTTTACGCCCATGGCATGGGTAGCTTGCACATGTGTGAAAATGGTGAAAGTTGCAGAAATGTTTTGGAGCAAGATATGTTGCCATCCAAGCATTGTCCTTTTTAGGGACATCCCTGCTTTATTTCAACAAGACAACGGCAAGCCACATTCTGCACATGTCCTGTGTGGCTTCGTAGTAAAGGACTGGACAAGACTTGCCCGCCAGTAGCCCAGACCTGTCTCCCATTGAAAATGCACTATGACAATGGAGACTACGGACTATTGAGCAAATAAAGATGTACATCAAACAAGAATGGGAAAGAATTCCACCCACAAAGATTTCACCATTCGTGTCCTCAGTTCCGGATTGTCTATTGAGTGTTGTTAAGAGGAACGGAGACGTAACAAAGTGGTGAACATGCTCCTGTCCCATTTTTGTTGCAGGCATGAAATTCAAAATGAATGAATATTTGAAAAAGGACCCCCCCCCCCAACCCCCAAATGATCAAGTTTAAAATGAAATTTCTTTGTAATGTATTTAATTAATTCTAGGTCGAAAATGATTTCCAAATCCCTGTATGTTTTACACAATGTCTTAACTTCACTTGAATTGGATCTTGTCAATTTGCATGCACGCACAAGGCTGAAACAATTTATCTTTGAGGGCTTGGTCAGTACTCCGAATCTCACAAACGTGCAGCCAAGAGTCTGGTCTCCAGTATGTCATCACCTTCACAGCTCACTATGTCGACACTCTCGTGTTGCGTGTGCGCACTTACATAACACAATATAACCTGTGAGGCGGAGACAGCAATTCTCTCAAATCAAAAAATAGCTTTACTCCTCCAGCATGTACAAGAGAGCCACGTGTGCTGTATGATGGGCCATCAGGGACATAATTCCTTTCACACCCACTTGTGATTTTTTTTTTTTAAACAAATACGAATGAAACATTCTGACACACTACTGGAAACTGTCTTATACACAAAACATTTTCAAATACAGTACATGACTGATTTTTTTTGGTCACAGAAACACACTACTAAAAAAAGAGTTTATTCCCTACTACTGAAACGTGTCTTTCACTATGTGTATTTTGATAGTAGCATTTCAATTGTGTGCAAGAGTGTCAGTAGTGCAAGTGATAGAAAATGCGATCATGTGTGTGCAAGAGATAAGTAGTGTATGACAGCATTCCGGTAATGTACCGTACCCATCTTTTCATTTTCAACACCGCTTATCCTGAAGAGGGTCAGAGGGTTGCTGGAGCCCATCCCAGCTAACTTCAGGCGAAAGGTGGGCTACACCCTGAACTGATTGCCAGTCACTTCCAGGGCAAATATACAGACGAACAACCATTCACACACACATCCACAGCCTAGGAAACGATCCCACGCTGCCCGTTCACAAGTCATGCAAGTGTACCACTATACCATCAAGAATGTACTGTATATAGACTGAGAAAAAAAAATCAGTTGAGCATGTGCAAACTTTTCAGTGGTGAGTGTGATTGCATTTTGATAATTTTTTCAGCGTTTCACTCGTGAGTGTGAGAGTGTTTTTGTAGGATTTATATATATATATATATATTCATTCATTTATTTATCTTCCGAGCCGCTTGATCCTCACTAGGGTCGCGGGGGGTGCTGGAGCCTATCCCAGCTGTCTCCGGGCAGTAGGCGGGGGACACCCTGAATCGGCTGCCAGCCAATCGCAGGGCACACATAGACGAACAACCATCCACTCACACCTAGGGACAATTTAGAGTGTTCAATCAGCCTGCCACGCATGTTTTTGGAATGTGGGAGGAAACCGGAGCACCCGGAGAAAACCCACGCAAGCCCGGGGAGAACATGCAAACTCCACACAGGGAGGCCGGAGCTGGAATCGAACCCGGTACCCCTGCACTGTGAAGCCGACGTGCTAACCACTGGATACCGGGCCGCCCTTATATATATATATATATATACACACACACACACATACAAAACTCAGTAGTTTGTGATGACATTTCAGTACTGTGAATTATTGAAGGGGGAAGTGAAACGACAGATTTCTGGCTAGGAGTGAAAAATAATGGAATCAAGGTAGAGATATTGGAAGTTGAAAAAAAAATCAAAGTACAGTTGTCACTGATTCAAACATCGTAGCTTCTTATTTCAGTTTCAAGAGAATCCTCAAATAGTATCTTTTAGGACATTAATTTTTTCGACCAAAAAAACCCCACTTAGGTGCCATCGATACGTGGTCGGTGTGTGACTGCTTTTTACTGAGGTTCTTTTATCATTGGTGACTGTGAATGGTGTTTTTTTAATTTTTAACGTAAGACTTCTATTTAAGTACAGAGTGAGAGTGCCACTTCTGGTTACAGTGAAGTATGCTTTGCAGGTTAGCATGCGCCCACCTGAGGACCGCATCTATCCATCCATCATCCATTCACCCAACGCACTCCAACCGCACTCCAAGCTCTTGTGACTTTTGTGTATAAAGACTAAAAGCTCCATGCGCCACTCACCCTACTTCCAACCTGTCTTTGCAGGCCGAGGCCCCCATTGATCCAGCTGAGCTCCACCAGCAGTGTCACCAAGCAGGAGGTTCGATAAAGAGTCCGCTTCATCTTCACCAGCATCCCCCGGATCCTCTGCTCTGGCCTCTGAGAAGCACTCGCTATGAACTTGTCTTCCTTTTCACAGCTGGCTACGTCTCTGAGTGCCAGACCAGCTGATCTCTTCCGTGTATGTGCTGCATAAATTCTCAACCCTGCTCTGTGGGTGTGTCTGTGTCTGCGTGAGCCAGACGTAACCTGTCACAAAAGCAGCCCCCAGACACCCGCCAGCCAAATGGAGGGGCTTTACAACTCGAACGTCTTATTTGTGCAGCTTTGATGCGGTGTTCACTTGAGTAAGTTGTCAATGAGCTGGAAGCTGAAAAGGACCTCATAAAATTCTGAGTCCCTTCTTATCACCCACCTTCTCCTTTGTCCAAATGGAACCAGCAAAAAGCTTGGAGAGAATTTCAGTCTGTTCCCTTTCTCTTTGGTTATGAATCTAAGTTAGTCATTGGCTGCCTTACACCTACTGTACCTCTTAATCCACAAAATGCTTTTTGCCTTATTTGCTTTGAGCTCTCAACCCTTTCAGTGCTGTTAAATCCCCTCATCGTGAATTTCTTCTGCACACACACAAACATGTGTTTTAAATGTGATCCAGACCTCACATGAGAGGGGGCAGACAAGTAACTTGCACCGCCCCATGATGTCCCACTGATGATACCCCTCCTTACTTGGAGGAAATCACCATGAAGGAAGATATTTCAATGAAGCCCGAATCCCAACGAGCGACAAAGGTTTGAGTGTTTGCCAAGGTAGCAATTTTTTTTGTCGGGGTTCGTTCAATGTCGCCGACTTTTGCAAAGACATTAAAAAAAAAAAAAAAGTTTTTCTTGTCGCCAATAATTTTTTAACATGTTCAAAATTCGTTCTGCATATTATTAGAACGTCATTGCAAACATTTGCGACCTTGAATGAACTCTGATGAAAAATCAACATTCGTTACCTTCGCAATCACTCGCAAACCTCAGTGGCATTGATTGACTTGGGCTTGTAGAATCTAATGAGATCCAGCAGAAGAGTTGAACAATTTCCGGTAAAAAGGACAACACACAGTGAGAGTCATCAAATTATCAGTTGTAAGTGTCCTGAATTCAATACAATTTTAACATTATTAATAAGTAAACCCCTGCCCCCCCCAACCCCAAAATCAAGTGAGGACTAATACAAGACAGAATAAAGAATTAATTAAACTTCCATAATGGGATTTCGTCATTTGTACTGGGATACCTAATTCATTTGGATGGAGTTGAGAAATGACACATTTAGTAAAATTATAATTTATTTTAGTTCCATATTATTATATTTTAACACATAAAAAATGTTCAAGACAATGTTAGATGCACCGTCCTTCAAGTGGATTGCAAAAGAATACCGGTAACTGATTTAAATGGACAAACCTTTATTTATATTTAATATTCAGTTCTGTTGTATTTGACTTGTTAGGACAATATATTTACTTGTAATCTTTTACGACTGTTTGTTTAGGTGCAGTTTTTAATTCACCTTTTATGCGCTAAGCATTTTATATGAATCATTATTTATAAGTAATTTTGTTTTATTGGCATTTTCTTAAGTGTAGAGTTAATGTTCAAAATATACGTGACATTACAATGGCTTACAGCAATATTAAATAAACCTTTTAGAAATAAAACATTTTTTCCATTTTTTTGGAACACTTGATGTTGGTAATTGTGGTAGCACTTCGAGAGCGAGAATATTATTTTCAGACAGCATACGGCATAGAAAGGTTGAAAAACTACTGTGCTAGTTTAGCTAGTGTTGTTGCTCTAATAAAATGGAATTTAAAATGTAAATGTACTTTATGACCAAAAGAAGATTTGAAAAATAGCTGCAAGCAGCAAACAATATATTTTGTACAACATAATGGTTAAAGAGAATCTCGGATCTGAGATCGCCAGTTTAAAGCTCGCTCAAAGCCATTTTGACCATTTCTGTAATCACTGATAGCCTGGTTGATCTCTTCCTGCGTGTTCATTACAAATGGACCTGAAGAGCAAACACATTAAGCAATTTGTTCCATTTAGTATACACACATCGGAATGTTGTTGACAAACAAATGAACATATGTACCATGCTTCACCACAGGCTCATTGATGGGTTCTCCAGCTATCAGGACAAAATGGCAAATGTCGGAACCCTGAAGAGAAAATAAAAGAAGTGGACTGAAGTAGAATGACACAGAGAGTATATAGAGCAGGGGTGTCAAAATCATTTTTGGCGCGGGCCACATTTTAGTTAGCCTTTCACTTGGAGGGCCGTTCTGACTGAATCCATATAAAGAAGTCAAGAATAGCTGTTGATTGAACTATTGTTTAAGTTACTATCATGAGGGATTTGGCAACAAGAAAATGCTTAGAATATATCTCTTATTTATTACATATGATATTTTAAATTATGAGAATTTTGGTAGACATTTTAGAAAGGATCATGGAAGTTGACATGTTTGATCTGCTTTTGCGGGCCACATAAAATGAGGTGGCGGGGCAGATATGGCCCCCGGGCTTTGAGTTCGACACCTGTGATATAAAGTATCTCTTACCTTGTTTTCAAATCCAACACTGTCCCCATCTCCAAAAACCACCGTGTGATGGGGCTCCACCTTCTGCTGCCAATCATCAGGGCCTTCAAGAGAACAATGTTCAACTGGAACATCTCAGTCTCATTAAATTGATCCCCAAAAATGATCCAAGTGACAAGTATTTGACTCATTGTTATTGTGCCAGTGAACATGTGGTGTTGGACGCTAACGCAATTAAAGTCAAATGCCTATTGTTTTGGGTTCATAAACACATCTGAGAGCAATTTTGCCCACTCTGAGAAAGGCTTGCTTGTCACTAATAAAACATTTGACATTTTTGGAGGGAGGAATAGATGTCTCACTGGAAATAGCAGCTTTTGTGTAAAAGTGTGTTGTCTCTCACACAAAAGCAGATCAAACGCAAACAGGACAACTCACATGAAAGGTAGAATCTTTCAAAGGTAGCTATGACATCTGAAGTTATACAGTGAACCCCCAGGAAAATGCATACAATATCTGTGAAATCACCCTTTTGCGGGTATCAAGGAATTATATTGAAGTCGGTTAAGGAGCTTAATTTGCAAAGCCCTGTAGTATTTTGCTGTCTACCCATTAATCAATTTTCTTCTGCTCATCTGAGGTGGGGTCATGGGGTCAGAAGATTTAGCAGTTTTCCCTTTCTCTTGCCACCCCATCCTGCTCTGGCTGGGGAATCCCAAAGGCATTCCTAAGTCAGTCTCTCCAGCGTGTACTGAGTCATCCTGGTCCTCCCAGTCCTCCCAGTAAGACACCTCACCATGGAGGCGTACAAGAGGAACAACAACAAAGTGCCCAAGTCACTTCATTTGGCTCCTGTCAGTACGGAGTAGCAGCAGGTCGACCCTGAGTCCCTCCCGGATGACCGAGCTTCTCACACTATCTCTAAGGGAGAGCACGGAGACCCTGTCGTGGAAAGTAATTTCGGTCAGCTTGTATCCAGGATCTTGTTCTTTCATTCACCATGAGTGAGAGTAGGAACTTAGAATGACCTGAACATCAAGAGCTTTGTCTTTCGGCAAAGCTCCTTCTTCATCACGACACACTGATACATAGTCCACGTCATTGCTGACGCTACACTAATCCGCATCACTGTTGACGCTGCATCGATGCACTTGTTGATCTCCATTTAATTTTCACTTGTGAACAAGACCCCAAATCCTCCATTTGGCCTAGGATCTCACATCCCTGACCCTGAGAGGGCACTGCATCCTTTTCTGGCTGAAGACCATGGCCTTCGATTTGGAGGTGCTGATTCTTATTCCAACCACTTTACACTCTACACCAACAGCACCAAATGATCTGCAAAAAGCAGAAATGTAATACTTGTGGTCAACAAACCGGACCCCTAAACATCTTGACTGCACCTAGAAATCCTGCCAAGTTTATGAACACAATTGCTGACAAAGGGCAGCATTGTCGGAGTCCACCTTTTACTGGAAACTAATCCGACTTAC